>NC_090440.1:979001299-979641299 GCF_031143425.1 Pleurodeles waltl | reverse complement strand
TCTTTATCTTAAAAAATGCCCTCCGTGCAGTATAAATGTTACCAATGAAGTAGTCTACATTGTATTTTATAGACACATGAAAAACACCTCCTTTGGCAATTTTATGGGTTGCTGAAACACTGAAGAACACTGATTTTCAGAAGTTAGGAAACCACTGAAATATACCCACTGGGATACAGAAAAACACTGAAAACAGTAAGCTCTAAGTATAACCAGTGTTGCTCCTCAGGAGGATGATTTCATTGTGGTTTGACACAGGACACCTAGTATTGCACGTAAGTATATACAGGTCTGCTTCACACACCTTTTGCACACTGATAGTGTGCTACATTTTATGGTTGTGGTACACTTGTTCCTGTCCACGTGGTGCACTAAGTGTACATGAGTGCAGTCAACTAACCCAGGAAATCCCACTGTGGCAGTGATGTTTGCTCTACTGGCATCGGTTGGTGGGTATCCATTGGGTTCTGTATAGGCTGTCCACTAACTCTCAGCAAGGCATCCATCCCTTAGTTGAGTATTTTGCTGAAGGTTGACTGAGAAATGCCGGGCAGCAGTCCTACTACTCAATGTGTGATGGCTTTGCTGTGTATATCTCTGTGTTGGGCTCTAGGTATTTCTAATGATGCAAGTATATTTTGTATGGTGGCCATACTGAGCCTATATGTGCTCAGGATATCAGACCTTCTCATGTTTAGCAGTTCCAGAATTACTCTGTCAATCCTGGCTTTTGTCCTGCATTGCTGCATCTTTTGAGATTATGGCTTTCTGGTCTGGTTTCCATCCTCATGCTGCCTGGCTTCTAGTAGAACGTGACTGTAGCACAGCATGATGTAGTGGCCTAGCAGAGCTGCATTCATCGTAGTGTGGGAGTCTTTTTTTTCCTTTTTCACATTAAACGCCACTTAAGCTGTGTTTACACTGTCCTCCATCTTGCACCAACATCACAATACATCACGTGGTGACTATTTCTGTTATTCTTGTTCGAATTGCAAGACTCACACTAATAAATAGAGAGCGTTCCCAGATATTTTCTCTCACTGTATCTAACCAAGGACATTTAATCTGTACCAGGCTGCTGTTATGCAATGTATCAATTGAGGTACTCAAATAAACTGTGAGTGACTGAAATCCACTGTGCTACTACCATTAAAAAATCTTCAAATATATTCAGTAGTAAATTGTTTCTTCTTGCTTGTTCCCTATTGGAGCATATTCTGATAACCATGTACTCGTATATATGTATGAATGTCTTTGCCTGCAGTACTATAAAAAACATGTACATTTCTGTAGAATTTCATTTAGAACTGTACTGAGTTTTCTGTACTTATGAAGGGCATTCTTCACTCTCTCCTAGATGTTATCATTGGATACAGGTACAGTGCAGGGCTGTTGCTTGTGCTGGAAGTCTGGGGGCCTGATTGTACAACACGCTGTCACTAAGGAGTAATAAGTTTGGAGCTAATGAGGCACAGCACTGATGTGAGCACCCTGGGCCTCACGACCCAGGCATATGGAAGGCTCTCCTCGTAATCTCACTTTATCTTTTACATAGGCACATACTCAGGCGCTGTCGCTCTCACTTTGTGTGACCACCACTGAAATGGTCCCATAACTTATGAGGTGTTGTTTCTCTTGACTAATGCACGGATGTGACGCTTTGTGGGAAGTGTATATACGGTACTTTTGGGACACAGAAAGGCTGCCTTTCTCTTTCACGCATTACTGGGGTGTGTATTGGCTGTTTAGACCTGACCTGTCTTGCTTTCTCCTTTACTAGTGGTCCCTGACTGTCTTAGCCCTCGGCGCTGCTGTATCACAGATTTTACTGAACTGTACTGCCATCACACCTACCTGCGCCTTACCATATTTAAGACTGTATGTTTGGTACTGTGGTCAGCTGATACCGGCCTGGGCAGCTTAACTTCGAGCTGGGTGCCTCGCCCCAGCACACGTTGCCACATCGCATAGCTGCTCTGATGGTTCCCCCGCCTACATGGCAGAGGATTGTGTTCTGCCCACGAACCGAGCTCCCCCACAGGACAAACTGTATGTCATATTCCAGGAGATACGCAACTCCAGGTCGGCAATTGAACATCGCCTTGACTCTCGGCAGACCTTGGCACGTTGAGAGATGATCGTTGCAAATTATCCAATAAAGTGCATGCAGCAGAAATTGCTATGACAGAACTTGTCCCTAAGCAGGTATCTATTTGGCTGCTGTAATGGATCTCCAGCAGCAGTGCCACTATCTGCATGAGAGGCCTGAGGATGCAGAGGGTCGTGCCTACTGTAATAATATCCATATAGTGGGTGTCTCGGAGGGCCCTAACCCAACATTATTCACTGAACGCTGGCTTGAGAATACAGTAGCCCCCCCCCAGGGCCTTTTACCAATATTTGTAGTGGAAAGAACTCACCGGGTTCCAACCCGTCACCCCCCTCCAGGAACTACTCCTTGGCCAATAGTAGCTTGGATACTCAATTTCAGGGACTGCAACTATCTCCTGCAGAAGGCTAGATAGATGATTCCCATCAAGCTGGATAACCTTATGGTGTCTCTGTTCTCAGACTACACACTGGAGGTACAGAGATGCAGGGCATCTTTTCAAGTGGTCAAGCAGCAGCTGAGGACCGATAGTCTCACGCATGCTCTGATGTTTCTTGCCTGCTTAAAGATCATACATGATGAACGCTTATTATTCTTAGATACCTCAGATGCAGCCTGGGATTGGCTGGAGTGTCAATACCCACACGCTTGCCGCCCTTGGAGGCCCCTCAGAAGAGCAATCTCTCCTGAGGGCTGCAGCTACCCCCTAACAGGCATTGGAGGGGAGTGTAGCAGTGTTGACTACGGCGGCATCCCTGGACTTACGGCAGCGCCGTTCCTCCCCATCGAGCTCATCCACAAGTGTTAATTCAGACTCTGCTTCGAATGCCAGTATAGCATTCTTTCCATCTGTGACAGCGCAAACTGCAGATACTATGATTTCATCATTATGTAGAGCATCACCATGACTGGTTTATGATTATACATCTAACTGTCTGCTTTGTCCTGATATCTAATCCTCTTGTCTGAGGTTTGTTCTTCTAGGGCTACGAGACTACCCCTGGGATGGTATGTATGCAATACCTTAGATGCTCAGCCTACTGTCATATGTCATTTACATATCCTTATAGATGGCTTTGTCTTTTTCTAAATGGGGTTCGCAGGTGTCCTAGTCAGTACGTTTGTGCTTTTTAGTCCTCTGTAAGAGAGAGGGCCTTCCCTAACTCCTCCCCCCACTGTTAAGCGAGTGCAAGCTAGTTTATCTGTTTAGCATGTTTAGCATGTTTCAATGGTTTACATTTGTTTGGTCGAACACGATTTTCATGCTGGACCTAGTATTGGGGAACTGTTCTTTCTTACACAGGCTAAGACACCAAACCTTTAGGCTCCTCTTCAAATAATATGACGTCCACTGTTGTACAGCAATGCAAAGTACTGATATGGAATGTCAGGGGACAGGGGTTGATTCATAAACGAAATAGAATATTAGCACAATTTTACTGTAGGAAAGCACTTATAGTACGCCTACAGGAGACCCATATCTGTGCCCCTGAAGCAATTAAACTACATATGAAATGGAGAGGGCAGTTGTTTACAACTACATACTCCGGATTCGCTCGGGGTGCAGCACTTTGGATAAGGCAGGGAATTCCATTTGTAGTGCAAATCACTAAAACAGATACTCAAGGTCGCTATGTCCTTGTGAATAGGTTATTAGATGGGAGGTCAGTGGTTTTGGGTAGTATATATGCACCAAACACTGAACAAGATGTTTTTTTTGACAGAGGGTGTCTGCTGCCTTGTCTCAGTGGCCCCCCTTCCCTGGTTTCTTGGTGGTGATTTTAATGCTGTCCTCTATACCACTTTGGACCGCTCACACACCCCCACTGCCCAATACTATTTCGGCAAAACAAGCTATGTCTCTTGCAAACTAGCTGTCACACTGGTCCCCCATAGATATATGGAGGGCCCATAATGTTGGTGTGCAAGAATATTCCTTCTTCTCTCCACCACATAGACTACATTCACAGTTGTACCGTATACTTTGCCCGGGCAATATGGCCAGATCTTTCACTAATGAGACTTACTTGGGGAAAACCTTCTCTGATCATAACCCAATGGAGGTTCTTCTGTCCTGGGGCAGGGTCCCTACACCTATACCCACATGCTGCATGCCACCGATAATGTTAGAAGATGCTGTATTTAGAGGCACACTGGGTAATAATGCCACTAACACTTATTTTACTGAAGGTACGGCCTCTACACAGCTACTGGAATGGGAGGCATTCAGGGTTGTAATTAGGGGGGTGTCAATAGCAAGTGCCACACTGGTTCGACAGACTGTTGTCCGGAACTCACAAAACTTAGAGGGCCTGCTAGGTTCCTTTGAACAGGAAATAACACATGACCCCTCGCGCCAGCCAGCCTTACAGTAAACTAGGATATAACATGACAAACACTTTGAACAACTGCATATTTCGGACTGCACAACATACACGCAAAGGATACATACCGTGGCTGACAGGACGGGTACTTTGCTCGCTCTAATGATTAAACCACAGTTGACCCCGCACTGATTATAGCTATCATTACTTTGGCCAACAGACGTTGTGTTTCACAATTCGACATAAATGAAGCTTTCTGTTCCTATTATGCACATCTACAGGGCTTGCCCACAGCCACTCCCAACAGAGGGAGATACTTTTTTTAGCCATTTGAGATTCCCTAGGGTTTCAGATGCAGCATACGCATCCTTAGTATCCCCTATTATACCAGAGGAATTGCGAACTGCGATTCGATGCCTAAAGTAATAAAACTTTAGGCGTCGAAGATTTACCTATTTAGTTTTATTCCTCCTTCGCCAATCGGCTGGTTCCGGGACTCTCTTTTGATCTACCTCATTTAAGGCTCTGGCCGTCACCGAATTGATCTTCGTAAGCTGCAGCTCCCAATAGACAGTGGTGGGTTGGGAGCTCCTGATTTTCGTGCATATTGTTTTGCAGCTCAGTTACAGTGGCTTTCACACTGGCTGTCCGGAATATATCTGCAAGAAATAGGTTATACACTTCCCTCACTCCATTCTGGGAGCCTGCAGTCAATACTCCTACCGGGACATAAACAACCTCTGCCCGACTTACCGCTACTTCCCCAAAATGCCATCAGATATTGGAATACTGCACTACGTATCACATGCACCACCCCTGCTTATGCCTCAAACATTCTGCTATGCAGCCTTCCCAGTCCTATGGGTACTCTTATGTTTGCTTAGCTAGCATACTGGGAGGCTGCAGGAATCTCATTGACTGGAGACCTTTTTGAAGATGGTGAGCTGGTTTAACATTGTGACTTTAGTCAATCTCATGATCTAGCTGAAGCTATATTTCTTACACGTACCATCATACTGCACTATATACATCAACATTGGGATCCACATGGGATGGAAGCAAGTACACATGCATTAGTGCAGGCCCTTTATGAGATGGGCATGGGGAGGCATTTGATTAAGTGGCTATCCAGAGGACTACGGTCCCATCTCTGTATTGTCCTTACACCTCTGAGGGACTGATGGAAGACTGATTTGGGTCGCACACTTCACGATAAAGAGTGGTGGTTTATTTTGGATGAACCCAATAAAATACCCTGTAACACTCTCTTTAAGTTAATTCATTATTCACTTCTCCATGGAGCATATTTGACTCCATTGGCACTGCACAAAAGTTTTCAGACGGCTATATCCAGCTGTCCAAGATGCCACTCAGCAGATGCTGATCTAATCCATATGATATGGACATGCCCTAAGCCTGCTGGTTACTGGACTAGAGTCTGGGACACACTCTGCTCCCTTACTGAACACACCCATTGGGATACTATGGTACACTGCTTGAATGAGGCTGTATCCTCGGCCTAAATCTTCCTTGTCAGAATCTTGTTTTGTGGATTTGGTCCTCCTCCTTCCTATGCGTCAAATAACACATTGTTGGAAGTCCCCTGTTCCTCCTACAGAACAGAGTTGGTATGAGGAGGTTTGTCGTTGGAGGTCGGCAGAGGCTTGTCTTTGAGGAGGGAAGAATATAGAGGGCTATGCAAGTACCCATGACGTGGAACACATTACTGGAACAGTTTAAAGCAGAGGAGATGACACCCATCTAATATATGTCTTGATACTTTGGGCATTATATGTTTGACTTTTTACTCCTGCTATTCCCCTGACCATGATAATTTAAATTGTTTGAACAATGTTAGATCTGGCATAGGTACGGACATTTTGCATACTCCTGCTGTATTAAGAGGCTTGGCTGACTATTTTACTGTCTTGGTGTTGTGATTGTGGGTTGGCGGGTTGGGGGGATGAGTTAATTTGTTCTTGTGGTTTAATATTGTTGACCATTTTAATTATGTGATTCAAATTTTGTATATGTGAGACTGACCCTCTCAATTTATGTGATAAAAGTTTATCGATGTGATGCCAGTTGGATACAAATGTCTTTGTGAAATGCAATAAAATATATTGGGAAAAAAAGAAGTGGTGAGAGGTTTTAGGGGTCGGGGATGGTAGGCTTTATGGGAAGCTAGAGTTTTAGAATTCAGGAATGGGTGGAGTTTAGGGTGGTGAGCAACTTTAAGGGTTCAGGGATAGGTGGAGTCAGTGGCGGCCACTGTGAAACAAAAGTGGTGGGGCAGCACAGGGGGAAAATGGGGGCAGCGCGAGGGGAGAAAAATACAACAACAAAAAAAAGCACTTACCTGCTGGTCACTGCCTCGATGCTCTTCTGCACTTCTTCTCTCGACTCCTGGTAGTCCATGCAAGGCTCCCAGTCCCCTGTGCCAATCCAGACACTGCTCTCATGCTGGTGATACTATTTACCAGCATGAGAGCAATTCTGTGATAGGCCTGAGTGGGCTGTTTTGGCGCTTAGTTAGGGCCTGGGAGCTTGTGCTTGGTCTCCACTCGGCTGTGCACCACAGCTCAGGTGGAGAGATCTAAGTGCACATGTCTGTTTGACCGTCCTAAGATGACCAGCCAAACTGACATGCGCACTTGCAACAGTGCCCACCACTCCTCCCCCTGCTGCAGCTGCTGTACATCAGGCCTTGCCCTTGACTCAACTCAGCAAGCAAAAATAAAATGCTTATTATGATTTTATTTTTCAATGTTTTCATTACTGAGAGAGCAGTGGGGCTATGCTTCTCCTCCTTAACGGAGGAGCCGCCACTGGGTGCAGTTTAAATGTAGAGAGGGGTTTAGGCTTATGGGGTGGGTGGAATTTATAAGTGGTGAGGGTTTTTTAGATTTCAAGGATGGGTGAAGTTCAAGGGTGGTCAAGGGTTTTAATGGCTCAGGGATGGGCGGGGTTTAGGGTTAGTAAATACGTTTTAGAGTACTGGTATGGGTGGGGTTTAGGAGCAAAAAGGGCTTTTAGGGATCAGGTGAGGGTGGAATTAAGTGGTCAAGGATGGGTGCATTAGGCGTGGTGAAGGGTTTTTAGAGTACAGTGATGAAAGGTGTCCAGGGGTTGTGTATGGGGCAGGAAAGGATGGTGTGTAGGGGTGGTGAGGGATCAGAGAACTAAAAACTGAAGTAATTGCTTGACAATGTAAAATATACAAATTTGAAATAATGTCCCCTGATGTAAAGCACTGAAATAAATAACTGACAGAAATGTTTCTGAAATTACGACCTACAATCATTGCATTCTCACCTTAAAAAATAAGCATGTTAAAGATAATTTTAGAAAAAGACATTCTATATATTTATTTTTATGAAATGCCATTCATCCTGCATATTTCCATTAAGCAGTTTAGGTGGAATGGTTTCTAAGCAATGGTATTCCATGAAATTCTCTTTCTACTAAACCACATACAACTGGTAGAAATCCCTCCTATTTCAGAACATTCTGTGCTAGGCACTAAGTACAATAGTTGTTGCAGCTCAAACCTTGTTGCCAAGATTTGGATTTCTTTAAACTTTCATTTCAGAGTGCTTGAGAGCTTCATACTCAGAAAAGTAAACTAGCTGTCATTAGAGATTAAGGATTAGACAGTGATAGCAATTCAATGCTGTGGTCCTCTTGTGTAGGATTTTCAGCTCTATATTATAATGGTCTTGTTAGAATTTGAACTGCATCCTGGAGTCAACTTGTTTGGGAACACAAACTATGTACCAGAGTAATCTTGGATATAAATACACAGTATGTGCTGAAGTCATCTTGTTTGGGAATACGTATTCTGTGCTGAGGTCATCTTTCTACGTTATGAACTCTATTGTAAGACTTCATTAACTTCACTTGAAAGACATATGGCATTAAGCTATTACCAGTGATGGGGAAGTGAATGCATATTGCCAGAAATGATAGTCTAATATTAATAAGCATTCATTATGTTGCAGATGATGAACTGTGTGCATTAATGAATATTCACTTCACATACTTAACCTCAATCCGGCTGAACATAGTTATATATATTAGAAGAGTATTACAGTTTAATTCTTGATGCACTATACTCTAGGCCCAGGTGAGAATTTTGCGAAAACTATGTTGGTGTAATTTGTGTCATTTCAGAAGTTGTGCTTGTTATGCTAAATTCCCAAAATGACACCATTACGCCATGTTGCATAATCACAGCCTTTTGCGGTAATGTTTTATCGCAATGCGTGGAAATAACGCGAATGGCCAGAAAGCAAGGGGCTGTTGCTTGCACCACTTATGTTTTTTGTGCTATTTTATCTACCAAAAAATGTGCCCTTGCTTAGAATAGTGCCACAAGGATGCAACTCACGCTACAGTTTAGTGCTAAAAGACAGATTCGCACTTTACATAATTGCATTTAATTTCACATAATCTCCCCCAAATTACGCGACGTTATGCAAAAGCAAATTATGCACACCCCTACCATATTCCTTAAGGTTATTTCTCTCTATCATAGAGTTGCCAGCAATATCAGGGAATCTGTTATTCAGACGTTATCACAAGGCATAACAAAAGATAAAAGACATTGTGGAACCAGTGAATTATAATCCTGCTGACCAAATTCTAAAAGAGTATTTTCTTGTTGTAAATATCCACACTTCTGTAGTGCAGGGTGAGTCTGGCAGGGAAAACATGCAAGAAGAATCTATCCGGTGTCTGTTTATCCACTGCATGATCATCAGTGGGTTAAAGGAAGTGAGGATAATAACGTCAATCTTTCTGGATACAAAATTCCAGGTTAGTGCTATCAGGTCAAGACCGTATGTCTAGGATTGATATAAAACATAGATTCTGCCATATTACAGTGTGCTATGTTAATAGTATTAAAATCAAACAATTTAATAAAAAGAATAATAAAAAAGGTCCTTAAAGTACAGACAAGATTACTTAATGAGAGAAAAATGTAATACATAATATGACCCAAATCAAGGTTAACTAATCATTTTGAGAATCATTTATATTTTGAAGTAATTTTTTAGAGACATTAATTTGGAAGTATTTTTTCCAAATGTTAATTTCGAAGACTTGAGAGAATAACCCAAGAGCAGTCTCTGAGCTTTGAAGATAATGAATTCCCACATAGATGATCAGTCTCTGTTTCAGATAATAATGCAACAAAATGAGCAACTTTGTATACCGAGCAAGTTGTCTTGTAATTACCTCTTGCTTCAAGCAGAAGGCATGGAGAGTGCGGAGGATAAGAGTAATGTGATAAAACAGGCAACTAATGTTACTACTGAATATAATGCCACTGGTAATGAAGCTAGGTTACTTCATGTAAGCTTGTCAATAGGGAATTAACATGGTCCAGTTTGAAAATGACCAAGACCAGTACCACAATTTTGAAAGCAGATTCTGGAATATAGATGTTTATACCTCTCAAGAGTCTTGAATGGTGCTGTGAATTTCTGGAGAAGTTCTTTGTGTGAATATGTGGATGAGTTTCTTAAAAATGAAGCCTAACAATTCAGCATACTCTTTGATGGCTATCAGTGTCATTCTGGGGGCACTGGGCAATTCTGCTTTAGTTGGATTTAGTTTAAGATGATAGTGAGCCATGCTGAATGAGTGAGGCCATCAGGGGAATGAAGTTCCAAACAGAGATAAATGTTATCAGTTTAATGATGGTAAGAGATACATGAATGGTTGAGGAGTCTCCTAGGTGGTTTTGATATAGAAATTGAAGAGAGATGATCCTCTGGGGTTGACTTTATAGGGATTATCTCGGCCTCAAGAATGAGTAGAGTTCCATTAATATCCATATCATTATTTTAGGTTTATAAGTAGACTTTTGTGATTCAGCCTATAAATGCAGATAAATCCATGAAAACCAGTAGATATGAGTGTCAAGAACTGAGCATTCAAAGCTAGTTATCAGCTAGTTGGAGCAAGACAGTCTCCTACAGCAGCCTGATCTATAATCCGACGGAAGGTTGTCCAAGTGATTATTGCAATGAATGAATTGTTTAAGTTAAGTAGCAGGAGACCTCTTTCATTTGCTAAGAATAGTACAGATTTGCACCCATCAGAAAAACTCAAAGTGTTTAAGGGCATTATTTCACTAAATAAATCTGTGTTCTGATGTTAGCATTTAGATCTCAGATATGAGTGCCTGGTTCAATTTCAACATCTGTATATACCACTGTTCATACAGGTATCTGCATTACGAGTATGTCTGTAAAATCGGAAAGTTGGGTGTTTTTTTAATTAATACATTTTAGGAGGTCAAACGTTGAAATGTACCAGGTGAACTCCACATGTTAGCCCCCATTTTAAGTACAGAACTCGTAACTGCAGTAATTTATTGCATCCAATAAAAAATGCATGACAGGATGTGTTAAATAACAATGTGTTAGTAATTGGGTTTCTGGTTGGCAAAGCTATAAACCCTGTCCAAGCAGGAACCGCTATCCTAGTCAGGGTAAGACAGATACACACTAAAAGTTAACCTGTGCTCACCCTTTGGTAGCTTGGTACAGAGCAGCCAGGCTTAACTTAAGAGGCAGTGTGTAAAGTATTTGTGCAACATTTCAAACAGTAAAACAGTGACAACACCACACAAAAGGACCCCGCACATGGTTAGAAAAACAGAGCTTGGCTTTATGAGTACAAGACAAAAATGACAAAAATCCAATAAGTAGAAGTTGAGACATGAATTTTCAAAGATTAAAATACAATAAAGTGCTTAAAAGCATAAAGCGCGAACCGGGGAATCAAGAGTTCAGGCCAACCGCGACGAAGCACGGGTCGGATACAGTCCCAGGTAAGTCCCACTGAAGTTTTACCTTCTCAGAATTGAGCCAAGAGTCCTGTTCGCTGGGAAGAAGTTTGCAGGGAGCAAGGAGAGCTTTGCTAGCAGTTATCTGTCGGTGTGAAGAGTCAGTCGGTGTTGCGGTTGGGCGAATTGGAACCTCGTGGTCACGAGTAGCAATGCCTGCCTTGCGAACAGACAAACTTGCAGCAGCTTACACTAATTCTTCGTGCGAGAGATGCGGTTCCATTGCAAGCCAGCCTGTTTGTGGTCGCGAAGAGCCCAAATATTGGATTTCGGGAGCCACAAAACCACTTTTAAGGTCCCAGGACTAGAGGGGCGCCTCTTGAAGGTCAGGAGCTGGTTGAAGACGGGGCCAGAAGCTGTAGCAGGAGTGTTGGAAGTCTTTTGTGTCTCTACGACTTAAGAAAATAGGAGGCAAGTTAGCAAGCCCTTGGAGTCACCTTAGTTCTGGGATGTAGATATGCATGTCCAGTCCTTCTCACTCCCAGACAGAAGGGCAGCAGGCAGCAGGTCAGCTCAGCAAAGCAAGAGTCCAGCAGAGTAGCAGCTTAGTAGAGTGGCAGTCCTTGTAGCAGCACAGAAGTCATTCTTCCTGGTAGATTACCTACAGGTCCAAATGTGTAATGAGTTGGTGGTATCAAAGGTCTAGTACTTATACCCAGTTGTGTCTTTGAAGTGGGAAATACTTCAAAGAAGGGCCTTTGAAGTGCACAGAGGCCCTCTCTTCCTGTCCTGGCTCCAGACTCACTACAGGGGGTAAGCAGCCATTTGTGCAGGAAACTGCCCATTTAGGTGTAAGTGTCAGCCCCTCCCTCCCATCCTGCCAAAGATGGCCAGTCAGGATGCTGATGGCCTATCAGTCACACCTAATCTCCTTTTGTGTGTGTTTGTCATGAGAGAATGCACAGGCACAGCTGTCACCCCATGTGGGCATGGCCCTTCTTAGGGGATTTCCCTGAAACATTTTGCTTTGTCCTTCTGTATTTTTTGGCTGACTCTCTTTGCATGGCCTTAGGACTCTGGGTATTTTACCACTGTACTGCAGTGGTAAAGTGCATGCACCCTTCCTATGCTTGCCAGGAAAGGCGCTTCAGTGATTGTTGAGGTGCTGTACCCAGGAGTGCCCTGTAAAAAGGAACACCACGTACCCGGGGTAGGTATGGCCCTGGCTACTGGTGAGATGCTGCACTGACTGTGCAAACCACCAGAACAGCCTATCAAACATGTACTAGGCCAGACAGTGGAGGCCTGTGGAGGCGTAGTTGCGCTTGAGTACAGGACGTCCTTTCCCACTCTGTGGACAAACCTTAGTAGGCCTTACACTACCCCTAGATCACCCCCTGAAGGACAGAGCAGGTGGTAGGCGGAAGACAGAGCTGGTACACAAGGGTTTTCTATGCTCTGGTAGGGAAGAACCCCTCATGGATTTTCCCTACCTAGGAGGTCAGCTCTTCCCCTAGGTTTTGCTGATTCTCTTGTAGTGGTCTTAGGGCCCTAGGAACTTTCCCACTGTAACTACAGTGGGAAAGCGCATGCGCCCTTCCTACATATGGTAGGAAGTGTCGCTAACCAGTATGTGTGCACTTGCATAATTCCTTCTCATCTGCATAAGCCCAAATTGCAATGCACTTGAAATGAAAGGAGATCAGATCCACAACGTCATTCAGATTCCTATCATTTCTACTCCAACAGATAAAGCAGAATATTCCAATTTTCTTTGCCTTTCACGTGATTGCAGATCAGCAGCCAAACATTTCCTGGAGATAGGTGACAGCATCATAAACTCTGGATCTCAATCTTGTGGATGGAATCTTGTGTTTTTTAAGCCCCTCACTTGTTCATGGATTTACTCACAGCCCCTGATTACGCAAGTTTGCGCCTGTCCCGAATAACTACACTCAAGTGGCAGTCAGTCATTCACAAAGATTCGATTAAATGTATATCAATACATTCTCATGAGTAAGCAAGATCACAGAATTAGAAGTGACATGAAAATTGCAGTACTTTATAGAATCGAACACAATGCTGTATAATAAATATCTGGTTTCAGAACACAGTTGCAGACATTACAGAAAATCTGCTGTCTTGGTAGGAAATGACAGGACATTCAGAAATTCTAATCCTTCTTGACCTATCAGTAGTCCATGTCTCGTGGACCAAAAGTGTTGTTGGACTGTTTTGAAAAATAAGCTGCGTCAAACAAACATCAGTGTAATAGTGTCATTCTTTCTAGTCAAATTTTAGCCAACATATGAAAGTTGGTTCCTTGTCCTCAGCAACGAAGTCTTTGAAATGTGGGGTCCTCTCTACCTCATTTTCTAATCATAATTTACAAGAGATTGTTTGTCCACCTGGTTTCACACCACCAACGTCACTTCCAAATGAACATGGATAACATCTAGCTTTGTATACGAGTGACCAAACAAAAGAAATATGGTGAGATTTTTCTGTTGCCTGAAAGATGTCTGCTGATGGATGAAGGAGAGTTAGTTAGCCACTCGGAAGTAAAAATCCTGAAAGTCGAAGACCCTTCTGATGAAATTTTTACCTTCCTAGACTAGGAAGCAGGCCTCTCCTAGATAAAGCTGTAAAGAATCTTGGAGTATGGGTAAAGCTGGACCTCACACTTTGTCAACATGTCAAAGTGATACCCAAAACAACAACCTCAATCCTGTGTTGAATCCTCCCACTGTTCCACTTCCCCCACAGGCCCAAACTGATCAAAACCCTGGCATGATCAAGACTAGACTCCTATTGTGGGCTACACAGGAGCACCATAAAAAGGGATGCTGCAACACCAAGCATCAAGATTAAGTGTGAACCAATGTAAATCTTCATCCATCAAAAGACCCTTTAAGGAAATGCATTTGCTACGGGTGGAGCAAAAAATCAAATATAAAAATCAGATGCATCCTCTTCAAAGATTGTGTGAGAACCATCCCAAAATACTGCCAGTTGCTGTTTATGATCTGTATCAAAGGTGAACCTGAGGCCCAGCAAGGCTAATATGATCACTAATGCCATATTCAGTCAGAATACCCAAGGTGGGAATTAAATTTATGTTGTGGAAGTTCAGCTCTGGAACGCTCTTAGCCCAGCTCTCAAAAGGTAACTGTAATTGACCATTTTCAGGAAGGAAGTGAAGACAAACTTCTTCGTAAATCCTTTGCCAACCTTCTACAAAGGACTGGAACTCCAAGATATACTCCCAAGACAGGACAGAGCTCTTTCTTACACAATGTGGTCCCAGTCCATGCCAGGAACTGATCTGTTGTCCTGCTCAGACTGACAGACAAGAAGAGTAACGTGAGAGCAAAGGAAAGAGGGCAGTAGTCACCAGAAACTGCATCCTTTTGCATGTGCTCTCAGCAATATGAAGTGGCATGATTTGCAAAAATAAATATATAAATCTGAATCATACTCAAGCTTTCAGTGCTTCATTTTGAATCTTCAAATTATAGTCACCTCTTCCATGATTTAGTGGATAATCGTTTTGTGCACTGGGGAATCAAATGACACTTCTGTCTCACAACTCACCTCCATGATACAAAATAATGATTGGCTATTGCACTACTATAGTCCTACACATGTTAACACCTTTGATCTCATGTTTCTCAGATACAGAACTGATACCAACTTATGGTAGGGGCAGTTTCAAACAGCCTTGGCACTCTTATTCTCTAAAACCGCTTCTGTGGACAACCTTGAATATTGGAGATTTGAACATCAGATCTACAAGCATCTTCTCCCAACTTAGATGTTCATGCCCTCTCTACTCATTATGATGTGGTCACGTAAAACACAGCTTTGTCCCCTGGAAAAAATAATAAAACCAAATTCAAATGAAATAAATTAAGAGAATAAATTGCACAGGAATTTAGAATCTAGATGGTGCCAATATCTACAGGCAATCTACAAAAAGTACCATTGAAAAGAACATTTTCTTCATACTCATATTTGACACAGGGGCCTCAATTATGAGCTCTTGGTAATTGCATTGTGTTGGAAAATGGTCCTCTCTGAAGGGCCTTCCCAAACGTTTTGTCTTCCCCTCTTTTTCTGACCTCGTTTTTGTTGGCTTTATGACTCTGAGTACATTAGCACTGCCTGTCTCCAATACACATCTGGGGTGGGGTGCTGGAGGCAGCACGTTCTGGTTGGCTGAGGGAAGACCCTAGCTAGGCAGAACCTACCACTCCCATCAGGGGTGAGTGATTACACTCACTGTATAACCTGCGCTCACCCTTGGGTAGCTTGGCACTGAGCAGTCAGACATATCACAGGGGCAATGTGTGAAGCATTGGCACTGCACGCTTGCACACCAAATACACTGAACATTACAAAAAAAACTTCACATGTGGTGTTTGTAAAGAAAGTTTGTATTCAGCACACACATTAGTTAACGCAACATGAACATCATGTAATCTGGGCATAAATCACATTCAGAAATATCGCTAGCAGTACTAGGCCCATCTGTAGCAATATGTACACTTGGAAAAAATCCTATATTCCCTCCCAGCACCCTCAGGCACTGCAAAATGTTGTCAGCACGAGACCCACCTCAGCAGTTATCCCAATTCAGTATCACACAGCTTTAGGGTGCACCCCAGTTCACAACGTTAGCAGCAGTGTGTACACACAGATAATTCTAGCATTTGTAAATAGCCCCACGGCCTAGGCCCCACAGGTAAAAACCAATGTCAACCATGATAGTCTTTTGGCAAGGAAACAACGTGAATGGCAACACCACCATGTGGAATAGTTAATCACAGGCAGTCACTCCCACACACTCACTCCACACCACTCTGCGGTGACACAGATATCAGGAAGACTTGAATACCACTCACTCGCATGCACTTGCTCCCAGCACCCTAATGCGGTGCCCTGATATCCAGCAGGTCAGTTGTCACTGTACTCAAAGACCCTGTGATCCCAAATCTTCCTCCACCCTTCAACCCAATCTCTTCTTCTCGCCCCAAAAAGTTGGAGATGAAAGCAACCCTTCCTCAGATACTAGGCTGATCACGGCTGGAGTCACACTTATTCAACGTCCTAGGAAAAAGGTGGAGGGAAGAATAGATAACAGACTGATGAGGAAACAGTTGACAAATGGAGGTTTGGCCGCCACATGGGAAATTCACCTAAAGGTCTCCACATCGTGCCCTCTGGCGTGGGCCCCGGGTCTGGAAAGCATGGGGGAGGGTCACCATAGGACACACACTGTTTACAATAGTGCCCAACCAGGCCTGGCACTCCAGTGCACAAATAGTTACCAATTCCGCACCTCCCTGGAATGAGGAGCAACATCGGTTGTGTGACGACTTGAGTCGCACCAGACAATCCCGTTTGCATACAAAGAGTCACTAATTCCGTACCTCCCTGAAATGAAGCACAACGTCTAATGCAAGATGACTTGAGTCGCCCCAGACAATTCCGATCGCACACGGAAATTGACCAGTGCTGTACCTCCCTGGAATGAGGCATAAAGTCTGGTGCACAATGACTTAAGTCACACCAGACAAATCCAATCGTACACAGAAAGTGACCAATGCCGTACCGCCCTGGAATGAGGCACAATGTCTGGGGCGCAATGATTTGAGTTGCACCAGACAATTCTGAACACACACACACATACACAAAGAATTCCAAATTCAATACCTCCCTGGAAAAAAGCACAACGTTTGGTACACAATGACTTGAGTTGCACCAGACAATTCCGAATATATACAATGGTGCAAGTTCAGCGGTGGCACACGAGGTTGAATGCAGAACTACTCCGGGTACGCCCCCACCTCCAAGGGTCGCAACCTGTGAATGGGACACAGCATGCAATGATTGTGCAGTCAGCATGTCGCAGAAGATAAATGCTGCACAACTGACAAAGCGGCCCACGCAGGGTTCCGCAGCCAGTGAATCTGCTCACCACCAACAAGATGCTTATGCGTGTTGTGGCCCTACGACGAAGGGCCACACTCCTTGAATGCAGGCAGTACTTTGAAGGCTATGCACTGCGCAATCTGCTCTCTAGGCACAATACTTAGCTACCCACTCACACCACTGCTACCAGGTGGAATCCAGCAGACGATGTAGGCCCTTACGAGGGCACCACTCTCCAGATGAGACAGGTAGAAGATACAGGTCCCTCACGGTCGTTGATGTCCCAGAGACCTCCATCGAGAACAGGGGGCAAGCCAACAAGCCCTTGGAGAGCACACTTCAGAGTGCCACACAGCATGAGGCAGTCTGCCCAGGCCAGTAAATACTCCTTGTGCACAATAGGTTCCTCTGGCAGCATGCACCACACGGTCCAGGGTCTGTGGTCCCACGTCCTTGCAAGTGTATCTCTAGTTTTCTGCAGACTGGCACCAGTAGTTGTACTGTAGCGTGCCTTTGAAGCTGGGGGTGGTTCAGAGGGTTCCCCTTTGAACCACAGATGTCTCCCCTAAAAATGTTTTACTGCCTGCCTTGGGGCCCTGGAATGCAGATCTTAGGGCCATATGTATGAACACATTTTCCCATAGACACAGAATGGGTAAAACCCTTTGATACATCTGGCCCTTAGTCTTTAGTGGGGCCATGATCTGGCCCGAGAGGCCAAGTGTCAAAACATCTCCCTCCAATGAATCCAGCCAGGCCCTCAAATGGCAGAGGTCTGTCATTCCAGTTGTGTGCTCAGGGTTTATAAGTGTCACTTGGGAATGCACAGTTGTGCTTTCCCAGCCCGCAATATCGAATAGGGTACAATTTAAAAAGGCACACAAAGTGTTTTAGAGCAGAGAAATGCCCACTTTCTTTAAGTGGCATTTCTCAGTGATTATTGAGAAAAACACCTTTACCATAGGAAGGGATTTGTCAGTATGATTTCAATGATAGGAAACATTATGAGGCTGCTCCACTGCAATCCACTATTGCAGTTAGGAGTAATTGTAAACATGTCCTGTGTTAACCTATGAGCGGAGCAATCCTCATTGGAAGTGAAAACATACATGAGTATTCCTCACTCCCTGGGCACATGTGCCTTGGTGCACACACAAGCCTGCAGTGGCAGGCTAGACACAAGTTTAAGAACACCCAAAGGTGCAAGTGTGACCACACAGGCCAGCTGAGACAGTACATATTAAAACACTGTTGTGCATTTGCGCACACACTGGCCTAAAGAGGCAGGCTCAGTACATGTTAAAACACCTTTGTGGCGTGCATACACACTGGCCTACAGTGGCAGGCTCAGTACATGTTAAAACACCATTGTGTAAGTGTGCCCAAACTGGCTTACAGTCGCAGGCTCAGTACATGTACATGTACTGTTCTTGTCTGTCAGTCTGAGCAGGACAACAGATCAGTTCCTGGCATGGACTGGGACCACATTGTATGAGGAAGAGCTCTGTCCTGTCTTGGGAGTAGATCTTGGAGTTCTAGTCCTTTGTAGAAGGTTGGCAAAGCTTCTTCGAAGACGTTTGTCTGCACTTCCTTCCTGAAAACGGTCAATTCCAGTTACCTTTTGAGAGTTGGGCTAAGAGCATTCCAGAGATGAACTTCCACAACATAAATTTAATTCCCACCTTGGGTATTCCGATTGAACATGGCATTAGCGATCATATTAGCCTTGCTGGGCCTCAAATTCGCCTTTGATACAGATCATAAACAGCAACTGGCAGTATTTTGGGATGGTTCTCACACAATCTTTGAAGAGGATGCAGCTGATTTTTACATTTGATTCTTTGATCCACCCGTAGCCAATGCATTTCCCTAAAGGGTCTTTTGATGGATGAAGATTTACTTGATTCACACTTAATCTTGATGCTTGGTGTTGCAGCATCCCTTTTTATGGTGCTCCTGTGTAGCCCACAATAGGAGTCTAGTCTTGATCATGCCAGGGTTTCGATCAGTTTGGGCCTGTGGGGGAAGTGGAACAGTGGGAGGATTCAACACGGGAATGAGGTTGTTGTTTTGGGTATCACTTTGACATGTTGACAAAGTGTGAGGTCCAGCCTAAATCATACTCCAAGATTTTTTGCAGCTTTATCCAGGAGAGGCCTGCTTCCTAGTCTAGGTAGGTAAAAGTTTCATCAGAAGGGTGTCCACTTTCAGGATTTATACTTTCGAGTGGTTAACTAACTCTCTTTCATCCATCAGCAGACATCTTTCAAGCAACAGAAAAATCTCATCATATTTCTTTTGTTTAGTCACTCGTATACAAAGCTAGATGTTATCCATGTTCATTTGGAAGTGAAGTTGGTGGTGTGAAACCAGCTGGACAAACAATCTCTTGTAAATTATGATTAGAAAATGAGGTAGAGAGGACCCCACATTTCAAAGACTTCAGTGCTGATGACAAGGAACCAACTTTCATATGTTGGCTAAAATTTGACTAGAAAGAATGACACTATTACAGTGATGTTTGGTTGATGCAGATCATTTTTCAAGACAGTCCAACAACACTTTTGGTCCACGAGACATGGACTACTGACAGGTCAAGAAGGATTAGAATTTCTGAACGTCCTGACATATCCTACCAAGACAGCAGATTTTCTGTAATGTCTGCAGCTGTGTTCTGAAACCAGATATTTATTTTACAGCATTGTGTTGGATTCTATAAAGTACTGCAATTTTCATGTCACTTTTAATCCTGTGATCTTGCTTATTCATGAGAATGCATTGATATACATTGAATCGAATCTTTGTGAATGACTGACTGCCATTTGAGTGTAGTTATTCGGGCCAGGCGTAAACTTGTGTAATCAGGGGCTGTGAGTAAATCCATGAACAAGTGAGGTGCTTAAAAACACAAGATTCCATCAAAAACACAAGATTGAGATCCAGAGTTTATGATGCTGTCACCTATCTCCAGGAAATGTTTGGCTGCTGATCTGCAATTATGCGAAAGGCAGAGAAAACTTGAATATTCTGCTTTATCTATTGAAGTAGAAATGATAGGAATCTGAATGACGTTGTGGATCTCATCTCCTTTCATTTCAAATGCAATGCAATTTGGGCTTATGCTAACTCAAATTGTGTTTACAATGTCCTCCATCTTGTACCGACGTCACCAATATCACATGTTCTTCTTGTTGTTTCTTACGTTTTAAATCAAGGATTGCAAGACTTGCACTAATTAACTGAAAACTGTTCCCAGAGTCCTCTTTGCTGTGTACCAAGGACACTTCAACTGTCCCAGGCTATGAGCATACGTTGTATCCATTGGACTGCCAAATTAACTGTGAGAATTTTTGCACAGTCGATGTAATGCTATCGTGAGGGAATCCTCAAATGTATTCTGTGGTAAACTGTTTCTTTCTGCTTGTTCGCTATTGGTGCATGTCCTGAGAAACGTGTACAAATGTGGAATGTATGACTATGTCCCTCATTATGACCTTGGCGCTCTTTTTGCAAGTCCGCCAAGGCCACGGGCACCAGAAGACCGCCAATGCTGGAGGTCTTCCGCCCACCATATTACGAGTACTGCTGGATTTCTGCCACATTTTGGGCGGAAATCCAGCAATAGTCGTGCTGGCGGGCAGAGGCGCTGGGACGGTACCACCACCGGCAGCACCCTGCCAAAAGGACTTCGCCAGCCGTATTATGAGCTGTAATACGGCCTGGCGGTGTCCTGATGGCGGGGTGCTGCCAGAGGTGGAAGCGCCTGTTCCCTTTCCCTGCCGGACGACATCATCCCCAGACCAGGTAAGTTGATTGTCTGACAGGGGAGGGGGGAGAAGAGAGGGTGTTGTGTGTGCGTGTGTGAGTGGGTGTTGTCTGCATGTGTGCATGTATGTGTGTAAGCATTGTTGAATGTATGAATGTAGAAGTGAGTGCGTGTATGAATGTGTGTATGCATGTCTGTATGCGTGTATGAATGTTTGAGTGAGTGCGAGTATGAATGTTGGAGTGAGTTCGAGTATGAGTGTTGTGAATGTGAGTATGAGTGTTGTGGTGAATGTGAGTATGAGTGTTGAAATGAATGCGTGTATGGATGCATGTGAGTGAATGCATGTATGTCAGTGTTGGTGAATGAGTGTATGCGGGATGCTGGCTGGGTGTCTGTGTGCGTGTGCATGTATGGGAGCAGGAGGGCGTTGTACATGGAGGGGGTGTGGTGGGTGGGGGGTTGTAGTTGGTATTGTGCTTGCTGGGGTGGGGAGTCGTCTGCCGGTGACAGGTAAGAAATTCCTTGTCACTGGTAGCCTCTCTAGCACACAAAGTGTGTGGGGGATGTCAAAGACAGGTCTCTAGTAGCCTATTTAGGCTGAGAGTACGCCAGTTAGGCGATCGCCTTCATAAGTATGAAAGTGGCAGTTAGGTGTGTGAGGGAGCTCCCTTTACGGACTAGGTGGTCTCACACACATTATAGTGTCATGCTTCATCTTATGACCACCTAGCCCCACCCAGGTAAGATAATACTACCTGGGCGGACTCAACCTCGTTGTTCAATGAACTCTGAGGGAGTGCTGAAATTTTATCTTCCTGGATAAATAACAGGATCCAGTTGAAAGGTGAAATAGATAATAAAATTACCTTACAAATCACATATTAGATATAATATTTTAATAAAGGTGTTCGTAGGTAAGATTAAAAGAACAGTAGGGACACATTTGAAGACAATGATTCAAAGTGCCTGACAAAAAGTGGGGACCAACATGTTTCTGCCCTCTCTAAGAGCCTAAGTGGTCTGGGGCATTCTTCAGGGTCAAGGATCCCTAATATATAAGGGGCCAGATAGATAGGCTAGCCAGTGAGCAGATAATTTTAAAATGCTCATGGGGCCTACCTGAATAAGCAATAGAGGTATGGCCTAAAAGGAGAAAGAGTGGATAAGAGATCAAACAGTGAAAAATAAAGTGTATGTGCCACATCACTCCACATCACTGCACACTAAAGTGTTAAAATCATGCAGTGGGTTGTACACACTTTCATGCAAATATTACTAAAACAATGAAATGGACTATTAGTGCAGTACTACGAGGGGGAAAAAACAGGGGAGTGGATTTCTTACCCTATGAAGACAAGGCGGTTAGCCTCAAGTCTTGGAACCTGCAAAGGGGAGTTGCCCCTTATAGTCACACTCTACGGAGGAATAGCGGTTCAAAGTCAGCAGAAGGTAATATAAGATGTGTAGTTGAAAGTCGCAAATAATTTGTTTTGGTAGTTGAGCTCAAAGTCTATGTAATTGGTCAGAACATGCTCATAGGTATGACATCGTTTAAGGGTGAAAATTGATAGGATGAGAGCTAAGAGACAAAACAACACAGAATATATATGACACACAGACACAAAAGATGACTTATCTTTGGTTGGATCTATTGTCCTCCCGGGGTGGACAAAGATAAGAAGTAGAGAGGGGGGTGAGAGAAGAGAGGAAAAACAGGAAGAAAAGAAGAAGAATGAAAGAGGTATGAAGAGGGAGAGAGACAGGGAGAAAAGGACTTGAACCCAGCAGGCGACATCCACCACACACTTTGTTTGCTAGTTCCTTGGGTTTGGGAGTTAGTGTGGGGTTGAAACACTCCCAGTACTCTCTTCTTGTGTTTTAACTGGTAGCCTCAATGCCAGGGTTTTCGCGGCGTGCTACTGCCACGGAAACCCTGGTGGAAAGGTGGCTCTTAATACCGCCGGCGGTCTTCTGTGGACCGCCGGGTCGGAGATGCTCATCTCCAGCCCAGCGGGTCCGACTGCCTTGGCGGAATTAGCAGAGATGTGGCAGGTTGGCAAAGGCCAACCCGCCACACTCATAATGTGGCAGTCTTCACCCCAAGCCTGTTGGCGGTGATACCGCTACGGTGGCCCTGGCGGTCTGCAGACCACCAAGGTCATAATGAGGGCCTATATCTTTAAAAGGATGTAGATTTCTATGGGAATATATCTCCCCTTTCCCCTCTTTTAGAAGACGCATTTATGCAGGATTTCACCTAGAACTGTACTGAGTTCTTTGTACTTATGACTTATATGCTTTGCTGCTAAACTCCCTAATGGCGTATATTTTGTAACCTGTCTATTATTCTGTATATAAAGCTTTGAGCCTACATCCCTAGTCTGTCATTATTAGAATGTTTATCACCTGCTACTGAATCGAATAGGTTGACGGCTCCAGTTGGGGACTGCATAGCTCCTGGTCCTAGTTGTTGGCGCACCCATGAATGGTATTTAAGGTAGAAAAGGGTGTTGACATATTGCTATATTGAAAGGTGTCTGAAACTTAAAATAATGTGAAGGAAGGAATGCGAGTGAGTAAGAGGGTGTGATGAATTGCAGACAGCTAAGAGTTCTGAAACATCCCTGGCAGGGAGGAGGAACATCTACTGGACAAGAGCCTTTGTCATCCTGGGAGATAGGTTCAAAGTTCAGTGTATTCCAAAAATAGTTTTCTTTCTTAGTCCCAATTGAATCCACATGTGAATCCCAGAATCTCATAAATTAGAAGCCACTGGAGAATTATTACAGTTGAATGTGGAGGGCATCAGGTTTGTCTCATAGTTGGGTGATATCAAAGTTATTTGAAGTGCCATGTGACACAGAGAAGAATCTCACTACTGACAAAGCATGGTAAGCCATGGTCATGTTGTAGGAAACTGGTGCAAGTGCCAAGTATGATGTAGAGAGAGGAGCCTTTTTAAAAGTATGTAGAGGAAGCGGAGAGGGCATTCAGAACCCCCTCTCCTGATTTATCGTCCTTTGTATCACAGAGGCTGACGCTGATGAAGGCAGTTTTCTGATTCTCCATGTAGTGCAGAAAAGCCTTATCAAATCCAGAAGTACATTGTTGAGATATGGCATGAGAGGTGTAGGTTAAACCACTCACAATCACAGCCCGGGTGTATGGAAGATACCTGTCCTGAAGTCACTCCTGGACGCTTTAGCAAGCCTTGTCCTGTCCAGGCATGTGACATGATAGGATCTCTGGGCAAAACTGTGTCAGCTGTATTTACATTTTCTAGTCAAATTGATCCAAGCGCTATCACTTGGAAATAAAGGGAAATTGTGTTTGTGGCATCTGTGTCTTGATAAAATAAACAAAACACCTGCCTATCAGGGCACAAGTCAGGGGTACACGGCATCCACCAACTATTTTAACAAGGTGGACGTTGTCCACCCTGCCAAGTAGTTGTGCTGCACTGTAATATGCTGAACTCGTCCCGGTGTAATGTTTAAACACTGCAACGCTTTCAGCAGCGCCTGCACTGTTGTCTGCTTTCCTCCTGAGCAGCATCGTGCAGGCGGCAAGAAATGGGCTTTTTTATTTTAAATTTGAGCTGTGGTTAAAACAAAGGCCGAAGTTAAGTGGCCATCAGATCAGCTTTCGTTCTCGCTGGAGCTTTCTGGAGCTCCACACCTACCTGCAAATGCAATGGAGGGGAAACAAAGGCACACAACTTGCTGTGACTTCACAAGTACTTAAGAAGAGCATGGTTTTAACTTTGGTCAGTCCCTGGATATAAGAGATACGCATGCACAGTAAGAATGTCAAATATGCTGATCCGTTCCTGTATTTACACAAAAAGCAATTAAAATGTCACTATTTTGTTTTATTTCTTTTATAATGCTACTTATCCCAGTGCAGGTTATCAGAGCGCTTGATATCATATGTACACATCATACATTGACAATAAATCATAAAAATGTAAATCTATGTACAGGATGTGTTACATAGGGATAGTGGGGGTTACAAGGTTTAGGAGTCACATTTCCTTCATAGTTCACTGTGCTATATTAGAAGGATTACAATTTATGAACTGCAAGTAACAAAAGGATCTCCATGTTAAAAGCAGTAACCCACCTTGGGCCAAATGTATGAAGCATTTTACCGGTCAGAAATGGCACATCAGGCCGTTCGCGACCAGTAAAATGAATTTTGCCATGTACAAATGGCAAAATGTTATTCGTCACTTGTAACCGAATCGCATTTTGCTTTTGTGATTCGGTATTAGGAAGGGGCGTGTTTAAGGCATCCCTTCCTAAAACCAAATAGTACTGGCATTATGAAAGTTTTGTGACCATGAATGAGGTTGTAAAACATTCACAGTTACCACCAACTAGAAGTTGGTGGTAACCATTTGCAAACGGGAAGGGGTCCCCAAGGGACCTCTTCCCCTTTGTTAATGCGGGCCAAAACTTTTTTCAGGGCAGGCAGTGGTCTCATGGACCACTGCCTACTCTGAAAAAATGAAAAGAAACTTTTGATTTTTTTTTTTTGTAATACAACCTGTTTTCCTTTAAGGAAAACAGGCTGCATTAGGAAAAAAAACTGCTGTATTTAAAAAGCAGTCACAGACATGGTGGTCTGCTGTCCCCAGCAGGCTACCATCCCTGTGAGTGTGGCCATTCCCAATGGAGTCACAAATTGCAACCTACCTCATGAATATTGATAAGATAGGTAATTTGCTACCCCATTGGGAATCACAACTTTTGCAACTCGCAATTTGCGATTCCCAAAAGGAGCACAAATTGTGAGTTTCAAAACAAAATGTCACACATCTGGCCCTTAGTTATCTACATAAAATGAAAATCTGTCATGATGTGCTGTGCATGAGGCATGTTAACCCTCTATGCTACTCTGATTCAAAACTGGGATTAAACACAATACACACCTTTCCAGCCAATATGTTAACCACCAGAGTCATCTTACCATTATTATTATTCCCTGATATTTATGAGGCATACAAAGCTGTCTGCAGCAGGTGCCTTAACTCCATAAGGTTTTTTAAAATGCAGTTTTTGCACTTCTATACATAGTGCATATGCCTCTGCACACTGCCTTACTTGAAACACAAATGTCAAGAGCAATCTCATGAGAAGTGTAAGCAAGCAAACTGACAGGGGAGGTGCATGGGCCTCAAGCTGTGCCCGCCCCAACACACCCCACAAAAGGCAAAGGAAACATACCAAAGACAACAATAAACGTCATAAACACCAAAGTGGTGAGACTTGTCTGTGAAGAACATAATACCCTGCGCGCCAACAAGCAAATGATTCTGAAAGAGACACCGGCTCTTCAAAAACAAGCATTTGCAATGCAACGGGTCTTGCGTTTGCTCATGATTGAGCTGATCGCGTTGTAAACTCCTAACCCGACTTTTCATCTATCGGCAAAAGTGCTTTTATGTATGTAACCCGAAAAAGTGAAATTAACTGTGTAAAGCGCTCGACTTCTGCCAAGCGAAATCACGCTAGGAAAATAGAGAAAAAGTAGTCCACGATCCGACAGAAAAAAGCGAGCCTCGCATGTTTTCTGTACTTGGTCGCTGCGCTCGAGGAGGGCTAGCCACCGGAAAAGGCATGACGTATGCGTGCCTTCAACTAATGAAAGCAAGCAGATTTTACTAGGCAAGCCCACGAACCAATGAAAAACACTGATGTGGCGTCGACAGGGCTCGGAGCCCTTTTCTAAACACTAAAGCGTCTCGCTGCGATACGCATGCGCGAGCGCATGCAATGCAGGCTCAACCCTAACCAGTGAAACAAAACTGTGAGCGGTCCAGAAACGAAACGTATTGCTCTGGTGGGGCGCGGTAATTATAAATGAGGGAATCCTGTGTGCGCTGCCAACCTCCTCAGGGGCTGGGGGAGTGGCGAGTAGTCTCCATAACTAGACACCCACCATTTTACAACATCCACTGCTTTACCCCCTCTGACTGGATCCCTCCCATCCCTCTGCCAAGGAGAGTTTAGCCTTTGCTTTCTGGTGTTTGTAATTTTGTTTTTCCTATTATAAATTTAGGGCAACCTGTCCCAGAATGCAAAGGAAACTGGGGTGTATAAACTACTGATGTGAAAGACTAGACAGCTTGGGTGCTCTCTCATCTCTTCATTGGGCTGGTGAAAGCTTTGTGAAATCGAACAAAATGTACAACGTTTCCAGCACTACCCTTTTTGTCTTTCCCAGATTTAATCTGTTTTAAAGGTCTGGTATATGTCCCCCTTGCAGTCCTCCTTCTACGCATTTGGGTGTTGTCATTGCAGAGTCCTTTTGCATCAAAGGGCAGTGGTATGGTGACCAGATTTTGAGAAGCAAAAAATGGGACCAGTCAGACATAAAAGTAGGACTAAAGCCTTTAGCCTTACTTATATTCGTGGGACAATCATCATGACTCTAGTATTGTGCAACAGGCCATTTATTAGGACAGGATTGCAACAAACATCATAGCATGTAACAGCACAACATATTGAACTCCTTAACGTATCATCTATGTTTCTCCTTTGCCACATCACCATTCTCTTCCCATAATGCCTCACACATTCTTTTCACTCTTCACCCCAGTCACTTCCACCCATCACCGTCGTCCTCATCTCTTCCTTTCTGAGACATCTTCCAACCACCACTTCATTCACCTGTTCCAGTCAACCTACCCCCAGATCTCCTATCACCTGAACTCCTTATTCTTCCTTCCAAGGGGTGGATCCGCCCGCATCTGACTCTCCACCCACCCATGTATCAGCACCCAGAACCCTGAGGGTGTTTTTCTGCCCCACCCATCTATGCATTCACTACTGCAACACATTCAGTCCCACCGTCTCTTCCCACCCCGCACCCTCTCATTCCACGAACTTCCCATCACCTCCCTTAGGGCCAGATGTAGCAAGCAGTTTTGCCCATTCTGTGTCTATGGGAAAATGTGTTCGTACATATGGCCCTTAGTTCCACCAGATAATAAGTGTATCCCATATCAGAAAGGTGGATTCCGTCACCTCATAAAAGCCCCCGTCTTCCTTGTGGAAACCTCCATGGGCCACAACCTTAATGTCATGTCCTGCACAAAAACCACTCATTGCTGTGGTAACTTTCTTGTAAGCATTATCAATGGTGGTGTGCTTGACTGCTCCCCTCCACTTTCTGCGTGGCACAAATTCCATCCGTTTCAGTATCTCCAAATCCCGCTGCATGTGTTGCAGTAGTGTCAGTTCCGACAGTTGTACCAAATCATTTTCCCCCAAATCCACCACCAACACGTCCGGACAACCCCACCTGGGCACCATAGATGCTAAGAAAGGCAGTAAACCACCCCATCTCATACCCCCTTCCTCCACCAGAGCAACTAGCGCCACTTGCTTGGCAGTCTAAAATTGCATCCATACATCTGCCGATGAGCATACTTTGCCGCCCAGTGGACGAACGAGTGCCCCACTATCATATTTTTGGCTTGATGGGTTGCCCACACATCCTAGGGGGAAAGAAATAGATTAGTTGCCAACCTTAACCACTGTATCCCCCCCAAAAAAAATACACTCTGTCATTACCGCACATATCGCTCACTGCACTTCGATTGCCATCTCCCAATCTGATGGATACTGTTTGATCACCACCCCAATCTCGCCACTGATATCGCTGCCTCAAAATCAAAAAGAATGGGTCCCGAATAAAGCAGGATCCCGGCCTGCCACTGCCCTGCGCATCACTACCAAAGACTGAAAAGCTGTGACCCTGCTGCCATCCTGATGACAGCTGACAAAATACAGCCGCTTGCCTGCACCCGGGCCACACCAAAAACTCCTGTCATTCTCTCACAGGGCACGCTGTCTCACTCCCCCCTTTACTCAGCCAGATCCACTTCCCCTTCTCTGCTTGGTCCGCCTTGGACTTCCTCAAACATATCCCCACGTGACTTGATTCTAAAAACACCCCATCATGCTGAATGCCTTCGTCACAGCCCAACCTCAAGAACTCAGGCACCTTGAACACTCCAAAAAACATCCAAATCATGCACAAACCGAATAACAACACTTCCAACTTGTCGTAACAGCACTCCCCCAGCCAACGCATAATGTCAAACAGCAGGTCAAAAGTAATGGCTTCCCACAGACCCCTATTCCTCCGGTCTCTCCTTCCCCATCCCTTCAAGTCCTGGCCCAGCATTTCATCTCCTGCCGGGTCAATACACCACAGCAACTTCCCATAAAAAGATAAACTGGCCAGTTTGCCCACAATGGTCGTGGGTGACAATCCCTTATCCATCAACTCCAAAGCATAAAGCATCACAGATCCTTCCCTGTCAGTGCGCTCCCTCCTCGGTGTCCTCCCTGCTCTCTCCTGGAACTTCTGAAATTCCGTCCACGCTAGCTGATAGTGCTTTCTATTAGATTTGGCTAAAGACCTCTCAACCAGCCTAAGAACTCTCAAGCCCCCCACTCCCAGTCTTCTGCAGGGACCTCCATCTTGACTTCCTCTGCTCCCGGAACCATACTGCGAAAACGGTGCCACTGCGCACAAGATAACGAGTCACCGATAACATTGTTCAGTCCGGGCACATGGGTCGCCGTGAAGACAATCTTCTTTAGCAAACACAACATGAATCACCTCAGCAGCCTCAGAACCCTCAAATTCATTGCTCCCTGCCTGCTCACAAGCTCTACCACCGTCATGCTATCCACATGAAACATCACTGTCCTGTCCAGCAATTCATCACCTCACACTGCCAATGCCACCAAAAGGGGACAAAACTCCAAAAATGCAATGCTGTGCCCTTGTTGCAGCCATTGCTGTGGCCAGCGCTCTGCACACCACCTGCTGTCCCAAAACAGGCCTAAACCATGCGCCCCTTCCACGTCCAAGAAAATCTGCACCTGCCACACCATCTTCTCTTCCTGAAACCACATGGATACACCATTGAAATCTTAAAGAAAGGATTGCCAGATCCCTAAATCAGTCCTCACTGCTATGGAAATCTAAATCATGTGATACGGGAGCGTTGCCCAAGACATAGCCAAGCCTAGCCCTCTGCAAAATGTCCGACCCCCCGTACCACACTGCAAGCGAAATTAAGGAAGCCCAACAATTCCAGTGCCTTCTGAAGCTCCAAATGTCTTTCACCCATCACCTCTTTCAGGAAAGCTTGAAAATTCTCCACTTTATGCCCAGCCAACCTTGCAATCATACTGACTGTGCCCAGTTCAACCACCAAAATACCTGTGATGTACTTGGGCCTTCCGTCTTCTCGGGGACCAGGGGCACCCCAAAGGTATCAGCCATGCCCTCAAACTGATGCAGTGCCCTGCCACAATCACCAGAGCCCACCTTACCAACAAACAAGAAATCGTCCAAATAGTGTGTGACCTCTTTATGCCCACTCCCCTTCACAAAGGCCTATTGCAAAAAAGAGCTGAAAGCCTCAAAAAGTGCTCTGGAAATAGCACAACCCTTGGGCAGCACCCTGTCTATGTAGATGGACCCATCAAACTGCATCCCCAACAAGAAGAAATCCCCAGGATGTAGAGGTGGTAAGCAGAACACAGATTTAATGTCACACTTCGCCAGTTGCACCCCCTGTCCACACTTTCTGACCAAACCCACGGCATCGTCAACAAAGGCATACACAACTCTAGTATCTTCCATGGCTATGAAATTGCTGACCGATGCTCGCTCAGGGCATGACAGGTGATGTATCAACCTGTACTCCCTTTCCTGCTTTTTAGGTACTACCCCCAGTCGAGATATCATTAGATCAGACAGTGTCCATTCCAGAATGGGGCGTGCAATCCTCCCTTCTTGTGTTTCCTTGCTCAATTTTGCTCTTACCACCTCTGGAAGTTCCCTGGCTGACCACTAATTGTCAGTCCACCCGCGACCTCTAGGTCCCTGGTACCCCACTCCAAAACCTTCCCGAAACCCCCATTCCAGTCTCAATGCTACCTCAGCATCAGGATATTGGGCTAGCCATGGTGGTAAAGTGCCCAGTGTAATTGGGGTAGGAGCCTTTTGGATAAACAGGGCCCTGCTGACCTCTTCCCCTCCCTGCAAATAAAACCAGCTGAGCTGCCATGCATTTGGTCTTTGAACAAGGGTGGAGATGTCTGGAATGTTTTCAGCATTGGCTGCACCTACTGAGGTGAAACACTACAGACTACGTTTCTCTGCTGATGAAGGGATAAACCCAGAAACACGTGTCCAGAGTTGAATGAAAATATAAGGCCAGGAATAATGAAAATGTCAAATGAATTCACTGTAAGTTGCTGGCTTTGCCATATTTCCTAATAGATAACCTGTTGGAGTGCCGTTTCATAGAGGACAATCCTTGTTTGCATTGAATTACAGGCCTGTCCAGCCGGGAAGGCAGCATCACTGCATAGAGGAGTAGGTCTGTGTGACTTAATGGACTGTCACATTTTAAGCAGCAGGTTGGGACACTTTCAGCAAACACAGTGATTTTACATTGAATCTGCCTACTGTAGGTAATGAACTCTGTTTTTACTATTTCACTTGGCTCCAGCAACACACTTGGGAAAATATTATAAAATGTGCAAGGCCATCGTTACCAGAATGCACTTTTCAACTCACTTTAGAGGTCCACTGGGGCAGAACTGGTATTTAACAGAGTAATCAGGTGCCTGCAATTAAAACCAGCTGAGCAGCCATGCATTTGGTCTTTGAACAAGGGAGATGTCTGGAACGCTTTCAGCACTGGCTGCACCTTCTGAGGTGAAACACTACAGACTACGTTTCTCTGCTGATGAAGGGATGAACCCAGAAACACATGTCCAGAGATGAATGAATATATAAGGCCAGGAATAGTGAAAATGTCAAAAGAATTCACTGTAAGTTGCCGGCTTTGCCATATTCCCTAATACATAACCTGTTGGGAGTGCGCTTTCATAGAGGACAACCCTTGTTTGCATATATACATATATATATATTTTGTGTCCAAAAAGTAATTTACCGCACTCCTAAGTTCCTTTAGGCAGATTTATTGATAAGAATGGTGCTAGACCTCATATTAAATGTAAACCGTTGTGCCACATTATGCCTGCGCCAAGCATAATATATGCAAGGGGGGCGTTCTCCCATTACGGGGCCTGCAAAAATGGGCGCAGTGGAATCTGTGAGATTCCACAGCGCCATTTTTTGCGGCATTTTTACCGCCTGCACAGATCTGGCTTTAAAGGGAGTCACACAATTATTTTTAATGGACCTCTATGTACTTTGCAGGATTAGCGCCAACATTTTTGGTGCTAATCCTGCAAAGTACAAAAATAGCATAAAAAATTATGATGATATTATTCCTAACCTGTGCCATGGTGTGCCATATGTTAAATACGGTGCACACATGGTGGCGTTAGGGGAGCGTAATGGGCCGCAAGAAAAGTGGTGCTTCATGACATGAAGCGCCACCTTCCTTAAATCTGGGCCGTAAATTCTTTCAGATGCTTGTGGAAAGGAAAGCATACTTTTAATTTCTCTTTTGCAGGATGGCCTGACCTTTCTCCCAAAATTAGGGACATTTATTTAAAAAATAACAAAAGCGTCAGGACACCGGGACAGTCCACAGAAAACTGGGACTGTCTGGGGAAATCCGGGACTCTGGTCACCCTAGGCAGTGGCAACATTTAGGCCGGTATTTATACTTTTTTTAACGCCGCATTTGCGTCATTTTTTAAAAAAAAGTGACGCAAAAGCGGCGCAAAGAAAGTATAAATATGGGCCTTAGTCTTACTTCTGTGTGTAGGGGCTGTCCTGCTTGTTGGATCTGAAACTCTGGTCAATGAGGAGAAATCTATGTATGTAAAACCCCAGATCCCGAACGAAAGCCAGGTCAAATGTTGTAATGGGAAGTCACCACAAAACTCTATAATCGGATAGAGATTATACTGTTGGAAATTTCGTTAACTTTTTTAAAGTCTAAAGCTACATAAAATCTTTTTGCACCCAGATCTCTTAACACAGCTTTCACAAAGCCAACAAGAGTTAGGTTCTGGAACGGATGCATGGAACACGATTCCAATCCCTTGAGGTGGTACGAAGGGGAGGCTAATATTCGGAGTTTGGTGATGATCTGTTGAGAGGATACGCTTTGCATAACAGCTATTCTGAACTATTTTCTAACCAGGGATAAGAGGCTGAAGGATGGCTGCTCCTTAAGGAGTGACCCAAAGGAAATAGCTTTCTGTTCCAGAGGGGGCAACTCAGGATTTATCTCTTCATTGTAGAAGGGCACCAGAGGGTGATAGTCTGTACTTTTGCTGTTAGAGAGAGATGGGAATGAGCATTTCTATTACACTATATCAAGGTTGATATTGTCAACTAAAACAAATTGCTACCTCTACATCACCTACCGCCCTATAGTCAAGGTAAGCATATATTTACTATTCTTAACTGCACATTGTTTATACTTGCTTGACATGTACTAGTTAGTTATATGATGGTTACAATATTTTTGTCATGTGACATATTGTATGTGATATAGTGGAGAGTACCAAATGATCTGTTCTCCTTTCAGTTTTTCATTTCCCCCTCAAGTACACTAGTGACACTCGCTGCTGTTCCTCCATCGCTCACCTAGAGAAGAGATGCCCCCAACATACGAGAGAGTGAAGGACCACAAGCTTTGTGCTTCCAGGGTGCCGGAAGTTTCCCCAAGTCTATTGTTCCTTAAGAAAAAATGATGCCTTGTTGCTTTGTAGGGCTATGTAGTGGACATTGTGGTCAGAAGACAGACTGGAAGCTCCGTTGGGTTCATGTGGAGATAGATCCTGAGGGCTCTTCCTTTTCCTTAACAGGTTGTAGAGCGCGGCCAACATTCACCATGTGGTCAATTGTAATGCTGCTTCTCGCCTTTTCCAGCTCCATCGTGGTCGGTTGGTGCCAATCACACACTTGCATAGTTGTTCCCATTGTTAGTAGCCATGATCAGTTTTACTGCGGTTAACATTGAACATCTCCTTTTCCCCTAGCATTTTTACTTGTGTGTCCCACCTGTCTCATGGATTATTCAGGTCTAAGGTAGACTGCATATTGTAAAAATGTTTTGATAGATATTTTGAAAACAGTTTGTGAGAAATAACACAACTATGTCAGATAACTATACAGCAACTTGCAAATATTTTTCCTCATATATTCTTGATTAGATTAATATTTTAATTACAGACCTTGATTACTTGAAGAACAAATCTTGTTACCATGACTACGCCACTTTATGGTGGTGATTCCCAGGTCTACCTGAAAGACTCACCCCTGGACGCAGTTACCCTTTCTCCAACACCTTGGCAAGGATTCAAACAATGAATGTTAACGAAAACCTCAAACTTAACACTGTGAAAACAGAATTCCTTTTTGCATCTCCAAAGAAATCTAACCCACCTGCACAAGAATGGAAAGACTCCCTTTCTGCCCTGAAGTGCTATCTTACCAATGCTCATAACACCAAGCCACTTGGCTTCATCCTTGACAATCAGCTCAACCTCCAGAGTCAAATTACAGCCATGGTCAAGAGCGCCATGTTCCACCTAAGGCTGTTCTGGGAGATCAGGCAGCGCAACCAGAACAGAACTTAAAATCAGTTGTTCAGGTGTTGGTTCTCTCTAGACTAGACTATGGGAACTCACTCCTCTCAGGCATCCCCAAAGCATACTTAGCTTCACTCAGAATAGTTCTACATGCTCTGGCCCGCTTTATTACTGCTTTCAAGGAATATGGTCACATCTTACTTATCCTGTTGTTCCTTCAGTGGTTTCCTAATGAGGTGAGAACTCAATTTAAAACTGCCTGCACCACACACAATGGTCCCAAATTACTCTTTGCCAATCTACTTAGCTGGAAAATTGTAAAATGTGGGTGCAAAACAAGATTCAAGAAATACATGACATCTCTTCGAACTTTCCACCTTCAAATGAGAATGATATATGAACTAATCATTCTCGTAAAGCGCCACAAGAATCTGGAACCCCCTTCCAATGCATTCTAGCTGCTGAGCCGCACAGCAGACATATGTGAAATGCCATATAGTTTTTAAGGTACTGCACCCTGTGCCATTGGGTCAGCCTAGGCCCCTCATCTGAGATGAAACAATAGAGGCTATTTCTGGTCCACTGAGACTGTACAGGAAGTGTGGGGAGCGGAAGGGCATTCTAGAGAGCAATGATATAGAAGCAGCGCGGTGGGAAACGAGCACACCCAGTGGCTTCTGCTCCCCTGCCACCCAGAACCCGGCAAAAATCTGTCCGTGGGGTCTGCCCGGTAAAAAGATGATGCCTCCCCACCAGGATGCAAACTCAGCATAAGTAGACCAGGGGCATTACCTCCTCGGAGACAAGAATGAAGACCAGATCCCCCACAGTGACTTTAGGTGGCAGAACCCCAGTGTACCTCATCTGGGAATGTATTTGACTTTGCCACTGTACAATTAAAAAGGTTATTTTGAAGTTAACGGGGAAAGCTTGAAGTCGCTAATCTTTCGGCTCTGGACACGATAAAGTCCATATTATCGTTTTGAGAGCACATTTTCATTTGCTTCCAAAAGAGGATTATAGTTTTTGAGTTTTTGAGGGTGAGTGGGGGCGGGGGGCGTCTGTTCGCGAATCGGTGGTAGTTGGTTACCCACACTGGCACGTGGAACAAGAACTGTTAGCATGTTATTCTCCATTCCAAAGTGGTCAGCATGCAAATGGTCACAAACCATGCACTCACCTAGTTGGGAACCTTGATTATTCTCAAATTAGCAGGTAGGTGCAATTTCCCCTAGATGCAATTTTCAGTCATGAGCAGGTCTTTTCCGTGTTCCTTTATAGCATCGGAGGAGAAGAAGGAAGGCAGTTGGTTTTGCCCTCCGTTTCCTTACATCGTTGCGGGTGCAGGTAAGGTGTTAGTTACCCTATGCTCTTTCTGCAAGTATCCTCTCATGTCGTTCTTGGCCAACGAGGTATAATGGAGGCACCACACGTTGGTGGTTTTGTAGCATTTTAATATTAACATGATCATCCACCTTTTAAGTGGCAAAGGAAATTTTACTCACAGGACCATGGTCATGTCTATGGGTGCAAGGCCTAAGGAGTCAGGCAACCAGAGATCAGTGGGGGTATCTGTAAGTGATGCAGCGTGTGTTTTAACAAAAAATTAATTAAGAATATTCACGTAGTTTGAAAAATAATACACGCATTTGAAATGTGCTCATGGAAAGTGACAGCCAACATACAAGAAGTGAAAAATAAATGCTTGACTAAAATGAAATATTGAGCTCATGTTTAACAAAATGTAGTAGTCTATCATATTTAGGGTTTTGCCTTATGAATTAACGCATTAATTAAAGGGTCTTAACTTAGCAGAAGTCTTAGCCTAATTGTGTGGTTTATGTCAGAATTATGCTCTCTTTTTCGAAAATAATAGATGCTTGCAAGAATTAAAACGTGATCTCATCCTTGCCCTGTGCTCAGAGCTAGAGACTAGTTCCCATGAAGAATACTCGTGTTAGCAGGAAATGTTCTTGTATTTGATACTATGTAGATCTAATGTGTGCGAGACTGACTTTCTCAGGAGGAGAACAATGAAGACACAAACTGGAGTTATATCTGCAACAATATTGTTACCTGAGGAACCAGATGATGAGGGCAAAACCAAGAGGACCAATTATCAACTTGAGAACTTTGAAATTCTAGAAATCACTGATCGAATGGTCAAATATCATTGGACAGGACCTTAATACGTGACCCCTTGACCAATAGAGTTTTGGGGGATAGTTTTTGAGACTTTAATATAGTGCTATGACACGGAGGAAAGAGACACTCTTTATCTCACACTCTCTCAGCCACTTCTTGAAGATTTTCCTGTTAACATCTTAGATGCCCCATCCTTACTTGCCGAAAGGCTAGCTTTGCCTTATCTCTAATGCTGAGAGATTTTGCTTAACTTTAATGCTAAAGACTTTGGTGGCCATTACAACCCTGGCGGTCGGTGTTAAAGCGGCCGTAAGACCGCCAACAGGCCGGCGGGAAAAAAAATGGAATGACGACCGTGGCGGAAACTGGCAACAAAGACAGCCACTTTAACACTCCAACCGCCACGGCGGTAGCAACAAACAGCTCGGCGGTTACCGCCAACAGACAGGCGGAGGACAATGCACCACCCACAGTATCATAAGAGGCCAATCCGCCACCTTTTACGGGGCGGATTCACAGCGAACAAAAACACGGCTGAAACAGGAATTCGAAGGGAAAACGCTCACCTCAACACACCCCACCAGGAATCCGGATGCCATGGATCCCGAGCTCCAGATCCTGCCAGCCCTCATCTTCTTGTTCCTCTACCAGGAGCACGAACGCCGGCTGCGAAGACCACGTGAGTACTGCACCTACGACGCAGGGGACGGGGGAGGGAAAAAACAGTGACACGCAACACGCAACACCCTCACCCACGACAACACACACAATAATACAGCATGATACATTTCAGTTACACCCCCCAGCCCCCCTGGAAGAATGCAAGGACAAAAGGAAATGATTGTAACCATTGTAATATATTAAAATCCAGTACGCAAAAATATTTATACACTATAAACAAATATATACACCAAGAATAGTAGTCCAGTTAGTGCTCCATTGAAGTCCATGGAACACTGGGCCCACACGGCATGGGCGAGGCCCACACTAAATCCCCGAACATGATGGAGAGAACACTGCAGGAGCATCAGATAGCAATAAAACAGGCACCTCAGGGGGAAGGGAAAGGGGGGGCACCTCAGCCGGTTGAGTGCACAACGCCAAATCCTCAAGGGGGCCACATGCCCACTGTTCAATCCTGGGGAGTGCAAAGCCACAGTCTCTCAAGTCTCTACAGTGGGTGGGTTGCCCACTGCTTTATCCTGGGGTGTGCAAAGCCACAGTCTCTCAAGTCTCTCCAGTGGGTGGGTTGCCCACTGCTTCATCCTGGGGAGTGCAAAGCCACGGTCTCACAAGTCTCTACAGTGGATGGGTTGCCCACTGCTTTATCCTGGGGAGTGCAAAGCCACAGTCTCTCAAGTCTCTACAGTGGGTGGGTTGCCCACTGTTCAATCCTGGGGAGTGCAAAGCCACAGTCTCTCAAGTCTCTACAGTGGGTGGGTTGCCCACTGCTTTATCCTGGTGAGTGCAAAGCCACAGTCTCTACAGTGGGTGGGTTACCCACTGCATTATCCCGGGGAGTGCAAAGCCACAGTCTCTCAAGTCTCTACAGTGGGTGGTTTGCCCTCTGTTCAATCCTGGGGAGTGCAAAGCCACAGTCTCTCAAGTCTCTACAGTGGGTGGTTTGCCCACTGTTCAATCCTGGGGAGTGCAAAGCCACAGTCTCTCAAGTCTCTACAGTGGGTGGTTTGCCCACTGTTCAATCCTGGGAGGTGCAAAGCCACAGTCTCTCAAGTCTCTCCAGTGGGTGGGTTGCCCACTGCTTTATCCTGGGCAGTGCAAAGCCACGGTCTCTCAGGTGGATGCTTTTCTCTACTGGTTCTGGAGGGGGCCTTGTGCCCAGAGTGCTTCATCCTGCCAAGGACAGAGGTAGTGGATGTATCTCTCCACTGGTTCTGGAGGGGGCCTTGTGCCCAGAGTGCTTCATCCTGCCAAGGACTGAGGTAGTGGATGGATCTCTCCACTGGTTCTGGAGGGGGCCTTGTGCCCAGAGTGCGTCATCCTGCCAAGGACAGAGGTAGTGGATGGATCTCTCCACTGGTTCTGGAGGGGGCCTTGTGCTCAGAGTGCAAGGATAGAGGTAGTGGATGTATCTCTCCACTGGTTCTGGAGGGGGCCTTGTGCCCAGAGTGCTTCATCCTGCCAAGGACAGTGGTAGTGGATGTATCTCTCCACTGGTTCTGGAGGGGGCCTTGTGCACAGAGTGCTTCATCCTGTTCGTGACGGACTCAGTAGCGTCAGTGCCCTTGGTGCTTATGGGTCTGCGGTGCTTGTTGCGGCGGTGTCCTTGGCAGCGGTGTTTGTGGCAGCGGTGTACTGTTCAGCGGTGCTTGTGGCGGCGGGGTCCTTTGCAGTGACTCAGCTGCTGGCGGTCCTGTCTGGCCCAGCGGGGCTGGTGCTGGCGGTCCTGTCTGGCCCAGCGGGGCTGGTGCTGGCGGTCCTTCATGGCCCAGCGGGGCTGGTGCTGGCGGTCCTGTCTGGCCCAGCGGGGCTGGTGCTGGCAGTCCTGTCTGGCCCAGCGGGGCTGGTGCTGGCGGTCCTTCATGGCCCAGCGGGGCTGGCGGTCCTGCCTGGCCAAGCGGGGTTGGTGCTGGCGGTCCTGTCTGGCCCAGCGAGGCTGGTGCTGGCAGTCCTGTCCTGGGCAGCTGGGCTGGTGCTGGCGGAGGCCTCCTGGGCAGCTGGGCTGGTGCTGGCGCTGGCCTCCTGGGCAGCAGGGCTGGTGCTGGCGGTGGCCTCCTGGGCAGCTGGGCTGGTGCTGGCGGTGGCCTCCTGGGCAGCAGGGATGATGGCGGTGGCCTCCTGGGCAGCGGGGATGATGGCGGTGGCCTCCTGGGCAGCGGGGATGATGGCGGTGGCCTCCTGGGCAGCGGGGATGATGGCGGTGGCCTCCTGGGCAGCAGGGATGATGGCGGTCTTCTCCGCCGTGCTGCTCTTCCCAGACTTGCGGACTTTCTTGTGGCCCTTCCCCACCTTGCAAGGTGTCGCAGCTGACTCCCCACTCCCACCTGTACCCCTGGGAGCGGCTTTGGTGGCTGGAGTCTTCCCCCTCTCCCGCCGGGCACTGGCCAACTTTTGATGCTTGACAGGTGGGGGACTGTCCGTGCTGTGGCTCCGTGCCACACTGGCTGCACTGGTGGCCGGTGGACTCCAGATTCTGGTGACTACAGGCACCACTGGTCCCGGTGATGTTGTGGCTGAGGTGCTAGGTTGGGACCTGGAGAGTCGAGCCCTAGAAGACTGACGGGGTGGGGGAGGTGAGGGAAAGAGGTCAAGGTTGGACAGGAAAATGTTCTTGGGAACACTGGGACGGGTTTCTGGAGGGGGTTTGGGAGTGGTGGAAGAGGTTGTGGTTGTAGGAGGTGTTGGTTTGGTGACTTTGGGTAAAGGTGCATGCGCTGGAGGCTGTCGTGAGGTGGAAGGCTGTTGGGTGTGTGTGTGCCTGCGTTTGTGTATCTTGGGAGGTGGCGTCACAGACACACTGGGAGAGGACACAGGGGACGTGTGAATGGCAGTGGGGGTGGTGACTGCACTTGAGCGGGGTGTGGTGGTGTGTGTGCTGGTGATGGAAGTAGTGGCTGTAGATGTAGTGCATGCAGGTGTGAGTGTAGACGAGACTGGGAGGGAGGAGGGAGACAAGGAGGAGGGGGACACAGTGGAGGCAGTGGATGTTGGTGTGTCTGCATATGTGTGATGCTTGCGTGAGTGCCTGTGGGATGTGTGGTGCTTATGTTTGCCAGAGCTTCCCTTGTGTGTTGACGTGTGTGCATGCTGGTCTGAAGGTGTGCTTGGGAAAGGCTGAGGTAGAGGGGATTGGGTCTGGGTGGAGGAAGCTGGAGGGGGGAGGCTAGAAACAGGGACAATGGCTGCCATCAGTCCTGAGGCCAGAGTCTGAAAAGCTCACTGAAGGGCTGCCTGACCAGAATGAATGCCCTCCAGGAATACATTTGTTTGTTGCAGCTGCCGTTCTACACCCTGGATGGCATTCAAAATGGTAGACTGCCCAACAGTGAGGGACCTGAGGAGGTCAATGGCCTCCTCAGTGAGGGCAGCAGGGGTGACTGGGGCAGGGGCTGAGGTGCCTGGGCGAAGGTGATGCCCTCCCTCCTGGGTGAGCGGGCACGAAGCAAAGGGTGAGGGGCTGCTAGGAGGGCGGTGCTGGTGGGGTGGGGGCGGCTGTAACTGTAGATGCGGGGGCACAGATGTTGCTGCCACCACAAGGGAGCTCCCATCAGAGGACGAGTCCGTATCACTGGTGTCAGCTCCTGTCCCCTCGGTGGAGCTCCCCTCGCCCTCAGTCCCACTGGTGAACTCCGAGTCCGTAGTCTCGCCCTCCAGGCCCATGTGGGATGCAGCTCCCTCCTGCTCCGATGCCACTGCTCCTCCGCCTGATGATGCTAATGCACACAAGAACAGGGAGACCACAAAAAGGGGGGGGGGGGTGACAGAAGAAAGACATGTTGAGTGCATGCATTACTGCTACCGTTGGCAGACACGACAGACACAGAAGCCCCCTGCACTACGCCGCGCACTTGGGCTCCACTGTTCAATCCCTGGGACATGGCCTACAAGTCTGTGGCCGACATCTGCACACATGGATGACACAGGAGCCTGACTAGGTGTACTTGGCACTGTACACAGGTGGGGTGGGGTGCCACAGGGTCTGCCAGAACAAGGGGACCTATCTAGCACACTCGCCCTGGCCTAGGGAAACCCACAGCCCACCTCCCCCACCCAGACCCCTCCACTGCTCGCAAAATCAGCAGAATGAGAGTGTACTCACCCCCTTGTGGCTGCTGTGATGCCCTCAAGCGCCCATCCAACTCCGGGTACGCCACCGCCAGGATCCTGAACATCAGGGGGGTGATGGTGCGACGGGCACCCCTCCCACATTGGGAGGCCATCCCCAGCTGGGCCTCTGCCGTCTTCTTGCTCCAGAGGCGAATGTCCTCCCATCTCTTACGGCAGTGGGTGCTTCCTCTGTGGTAGACCCCCAGGGTCCGGACGTCCTGTCGATGGCACGCCAAATATCCTTTTTCTGGTGGGCGCTGACCTACATGAATTGGACAGGGGGAAAAGAAAAGTTATTACCAACTGCACCATCACAGTCATTGGCCCCCATCCCTACCATTGCCATCTGGCACATGCACTCACCGTCGTTTCATGCACGCCTCAATCTCCCCCCCCCATCTTTCATCCACCCCACTCCACACAGGCATAGCCCATACAGCATGCTCCCAGTGTACTTACCTGTTTGTCTGGAGGACCGTAGAGTAGCGTGTACTGGGGGAGGACCCATCCACGAGTTTCTCCAACTCCTCCGATGTGAAGGCAGGTGCCCTTTCCCCAGACGCACGAGCCATTGTCTCTTCCAGACCGAGGTCACAGCAGCACTTGCAGTGTAGGTCCTCTCCTGCCAAAGATCAGGTATCGAGTGATTGAACAGATAGAAAATGGCGGTCACGTCCGCGGCGGTGTGTACCGTCACCGCCGGCGTACATCGTCATTGGCTCCTGTGATCCGTAGGGTCCAATGTTAACCAATGCAGAATTGCGCTGCGGTCTTCGACCGCCTACAGCGACGGTATACAACGCCAGCGCAGTTACCTCACATCCCATTGTCCCACTTTACAGGTCAGGCAGCCGCCATTTCAAGGGCCCACATGGCTTAATTTTTAACTGCATCACACATACAATAGGCCTTGCCTCAACACTCATACAGGCCAAATTTCGGATTATGATTTGTGTTCTGTGTAAGCTGTGGGTACTTACCTCTGAGTTGGTTGACTCTGTGCTCGCTGTTGTCCTTCATAGGCACCGTCCGCTGGGACATGTGAGGAGATGGAGGCATCCTCCGGTGTACAGACCGCTGGCGGACCTGTCAACAATAGAGGAAAGACATGTGATCATCACCTACAGGCTTGATCGTGCCACAATCCAAGAACTGTGTGCCCAATTGGAGCCAGACCTGATGTCAGCTATCCGCCATCCCACAGGAATCCCCCCTCAAGTGCAGGTGCTGTCAGTACTCCATTTCCTTGCAAGTGGGTCATTTCAAACAACAGTAGCCATAGCATCAGGGATGTCCCAGCCTATGTTTTCCAACGTGTTGTCCAGAGTGTTGTCTGCCCTGCTGAAACACATGCGCAGCTACATCATTTTCCCTCAGGTGGAGGATTTGCCTACAGTGAAAGGTGACTTCTATGCCCTGGGACATATCCCCAACATCATAGGTGCCATTGATGGGACACATGTGGCTTTGCCCCCCCGCAGGAGTGAACAGGTGTACAGAAACCGGAAGAGTTATCATTCCATGAATGTGCCGATGGTGTGTTTGGCAGACCAGTACATCTCCCATGTTAATGCCAAATTCCCTGGCTCAGTGCATGACGCTTACATCCTGCGGAATAGCAGCATTCCTTATGTGATGGGGCAACTCCAGAGGCACCGTGTGTGGCTATTAGGTGAGCGCCTGGAAGCAAGTCAGTGGGAATGGTTGTCTGGGTCTGGAGATATCCCTACAGGTTAGTGTGTGTCTAACAGTTGTCCCTCACCATTTGCAGGTGACTCTGGTTACCCCAACCTGTCATGTCTACTGACCTCAGTGAGGAATCCCAGGACAAGGGCAGAGGAATGCTACAATGAGGCCCATGGGCGAACTCGGCGGATTATAGAGCGGACCTTTGGCCTCCTGAAGGCCAAGTTCAGGTGCCTCCATATGACAGGTGGATCCCTATTCTACTCACCAAAGAAGGTGTGCCAGATCATCGTGGCCTGCTGTATGCTTCACAACTTAGCTTTGCGACGACAGGTGCCTTTTCTGCAGGAGGATGGTCCAGATGGCAGTGTTGTTGCAGCTGTGGAGCCTGTGGACAGTGAAGACGAGGAAGCAGAAGAAGAGGACATCGACATCAGGAACTCTGTGATCCTGCAATATTTCCAGTGAGACACAGGTAAGAATATAAACCTGCCTACTACATGTACTTTAACATTACTACCTCTCTACTGTCTGTCGTTTTCACCCAGTGTTTGGTCACTGAGTTGTCACTTTCCCTTACGATTTCACAGATGTGGTTCCCACTGTGTGACATCTGCTTTGTTTCCTCATGGACTAGAGCTGTGTGACATAGGTATGTTGACATTACATTTGAAAGAGCATTTTGACACTGTAATTGCTAATACACTATTTTGAAATCACAGACTGACTCCAGATTGTTTTGTGCTTCAAGGGTGTTTATTTAAGTGCTCAATATTGGAGGGGGTTGTAAAATGGTGAGGGGTGATGGTGGAGGAATGTCCATGGCAGAGTCCAGTCTATTAGTCTCACAGGTGCATTGCCCAAATGGGCATTGGAAGTGGAGCTGGGGCAGTTTGAGGATGGACAGGGTGACAAAGTGGGACAGAAGGATGACATTCAGGGTGGTCTCATTTCTTGGCAAGGGGTCTTGGCATCATTCTCTGTCTTTGTCCTGGATCTCAAGGACCGTTTGTGGGGTGGTTCTCCCTCTGCAGGAGGTGGGGTGCTGGTGTGGTGGTCCTTTGGCGGGGCCTCCTGTCCACTAGCGCCGGCGGAGGTGGTGGGCAGTTCATCGTCCAGGCTAGTGTCAGAGGCCCCTTGTTGTGGCACAGTGTCCCTTCTGGTGTTGAGGACTTCCTTCAGCACCCCTACGATGGTACCCAGGGTGGAATTGATGGATCTGAGTTCCTCCCTGAAGCCCAAATACTGTTCCTCCTGCAGGCGCTGGGTCTCCTGAAACTTGGCCAGTACTGTTGCCATTGTCTCCTGGGAGTGGTGGTAGGCTCCCATGATGTTGGAGAGGCCTCGTGGAGAGTGGGTTCCCTTGGCCTGTCCTTCCCCTGTCACACAGCAGCCCTCCCAGTTCCCCTGTGTTCCTGGGCCTCCGTCCCCTTGACCGTGTGCCCACTACCACTGCCCCTAGGTCCCTGTTGTTGTTGGGGTGGTGGGTTAGCCTGGGTTCCCTGTAGTGGTGGACACACTGCTGATTGACGTGTCCTGGGGACAGAGGTATGGGCCCGCCGGGTGGGTGCTGTGCTGGTGTTTCCAGAGGGGGGAAGCTCTGTGGTGGCCTGTGACTGTGTCAGGGGAACTGACTGTCCAGAGGTCCTCGATGGGCCGGGCTGGTCATCTAGATCGAGTTGGACAGAGCTGCTGTCATCACTGTGGGCCTCTTCTGTTGGTGGTGTGGACATGTGTGGACCCTCCTGTCCGGTGACGTTGGGTAGGGGTCCTGCAGGGGTATAAAAGGATGTTTATTACATCTGTGTGTGCCATTGTGTGCAATGGGTGGGTGACCGTGTACCCCAGTGCTTGCATTCGTGTGTGGGACCTTGTGTGATGGTGGTTTAGGGGGGTGTATGGGTATGTGCAGTGGCCATGCTTTGGTGATGGGTGTCCATGCTGGTGATGGGTGTCCATGCTTTGTTGCATGCAGGGCTTGGTGTTAGGATGTGTGGTTTGTGATGTTGGGACATTTGTGAGGAGTTGGGGTGATGGGGTGAGGGTGAGGGTGGGGGTATGTGATAGCATGCAAGTAGGGTGGGGGATGTAATAGTTAAGATTTGACTTACCAGAGTCCATTCCTCCATCTACTCCTGCAAGGCCCTCAGGATGCAGAATCGCCAAGACTTGCTCCTCCCATGTTGTTAGTTGTGGGGGAGGAGGTGGGGGTCCTCCGCCAGTCCGCTGAACCGCAAGGTGGTGTCTTGAGACCACGGAACGCACCTTCCCCCGTAGGTCGTTCCACCTCTTCCTGATGTCATCCCGATTTCTTGGGTGCTGTCCCACTGCGTTGACCCTGTCCACTATTCTTCGCCATAGCTCCATCTTCCTAGCTTTGGAGGTGTGCTGCACCTGTGATCTGAATAGCTGTGGCTCTACCAGGACGATTTCCTCCACCATGACCCTGAGCTCCTCCTCAGAGAACCTGCGGTGTCTTTGCCGTGCCATGGGGTGGTGTGGGTGATGTGTGGGGTGGGGTGTGTAGTGATAAGTGGGGTAATATTTAGTGGTGTGTTGTGTGAGGTGCGTGGAAGTTATGTGGGTGATGGTATTGTGTGCCTGTGGATGCTTTTTAGTTGTTTGTGGTGTCTGTCTCTGGCCTTCTCTCTGTAATTTTGTCGTAGGGGTTTGTGGGTGATGTGGGTGTGTGTTTTATATTGTAATGGGTGTGTGGGAGTGATGTGTGTAAGTGTATCAGGTGTGTGTATTTTGAATTGTCCAATGTGGCTGTGTTTTGTAAGAGTGTGTGTATTTTGAGCGCGGTGGTGTGTACCGCCAATGGAATACCGCGGTTGAAAGACCGCCGCGTGGATTTGTGTGTCGTGATAGTGTGGGCGTATTTCTGTTGGCGTGACAGTGGAGGATTTGTTTTCGCCAGTTTATCACTGAACTTTGGTGTGGCGGACTTGTGTGGGTGTCTGAATTTTGGCGGATTCCGAGCTGTGGGTCATAATAGCTGTGGCGGATTTCCGCAGCCGCGGCGTGTGTTGGCGGTCTTCTGCACGGCAGTAAGCGGCTTTTACCGCCAATGTTGTAATGAGGGCCTTTGTCCCTTATGAACTTTGCTGATAGACTGATGTCCTGAGGACGAAAACTGATTCTGCTGGCCGATCTACTTGAGGAGAGGTATACTATGATGAATGTGTTGTTTGCTATTGACTTTTCTTTCTAGGTACCAACTGCAATTTTGATAGAGCCATAGCTAGATGTTTTCTAAATTTATGTTGACTAAAATCTTTTGCAGGCAGATGCTAATCTGGTATTAGTTGAGGAGTTCACTGATAAAATCGCTAGAAGGGCTAACAGTTGAAATCTTTCCTTTGCTGAGACTTATGTATCATATAACATTAGGACAGATAATCCTGGTATTGATCTGTACTGCTATAGCTGAATGTGTAGTAGCTCAAGCTCTGATTAGATTGAGATTTTTCCATAGTGTTCTTCTTATATGTGTATAATTTGATTTTGAGACTAACATACGTGACATTAGCATTGTTAATATAGGGAAATAAAACTTTTAATAAAAGGTGTGGTTATTCATGACTGAAAGGTCATGGTGCATCAATTACTGACTCCCATTTATTATTAATGTCATTTATATTGATGATTATTGCTTATTGACTATTGATTGGTGAGGGTCTTGAGGTCTGTGGTGGGAACATCTTAAGCGTTGGTCAAAAGGTTCATCGGCTTAAAGCGCGTCCTCTTGTAATTTTATTTAAAAGGGTCCCGGTGAGTGGACCCCGGTTTTTGGACCATGCTATTTCAGTTGGTAGCAGAGTTAATGGTTTGACTCCTTGGGAGCTGTCGTAGATGCTCAGGGCCCATAGTAGCTTCAGGGTGTGACCCTTGAGAGAAATTGCAAGAGTTTAAATAAACGGTAGCAGTTTGATGATTTGTCTACTTGGGAGTTCGTTGTAAATATTCAGAGTAGATTTGGATTTATTTTCAGTGTTACAAATTGGGGAGGAAATGTTTCCTTAAGCCGTGAAACGTCTTTCCCAGGATCTCGGATCCCGCCAATGGTTATTTGAGGATGTTCTCGGCATTCTAGTGATAGAGTGAGTGAGGTAGGTTTTGCACTTGCTCAACTTATGCAAATCGCAGGTGAATGGTGAGGTTTCTGAGAGTATTAGGAAGTTTGTGTACTCCAAATGAGGTTTTAGAACAAGTGTGCGTAGTCTGCAGTATGAGAGTAGGGAAGTCATCGAACTTCATGTGATTGTGGCACTTTGTGCTAAAAAATTGTCCATGTGGTTGTTGATGTACGGACCCTGCGTGGTTTAAGACTCAGGAGTATACTGACAGTGTATGAGACACTGGGATTTTGATGTTGTAATTTGCCTGGTTAAATCGGTTGGCCGGGCGTGGTCGACAAATCGAGTGTGAGTGAAAGTGAGTGAGAGAAATTTCGACTGAGCTCTGGCAAGTCATATGTGCACCAGGACAGACCCACTGATCAGTTGAGAGTAAAATTTGCTGGTTGAATTTTACTTGCGAATCTGAGAAGGAGAGAGTAACGGTAAGTGCGGCTAATGGCCAAGTGAAAAATCCGTAAAGATCCAAAGCGATTGTGTTACCTTTCCCTGTAGTAAACCAGCAAATTTGTTTTAATTTCATTGAGGTTATGGGCTCGCAAAAATTTTGCTTTAGTTCTGCGTGAAACTGAGTTTAGGAGGACAAGCCGCAAGAATTTGTCAGCCGCAATATGTGTGGGTGTGACATCATTGGAGCCGCGCTGGGATAGGTTGGTTAGTGAGAAGGGTCGCGCATGGATTGGCAGCCGCCTGTGTAGCGCAATTGGTTGAGGAAAGTGGGTGAAGAGAATTCTGGGATTAAAAATCACTTTCTGATTCGACTTTGAGCAAAATAAAAAGCGAAAAGATGAAATTTTTGAAGGCTTTAATGAGTGCCTTGAGGGGAGATACATACATTACGGCAAGTGTAGGAGAGATTACACCCCCAAAGGGTACACCAGCTTATATCATAATGGAGAAAAAAGGAGTTGTGTCTTGTCTTTGGCTAAAACAATGGCGCAAATTAACAGAGAAAGAGGGAAGGTTAGCATTTCCAGAAAACGGGACTTTCAATTTGAATATTTTAGGGAATTTGAGAATTATGCTGTATGATGCAAAACCTTTACCGATGCCAGCACAATTTGAGGCATTAGCAATCTGGGAGCTAGTAGCAAGACAACAGCAGCAGCAAAAATCTGAGAGAAGAATGATAAAGGCAGAGAAAAACATTGACAGAAGCTAGGTAGGACAATGCCCAGATGATTTGGAGGATGGAACGGTTGCAGGGAGTTAAGTTGTTCCTAGCAATCACACAAGAGATAGAAAAGGAAGGAAGGAAAGTTACCGGAAAACTAATAGAAGTCCTCCTAAGAACAGGAAGACTAAAAAGACCTAGGTAGTGGAGGAAGATTCAGATGATGAGGAGTTTCTTACACAGTTATTGATAAATTGTCCGCAACCATATACAGCACACGAGAATGGTCTAAGTATCAGTGCTGATCCTTCAGCCCCGACACAGGGTAATGTAATGACAAGTCCGGTACAGGTTAATCCTGTCCCAACACAGATTCCAATGCAGAGTAGCATTAATGTGCCTACTACTTCCATGGTACAGAACAAGGTGCAGCAACCACCACAGGTTCAGAGGATTTACCCTGATGTTCCAATCTTAGAGACTGCCACCAATCTGATGGTGCCAGCAGATCAGAATTACCAGATACCAGTGTTGGTGCAGACAGAGCCAACTCCACTTTTGATGCCTCAGGTGCAGCCACAGATGATGCCGAAATATACTCCAGTAACAGGAACACAGTCAGATATGTCTTTGATGAGGAATCAGAAAATGGGAGTTACTCTCCCACAAAATGCAGGCACCAGACCGACACTGGATGCTATATCGCTACCAATCACTGTTGGTCCAGCCATACCATTATTCTCACAGGAGAAGCCCAGGGTATGCGATCAAGGGGTAATGACGTACAACGCAATAGGGGGAGGATTTGCAAAAATACACAAGTTACCACTACTATGGGACATAACTTTGTAGGGTCCAGGTCTTTGTTAGATCTTAGTCCAACTGGGGCTCCTGCAATTGAATAAGGGGGTCGAATTTTAGATTACTGACACCGCTATCTCCGATCATAAAGAGGAGTTACAGGCTGGATTTTGAGAAAAAGGACTTTGAACACATGAGATCAACAGGGATGAAAGCACATCTTAGGGAGTTACTTCAGAGTGCCCAGCTTTGGGGAGCATTAGATAAATGGGAAGGCAGATGGGCAAAGAAAAGAGACAAGCGGAAAAGAGATCACGTGGAACTGACTGTGAACGAGCAGCAGGATAAAGATCCAGTAAAAATGTTACCAATGAGGGAGATTCCCAGAGGGAATTTTGTAAACATTCCTTGGAGCAGAGATGACATTTTATCATTTACAAATGATTACCCCAGATTGAGAGAAAAGCCTGTAGAATGGTATCAGCAAACAGACAGGTTTGTGAAACTTGCAAAATGTCTTTGGGAAGACCTGAACACTCTTTTTGAGATTGTGGTTCCAGCTGACCTATGGATAGAGTGCAAAAGGAGTGTAGATTGACCAACCAGAGAACCAGGGAGAGACAAGGTACAAGTGCACCGCCTCCTGAGGTGATGGAATATTATTATAAAGTGATTGTATTTTTGAAAACAAGAATTTTGCCCAAAAATATAGATTGGCAGAGATTTGAGAGGACAGCTCAAGAAGCTAAAGAGTCCATACATTCGTATTATGAGAGATTGTTGCACGCATTCAAGCATTACATTGAGACAGAGACAATGGAGGCGAAAGACATGATACATTTTGTGTTCAGATTCATTGAGGGACTGAAACCTGAAATTAGCCAGATGATTAAGAATCATTTGATTTGCTGGCAGGCAAAGCCGATTGATGAAATATTGCAGTATGTAAAATACTGTAGTGATGAGATTGAGTTGAAGCAGAGAAAGCTGAAAGAAAGGGCGATGGTGATGCAAATCAAAGCAGCACAGACAGGAATGCAGGGAAGTTTTCCACAGCACATGCAGCAGCAACAACAGGGAAATATGATGTTCCAACCTCAGATGAAAGGTAGAGGTCGTGGAGGTAATATGGCTCGTGGTCCAGATTTAAATACGGTTGTGATTCAAAAAGAGGTGCAGGGAATGAAGAAATTATTGCCTTGTCATGCTTGCGGGCTGTCAGGCATTGGAAGGGAGAATGTCCGATGATGGTGCAGGAGGGTAATGTTCAGCAAAGTAATGATGTCAATTCGTTTCAAAGCATGAGAGGATCAAGAATGAGAGGTCCAAATCCAAATTTTCAGAATAATATAAATCAAATGCAAGGTTTCCAGCCCATGCATCAGGTGCAAATGCCACAGGTAAAAATGACCCAGATGCAGCCAATGCAACAGCAGGTTCCCATTGTACCTAGACAGCAAATTCAAATACCTCAGTCCCCAGTGGAACAGCAGCAGGTGATGGTTCCTCAACAGGTCACAGGTCAGAGGTCAAGTCAAAACAATGCAGTGTATCAATTTCCATTATACAGTGAGATTGGGCGAGTGAAAGTTCAGAAGAGGAGGATTGCATGCTTGCAGCTTCCTTAGAGGTGGATCAGAGGGGTCCCTATGTGGAAGGGAAGGTTTTGGGACACACAGTTTCATTCTTGGTTGACACAGGAGCTACACGGTCCACAGTGAGAAGTGAGAAAGTACCTAATTTACCTCTGTCAGGGAAGACAGTCCAGGTTGTCGGGGTAGAAAACCAATATCTGACCAACCCCATTACAGCACCGGTTCAGTTTGAAATTGACAATTTCCAGGGAATGCATACATTTGTGCTATGTGACTCAAGTCCGGTACCCCTACTGGGAAGAGATTTGCTGTGTAAGACCAGATGCTCGATTTCCTGCTCAAATGAAGGGATCGAGATTCAGACAAATAGTGATGGTGAAGAGGAACAAGTTTCAGAGACAGAATGTGATGCAGTAAATGAGGAATATACCCTAATTAACTTCTTCCCAATGTTCACAGTGAAAGAGCTTCATCCTGATTTACAGGGCACAGATGAGGAAAAGCTGTGGGATCTGACTGGAAAGGAAGTAGGTCTGATAAATGGAGTTGAACCGATTAAAGTCACTGTGAAGCCAAACGCAGTTTTTTCTCAGCTTCCCCAGTACAAAAGAAGTACTTAAATTAGCTCAAATAATTGCAGACTTTGTGACACAGGGAGTTCTGAAAGAAGTTTTGAGCAGTCCATGTAATTCGCCAATAATGGGTTAGAAAAAGCCCTGTGGGAAAGTTTGCATTGTTCAGGACCTGAGAAAAGTGAACAACATTATAGTCAAATGTTGCCCCGTTGTGCCATAATGTTTCAAGTACCATGCGATGCAGAATGGTTAACAGTCATCAACCTGTCACAAGCTTTCTTTTCTGTGCCTCTTTACGAGGATAACCAATTTGTCTTTTGTTTCATATTCCTAGACAGTCTACTGTCGATGTAGAATTCCTCAAGGCTTTTCGGAATCAGCTTCTATATTTAATCAGATCTTGAAAAAGAATTTGGAGTCCTTGGAATTACCTTTCCAATTGACCCTGGTACAGTACATTGATGATTTACTAATTGCTTCCAGAACAAGGGACGAGTGTAAGTTTGATTTGATTGCCCTGTTAAACCATTTAGGAAAATACAGCCATAAAGTGTCTCCATTGAAATTGCAGTATTGTAGAAAAGAGGTGAAATATCTGGGTCACCAAATTGAGAAAGGATTGAGAAAAATAACCAAAGAAAGGGTTACGACTGTATTGCAGATGAATCCCCCAACAACACAGAGAGATGTCAGAATGTTCCTGGGAATGGTAGGGTACTGCTGTTAATGGATTCCCAACTTTTCAGGCATTTCACTGCAGAAGCTGACTCATAAAGAAGTCACTGATCCCATAGAGTTAGACCATGAAGGAATGAAAGCATTTACTGAATTGCGAGAATGTATGTGCAGGGCTCCAGCTTTAGGTATGCCTGATTACACGAAACCTTTCACATTGTTTTGCCATGAATGTGATGCATGTTCTTTGTCTGTCTTGACACAGGTCCATGGAGACGTAAATAGCCCAATAGCATATTTTTCAGCTACCTTGGACCCAGTTGCAGCTGCCTTACCGGGTTGTTTGCGTGTAGTTGCAGCAGTTGGACAAAGCCTCACAAAGATTTATCAATTGGATGACTCGAAAATGAGGAAAGAGTCTCCTTCTGGTGGATTGGGTGATATGTTTGGAGCAATGATTCCGCAGTGGGAGTTGTTCTGAATGCAGTGAAAATTCTAAAGTTGTCTACTATTGTGGATAACATGCTGACAAATGTTTCAGGATCCATACTCCTGATTGATACTGAACTAGCTGCGGAAAGAGCTATGACTCTTTAAAACAGGCATGCTTTAGACATTCTTTTAGCGAAGGCTGGCGGAGTTTGCAAATTAGTTAATGCTAGGCATTGCTGTTCGTATATACCAGATAACAGCAAAGGAATTAGAAGATTGATTACTAATCGGACTAAGAATAGTGCTGATTTGAAAGAGTTAAAGAAACCAGGTGTCTGGGAGAAAGGTTTTTTTTTTCAACAATTTTTATTGGTTTTTGATATGCAATAAAGAATACAAAACGCTTCCCCTCAAAGAGTGCATTAGAATGCAACAATGGAAAACTATAGCAAAGGCAGTGCACCTACTCAATACTATTATTGTCACAGTTTGACATGTAGTTTGCAGCATCCATTAAGTCACTAATTATGCATGAGAACACATTAACGGTAAGTCCAGTACCAAGGAGTAACTTAGGGATCCTTCCATCTACTGCTATAAAGTATGCCTCTCTCTAAGGGGATCAAACTTCCCTTCTCCCCCGACCCTTCCCATTTGTGCTTGTGTGCCTGGATAATGCTATGTATCAACAAATTTCTAGGTGAATGTGTTTCCCTGTGAGGTGACAGTTTATATGTCCCATTAATGAAGGTGATCAGTGCGTCCCTGTCTCAGTACATTATTACTTTATTGTAAAGAGTGTAGTTTTGAGGGTCTACACTGCTAGGTCAGTAGCCCTGCGAAGCAGTCAGGGGTCTAATGCTTCCTCCTCTCGCTGCTTCCAGTCATTTATTAGTGTACCATAAGCCCTAGCTCTTTCTACTGGGCCCTGGCCTCTACATGCTTCCGGTGTCTAATCGTCTCTTCAGCTTTAGCCCACTTGAGGACTTCTCTTTTCCACATGTGTAATTGTGGTCCTGCTGCTGCTTTCCATGTCCTTGCAATTTCTCTTTTGGCCAAGACTAAGGCCAAATCTTGAAATTATTTAGTATATTTAAGTTTGGGCTGATAGCGATAGCCTCCCAGCAAGCAGTGTCTGGGGTCATCAGGTACTTCCCGGCCAACAATGTCAGTGAGGAGCTGAGTCATCTCGTGCCAGTATTCCAGCAATGTTGGGCAGACCCAGAACATGTGAATAAATTCAGCGCCCTCCTCGTGGCATCTGGGACAGCCGGACCCCAGGGCCCCAAAGTGTCTCTTGATTCTACCCGGGGTCATATATGCTCTATGTAAAACATATGTGTTGATTCATTTAAATCGAGCATTCCTAGAGGCTTTCGGGATCCAAGTCAGTATTTCCTCCCAATCTCTGTCCTCTATAGCAGCCCCCAAATCCGTTTCCATTTTTGTTTAAGACCTGTCAGTGGGTGGGTCATTGTGGTTCATATTTTTCTATAAAGGTAGGTCACCGCCCTATGTGTCCCTGTGGCACTTACGAGGTATTGAGTCACCTCCGAAGTAGGGGGTTCTGTACTCCCGTTGTGCCAGTGCCTCCCCATCATATCTGTAATCGCTCTGTGAAGTAAGAAATTCCCTGCTGGAATCTGATATCGGTTTCGAAAGTCGTCGAAGGGCAGCAGAGAGTCTGCCTCATCTAAGGTTCCCAGGGTGGTAGCCCCCGCCCTCTCCCAATTCCTTATTCCACCCCAGTTTCCCTTGTATGGTAGCATTAATAGGAATCGCATCGGTGTCTCAGGAGCATAAGGCCTGGGTAATCTTATCTTACGTAGGTGGCGTCTCCAGCATTTATGGATTACCTCCAATGCCTGAGGTCTAGGGGCGCTGGAAGGCCAACACCCAAGATGACCCTGGTCAATGAGGGTAGTTCGGGGGTAAAGGGTTGTTGTGTAGCCATTTTAGTTATAGCTCCATGCACGTTAGTTTAACACACTAGGCCGCTCTACACTTTAACCTAGATATATTTTATTCGGCTTCGCATTGCTATTTTTACAATAACCAGTTTTACAGTCTTGTTTTATTTCTATCTATCTAATTGTTTTTGCTTAGCCCAGCACTGTGTTCTCAAACAAGACATTCTTGATCACTCTATGCTTCATTCAAGGCTACAGTTGGGTACATTGCCGGTGAACGTGGTAGAAGTTTAGTCTCCAACATTCGTAGAATATACACATCCTTACATGGGGACATTTTCTCAGAACATCAGCTGTGTTATTATAAAAACACTTCCTAGTCCCATTACATGTTAAGATGGAGATTCCAGCCAGGGACCCACGGCTGTATGCTGATTGCTGAAGGCTTTGCTGCAGATGCTAATGCAGACTACAGGCCTTTGCTCAGGTATGAGGGTTGATGTCCCCCGGGGGAACCTGAAAGGCAGAATTAGAGCTTAACATGTTGTGCTCAGATTATGACTTAGATAGGAAATAGTCCATCAATCCTAGTGACAATATGATAGCGTTATTCTAATGCTTCACTCTCCTCGTCACCATTCTAATACTGTCATGTTGTGTCGTCCTGGTTATTGCAGCTCACGCTTTGCTATCTAAAATGCAGTCGTTTTATTAAGCCAGTCATTGAAATGTATACTGCTTCTGTTTGTCATTTATATATGAGACTGGATTATGAATGAGAGAACCGGATGCGAGTTGATTGACCACGACTTCCCTGAGAAGCCTAATATGTCATGCGCTCGGCTGCCCAATCATCCCTATCCTCGTTTAGAAATGAGGCACTGCTAGTTAGCCAGAGCAAAACCCGGATTTAGAGCGACAGGTGTCACCCACAGTGGGTCAAACCCAGTCTCCCACACCATGGACGATCTTGCTGCTCAAAGTCCAGTAGACTCATTAGAATAATGAGAGACTACGTGACAGGGCGCCGCCAACTTTTGGTCAGGCTCTAATTTTCGGGTCCTCCGGAGTATCTCTGTCTCATTATATATAATGAGACACTAGTGCCGTAGGTGGAGACGTCCGTGGTGCTGAGGATTTCCATCACAGCTGTGTAGGTAATCCTACTACAACTGGCGGTTGTTCAAGCTTGAACTTTAAAAGGAAAAAAAAACATTTTGGTGTGCCTTCTCTGAACTCATAGTGTTACGATCATGGCGAATCCCCAACAGGTACAAATAGCGGTTAACATGAGAACCTTTATTAGCGAATGGCCTAACGGCCCAGGGGGTCCAGTCATATTTGTGGTGGACGCTCATGCAGCTTATAGAACAGAACTTTTTTACTCTTGGGTCACATTTCCAGCAGTTGATGGGAACACAAATACATTTCACCAATATACACCTGCAAATGCGCCTGGACAATACAGAGCATACGCATATTTAGGGATACCTCTATCTTATCAAGAACATAATAATTGGCTTGATGGCGCCCTACCCCACACAATATTACCAGTAAGGTTAGGTCCACTAAGTAATGACGGTCCTACCTGGCCTTTATTGGCCACCTATACACCACATCCTGCGGTTGCAAATTTAGCAGTAGCAGAGGTTCGTCGCTTATATATTTAATTAATAGCGATATAGAGACGATTAGTACAATTTGTGATGCAAACACTAAATAGAAACCCAGCACGTGCTACTCCAGCATATCCACATGCAGCAACGCCAGGTATAAATCCTGCGACTGTACATTCGATTATGGGTAAAGTACCCGCCAAACGAGAGGAAACTCCATTTTGGTTAGCACAGAAAATAAATACGCTGGAGGCAGTATTTCCCCACACGGGACCTCAGGATAAACATAGAATATTAACAATGTGCTTGCCTTTTGGGATGGTCCCTACAGTAGAAAACTGTAATACTTGGGGCACGGTATTTGCCACCCTCTATACAACCGCACACGGTACACCAACACTTGCCAACTTACCGAAAGTGTTGAAACAAATTCAAGATGAATACGGGGCTGCCCCGGCCCTAGACATGGGGATGCAATTAATGGACAATTTTGCCACAGTATCCTCAATCATTTTAAGTAACCTTAAAAGGGAAGCGGTTGCACTTGCAGTGCGCATGCGGCTCCGTGACGTTCCACAGCAGGATCAGGAATGGGAACAGCCTAAAATAATAGCAGAGACCTATTCATGTATTGGTTGAGATGCTTAGGAGCCAGACCACAAAAACCACAATTTCAGGGTAAATCAAACAAAGATGCCCCCAAGCAAGCACCTGAGGGTAATAAGAAACGCTGGGATAAAAAGCAACAAACTCCTAAGAAAGAGAGGGGAGAATCTCTGCGTATGGAGACGCCACAGAATAGGTATAATCTCAGAAATAGAGATAATATCAAAATGCCTGATAGATATCAATATACTGATACACGCCAATCTCGTTCCTTTCAGGACTCATCGGAAAAAAGAAATGAGAGAAGTGGGCGATCAGAGCGAAGAACAGAGTACGTGAAACCGAGACAGGAATCACAACGCTCTTCGGAGGTTTCTGTTAAAAAGGAAGAGAAACCCGCCCAACAAAAACAACAATTTAAAAAGAAAAAAGTGGCAGCGGTCACAGTCCAACATGCCACACAGGAAGAGAGTCCTCTTGAAGAACAAGCATTGGGCTCTAGCCTTGCTAGACAGCGCAGCAGAGGTCACAATAGTTCGCCGGAATCTTCTAGAGCATCTGGAGGTGAAAGCAACTGATGACTTTATACAAGTAGAAACTGCGGACATGCGTGTCTCCATGCCTGATAGGGTGTACAAAGTAACGCTACAGTTAGAAGGAGACATTGAACGCACAATAGACTCAATCTTTTGGGATCGCATAGTAAAAGTATATGATGTCTTGTTGGCCGAACAAGATTGGCCACCTGACTTTGTCCGTTCCTGCCCATATGGAGAAGATGTAATTAAGCCTTCTTTCTCGCCCCTTGTTCCAGAGGAACTCGCTGAATCCTATTCCATTGAATGGGCTTTGGCACAAGCACCTGCATTATATAGAAATCATGTGGGATGGGATAAAGAACCCCCCTACCATGTAATTCCAATTAAAAGTAAGCCTCAGCCACAACCGCAGTATCTAATAAAACATGAAGCAAAAGCACCAGTGAGAGAAATACTAACGCAATTACAGTACCAGGGTGCGATTGAACCCTGTGTCTCACCAATGAATAACCCACTATTCCCCGTAGCTAGACCAGACCATTCATACAGAATAGTCTTAGACTACAGACATTTAAACAGTCATACACTTACCTATGCTATCCAAACCGCATAGCACAGCACTAATGAACAACATAGTACGTACAAAATACAAACCAACACTAGACATTTCCAATGGGTTTTTCTGCCAGAATATAGCGCCTGAGAGTAGAGACTTAACAAGTTTCAGCACACTAGGCTCCCAGAAAAATTCTGTCGTTTACCTCAGGGGTTTAAGAACAGCCCAGGACTGTTTGCAGCTCGTGTCACTGCTATTTTGTAGAGATTGACCCTGAAGCATTGTCCTATGTAGATGATATTTATCTCACGGATGATGAACTACTACAGCATTTAAGATGGGTAGCCCGCATTGTTGTAGGGTTTGCTGAATTTGGCTACAAATTTAACTAAAAACAAAAAAAAATAGCCTTCCTCAGCATCCTGTTCCTAGGATATGAGTTGTCAAGTGAAGGGAAGAGCCTAGTGCCACAATTCTTAGAGAAACGCGCACAGTTACAACCACCCAATACGATTAAAAAACTACAAACATTATTGGGTTTCCTTAATTTTGGAAGAACCTAAATTCCAGATTATGCTACTAGCATAAAACCTTTATATGACTTAATACGTCCTGATTTTTCAAGTAAATTCTGGGCAATTGAACATACACGCATTCTTCGAGAGTTGCAGACAGATATGCTTGCAGCACAACACTTAGATACGAGGGACAACAAAACACATTTGGTCATCAGAGTAATAGCTGGGGCCATTGGTTTCACCTGTGTGACATTTAATGAAGGTGAGACAGTCCCAATTGCATACAATTCGCACTTGTACTCAGCCGCAGAACAACGCTTTGCTCCCACTGAGAAAATTCTCACTGCTGTGCAGATGGCTGTTATTAAAGAAAGACCTCTTTCCCAAGGAAAACGCATTATTGTTGCTTCTCCAATCCCAGCCCTATAGGCTGTTACAAAAGCTAGCATTCCAAACGCAAAAGCATTACATCCACGTTGGATACAATGGGCTACGTCTCTGACAGCCACTGATGTAGATTACATTTTTGACCCAAAACTACAAACTCAGGAATTTTTACAATATGAAATAGAATATCCAGTTCCAGCAAATACTTTGCCTATTGACCAATATCATAGAGTCATGTACACCGATGGCTTTGCACAACCCGCAATTGGAACTAAACATCAATATTCGGCAGCTTGCGCAGTCGTAAGTGGCTATATGGAGGGCGATAAATTTTGACCTCTACATACCTTTACACAGACCCTAGGGGATTGTACAGCACAATTGGCAGAGCTAAAAGCTCTGCTGATGGCACTGGAACACAAGGATCCTGCACATCTTAAGCTGATTGTTTGTGATTCATATTATTGTGTCCAGTCCTTTTATGAATACCTGCATTATTGGCGCCAGAATGGGTTCAGAGATTCCAAAGGCAACACCATTAAACACAGACTACTGTGGGGGAAAGTAGCTGACCTGAAAGAGACGCTACTGAATGTCCATGTTGTACACACACTTGGACACCAGCGTGTTGGAATACATGTTGCTGGAAATACACTGGCTGATGAAGCCGCAAAGTCAGAAGTGGCAGTTGCCACTGTAGCTGCAGTGACTCGCTCGAGTTCCAAACCAGACGCAGACATTTGGGCTGCCGTGACAGCTACGGCTGATGGTACGCCCTATCCTAAAGGATTTCCTAACAAATATTACTATTGTATGGGAAGTATGCTGAACGTTGAAGTTAAGATACCAGGCGTAGGTGTACGAGACATCCCCAACAAAGACATAAGATCACAATTGATTAAAGCAGCGCATGAAGGAGTGGCATCTGCCCATGGTGGTGTGGCGGCTACAATTTGGATCTTGCAGGCCCGTTATAGATGGCCACGCCTCTATAAAGATACTAAGCAGTATGTTCTTTGTTGTGACATTTGTCAACAAATCAAAGTTTCCATTGCCAAGCGCCCGCCGCAGACACCCCTCTTAATTTCAAACAAACCATTACAATGTGTGTACTTGGACCACTGTGGTCCCTTATCACCTGATAGTTCATACAAATATATTTTAGTCGATGTTGATTCATGCTCCAGATTTGTATGGGTGTGGCCACAACACTCGGCTGACGCTCGGGCTGTCATTAAAGATTTGCGAGTCTTTATCGGTACATATGCAGTTGCGGCTTTCCATTCGGACCGGGGCCCTACTTTCGCCTCAAGGGCATTCAGGGACTCCATGGCTTCGTTGGGGGTCCAACTCCAGTACTCGTCTCCATTTCATCCTGAGGGAAATACTGTTGTGGAGCGATTAAACCGTGATTTAAAGCAATCCTTAACAGCCAGAGTCTTAGGCACGGGTCGTAGTTGGCTTAACCACCTGTATGGAGTCCAGAGAGCACTAAATAATCTGCCTATAAGGTCCCTGGGGGGGTCGTTCTTCATATGAGTGCCTGTTCAGAACTCAAATGTATGTTCCGGATCTTGATGGTCCTGGCGTGGAGGCAGCAGAAACACCTTTTGACATAAATGAACGTGTCACTGTCTTACAGGAATTGCAACAGTTCTGTGATGATAATTCTTCCAAAAGTGCATCCTCCACAGGAATTAAGGATGTGCCTGTAACATCTACCGGCTGGATTCACAGAGTCTGGGATCTTGTACGTGAGAAAGTCGCTGTGAAAAAGGAATTTTGCCCTTCTTATCGAGCACCAGTCCCTGTACTAGGGATACACGGTACCAGAACTGTTATTTTACCACCGTTGGCCGGTGCCAAAGAAAATCATTTTGTCTCCTTTGACAATGTCAAACTACACCATGTGGCCGATTCTGCACAGCCGACCAAGAGGAACATCCAGTAGTTCCCGAATCCCTCTCACTACTGGTGAAGAAGTTCCTCTACAAGTTGTTTATACCAACACCGACACCTCTCTGAGCTTGGAGAGGGTGGAAGATTATCTTGCATTAGTTCCACTAACATAATCTAATTTAGAAACATTTGACCAAGTCAACTCGACTCCAACACAAACAGATGGTGCTATCTATAGTGTGCCACCGCAGGAAACACCAACTCCACCACTGACAACGGCTCCGCCATTTGCACGAACTGCCTCTGGTTATTTTGTCGACTTCAGCGATGATTTCTCAGACTCATTCGCCTCTTCGACAACTGATTTGTCAAGTATACGTAAGCTAACAAACTGGCTTAAAGAAACGTATTTTATTTTTCCATGGAATTATCTATGGCTCTCTTTTACTGTCCTAGCCTTTCTACTTTGGATTGGTTTTGTCATTACCTTTTTCTTGTTAATACATGGTCATTTTTTACCTGAAAGATCGACAGTTGAACTGGTGGTGGAGGTTTTGAAACCACATTTTTCTTATCATAAAGTCGGAAGAGACTTATCCTTTGTGAACATTTCCGCAGTGCCAATTCCTGATGGGATTGTTTGGACAAAGTAATGTTTGTTATATATATGGTCCCACTGACGTTATTCAAATACCGTATGTGTTTAAATTATCAATGAATGAAATAGTGATACCAGGCATTGTTTCTGATGATTGGGATGTGAAAACAGTTGATTCTATGATGACTGAATTACAATATTATACTGTCTTTGAAAACGAAGATGTTTACCAATTTAAATAAAATTATGGTGATATGTTTTGCTATAATTATTATGGGCACCTTTTCATACATAGAGCGAGCAGTCCCAAAACTGTTTTTAATTACACGCAATGGGAACATTGCCCGACTCCGCCGCAAGGGAGTTCCAAAACATATTCTGAAAAGTTTTATAAATGGCAAAAATATACAAATGCAACTGAAGATGAGCTTGATGAGTGGGTCCAGAATGCTACATTTAATGCTTCACTGAGACGTCCAGGCTGGTGGTTATTGTGGCCAATAGATACCAATGGGTGTCATCAACGTTTTATTAACTCCTCGGGGGGGTTTTAGGACGAGTAGGCCAGACCCTCGCTATATATCACCAGAGCATGTAGATATAATTACAACATATACTGTGGGAAAATCATGCCAGCAGTGGCTAAATTCATCCTCACTAGATGCGGTTAGATAACACCTCAGTCTCCTGTCTAACTCCACTGACTTACAATATTTCTTGTCAGGCCCTAGAACACCACGTAAGAAGCGTTTCTTATATGCAGTATACAATGAGATTTGGAAACTTTCCCAACAAGATGCTGCTGCCCGGTTAAGGCAAGTAGACCAGGAAAATCTAAAAAAGGCATTAGCTGTTGTGGATAATGGGATAAACACTGTGTCCGACCGGAGATATACCATTAATAATATTGCCTCCTCTGCTATAGACATTATACATTCAGAAATGTCTTCTTTACACCATGGACAGAGTCAGATCAGGTCCATTATGCAGTTGGGTTGGACGCTTCAAACATTGAAGGCGGGTCGCGTCCCATGGCAGCACGTTAGTGCAAGAGAGATATTTTCTTCTTTTAATCTAACGCGACAACAACAACTAATGGCTAAGAAGGAAGTGACTTATGTCATGCTTAACATCCAGAAGCCAGAGAAGTTGCCTTTTAACGTGGCCGAAATACCATTGGCTGAGTGGTTAATACATGGGGTTATTAATCTGCCTATTTCCACACTATAATTCACATTCCGGTAGGCAGATATGAAAAACTGGGAGATAGTTACATCCATGAGGTGTGGGAGCTTCCCTTCTCGTACAAATGCTTCAGTGGCATGAAAGAGGTCTTTCTTAGCTGGAGTGAATGTAAGACTTCAGTCAGCCATTCGATGATTTGTAAACAGCTGTCCTTGCATGGGGCGTGTAACGCCTCGGCTGAAAACTTGGCTTGTTATGTGAAGGGAGTCCCAGTCCCTTTGATTAGACCTACGTTCCAGGTGCTTTCAAACGGCAGCTACGTCCTTCTCAATAGTGATGGCTGTTGTGGCATGCGGGCCGGAATAGTTTACGTTGTTTTGGTCTCTATGGTCGTTACATGCTGCGGGAACGTACTGTTTCCCCCCACTAAATTTAGGGAGGTAGCTGATATTTGGCCTTACATTGCTACTTCAAACGTGAATTTCGACAAGTTAAGTAGACTCAAGGCTTTATTGTTTCAAAAGCATGTGGCCCTTACATCTGCACGCAAGACCTACACACTTCAAGTGGCAAGGTCATCGGCAGAAATACAGTCCCTGTTAAATACGAACTTTCCGAGACACTTTGGTGAACTCGTGGGACGAATATTTAATGCATCCAGTACAACTGCAATCGCACATTTTTTCAAAGCTGTTGGTTCTGGTTTCATTCACACCTTCACCTCCATATTCGGATTGATACCTTCAGCTGTCCACTCAATTTTCAGTAGTATTTTTTGGGGATTTCCGATAACTTTGGCTTTATTAGCTGGCATCCTGCTGTTGCTGTTGTTTATGCGCAATGGCTGTCCCGCCACAAAGAGGAGAAATGACGGCGCTCCCATCAGCGCAGCTGTGTCGTGAGCGTATGATGCCGTACTTTGGAGCAACACTCCTGGAGCAATTGGAGTGTGACTGGTCTTTGCCATTCAGACCTGTTTTGTATTGTGTGCAGCCCGTGTTTCGGTGCCTCTGGTGCTCTTGCGAATATGCACTGGAAGTCTGTCTTTCACAGCAGCGCTTGCCAGCAGTAGATGCTAATCTGTTGATGTTCTCGCTGAGGGTTCATTACCAGACATGCGCATTGAGGTTGCGTTTGCTGCGTGAAGCTAATTATGAGTTACCCTTCCTGGAGGAAGTTGTCGACAACTCATCAATGGGCACTCCACGGGACGCCGCCTTGGTTGACAATGGGGCTATGGAACACACTTGCTCCTTGATCCTTTTTGGCGAGGACTTTCCAGTTTTGACATCTGCCGAAGTGGAAGATCTCCTGTTCTCCATGACCCGTACCTAGTTTGGAACTTTTCTAAATTGACATGTCTTTTGAATTCGGTTATAAGTCACATGCTCATGTTTTCAATTGCCACGTAGTATGCTTGTGTGTCTTTTTAACTTGTCCAAATTGACCTGGCTTTTATATATATCTTAGGTTGAGCCTTTAGCAATGAAATTTTAGTTTTGGCTTTGACCCACTTTCAACCGACAAGGGAGGGTGTTGTTTAGCCATTTTAGTTATAGCTCCATACATGTTAGTTTAACACACTAGGCCACTGTGCACTTTAACCTAGATATATTTTATTCGGCTTTGCATTGTTATTTTTACAATAACCAGTTTTACGGTCTTGTTTTATTTCTATCTATCTAAATGTTTTTACTTAGCCCAGTACCCTGTTCTCAAGCAAGACATTCTTGATCACTCTGTGCTTCATTCAAGGCTACAGTTGGGTACATTGCTGGTGAACGTGGTAGAAGTTTAGTCTCCAACATTCGTAGAAAATACACATCCTTACGTAGAGACATTTTCTCAGAACATCAGCTGTGTTATTATAAAAACACTTCCTAGTCCCATTACACGTTAAGAGGGAGATTCCAGCCAGGGAACCACGACTGTATGCTGATTGCTGAAGGCTTCGCTGCAGATGCTAACGCAGACTACAGGCCTTTGCTCAGGTATGAGGGTTGATGTCCTCCCGGGGGAACCTGAAAGGCAGAATTAGAGCTTAACATGTTGTGCTCAGATTATGACCTAGATAGGAAATAGTCCATCAATCCTAGTGACAATATGATAGCATTATTCTTATGCTTCACTGTCCTCGTCACCATTCTAATACCATCATGTTGTGTCGTCCTGGTTATTGCAGCTCAAGCTTTGCTATCTAAAATGCAGTTGTTTTATTAAACCAGTCATTGAAACGTATACTGCTTCTGTTTGTCATTTATATATGAGACTGGATTATGAATGAGAGAACCAGATGCGACTTGAGTGACCACGACTTCCCTGAGAAGCCTAATATGTCATGTGCTCGGCTGCCCAATCATCCCTATCCTTGGGTAGAGATGAGGCACTGCTAGTTAGCCGGAGAAAAACCTGGATTGAGAGCGACAGGTGTCACCCACAGTGGGTCAAACCCAGTCTCCCACACCGTGGAGGATCTTGCTGCTCAAAATCCAGTAGTCTCATTAGAATAATGAGAGCCTACGCGACAGGGTAACACTTCATGTCCGGGCGTCACATGGTCCGCCATCCATCTGGTCAACCATTGTAGTTGACCTGCTAAGTAATAAGCTTCAAAATCTGGAACAGCCGGTCCACCTTCCTCAGGAGACCTTTGTAGCACCGTGAGCGCGAGTCTCCGCCTGCCCGTTCCCCATATGAATCCTGTGATCATAGAATTCAGGTCTTTAAAGGAACTCCCTGGGATCCACACTGGTAAGGTCGTGAAAAAGAGATAACAGTCTGGGGAGGGCTATCATCTTCAGGAGTGCCACTCTGCCCGCGACTGAGATAGGCAGGGTAGCCAAGAACCCAAAGAGCCCCTAATGCCCCTCAGCGCCCGCTGTATATTGCCCTTGAATAAGTTCTGAACATCGTGGTAGACATTGACCCCTAAATATGTCAGACATCTGGGTTCCCATTGTAATTCTCCTATATCCGGGGGAGGGGTTCTTCCCTCCATAGTTGGTAATAGGCTGGATTTCTGCCAGTTCACTCAGCCCTGACAAATCACCAAAATCTTTTAGCACATCTGAGCACCCTGCAGGTCACTTTCCGTATCCTTCAGAAAGAGTAGGCGGTCATCTGCATACAATGCTATAGGATGGGTCTGGCCCGCCAGCGTGATACCTCTGTAAGCTCCATGCTCTCTGGCCATGCAAGCCAGTGGCTCTATTGCTAACGCAAATAGCACAGGGGAGAGAGGGCAGCCCTGCCTAGTTCCTCTAGCCACCTCGAAACAGTCAGAGATAGTAGTTCCTGTTTGAATTCTAGCCGTCGGCCTACCGTACAACAGTTTTGTCCAGGCTATGAAGCGATTTCCTACCCGAACTTGTGAAGAACTTCATACAAATAGCGCCATTCCAAACTGTCAAACGCTTTTTCGAAATCAATGGCAAAGACTGCCGCCTCACGTTTGTCAGACCCATCACCATGTATTAAAGCAAGGAGGCAACGTATATTCAGTGCCATTTGGCGTCCTGGAATAAATCCAGCATGGTCTGTATGTATCAGATGAGGCATGTACCGCATGAGATGAAGCACTAATATTTTACTCAGTATTTTATAATCCACTGCAAGCATTGATAGTGGGCGGTACGAAGCCACGTCCGTCAGAGCCTTCCCCGGTTTCAACAGCGGTATGATCAGGGCTTCCCGGGCAGACATTAGGAGGGTCCGACTCTCGACTGCCGCCTCATAGACTGCTGCCAGCCGAGGCCCCAGCCTGGATAAGTAAGTCAAATAAAATTCTATTGGGAGCCCATCTGGGCCAGGTGTTTTGTTGCGTGCCATAGAAGTTATAGCTTCTTTCACTTCTGTCACTGTAATCGGTGCACCCAGAACAGTTGCGTCCAAGGCCGATACCGTAGGGAGTGGTAAATGGCGTAGGAAGGCCTGTATTGCCTCCCCCAAAACTACTGGCCCTGCTAGGTACATTGCCAGCCTTGCCGACAAGGAGGCCAAATAACCTCTCTGATCTGAGTTACGGCCATATATACTACCCAACGTTATCTCTCTACCATCCAGTTTTCCTGAAATTACAGTATAGCGACCCATTGGGTCAGTGATGGTTGTCATGTGTTGGTAAAGTACCCTCGCCCTAATCCAAATCAGTGTCCCTCTAGCAAAGGCTGAATAGGTGGTACAGAAGACCTGACCTCTATAATGCTTCTGGAGAGCATGACTCTCGTTAACATCTAGATGTGTCTCTTGAAGCATCGCTATGTGGATTCCCCCGTCGGGTGAGAAAGGAGAATACCTTGTGATGCTTGGCCATGGAGTGTATCCCTCTAACATTCCACTTAAGAAATTTCAAGCTCAGTGGACTACCGATCAGTCATGTAGTGATCACCCCCTAATCTAAAAATATGCAATTTTCCCAGGCAACACGGCGTGTTTTGGAATATAGCTAAACAACTGAAATCCCAACTCCCCATCCCCAGAGCAAAGGACATAGGCCCTCATTTCAACCTCGGCGAGGTACAGCTGTGCTGAAGACCGCCAGTGCGGACGGTTTCCGCGCAGCAAATCATGACTGCTGGCAGCCCTCCGTCCTTTTTTGGACGGAGAGCCGCCAGCAGCCATACTAGCAGTCGGTGGGGAAGTGGAGGCTGCTCCACCTCCACCGCCCGTCATCAGAACACCGCCCACCGAATCCCAACCCAGGATTCGTTGTGGCGGTGTTCTGGTGACGGGAAGCTGGTGGCAGAGCAGCCCCCATGGATCCCATCCCCTCCCAGAGGATCACTAGACAAGGTAAGGTGATCGTCCGTTAGGGGTGGGGGGTGGAGGGGTGTTGTGTGTTGTGTGCGTATGTAGAAGGGGTGTGTGACAGCGTGTATGCATGCGGGGGTGTTGTGTGTATAGGAAATGTGTGCGGGTCGGTCTGTGTGCATGTCTGTATGTGTGCGGGTATGTGTTGTAGTGTATGTGTGCGTGTAGGGGTGTGTGTATGTTGATGTTGGGGGTGGGGGTGGGGGTGCGTATGTTGGGGTGGGGGTGGGGAGAGGGGTCCTGCCACCTTTGGGGAGTAGTAGGGGGGTCAGGGGTGTGGGGGAAGGACTCGGGTGGGGGAGGGGGTTGGGGGCGACCCCGATCAGTGCCAGGGAAGGAATTCCCTGGCATTGATAGTGCCTACCGCCATGGATTTCATGGTGGTTCCAAACCTACTGAAATCCATGGCGGTATGCAGGGTCCTGATACCGCCGGCGGTCTGGTGACGGCCGCCGGGCTGGAGACCGAAGTCTCCAGCCCAGCGGTCGGAGTAGAGAAGTGGCGAATGACCGCCATGGTCATAATTCCATTTTTTTTTCGCTGGCCTGTTGGCGGTATTACCGCCACTTCTCCCCCACCCGCCAGGGTCGTAATGAGGGCCATAGTGTCTTCGCCCAAACTACTAAACAACAACAGTGTTTCAACAGTGGTCATAGTCTCTACTGTGTAACACACAGCAGTTGTGGGGGTGGTAATCTCAGTATCCGACAGGCGGAAGCTCCGGGACACCTCCGGTCCAGCCTCACCTCGCCATTCATCGATGTAGCAGGTAGAACAAAGTATTGTTTCCACAGGTAATCTTTCAGCATTAATGGTGTGGGCGAGACGCACTCCATTCGTCGTGCCACCTTATCCTAAAGTTTGCCTTTTAGATGACTCAGTTTAGTGGTAATGTAGACTGGTCGTGTCAGCGTTCCCCAATTAAATTATTTCTTCAGCTGTTCCTTGAGTGATCGTAGGTAGGACTATGCTTGATTGAGTAGAGGTCGCAGTGTTGTCGGAGTCCGAATGTCCATCCTCTTTCTGTGAACTCAGGGGTGAAGCCACATCTGAACCCCCCAGGCCCTCCGCCAAACAGTGCCACTGCTTCCATCACCCGTTGTCTTTCTTCCTGTACTTCATCTGGGGTGGGTGGGTCAACTCTATGTGCTGTCTGTCGTCTTCTCAACATAGGGCGCCGTCGCTTCTTACTGTGTTGCGAATTGGTATTCGGATCTGGAGCCGAGCAAGACTCCAGCCAGGCCCAGGCTCCCTCCGGTGTAGAGAAGAATTCTGTTCCAGGGTGACTACTCAGAGTCTGGCCGGAAAGAGCATTGAGTAAGTAATCTCCAGGTTCCGAAGTTTGCACTTCACTGAATTATAGTCCTCTCATCGTCGTTGCACCTCTCTGGAGAAATCTGGAAAGATGGAAATTTTACTGTTTGCTATTGTCATCACGCCATGTTGCCGGGCTTGGCGCAATATATGGTCTCTACCTCGAAAATGGAGGAGTCTTGCTATCACAGGCCTCGGAGGAGCCCCTGGAGGTGGTGCCCTGGTAAGCACTCTGTGAGCTCTCTCCAGGGTGAAGAAGGTGGACAGGCCCTCCAGGGCAACAACTGTCTGCAACCAGTTCTCCAGAAATTCCACCATGTTAGGGCCTTCACTCTTTTCCGGAATCCCTATGATTCTAATGTTATTACGTCTCGCTCTGTTTTCTGCGTCCTCTGCCCTATTCTCCAGTACTTTGAGGCGGTTATCTATGGCATTCAGCCTTTTATTCGCTAGCGTCAGGGTGGAAATCGCATCCGCCAAGTCCCGTTCCGTTGTGGAAACTCTTTCTGTCAGTCTTTTAGGATCGTCCCGTAAGAGGCTCAGATCGATGCTTAGCGCATTGATCTTAACTTCCAGTGCTGTTCGGGATGCCGCTATGGCTTGAAGCACATCCTGGAGAGTAGGCTCTGTGGATTCTGCCTCCGGTACATTATGTGTGAACGAGTCCGTCCACCTTCTGCACGGTCTCCGGCGTATGGGGCCGCCCATGCCGCAGTTTCTTTTTTAAAGGGTCTTCCCCATTTGTATGCCAAGGCTGGGTTTCTCAATACTCGCTCACCTGTCATGAGTCTGGGTTATACAGTAACGTAGTAATGCAGTTCTGTGGCAAAATAAATGGTCAGTTTAAATTGGGAGTTCGCAACGCTGCTCTTTTGAAAGTCGAAAAGTACTCCTTATATGTAATGCATCATCTTCCCCGGGGGGCCCGAGGGTCTCCAGCGGCATCTCATGCACTGTTTTTGAAGCTCAGCTACCGGTCCTGGGGACTAACAACCGATCCCACAGCAATGTTCCCAGCCACATTTACTTCTTAGTTCCCAAGCGCTACCGCATCTTATTGGGTTCATTGGCCATCTATGATAAGGTACTTTTTAGATGGATCCCAGGTGCCAATTGTTCTATGAACCTCCAGGGGATCAGTGTCTTCCATATTATGTACAAATCTGCAGTAGCATGAGTAGTCCCGGTCCCTGCCGATACGCCTCCCCCTTACCGGCAAAGTCGACCGGGACACTCGTTCTCCGCAGCTTCCAATGGTCTCTTACTGTCTACCAGGGTCCAGGTGCTCGAACCGAGACAGCGCTGCTCCAACCCCACTGGGCATGTGATTCTGGACAGAACTCCAGTGCCTGGGATCCTGTCTGTCTGGGTTGCCGACTCTCAATCTGTGCCTGTTGCCTCTCCTCCCTGTATATCTCTGCAGCTCTCAGCTGTGGCCGCACTCTACCGCCTCTGCCCTCCTAGGTGTGCGAGCCTCAGTTGGACCGGGTATTCACTCTGGCTCTTGTGTTCACTTCACCAAGGGTTCCACAATCTTCGCTTCCTTCTGACAACTACGTCTGTAGGCCCTCGCTGTTCTCAGGGTGCACTGTGCCACAGCATCGTCACCAGCGCTCGCTTCACAATGGCGGCCGCCATTTTGAGTATGCTGCAAGCCGGAAAAAAAGGTTAATGCTGGGCTATAATTTTAACCCCAGAGACTCACACCTGAATTCCCAGGGTCTCGGGGGGATCGGCAATATATCCACCGCTTTAATTTTGGCTCAGGATGGGTAATGGAGGAGGAGAAGCGGCCGAGGGTCCTGGAGCTCCCGTAGTCCGCTGCCTACTCCATGCGAGTCTTGGCCACGCCCCCGTGTCTGGATGAAAGTTGGCAAAAGTTTTACTTCAGTGGGAAATTGGCTCAGCAACATTTGGAATGGGGTACTATTGAAAATAATACAAGGGATTCTAATTGTCATAATTTGCCTATTTGGAATTTGTGGTATATGTAAGCTTCGCAAGAGAATTAAATTGAAAAAGTCAAAGAATACTCAGAGGAGGGAAGAAAGGAAAAGAGAAAAATGGTTCAAAGAAAATTCAAGAAGGAAACCAAATTATGGGGAAATTGAATTAACAGAATTATAAAATAATACAAAAGAAAATTTGTGAGAAAAGGCTTGGTGGGATGACATATTTAGTTATCAGAGTAGGGGACTGATACAGCATGTGTTTTAACAAAACATTAATTAAGAATATTCATGTATTTTGAGTGTCGAAGTTGCTTAGAAAATGGAATAACGTAGAAAAATAATGCACGCATTTGAAATGTGCTCATGGAAAGGGACAGCCAATATACACAAAGTGAAAAATAAATGCTTGACTAAAATGAAATATTGAGCTTATGTTTAACAAAATGTAGTAGTCTATCATATTTAGGGTTTTGCCTTATGAATTAATGTATTAATTAGAGGGTCTTAACTTAGCAGAAGTCTAGGCTTAATTGTGTGGTTCATGTCAGAATTATGTTCTTTTTTTGAAAATAATAGATGCTTGCAAGAATTAAAACGTGATCTCATCCTTGCTCTGTGCTCAGAGCTAGAGACTAGTTCCCATGAAGAATACGCTTGTTAGCAGGAAATGTTCTTGTATTTGATACTATGTAGATCTAATGTGTGCAAGACTGACTTTCTCAGGAGGAGAACAATGAAGACACAGACTGGAGTTATATCTGCAACAATATTGTTACCAGAGGAACCGGATGATGAGGACATAACCAAGAGGACCAATTATCAACTTGAGAACTGTGAAATTCTAGAAATCACTGATCGAATGTTCAAATATCATTGGACAGGACCTTAATATGTGACCCCTTGACCAATAGGGTTTTGGAGGATAGTTTTTGAGACTTTAATATAGTGCCATGACACGGAGAAAAGAGACACTCTTCCTCTCACACTCTCTGAGCCACTTCTTGAAGATTTTCCCATTTACATCTTAGATGCCCCATCCTTATTTGCCGAAATGCTAGCTTTACCTTATTTTTAATGCTGAGAGATTTTGCTTAACTTTAATGCTAAAGACTTTGCCCCCTGTTGACTGATGTCCTGAGGAAGAAGACTGATTCTGCTTGCCGATCCACTTGAGGAGAGGTATACTATGATGAATGTGTTATTTGCTATTGACTTTTCTTTTTAGGTACCAACCGCAATTTTGATAGAGACATAGCTAGTTGTTTTCTAAATTTATGTTGACTAAAATCTTTTGTATGAAGCTCAACATGCTGATGCTAATCTGGTATTAGTTGAGGAGTTCACTGATAAAATCACTATAAGAGTTAACAGTTGAAATCTTTCCTTTGCTGAGACTTAAGTATCAAATCACATTAGGACAGATAATCCTGTTATTGATCTGTACTGCTATAGCTGAATGTGTAGTAGATCAAGCTCTGATTAGATTGAGATTTTTCTGTAGGTTTGGTCCACCAATGTTCTTCTTATATGTGTATCATTTGATTTTGAGACTAACGTACGTGACATTGGCATTGTTAATATAGGGAAATAAAACATATTAACTTTTAATAAAAGGTGTGGTTATTCATGACTGAAAGCTAATGGTGCATCAGTTACTGACTCCCATTTATTATTAATATCATTGATATTGATGATTATTGCTCATTGATTATTGATTGGTGAGGGTCTTGAGGTCTATGGTGGGAACATCTCAAGCGTTGGTCAAAAGGTTCATCGGCATAAAGTGCATTCTCTTGTAATCTTATTTAAAAGGGTCCTGGTGAGTGGACTGCGGTTTTTGGACCACGCTGCTTCATAAGTGTCTGAAGGGGAATCATGTGTAAGAAAGACTCAGCTACTGAAGGAATGGATGGTAAAGCCTTCTGTATTTGTTACAATAAGACAAGGCCAAGGAGCAGCAGAGGAGCAGGGGGCCTCGAAGTCCACACAGCGCCATATTCTCTTTTTGCAAATAGTAATTCCAGCACCAGGGGATCACAGATGACAAGGAGAAACATTCAAATGATGGAATTTCACGACAAAGAGCACAGGGTTAGATAACGTCTTTATATTGTGCCAAGGTTTTATCCTTAGAACAAAGCCAATGAATACTTGAAAGAATGGAAAAAGAGGTCACGTATAGTTTCTCCTTCTCTATTTAAACACAAATTCACTATAACGTCTACCCTCCTAGCACAGGTTCTGTAGAGAAAGACTGAGGTGCATTGATAACTCTAAGGTCCAAATTTAAGAAAAGTAGCTCTGCAATATATGCAGCGCCACTTTTCTTGCACCGCTTAGCGCCCTCCCTAACGCCACAAGTGCGCTGTATTAGACATATGCGCACCATGTCGCAGGTTAGGGACAATAGCATCAAAACTTTTGACGCTATTGTACTTTGCAGGATTAGCACTAAAAATGTTGGCGCTAATCCTGCAAAGTGTATGGAGGCCCATTTTCAGTAATGGTGTGCCTCCTTTTAATGCAGCAGATTCCACTGCGCCATTTTTGTAGTCCCCCTAACGGGGTAACGCCCCCTTGCATACATTATGCATGGTGCAGGCATAATGTGGTGCAATGGTTTACAAAGTGCCACTTTATAGATATGGCACGGTGAATTTGACCTCGTTGAACCACATTTGCGTCATAAGAAAATGACGCTAATGTGCACAAGGAGGCGCTAGGCCCTCTTAAATTTGGGCCAAAGTAACTTGGCATCATTAGTGGAATGAGTGTGCAGTGGGGTTATAGGCTAGAGGTGAGCTAGATTGACAAGTAGGTATGTGTTTAGACTGGAATAATGGAGAATTTGGGTACTTTGACAGTTCGTTGTAACGAGGAGTGACACTGACTGCACCTGTATCATTGGCCTCTGTCTCTTCTTCTGCACAGAGACTGGTTATGCTGTTTGTCATTTCGTGTTGCTTGCAGCTGGTGTCCTAGAAGGTGATGAAAGATCTTGGCACCGGGGACATATAATTATAAGGTCGACAGCCCTTTGGCTATGGTGAGTGCCAGCTGGATCAGTAGTCACCATCCTGTAGAGCGTGGGTGTGACCTGCTGGAATCTCCAAGTATATGAGGCACTCTCAGTCAGATTTGAAAGTTCTAAGGCAGCCTGATCCAAGATCAAATTTCTCACTAAACTGATCAAGTTTCCATTGAAGTAGGAATAGCACAGCATTTATGTTTTTTAACGATAATCTGCTTGCTGAGTGGTGGTAAACCGTTGTCATCACAATCTGCCCTAAGTGTTGAACACTCTACTGTCATACAAGAACCTCCACAGTGTGGTACTGACTCAGTGGTCCGATAGCACTCAACGTAGGATATTTCAACATTAGTCGCCAGGTATTTAGAGCAAAGAGAATGATCCAATCTGGAAAAACTGTGATGAACCTGGTAAAAGTGCAGAGAATTACCAGAAATTGCTAAAAGTAGCTTGAAATCCCCAGTTCTACGACAGAGTGGAATGTGCAGATATTGGCTAACAAGCCTGGAGCAGGCAAGAAAGAGCATTCCTAAGAGCTGAGACAGTTCCAAGTCTTCCTCTAAAATCTGGATCAGGTAGACCGTATTGTTGATATTGAGTATTGAGTGTTGTGAAATAGTTTTAAGGGTATGTTGTGAGGTATGAAAATGTCAGCTCTGTCTGGTAATCTCTCAGCGGGTAGGAAAATGCAGGTCTCTTCTAGGTTAGAGCAACTGGTACTGATTGACGTAGCATATGTGTACTTCACTTTGATGCTTTGGTCTCTTTGATTTTTATACTCGAAATTGGAAAGATTTTCTACAATCATTTAGTTGAATCCTTTTGTAAGTGAGGTGTTGAAGTGATCTGGTTGCTGGACACAGAGCACAAAGAAGCAGCCAAAGCTTCTTAAGCACAGGAAATCATTTATCAGAGGCATGACAACAGCTGTAAACCTCCGTCCCTCGCCCCTTGCCCCTCGCTTCTCCCTCTGTCTTTTCTCAGCATTCTCCTAGTCACAGCCTAGCATTCTGCTGATGACAGGTGGGGTTCCATAAAGAGCTATTCAGACCAATAACCAGACATCTCCCCTTTTCGCACATTTTTACAACAGCAATAAATTGAACACAAGGTAAAGAACTAATTAGGCATGCAAGAAATGACAATTGTCATGCATATAAAAACTGCAACTTTACAACTGTGTCAACATGAACATAAATCTAAAACCAAAAGTAAGCATTTAAGAAATAACAGATGTCATGCTTATGGAGAGTGCTGGACTGGAAAACAAACATCAGTCCAACAATTTGCTGGACATTTCCTTACTCTGGTAGTATGACGAAGAGGCTTGCTATGGTCACCTCCAAAAATCTGCAGATCAAGAAAGTTATCAGAATCAGCTGTAACTGGATTTCAAGATGTACACCTATCTAGCCTCCAGGGGCGCCTCCTCCGCTCGGGCGGAGGAGTGTCACCCCCGCCATCAGCAGGAGCAGCAAAACGTTTATAGAAACCACATAAACTCAGTTTATTCTGTTGTTTCTATAAAAGTGGGTGGGGCCACGGGTGTGACGTGGACAGAGGGGGAGTGCACAGCACTCCCCCTCACTGAGCATGTATGTTTGGCCCGCCGTCTTGGTCTGGCCAAACATACATGCACAGTGTGCTCTCTCCAGCCCAGCAACACAGTTGCCGGGCTGGAGGGAGCCTGCACAGACTCCCAGTCTGCATGGGAGCTGGGTGCTTCCAGCTGGGAGCCTGTGCCTACAGCCTGAGGAGACAGAGCAGAGCGGATGGTGTGGTGTGGGAAACAAAGGTAATTTTTATTTTTTGGGGTTCCCCCCACCCTCCCTGCCACGCGCCGCACCACCCCGCCCCTTTTCCCTCCCGCGAGCCGCGACTACTAGCCTCCCAACATGCCACCAATGTTCTCCTTCTACCTTTGCTTCATTCCCTCTTAACTCAAGAATTTTCACTGGCTCACAAAATCTTGAAAGACCCTTCCTCAACAACAAAAGTTCTTTATTTCTGACCCAATCACCAGATTCGGATGGAAGCCAGCATTCTTACAATTTCTTAACCTGTCATGTTTGGTCAGACGTGAATCTGAAAAAAATTTGGCAGAAGTCCACTTGTCTGAGAGAGGGACATGATCTTTCAAACCATCCAATTAGCACTGAGTTCCGAACAACCTTTCCTTCCTCACATTAGCTCAAAGGGAAATAACCCAGTTGAAACATGAGGAATTGTGTGGTAGAACCACAACATGCATCACAGCATCACAAGCATTTTTTCCAGACTGGTAAGAAACCTGTGTACATTCAACCAGCACTGTGTTAAAGCGTTTCACTAACCCATTTGTATTGCTGTCTATAAGATGGTGTCCTGAAGTGTTCAATCCTAGATTGATCCAAAGAATCTGTTTGTGTGATTTATATTGTGCTTAAAAGCTGTCTGCCCCCCTGTAATTTATGCCTTAAAAAAGCCCGATTTTTAGAGTGTGTGCCCAGAACTATTGCAGTGTTTGTCTCTTAAACAATATCCCCCTTACCTGAAAAGTAGACTCTGCTAGCTTGAAAGTGTGGATTCAGCCTGTCTGTATCCAAGGAGATACTGAATAGAGCACCAGTAGCCTCCCCCCAGGCCCCAGGGACTGGACTTAGCTGATTGGCTCCCTGAGTCTCTGCTGCACCTGAGACCCGCCCCCCCCCACCTGCTCTGGCTCCTTAAGTTTGGGGAGGGAAGGCCAAAGACAGGCACCTCCATTTTGTTTCCTCTGTGCATTCTCTCCTGTGTCCTGATACAGCCCAGTGTTCAAGGATTGCAAAGAGACCTAGGTAAGGAGCCCAAAGATATTTTCTAGTCAAATAGTATTAATTGTTCAAAAAGTGTTTGTTTTACTGTGGACTCTCTGTGTTTTCAGGCAGCCTGGCCTCTTTTAAAGTGGTGTTTGTTTCAAAATCGTTTTTGCTGTGACTGTGTGAATTCCCTTGCTAGTTTGTGGCTCCCCCCCCCTTCTTCCCCCCCTCTGCCCCCCTTTTCTTCACCCCTATTCTTAGTAAAAAGACTACATAGATCTTTCAGAGTGTGGTTTTAGGAGACTGTTTTTTAATCTGTTTGTGTGATTTATATTGTGCTTAAAAGCTGTCTGCCCCCCCTGTATTTTTTGCCTTAAAAAAGCCCGATTTTTAGAGTGTGTGCCCAGAACTATTGCAGTGTTTGTCTCTTAAACAATCTCCCCCTTACCTGAAAAGTAGCCTCCACCCAGGCCCCAGGGACTGGACTCTAGTTAACTTGCTCCTTATATAGGTTCCTCGTGGTTGTTGCATATGCTGTTATGATAGGTTTTTTTGGGAGATGGTGTTTCATTGGTTGCTAGCTCCAGGGATGCATTTATGATTGGTGGATAGGGCTAGGATTCTGATTGGCTGTTGGTTTCTAGGGCTGTAATTGGTGGATAGGGCTAGGATTCTGATTGGCTGTTGGTTTCTAGGGCTGTAATTGGTGGATAGGGCTAGGATTCTGATTGGCTGTTGGTTTCTAGGGCTGTAATTGGTGGATAGGGCTAGGATTCTGATTGGCTGTTGGTTCTAGGGCTGGGGCTGTGATTGGAGGTCAAGAAATAGGGCTTTGACTGGTGATTAGGGCTGGGTCTCCCATTAATTGGCTAAATCAGGGTTTAAAAAAATCGGATTGGCTAGGGTTAGGACCAGCTTCTTATTGGCCAGTAGGGCTATAAAAGGCTAGGATTCAGGGCGTCTCAGCCCGGGCGTCGAGGCAAAGGGCGGAGAGGACAAGGGCAGCTGTCTGTTTGGGTCTGTTCGGGACAGGTAGGGACTAGGGACTAGGGCCAGAAATGCTGCCCAATTCTCATTCCACCAGAAATGGTTTCCGCCCCAACACATCCCTCAACATGCAAACACAGTATCTGCAAAGATATCCAACTCGTGCATCACAAACTGACCACAGACATATTGCATTGCCACACCACCCAACACAATACCCTACATACAACACATATACACATACACCCCATAACTACTACAGTCAAACACCTTCATACTCACAGCAAACACTACTCTATCCCCTCCCACTAACACTACCTGCCACCGCCCACACAATACAAAACTACAACATACAACTCTCTCAGTTTCAGTCTCCCAGATACACACTCTCTACACATACTAACCAAAAACACTATCCGCTGTTCGCTTCACACAGACCGCCTGAACTCATAACAATGCCAAAACCCTGCCTTCAAACACATCATCTACACACACTCTTCCCCTCTGCTCACCAATTACACACAACCATACAATCCCCACATTTCACTCCACCACACATATTACCTCTTCCAGTCATCTCAACTAATACTTATCTCCCTGACACACATCCATCACCTCATATACACCTCATACATTCATCTCCAAAACACATCAACACCCCATCTAACACTCAAATTCCACTTAACAGCACTAACTCACATACTCACATACAAGTCCCTCACCAAAAACAACTACACCAATAGCCCCTCTCATTATTTCACAAAAACAATACCAACCACAAACATCAGCACATCAAAGCAACACAAACTTACATTACACTCATCATCATACCCACTCTCACCCCCAAGACTACACAAAGGATACAAATTCCACCCTATCTCCACCCCTACCCCCCCACTCTTCACAAACACCTACCACAAGCACCCCATCCCAGCAACCTTCATTCAGTCGCCTCTCCTCCATTGCACAATTTAGAGCCTTACATCATGATCCACATGCTCCTCCACCACCCCTAACCCATACTCCATCCACACTAAACAAACGCAAACAAAATAAAAAACATGCCACTCATAGCAACCTCGCATCCCCTTGTTTGTTTCATAATAAAACTACCCTACAAAAAACACTACACTCCTCATGGCTCTCTCAGCCACCAAGTTCACCACCCACACACTCAGACCCAACAAAATGCCTCCTTAACCTGCTGGAAGAGGAACACTATGTTGAAAAGCAAGACTATTGTGAGCCTCAAACAGTTAACACAACTAGCAACACTCCTGCTTCAAGCTCACATTATACTACTTACCCTTCTACTAAACAAAACAACACTACCACACCCTATCTAAACTGCCAGCTCATAAATGCTCGATCACTCTCAAAAAACAAGCACCACATCTACGACCTGCTCACAGACACACAACCTGACTTACTATTCATTACGGAAACCTGGTTGGGAGATGACATGGCACCAGTATTGCACGAAGCCCTTCCTCCAGGCTATCAAACCATCACACAAAACCGTATAGGCAAGAGAGGAGGTGGACTAGCTATTATATTCAAACAGGCAATAAACCTCAGTAAAACAGACAACATCTCCATACAAGGTTGTGAAGCCCTCCTTACCAGATGCCACCCTACTCCAACTTCCACCTGTAACTTTCTCCTCCTTTACAGACCTCCACCTAACAACTCCACTTTCCCAGATGCCTTTCTTGACATAGTCTCAAACCTTATTACACTATACTCCAATCTATGCATTCTTGGGGATCTAAACATTTGGTTTGACAAACCCAATATGCCCCATCCAAAAGCTATCACCACTGGCCTACTCGCATTGAATCTACATCAGATTGTACACAATCCCACACACATCGCTGGTCACATCCTAGATGTCATTTTTGCTAAGCCTGAACTTGTTACTATTCATAGCATCACACCAACCACCTGGTCAGACCACCATCTGATAACTTTCCGACAGACAACTCCACAAATCAACACACCCCACAACCACTTACATACATACACCTATCGACCATGGAGAAAACTCAATTTGGATCACTTAGAAACACAACTAACAGCAAACACAGATCTAGATACAATCAATTCTGTACCTAAACTTTATGAGTGGCTACAGGAAGCTTTTGATGTCCTAATACCACTCAGAAAAACTAAACATGACAAAAGAAAACCAACACCTTGGAGAAACACAGAACTTAAAAAGATTAAAAAACAAATCAGAAAGTTGCTGCGGACCTGGCTCAAAACAAACAACAGTCAAGACAAACTGCAGCTACACAAACTTAACAGGATATACAAATCATCAATCAAAAAAGCTAAAAAAAGATACTACTCAGACAGAATTCTAAATGCTCAATCTACAACCAAGGAATTTTACAAAATTCTCAATGAATTTCGAAAACCCACATGCATGGAAGGAAGTCATCCCACCACTCAAGATTTCACAAACAAATTGGCAACTCACTACACAACCAAGGCAGACACATTGGACTCCTATTTAAAACAGAAGAAAACCATCAGCACCAACCCCTTTACTAAAATACCCTTTAAGAATAAACCATCCCAACCTCTACAGTCCTTCAAACAAATATCCCAGGATGAATTTATGGATTTGGTCAAAGCAAGCAGACCTTCTCGTTGCCCTTCTGACCCTTGCCCACCACAGATCTTCAAGAACATCCTGCTATCTACTTCCGCTGCCACACCTGTAAGAAGAATCATCAACAACTCTTTAACTTCAGGAACTTTTCCTACAGACCTGAAAAAGGCATACATACGACCATTATTAAAGAAAACAAATCTAGACCCGCAAGACCCCAACAACTACAGACCTATCACAAATGGACCTTTCCTGGGCAAATTGATAGAAAGAGCAGCATTCGCCCAGATGTCACAATTCATTGAAGACAATTCTATACTTTCAGATTTCCAAACTGGATTCCGCCCAGGAAGAAGCACTGAATCAGCACTCATGGCAATCTGAGCGTTGTTGATGCTCGGAGGCGCGGGGACATCTCCACGGGGGCGCACTGGTAGCAATCGCATTGCCGGGGGAAAACAGGGTTTCTGGAGACGTTTACCCCGTGGCCCATCACGTACCCTTGGTGTACAATATAAACGGGGCGTGTGGAACATGCTAGGTGGCGCTTGCTGACATACTCGTGGAGGATGCTCCGGTTGGGTGGGCCACGGTGCTCATTTTGCAGAAACTAGACCTCAAAGGAAGCACTTACAATTATAATCGTAGCAGGTGCCGCAGTTGAAGCTCAGCTTCTGGAGGTGAACTGATGATGTACTGGAGCGTAATCTGTATCTGACTGTGACGCGCAGGTTCTATCTTCCTCTCCGGGAGACACAGAGTAGAAGGTTCTCCCTTCATAAAGCACCTGTAAGCTCCGCCCGCTGAGCCGCGCCCCGTCCACCCTCGAAGTAGGTAAAGGAATTCCCGCCTCTTACCAGGATGATGGACAGCTTTTCCAAAACGACCCCACTGCGTTTACCGCCGATTCACGTGGTGCGTTGTTGATGCGCAGAAGCACGAGGACATCTCCACAAAGTCGCACTAGTAACAATAACATTGCCAAAGGCACACAAGGTTGCTGGAGACGTTTACCCCATGGCCCATCACGTACCCCTAGTGTACAATATAAACGCAGCAGATGCCGCAGTTGAGGCTCACCTTTCTGGAGGGGGCAGGCCACCCTGACTCTTGGGCTTGGCAAAGATGGGGCGGGGCTGTGCGCTCAGAGATCCCATGGCAGAGAGGATCTGGAATCCTTCCTGGAGGTGGGCTGGTGATGTACTGGAGCGTAGTCTGTGTCTGACTGAGACGCGCGGGTTCTGTCTTCCTCTGCTGGAGACGCAGAGTGGAAGGTTCTCCCTTTATAAAGCACCTGTAAGCTCCGCCCGCAGAGCCACACCCCGTCCACCCTCGAAGTAGGTAAAGGAATTCCCGCCTTTTACCAGGATGATGGATGGATGACTAGGTATTTTTTACCCATGATTCTAATTATGTATTGTATGTGCATATGTGTGTGTATTCATGTGTGTGTGTGTATAAATATATATATATATATGTGTATGTATGTGTATATGTTGTTTCTGTGCCTGGCATGTTTGTGGATCATTGCATGGCTCCTACTCATCACTCTTATGTCATGTCTCTATCAAACTATCCTCCATTCTCACTCGGACTCATCCCAAATCCCCTCGACCACTTTCATCTCCTAAATATCTCTGCCTAAGCTCTTCCCTCCACCTCCACATCTAACTCACCAAACCTCACTCTACCTCTGTGACCTCCCACACAACCCTACTAAATTCTCCTGCATTCATCTCACCCTGCTACTATGCTCTCCCTAACCCTTCCACATCCTCTTTCCCCTCCGCTCCCCTTTTATTCATCTCAAGCCTTTGGATTGAGTAAATGAAGGATAAACTCCCAATTAACACTTCTGGATTTCTTTCCTCCTCCACCCCTCCATTACTCCAGTCAATCTAACTAACAAACTCTCATATCCGCATCTCAAATTAACTCATAATAATACTAAAACTGTACTCCTTATTAAATTATACTAATCCATCACTAATTCTTGTTGGGTACCGGAGTAGCGTGCTACTCATCGAAAAGCGCTTCGACGCCTCGTCAGGGGTAGTAAGCGCTATATAAATACGATTACAATTACAATTACAATATAGGCTTTGTGAGGTGAACTGAACACCATTATCAGTAAGTAATATCTCAGGCACTCCTTCCTTTGCAAAAAATATCTCCCAGAAAACTATGAACAGTGTCAGCTGTAGGTTCACAAAGACAGCTTTTACTTCAACCCAACAGGATACGTGATCAACAAGAACTAAGATAGATATCTGTCCTGGACAGGTAAAATGATACATTTTCCAAGAAAACCTAAACCAAAGTTTTGCCAAGCTCTTTGTGGTGCACGTTCTTGGCACTCTGGTAATGGGAATGTTTTTAAGTGTTTATCGCTCATGGTGTAGTGCACGCATTTCTCTGTGTATCTTCGTACTTCTGAATCCATGCTGGGACACTTCTCTGTTTCTTTTTTTGTTAACCTGCACCCAAGGTGACCACAGTGAACCACTTGTGGATATCATCACCAATCGTGTAAGATGTGACAATTTTATTTATGTTCTCGGAGTCATAGCAGTGCTCCCTGACTAGGGTGACCACCTAGCATGGAGGCAAATTCTTTACAATGACTGTAAAAATCCACGACAAAGGGCCAAAATTTAGGACAGAAATTCAGAAAAAAATGAATATTTTACAGACACATAGAGTAGGTCAAGCAATAATGTAAGAGTAAGTAAATAGGTGACAGAAGAACAAGTCAAACTAGATTTATGTTCTTTGGTTTGTGTAATGTAAAACAGTTTAGAGCAAACATTCACTTGTAATTGGCCTTCTTCAAAGATTAAAAACTAGCAAACACATGCACATGAATCAAAATTTCACAGCAGACGCAAGGGACAGTTGCCACATGATTCTGCTCGTTACCTCTTATGATAGTACCGGAAGCAGTGCTGTGTTGATGAGTGTGGATTTCCAGCTCATTTGCTTTGAGTACTGCTAATAGAGGCAGCGAGAGACTAAAATATTGAGTCCTTTTTTAAATCAATTTGAGGAAGATAATGCATACGTATAAGTATATGTATTTCATTGTCATTGCTTCTGACAAAACTGGTGCAGAGCTTCAGTCAAACTCTCCTCCATGCTATTTGCTCTACCTCCACCTTCATCAGCTGAGACTCAGGCCCTCATTATGACATTGGCGGTAAATACTGAATACCGCCACTGTGACTGCCGCCAACATACCGCCGTGGAGGCGAACATCCGTCTGCCAGATTATAACACATACACACAAAACCGACAGAAACCAGCCACAACCACAAATCCGCCAGCTCCACTAAACGCGATAAACTGTCAGAACTAGCACCAAATCTTTATGCCACCAAAACAACACCCTTCAAATCATGACCCACAAATCACCACAGCGGACATTCAACAGCGGTAAACCATTGGCAGTGCACATCGCCAAGGCGGGAATGGCCACTCAAATACAAAACAATACAAGATTGGCTAGAACAAAAAAAAAAACTGACACAATTACACCCACCCCACACACCCACCAACAGCACTATAAGACACCCCCCCACAACAACCACAAACCTTTGCAAACACGAGAAGACCACCACACCTTGCCCCGTCAATCCCAGAGACAACTGCACACACATACCATAACTACCATACATCCATCATGCACCCCACAACACACGTCACCCTATGCACAACACACACACACCACAACACCCATGTCCCCACAACGGCACTCCTGTTTCACTGATGAGGAGCTGCGGGTGATGGTGGAGGAAGTAGTCAGGGTAGAGCCACAGCTGTTTGAAGCACAGGTACACCAGATCTCCATTGCCAGGAAGATGGAGCTATGATGGAGAAACGTGGACAGGGTGAATCCCGGGGGACAACATCCACGCACAAGGGACGGCATAAGGAAGAGGTGGAACGACCTACGGGGGAAGATGCGTCCATTGCAGCAAGGCACCAGCTCGCCATCAGGAGGACTGACGGTGGACCCCCACCTCCTCCCCCACAACTGACAGCATGGGAGGAGCAAGTCTTGGCTATACTGCTTCATGAGGGACTCACTGGAGTTGCCGGAGGACTGGACACTGGTGATTCACTACTTACAACCTATCACCCCCCCATACCTCATGCCATGTCACCCCCTCACTCTGACTACCCTTCACCCCACTCCATCTCACACTGCACCACCCCAATTACCACACCTAAATGCCAGCCCCTGCATGCCATACACACTGCAAGCTCATCCTTTCCAGCTCTGCATGCACCCCCACCACAAATGCATGCACAGCATGTAGAACTCCCAATCCCACAACCCATCACCACACACTATCAAAAGTGGGAGGACAACACCAATATCATTGGGAAAGGTAGAAATGTGGAATATGTCACAGACAAGTACCCTAACACATCACTTACATCCCCACAGGTGCCCCAGCTATTGCCAGCGGCGAGGAGGTGCCACGGCTACCCAGTCCCCACCAGAAGATGCCCCCAGTGATGACAGCAACTCAGGAGGTCTTGATGTGTATGAGCTCCCTGGCTCATCTGGGATCACTGGTCAGTCAGCTACCCTAGCCCACAGCCAGTCCACTACAGACCCCCCCGAATCTAACACATCAGCAGCCAACGCCCTCAGACCTCTGTCCCCAGGACACGTCAATCAGTAGTGTGCCCACCTGTACAGGGACCCGAGTCCACACCACACAGGCAAGACAATGAGGATCCTGGTGTAAGTGGGAGTGGGCACACTGTTCAGAGAAACAGGCACAGGGGGCCAGGGACTGTCGGAGGACAGCTGTGCGCCAGGGGGAGGACAGCCCCAGGGAGCCCACTGCCCAGGAGGCACTCACATATGTCCTGGGGGCACACCAACAATCCAGAGGACAGGATGGGTCAGGTGCTCAACATCATGCAGGAGAACCAGAGGCTGCGGGGGGAATACCACCAGAAGGTCATGAAACAATTGCAGGCCTTGAATACCACCATGGCCTCCATTGCAGGGGTGCTGAGTGACATGGCCAACATCATGCAGGAGTACACAGCACACCAGCGGGCCCCTACCACTAGCCAGTGTACTGACCAGCCCTCCACATCTGCTGCAGCTAGTGGACAGGATGCCCTGCCAAAGGACCTACAGGCCACCAGCACCTCTTCCCGTGCAGAAGGGGAACCACCCGCAAACGTTCCCTGCGACCAAGACAGACACCAGAGACAGTTGCCAAGACCACGACCACCTCCAGGAAATGAGCCTCTCCAGAATGTCCCCCTTGTGTTACACTGTGTCACCTTGTCCACTTTGAACTGTCATTGCTCCTCCTCCTAAGGCCCCTTGGACACTAGACCTGTGCTATATATAGACTGGCCCACTACATTGGACTTTTCCCAACCATCACCCCACCCTTTTGCACTTTGCATTGTATACCTAATTCATTAATAAACACCCTTGGACACAACTTGAGTAATAGTGCTTTATCTGAAGGAAATGTACGATGTATTGAACTGTATTGAACTTTATGATCCTGTGCAAATGTCCTGTAATGTGTTCATCAATCCTACATATGTGTCTCAGCAGTCTGTACACATCACAGCATTACATTATTGTAACCACACCAACATCTACAATAAGGGAAGGCATAGGTGACAGTCAGTTGGGATGCAAAGGTAGTGACTGGCATTATACTAAAGCCACACAGCACAACACTTAAATGGAGCAATGTATAGTTCAACAGTCTTACCTGGCTGTCATTGGAAGTACTACTGTATGATATGTGTCTTGTTGTCCACATCCTCCTCCTTTTTCTCCTCCTCACTGTCCTCAGTGTCCACTGCTGCCACAGGTGCATTGTCATCCCCCTCCTCCTGCAGATAGGGCACATGGCATCTGAGGACCATATTGTGCAGAACATGCAGCACTCCACAACAATCTTGCAGACCTTCTCAGGGGAGTAGCATAGGGATCCACCTGTCAGATGGAAGCACCTGAACCTGGTCTTCAGGAGACCGAAGGTACGTTCAACAATCCTCCTAATACGCCCATGAGCATCATTGTACCTATTCTTAGCCCCTGTTCTCAGATTCCTAACAGGGGTCAAGAGCCAGGACAGGTTTGGGTAGCCGGAGTAACCTCGAAGAAGTGAGGGACACACATTAGCCTTGCACAATGGCATGGGGTATGACTCCTGTAGGTATACACAGACATACATTGGGTGGGGGCTCAAGCTCACCTATGAGCCACACTCTGTGCCTCTGAAGTCGTGCCATCAGTTGTGGGACGCTATTCCTCAGGACAAAGGCATCATGCACAGACCCAGGGTACTTAGCAGTGACATGGGAGATGTACTGGTCAGCAAGGCATACCATCTGGACATTGAGTGAGTGGAAACTCTTCCTATTCCTGTACACCTGTTCATTGGCCCAAGAGGGACTAAGGCAATATGGGTGCCGTCAGTGGCCCCAATCACATGTGGTATGTGTCCCATTGCATAGAATCCAGCCTTCACAGTGGGCAAATCATCAACCTGGGGGAATGCGATGTAGCTGCACATGTGTTTGAGCAAGGCAGCCAAAACCCTTCCAAGCACAATAGAGAACATTGGCTGTGACATTCCTGCAGCCAAACCCACAGTCACCTGGAAAGAACCTGTTGCCAGGAAATGGTGCACTGATAGTACCTGCACAAGAGGGGGAATTCCTGTGGTACAACGGATAGCAGGTAGCAGATCAGGCTCCAATTGTGCACACAGCTCTGTGATTGTGGCCCTGTCCAGACGATAGGTGAGTATGATGTGCCTGTCCTCCAGTGTAGCCAAGTCCCCAAGGGGTCTGTACACGGGCGCTTGCTTCCTCCTCCTATTCCTCCACAGTGGTTGGTACGTAAGTGACCCAAAAGTGAAAAGGGAGTGACAACAGGACCTATGGACACACAACATCAGAGTACACAGAGCATATATGTATGTTGGACACAAGAATTGTCTAGGTGTGTACAGTCGACACCAATGACACACTTTTAAATTCAATACATGAGTACTAGCAGTAAGAAATGGCAACAGCCTGTCCTGTATGCAGGGACAGGTGGAAGTGACCTCACTCTGCCGGCGTTATGCGTCATGGCGGAAGGTGGTCTGCAACGCCATGCATTTCCTCATTGGCTAACATGAGGCTCTATGGAGTACAGGAACCAATGATGATCAACGCCGGCAGTGACGGTGTTCACTGCCGCGGATGTGACCACCATTTTCTTCCTACTACTTCACTTGATTCCTGATTTTCCACTTGACTACATCTCCACTGCGTGTGCTGCTGTGACCTGTGTCTGGAACCTGCCATGGTCCATGCAACAGGGGAAAGGGCCCCAGCCTTCACCTCAGAGAAGTTGGAGAGGCTTGTGGATGGGATCCTACCCTGTATGGGAAGTTGTATGGGCCTCCAGACCAACAGGTGAGTACATCATGGGTACATTGCGTGCGACATGGCTGCCTGTAGATGTATGTGTGTGCTGGCAGTGTGTCATTTGGGGGGGGTATGTCTGGAGACAATGTGATGAGGGGCAAATGCTGTATGTAGGCCATATGTGTGACAGGGTGGATTGTATGGTTCATGATGTCCCTCTGTCTGTGTTTCCCCTGCAGGTGAGTGCCCTTCAGAAGAAGGGGTTGTGGCATGCCATCGCCAAGGACATGTGGACCCTATGGGTCCATAGCCGGTGGAGCACCCACTGCAGGAAACAGTGGGAGTACCTGAGAAGCTGGGCCCGGAAGACTGCAGAGGCCCAGCTGGGAACTGCCTCCCAACAAGGGAGGGGTGCCCTCACACTGGCGGTGGCCTATCCAGAGCTGGATGGGCGCTTGAAGGCAGCACAGCAGCCACAAGGGGGTGAGTATGATATTCATCATGTGTTGCCTGGCATGTGATTTGGGTGCAGGGTTCTAGTCAGTGGACGCCCCAATATGCCAGTTTAAACATTGCTGCGCAGTCCTGCTTAGGTATATAGGGTGGTATGCATATTTTGAATTGCTAGGTAGCTGGCTTTCCATGGCAGACATGGCTTAGTTGGTCCAAGTAGGTGTGCAGATGGCAGTGTTTGGCTCCTACCTGCTGTAGTACCTAGCCAATGGTATGCCACTGTGGTACATACTGCCCATTCCTAGTTCCAGTGAGTGATAGTGATGTGGATGCCATCTGTGCTGTTGGTGCTGTCATTGACCCTGTGCTCCCTTTCTTTCTCCACCCCTCCTTTTGTCATCCTGTCTGTGTGTGCATTAGCATCATCTGGTGAAGGAGGAGGGGCACTGGTGAGTGAGGGAACGGCAGTCCATGGGACCCAGGAGGCAGAGTCCACTGACACCGAGGGGACCAGTGGGACGGAGGGCGAGGGGAACACCACGGGGAGACAGGAGCTTATGCAACTGACTCTGATTCCTCCTCCGATGGGAGCTCCCTGGTAGTGGCAGACCCCTCTGGGACCACTCCAGCGACTTTATCTTCCGCCACCACAGTACCAGCACCACCCTCCCAGTAGCCCCCCACCAAGTTGCCCGTGCCCGCTCTCCCAGGAGGGTGGGCGTCTCCTTCGCCCCAGGCACCTTGGGCCTTGCTCCAGTCATCTCTGCTGCCCTCAGTGAGGAGGCTATTGACCTCCTCAGATCAATCTCTGTCGGGCAGTCAACCATAGTGAATGCCATCCAGGGGCTGGCCTCCCAGATGCAGCAATGCAATGGCTTCCTGGAGGGCATTCACGCTGGCTCGGCAGCACTACAGAGATCCTTTCAGGCTCTGGCCTCCTCTCTGACGGCAGCCAATGTCCCTGTTTCTTCCGACCCCCCACCAACTACCTCTTCACAGTCCCTGTCTCCTCTCCCTCAACCCATCCTACGCACACATTCTGACAAGCATGCACAAAAAACAACAAAGACTCGCACAGACAAACACAGGCACCACATTTCAGTCCACAAGCACACACACAGCTAACACAACATCATCCACTGCCCCCACTGTCTCCCTTCCTCCTCCTCCCTCACCGTCACATCAGCACTCACACCTGCATGCACAGCATCAACAGTCTCAGATCCTGCCACTTGCACAGGCTTGCTCACAGTCACCACAACAGCAGACCCACAGACCTGCGCTTCACACACCACATGCGCAGTCACCACCACCACCATCACCACTTCATGCAGAAGACCCACCTCACTTGCAGACACCACAACAACATCCATCCCCACGTCTCGTTTTTCCTCCCCCACCCTGTCTGTCCTCCCTCCAAAGACACACAAATGCTCCCACTCAGACCCCCAACAGCCATCCACCTCACACACGCACACTGTCCATGCACCTGCACCCAAGTCCATCACACCTCCCCCTACAACCACTCCCTCTGCCTCCACTCCTGTACCTCCTCCCACATCCCACCCCACTGGTCCTAAGAAGCTTTTCCTTTCCCACCTTGACCTCCTCCCCCAATCCTGCCTTTAAAAGGAAAACCCTAACCCCCAGCCCAGTACCTCTAGCTCCAACCCGACTCCTGTTACTCCCCCTAAGTGTACTCCTGCCACTAATTTGAAGAAGGGTGGAAATCCAGCCCCCGTCTCAAGGCCACACCTCCGCCCTCAAGCCGGAAGGGCAAGGACCCGCCTCCTCCCAAACCCAAGCTGAAGGACCCCACTGCAAATAGGAACCCCCCACCGCCCCCTGAGGTATCTCCCTACCGTTACCATGATACCTCTGCTCAGTGGAGTGACTGGGCTGTCAGTTGTCAAGTTGGGCCTTGGATGTTTCCCTGTGGCATTGTGCTTCACTTGGACTGGCCCATGGCCCTATCTGTAAATATTTGCATTTCCAATCTTGAGGTTGCTATACCCAACGTATTACAGTGGTTGGACCAAAGGTATGTGTCCTGGTATTCTTTCATTCTGGATTATGTTGGTGTGGGATTTCTCTGCAGATGGTTCTGAGTGTGTGGTATGTGTGTATGAGGTGTGTTGTGCATGCGTGTGTGTCACTCTCCACTCCCTCCCTCCCTTGTGTGCTAGGCGGCTGTCCTCACCGTCATCGTCTTCATCAGCGTTAGTGCTCCTGGACTGCCATCACATGGTACAACATCAGGAAGACTTCCAGTTCTGGTTCCATGGTGGCCGTGGACTCCTCTGTGTCCCTGGAGGTGTGTCTCCTTTTATATGATGTGTTTCCGCCAGGCTTTTGGTGGCGTTGCTAATGCCCTGGAAATCCTGGTGGTCTGCTACATCATAATATGGTGGCGGATCCTTGTCTTCTGCCTGCCTGGAGATTGCTACCGCTGTGTTCAGTGGTCGTACCTCACTGGCGGTTGGGGTGGTACATTTGCTGTCTATGGGAGGGATCGCCGCCATGGTCATAATTTGGCGGTCATTACCACAGGCCTGGCGGCCGTACTACTGCCGCTGCTGGAGTGGCAGACAGATGACCACCAATGTTATAATGACCACCTAAGTCTCCAAGGTCTTGTACAAGCACTGGCATAGGCAACAGGTTTGGCATTCGCAATTGAGTGCTGACAAAAGCAATAAAATGCCTGCTGCAGTGCAAAACAATCAGAATAGAATTACTTTGTATAAACACTGCATAGATGAGATAAAGAATTAAGGGGCATATTTAATAGCCCTAGCGCCAACGGAGCGTCACTCTTAGTGACGCTCCGGTGGCACTATGCCGTGCACACTATTTACAAGGTGGCGTTAAGCCACTTTTTGTGGCATAAGGCCACCTTGTAAGTACGCCCCCTTCACATGCAGCCCTTTGCATGCAAGGGGCATGCAATGGGTGTTGCTGTGGGCGTGTCACATCAGCACCCATTGCATTTTGACACTGCCTCAGATTTTCGAGATTTTGTAAACCTGAGGCAGCACCAAAATCTAACACCACCCCAGGGGTGGCGTTAGCAAGGCACAACGAGGAGGAATACTTTTATTCCTCCTTGTTTTTTGATTTTGCTATGAGGGCTGCATTTCACATAGGTGAAAGTGGACCCACTGCTGTGTGTCCCCTTCACACTGCCATTGGTGCTCCTTACTGGACTGGTGTGTTCCCCAGTTTCTTCTTGACCCCCTTCAGTGAAGTCTAGGTCCACCCTATTTAAGACTGGGAAGTCAATTTCTTCCTCCTGTCCCTCCTTGTCTGCTAGGTTCTGGTTGTCAGCCTGGAGGAGCAATCCTATGAGGAGAGACTTGTTGGGATTTCTCCCCGTCTTCAGCTTCCTGGAAGAACACATCTCTTCAGTTCCTGGAAGGTACAGCCCTCATACTGAGAGTCTGGGGCCTGAGCTGTGTTTTCCACTGAAGACGTTTTCCTGGAGTAGTGTGGGTGCACCTACCTACTCTAAGTAACTAGACTTTCTTAAGAGTTTAGGGAAAGGGCTATGCCAGACCCACAACTTTCCTGAACTAGAAGTCTAGTGATACTAATTACTGAGCTTAGTGTACTCTATAGACTTGTGGTGGACATTCCTGTGGAAAGGTACCAGTGACAGAGTGGTAAGGCAATTGCAAGTGTCTGATCCCACTGCTGCCACCAATCTAGGAAGATGGTCTGGTGTGTGGTGGACACCTATGGTGTTTGCACTTTATACTAGGTCCAGGCAACCCCTATTAGTGAATGAAGACAGTGTCTAGGAAGCCCGGGCTCTCTAGTAGTAGCTGTGGTGAGCAGCCAAGACTTATCTAGGTGGAGTGTAAAGCACTTGCAATACCACAGCAGTCACACAGCAACTTATCCCACCTGAAAGGAACCACACAGTGTTACAAAAATAGAGGTACTTTATTATAGTAGCACTGAATTAGGTTACTTATAGGCAGTCCCCCAACTGGAGGTAAGAACACACAGTATATATATAAATATATATATATATATATATATATATATATATATATATATATATATATACAGTAATTATTAGGAGTTAGCATATAGAAACAGCAAGCATTGGCACAAATTAGTGAAAAATAGTTGGCGCCCTAGAGGTGGGGCCAAACCATATACTAAAATAGTGGAATTGAAGTCCCCCACCCAAAGATATAGGGTAGTTAGAGAGGAGCTGGGAAAACTCAGGACCCCATGAGGTGAGTACCTAAATGACCCCCAGCGACCAGGAGAGCAGAGGTAAGTACCTGGTCTTCACAGGGACTAACAGGACTTAGAAAGAGGAAGATTGCAAGACCAGGACCAGTCCAGTGGAACTCAACTGTGGATTCTGCGAGAAGAGGATCTGAAAAAGAAGGGGACAGAGTCCGATTCACTCAGGAGTGTCCAGACGGGGCAGGATCCACTACCCACCCTTCTGTGGATGAAGAACCAGGTTGACGAGGGAAGATGAAGATCAGCTGTGGAGCCAAGAAGCTGCAGAGAAGTCCTTGTAGCTGTTCCCACGGTGGTCACTAGGTCGCAATTGGTCAGTGGTCAGGAGGACCACCAACAAGCCTTGGAAAAAGAAGAGTTGCAGAGCTGAAGAGGACCAGCAAGGTCTAGGGGACTCAACCCCTGGAGAGGAGTCCGGGCTAACCCTCAGCAATCAGAAGAGCCAGCAGAAGCAGTTGCAGCCCCCACAGGCAACCCACTGGCAGCAGGCACAGTGAGTTGCAGTGAGACCCAGTCAGCACACCTGGAGAGAAGTCCCACGTTGTTGGAACAGCAGAGGAGAGACTGTCCTTGCAAGGATGAAGTCCTGGGGATCGGGCTAATTAGAGCCTGAAGATCCTATGGAGCAGAAGTCAACAAGCCTTGGTTGCTGCAAGAGTCCTGGTGCACAGGGGAAGGAGAAGCAAGGAGAAGCAAGGGCTCACCGTCTCCCAATTTAGATAGCAGGTAGAGAAGACCAAGAGGACCACTCAGACTAACCACCTGTGTTGGAGAGTCTTCATGGAGCCAGATGGCAGAAGATCCCAGCAGCCAGTCATCATTGCCTTAGGTGCCTGCAAATGCAGGGGAGTGACTCTTTCACTCCATGGAAGAGTCCTTCTTGCTTCTTTGGTACAGCTGAAGTCTTACTGTCCCCAGAGGATGCACAGCCATGGAAATGTTGCAATTGCTGGAAGGAGCTGGAGAAACAATGTTGCAAGGTGCGGTCGTCTCAGGAGTTGTAGGCTTGTTTGGTTCCTGTGATTCCAGTTGCGGTTCCGATGGTCAGGAGCAGAAGAGGTCATTGCAGAGGAGTCCTGGTGGAGTCTTGTATGCCGAGTCTGGAGACTCACCTGCAGGAGAGTCCCTAAATAGTCCTATCAGGGGGATTGGTCACTCTGCAGGGTGATCACCTACCACAGGGGGTCACTGACGCCAGTCACCTGTCTTGACCAACCAGATGCTCCCAGGGGCCTCTGCACATCTTGTTTTCAAGATGGCAGAATCAAGTGGCCACCTGGAGGAACTCTTGGCACCACCCCTGGGCTCCTTTTCTTTGTGTGCTTTCGTGCCAGAGCAGAGACTGGGGGTTCTTGAACTGGTGCAAATCGGATTATGCAAGGAGGGCACCAAATGTGCCCTTCAAAGCAAGCTGGTGGCGTGGGGAGTATACCCCTCCCCAGCCCTGTAACACCTACCTCCAAGGGAAAGGGTGTTGCCTCCCTCTCCCACAGGAAATCCTTTGTTCTTCCTTCTTCTGCCTGAGCTGGTCAAGCAGCTTGGGGGCAGAAACCTGTCTGAGGGGCTGCCTGCAAACCCTGAAGACTGGTAGGAGCAATACCAGGGGGTCCTCTAAGGGGCCCCCAGAGTGCATGGAATCATGCCACCAATACAGGCATTAATATTGGGGTATGATTCTGACATTATAAAAACTCGATTAACTGCCTCACTCAATCTTTGGCTATACCTGACAGTGAAAGCCTGTTCTTCTACTTTCACTTTCTCAGGAATACTGATATATCGTCCTCCTGGCCCCTATGGGAAGTTCCTACAGGCTTTATCGGAATTGGCAGCAGATTTTGCTTGCAGGCACCCCAATTTCACCATCTTGGGTGACTTCAATATCCATATAGATGAGGCTCATAATACTGCCGGTAAAACCCTTCTGATGGATCTGGCAGCCATAGATCTTACACAGCTGATAACTGGCCCCAATCATACCAAAGGTCATACAATTGCCTTAGTGTTTAGTAACCTCTGAAATTTATCTGCACAGCCCCCTCTCCCCCTGGTCTGGTCTGATCATTTTCTAATCGCGCTCATGCTCCTCACATCCTCTGTCCCGATTCACCAACTGCCTAGTAAGCTGACTTTGCGCCAGTGGTCAAAACTGAGATGTAGGCACTGGATAGACACCTTAGAACATTCTCACACTACTTCTTTCATCAAAGAACCTTGCTCAGCAGAGACATTTAATAAATGGATCTTTAACTCTCTGGACTTCATACTACAGACTAGGACTGTTCTTAAAAATACTGGTCAAAAGAAATCACCCTGGTTTTCTCCCCAGCTGCGGCACTTAAAAAAGGAGTGTAAGCAATTAGAGAGGAAATGGAGGAAAACGTATGACGATGCCTCCAAACTTGAATACAGGAAAACGATTAGATCTTTCCATATGGAAATTAAATCCACGCAGGCAGCCTTTTATGCTTCTAGAAAAGAACAATCCTCCAACACCCCTAAAGAGATCTTCTTAATCTTTAAAGAAATGATTCATGAACCATCTACTACTAATTTAACAGAAGCATCTAAGGAACACAGTAATATTCTGGCGTGTTTCTTCCAAAGGAAAATCCTTGACATTCAGGCAACCTTTCTTAACAATTTCTCTCAAGAGGTTAAGTTGGCATCTCAGGATGAATTCCATCCTCTAAAACCCACTCTCTCAGTCTTTCAGCCATTGACTGGAGAACTACTAGGAAATTACCTGTGCAATATAAAATCAGGATCCCCTCTGGATCCTGCCCCTCCGTCTATACAAGCAGTAGGTGCGAATGTTATAGTGCCTGCCTTAACCAATGTTTTTAATGACTCTCTAACAGCTGGTCAGTAACCGCAAAATTGGAAACATACTGTTATTAAACCTTTATTGAAAAAACCTAGGCTGGATGCATCTTTACTTAGCAATTATAGACCTATTGCTCTTCTTCCCATAGCATCCTAAATAATTGAAAAACACGTCAATAAGCTTCCTCATCACGCCCAAATGGGCTTCAGACCACAACATAGCACTGAAACTGTCCTTTTGACCGTGACAGAAGACACTCGTCAACGTCTAGATGCAGGTGGATATGCAGCAATCATTCTACTGGATCTGAGCACCGCATTTGACACAGTGGATCACTTCACTTTACTTCAAAGAATTTCCCAAGCAGGATTTGAGGGTATCACCTTTAAATGGCTTTCCTCTTTTTTGAAAAACAGGTCCTTCCAAGTCTTGGATAGGTTATTCTTTTCCAACATTTTCCCCTTACTTGCAGGGTTCCTCAGGGCTCTTCCCTGAGCGCTACTCTTTTTAATATTTATATGTCCCCATTGGCTAAGAACGTGGAACCCTATGGTCTATCCTTAATATCCTATGCTGATGACACTCAGCTGGTCTTCTCCTTCTCTACTAATGATACGAACAGGCCGCTCTATCTTCCTGTCTATCAGATGCCGCCAGTTGGATGGCAGACAGCAAGCTTACACTTAACGATGAAAAAACAGAGGTTATGTTGGTCGGGAACTTTTTCCTACCTAAGTCCCCTACTTCTACCCCTGAAGGGTTGAAAGACCTCCACTCGCCAAAAGAAACTATAAAAGGTTTAGGTTTCTGGCTGGACTCTCGCCTTACAATGGAATGCCATTCTAAAACACTTGCCGCCACCTGCTTCAATCTATTAAGAACCCTTAGGAAAATTTGTAAGCTTCTTCCTTTTCCCACCAAAAGGCTTATTATTCAGGCCCTTATACTATCACATCTAGACTATGGGAATGTCATGTTTCTGAGCTCTTCTACTTACGTATTAAAGAGATTGCAGTTAGTACAAAACGCTGCTGCTCACTTACTCATGGACATCCCCAGACAACTTTCTGCCAAGCCAGCCTTAGCTTCCCTTCACTGACTTCCTATTCAACAACGGATTAAGTTTAAAGCCATGTGTATCATGCACCAAGCACTTCATACTAAGGGCCCGGCTTTTCTCAGATGAATCATTACACCCTACATCCCTCGGAGAACACTTAGGGCCATATTTATACTCTGTTGGCGCCGGATTTGCGTCGTTTTTTTAAATGCAAATTCGACGCAAAACGAACTCCATATTTATACTTTAGCGTTAGATGCATCTAGCGCCAAAGTTCATGGAGTTTGCGTCATTTTTTTGCGTGGACACCTTCCTTGCGTTAATGATATGCAAGGTAGGTGTTCCCATCTAAAAAATGATTTTTTAGGCATTTTTTTGCGCCTGGTCAGGGCAGGCGTTAAGGGACCTGTGGGCTCGGAAGGAGCCCAGAGGTGCCCTCCCATGCCCCCAGGGACACCCCCTGCCACCCTTGCCCACCCCAGGAGGACGCCCAAGGATGGAGGGACCCACCCCTGGGACATTAAGGTAAGTGCTGGTAAGTATTTTTTATTTTTTTTTGTGGCATAGGGGGGCCTGATTTGTGCCCCCCTACATGCCACTATGCCCAATGACCATGCCCAGGGGACATAAGTCCCCTGGGCATGGCCATTGGGCAAGGGGGCATGACTCCTGTCTTTGCTAAGACAGGAGTCATTTCAATGGGGGTTGGGAGTAAAAAAAAATGGCGCAAATCGGGTTGAGGCGAAAATTTTGCCTCAGCCTGACTTGCCCCATTTTTTGACGCCCAAGCTCCATTTTCCCCTACACCGGCGCTGCCTGGTGTAAGTCATTTTTTTTCACGCACACCAGGCAGCTCCGCCGGCTAACGCCGGCTAACGTCATTGAATAAATACGGCGCCCGCATGGTGCTTCAGAATGGCGTTAGCCGGCGTTAAATGTTTTGACGCACAACTGCGTTGGCGCAGTTGTGCGTCGAAAAGTATAAATATGGCCCTTAGATCCTCATCCGATGCTCTAATTAACACTTGTTGTGTTAAGAAAGCAAGATGGGGAGGCAGATCCTTTGCGTTTAGAGCAGCCAATATATGGAATTCCCTCCCCTTGGAACTCCGACTCGACAACTCTGAACTTTCTTTTTGTGGAAAACTGAAGACTTTATTCTTTTCGGCATAGTCCCGTTTTGATTCTTCCTGGTCCTGCACTAGCGTTGGGATGCCTCCGGGTAGCCAGGCGCTCTCCAAAACCAGTAAACTAAACTAAACTAAACTAAACATGTTTGATATCAAACATGCCTAGGTTCTGAGTTACCATTATGTGGCTGGACCACAGGTAGTGAGTGACCTGTGACCAGTACACAGGTAAAATGGCTTCCCTGCACTTCTGAAGTCCAGTGCATTCGAACTGGAGTTCGTAGGGGCACCTCTGCCCATGCAGGGGGGCCCTCACACTCAGGCACCTGTACCCTACCCTCTGGGCTAGGAGGGCCTACCATAGGGGTGACTTACAGTGACCTGGTGCAGTGACCAGCAGCGAAAGGGTGCATGCACCTTTTAACACCGGCTGCAATGGCAGGCCTCCAGACATAGTTTGCATGGGTTCCCATGGGTATCATAATACATGCTGCAGCCCGTGGGCGACCCCTGGTGTACCAATGCCCTGGGTGCCTAATTACCATATACTAGGGACTTACAGGGGTACACGTGTGTGCCAATTGTCAGGTGCAAAGGGTACCAAAGCAACCCAGTTTGGAGGAGAGAGCACAATCATGGGGGTCTTGTTTAGAAGGATCCAAGTAAAGGCAGTCTAAACACACTGATAAACAGGCAAAAAGTGGGGGTAACCGTGCCAAAAAGAGTGACTTTCATACAGTGCAGTGCATTCCTCTATGTATTTTTATATTTCAGAATCCACGCTGGGCCACTAATACTCTTCTGTGACTCTTTTTTTTTTGTTTTGTTAGAGTACACCCAAGGAGACCACTATGAGCTGATTATATGTGTCACAGTTGAGAAATCAGCTTCTCACCACGAAATAACATACGTCACCTTCAGAAAATTCACTGGCAATTTTGCAAAAGGGTTGGTAAAACAGGGTGACGGTTTTGACTCCTTTGGCCACCATTTGATAATGAGATCAATTACCAATTGAATTATGCTCACCTGGGAAAATTGATCTTTCCACATTTTCTCACTGCCACACACAACAATGTCAGTCCCACATTGGTGATAATACACTCTTCAGTGACAACAGAATCACAGTCCTCTCACAATCAATGTGAAGCTGAGATAAACAATCAGCATGCACATTGTGGGGTCCTAATGTATTCTACATGGAAGGTTATACGCCAAAAGCTTTGTAGACAATTTGGCTCACCTTGCTGTAGATTTTTTTAATGTTTTCACTGGAAACAATATCTATGGGTGTCCTGTGATCTGATTAAATAACAAAAGGGCGGCCCCAAACGTACAGGCTAAATTTCTCTACTCCCCATACACAAGCAAGCCATCTGACAACCACAATCCACTACCTCATTGGCGAGCTGAGTGGGGCCAGCTGGTTTTCGAAAGTAGACTTGAAGTTAGGATATCACCAACTGCCCCTCGACCCTAAATCAAGATACATTCCAACTTTTCCACTCACGTCGGCTTGCAGGGATACAAAAGGCTTAACTTTGGAATCTCAAGTGCAGCGGAAGCTTTCCAGAACACCATTCAAGACTTACTAACCGGTCTACCAGGAGTAAATAATGTCAGCAATGACATCCTAGTATACGCCAAGACTGTGCCTGAACACAATACGAGGCTCAGAGGGGTCCTCCGAAGACTCCAAGGCTCAGGTCTCACACTACACAAAGATAAGTGTGAATTGTTGAAGAGAAAGATACAATTCTTTGGATACACTTTCTCTGTGGAAGGAGTAATGCCAGACCCTGAGAAGGTAAAAGACATCAAAGACACACACCACCATCAACAGTGTCAGAGTTGCGCAGCTTCTTGGGATTGGTGAATTATTGCGGGAGCTTTACTAAAGATCTGACATCCCTCATTCAAGACCTAACAAAGGCCGCCACCCCATGGACCTGGGGTGAAGAGCAAGAGACTTCCTTTAATGCAGTCAAAGAGGCGCTGTCGTCAGACATGACCCTGGTTTACTATGCTCCAAGCAAGGACACCGCCATAGCTGTGGATGCCAGCCCAAAAGGTCTGCGAGCAGTCCTGATGCAGAGGCCAGAAGGCTGTGAGTGGGCCCCGGTAGTATTCACTGACTCCAGCAGAGCAAAGGTACTTACAAATTGAGAAAGAGGCGATCGCAATCCACTGGGGCTGCTGCCATTTTCCTCTATACGTGTATGGGTGCCCTTTTGTGGTCACCACTTACCACAAACTGCTCATTCCCCTGTTACGAGGGACAGCATCAAAACCACCACCCCACATACAAAGGTGGATGCTGCAGCTCCAGGAATACAATTGTGAAGTACAATATAAGTCTGGCAACAACAACCCAGTTCTCTGTCTCTCAAGACACCCAAGAGCTGCACCGCGAGAAGAAGCAGAGGAAGCTGACGAAACAGAGGAGTACGTTCAATATGTAGCAAATCGATCCCGCCCAATACCAATGTCTTTAGAAGCCATCACTCTAGCTATAGCACGAGACGAGTGTCTCCAGAAAGCGCTACATGCCATACAAACAGGTAAGTGGTACACTCTGAAGACCCACTGGGCGCAATGCACACCCGATGCGCAATGCGTTTTATATTGCCTCCATCACGTCGGACATGAGCTAGCAGCAGACTCCAGTGGCTGTCTCCTGCGGGGACACCGTATCATCATCCCAAGCAGCCTCGCAGACGAGGCAGTACGCCTGGCACACAATGGCCACCAAGGGATGGTCAAAACAAAGAGTCATCTCCGTGCGAAAGTATTGTTTCCACTGATCGAGGAATTGGTGGAAACAATGGAACCATCGTGCCCCCTTTGCCAAGCAGATGGAGGACCACCCCCACCTGCTCCAGTGATCACCGAACCAGGACCTCAACAACTTTGGGTAAAAGCGAGACTCGATTTTGGCAGCCTCCCTGATGGCAGATATCTTCTTGTTCTCATTGATGATTATTCTAAATACCCTGAAGTGGAAATAGTTGATTCTCAAAGCGCTCATGAGATGCTGCCCAAACTAGAGAAAATGATGGCTACCCATGGCCTGCTTTGAGAGCTAAGAATGGACAATGGCCCTCCATTCCAAGGCCAGGAAGTTGCAGAGTATTTGAAATCCCTCAACATCACCCACCAGAAAATCACACCAAGGTGGCCCCAAGCCAATGGAGAAGCTGAAAGATTCATGAGGACATTAAATAAAGTCATCCAAATTTCACAAGCAAATCAGCAATCCCTTGAATGGTCCAAATATTAATTCCTGAGGGAATACCATCAAACACCTCAGTGCACCACCAATCGAGCACCTAGTCACCTCCTCATGGGACGGGTTACCACAGACTCCATACCACATTACCCTGTGTGGGTCCCTGAGCTCTCTGACCACCAGAACACTTGGAGAAAGCGTCAAGTCACAACAGGGCCAGCAGACGGAGACATGAGAAAGAGTCCCCCCTGAAGGAAGGAGACAGGGTGTGGGTGAAAGAGCGATACCCCAAGAGCAAGTTTCACTTCCATTTTGAATCCCATCCTTGGGTGATCACACACCACTGTGGCACCAAAGTAATGGCCATAAGAGGAAATGAGGTGATAACAAGGAACATTTCCCATTTCAAGCAGTTTCTGTCACCACAGAGAACACTCCAACCTGATAACCTGGAAGAACCCAGGGACGTCATGAGCAACCCATACACAACTGAAAAGAAGGAAGATGAGGGAACACCCCCAAGAGACTGCACCGTCCCCACAGAGGCCCCGGAAAACCTCAAAGGCCCAACGGCTCCAGTATGACAACCACAACTCTTGATCGGAACAGCCACACCAAGTATGAACTGAGAAGAAACCCTGCTCCGTCATCCCGATTGAAAGACTATATGGTATAAGGTAATGTAGGAGATGACAAAACAGGTAATTAAGCATGGTGTTGCCTGTTGGCGTTTCAACGGTGTGTTCTGAACTTATTGGTATTTTGGCGGTCACCACAACTGAACTAGTAACTATCAGATATTGGTCCCCATTGTGTTTTGTTGTTTGATTAAATTGAAGGAGGAATGTAGTGTCTGGCCAATGACGCAACTGGCCAGATGCACCCATTGATCCCGAGGGAAACTAAGACCTGTTGTTTCTCCCCTGGAGGACAGTAATGTAGTGGTGCGATCCCGCACCACGTGATGCACAAAAATAAATAGCCTGAGGCAGCTGGGCAGGGCAGTACCATTTGTGCAGCCCCGAACTCCTGAGGGGTGTCTCCTTTCGTATCATTGAGAGACAGGCCTCCGGTTTCAGAGTTAAACAAAGAGTAGATGAACAGGAAACAAACTGACTTGGAAATATTGCATACGATGGTGCATGCCGGAGGAGGGGGTCAAGATAAGCAGAACTTCTCATTTGTATATTGTAAGCTGAGAACCAAGCTTGCGGGTGGGGTGGGGATTCGGGTGCATCAAGTTTTTTCGTCTCATCACGAGGTGGAAGGGCATGGTGAAAGATGATGTTGTGGTTGTGAATGATGGAAAGGTTTAGAACAAAGACAACGTGGTTACAGTCAAGCAAATCAAACGTTACTGTGTTTTCTGGGACGTCGGTAGCACATGACATTCGTTTAGCTAAAAGAGAGGGTGGGCGAGCAGACAGGGTGCACGATTTGGGTGACGGACGTCAAAGTGAGACATTAGAAAACCTGAATATTTGAGATATTTAGTAGTATAGTTACGAGCCACCTTGAGCCCTTGCAGCTAGCTATTCATGGTAAATCATGGACGGAGATGTGTAAAGTCTAAGCGAAAGAGGGTGGAGAATGCCAAAGGCGCTCGCACATCAACAATGGTTTATCTAATGTCCATCAGTAGTAGTCTTTTTCAAGCAACAGCTAGTAATGGGTGCCAGGCTAGCCATGCACCTGCCACCTCAGGTGTCAGAGGACCACACACTGGAACCAGTGAGTGGTTACCTGTACAATGAGAACACAAAGGCCAGGGCACACCCAAAGTGAAACTCTGTGTAGTGGATCCAAGTGATAATTCAAGAATTGAGTCGAAGTCCGGCAAACAGGTGACACTGGATATTTATTACAGGTGAGAACAAGTGGTCAGAGTTCCAGTCAAATGACCACATACAACACAAGTCCAAACAGCAAAACAGCTGACACGTGTTTCGTCTCCTAGACTTTTTCAAGGCTGTGAAATAGATAAACTATATATACAAATAGATGAGATTGGATATGAACAATAAGATGTCCAACATCAATGTCAATTTTAGGAAAAAGGGGGAAAGGCCAAACCAACTGAACCAGTGTGACTAAAATAATCACACGAAAGAGATTATGAGTGTCTGAGAGGTTAGTGAGTCCTACCATAATTAGAGGGATGCGCACCACAGGTGAACAGTCATGCACGGAGAAAAGTGCACCCTTTGATCCTATATGTAACTGGCGTGTTATGTTGAAATTTCATCAATTTGTCTTTAATATAACAACACATATTACAATGTCCACATTTGTAGGATCCATGTGGTGCTGTAGGTAACCAAAGACCTTTCTGGAAGAGTTAAAACAAATGAATACACGGTTCATTCGGGGGGGGGGTTACTCACACAACACGCTACTACGAGCTAACAATAGAATTAGCCATGTAAAAAGATCTGATCAATTGGTTTCATCCATTAAAAAGAGTGAATCACCTAGACCTCTCTCTTTCATCACCCCATACAATGCACTGAGCTCCAATATATTCAAAATTCTCCAGAAACATTGGTCTTTCCTGTTAGCAGATGGGTACCTCAAGAAAAGTCTCCCTCCTAAACCGAATATCACCTACAGCAGGGGACCTGCCCTACGCAACTATCTGTGTCATAGTTTCCTACCGCCTGATCATAAAGAGACTTGGTTACCTACAGCACCACATGGATCCTACAAATGTGGACATTGTAATATGTGCTGTTATATTAAAGACAAATTGATCAAATTTCAATATAACACACCAGTTACATATAGGATCAATACGTTCATCAATTGCAACACCAAATTTGTGGTTTACCGCTTAATCTGCATTTGCAACCTCATTTACGTGGGTAGCACCATTCGACCACTTAAGGAGAGACTACAAGAACATATCAGAGCTATTCGTAACAACAATATCAACTACCCCTTTGCGGTTCACTATAACGCTAATCATGGACAGCGAGAGGTTCTAGGCATCAGCATACATGGTATCGATGCGGTCAACACACTACCTAGAGGTGCTAACAGAACCCTGATTTTGAGACAGTTAGAAAGTAGCTGGATCCTTAGACTGTGGAGGAGGGTATTAACATTGATAAAGATTTACACACCTTCCTATAATTTACTGTTCATGTCTGTTATGCCTCCTTGGTAATGTCATATTTTGTTTGTTCTGTTTTTTCAAATTTCTGTATATGTTATTATTATTTGTTTTTACTCTATGTCAAGATGGCTAAATTTTCAATGACGCGATTCTGTCACACTACTCTACCTATGCTTTTAATGATTGTATTTTTGACCATGACAATTCATCCAACCTTTACCTACTTGGTTAACTTTATTAGTCGCGTCACTCCCCTGTTTTCACTAAAAACGTATGCTCCTAGTGACTCATTTACACAACATACACTTTTCTTTTCACTTTTTTGTTTGTGTACCACCTATTCACTTTGCACCTCTTGTATTCGTTCACTCCATTTCTCAATGGCCCCCATTCTCAGATCACTTGATCTTTTTGGCTCTCTTCACATTTCTGTCCGAACTAAGGGGCATATTTATAACCTGTTGTCAGGGACCCACAGGGGGTCCAAAAAGCCTACTCAGGGGGTCCGCAACTGATTGGATATATCAAATAATATTAACAGATTAATAAAGAAGCAAGATAAACAACTGAACATTTTTAAAATTGGAGACTTAAAAATGAAGTTAGTATTCTTAGATTGATATGTGGGAGCAGTGCAGGTGTATTCAACAGACTATAGTATGGACAATGAGAGGCCTCAGTTGCAATTACAAACGCTCCGACTTTCCTATTAAAATTAAAATGTTTTTTTCTTTTAATATTTGTTTGTGAATAGTTCATCATTCGTTTGATGAGTGCTTGTTTCTGTCTTTTTGTGTATTGTTTGGCAGTTTGCTTAGGCCAGTGCCCTCTACTCCAGTAATGACTCAGTGGGAGACCCAGGACTCCAATAGTGATTCATTGGGGTCCCTGGGCCCAGGTAATGATTAAGTGGGGGTCCATGGAGGACAAAAGTTTAAGGACCTCTGATTTAAACAAACTGTCCACTCACAGGTATTTTTACTCACAGAGTGCAGGTCCGCACATGGGACTATTTACTAGTTTTCTTGAGGCATAGAGGTCCCCACCAAGATGAACAAAGGGTTTTAAAACAGCAGAATGCAAAGAGCGGTCGAGGAAGAACATATGGGAGTGGCTGTTCGATATTTCAAATGCCATTCTGTTTTGTTCTACAAGTGTTACACTTAAGGAATAGAAATGTCAAACATGACCACTCCAAAGGTTGAAAATGTCATACACAAGAATATTAAAACCTTGGCAGGTGTGCCAAACGTGTTTGATTTGCCTATGAAGAACGTTAATATCTTGCGTGCCAACAATAAAAAAAATGATTTGAGTGAGTCACGGACACACTGGGTAGAGGAGACACGAAACTACGGCTTGGGCGAGGTGGGCAAATAAAGGTATCCTGTGTGTGCTGCCGGCCTACTTAGGCCTACTCAGTGGCGGTTGGGGGTGGTGGGTGAGGAGAAACCATGCATGAAGACCACCTGGCATTCAGGCAAATTCTGGACAGGACTGTAAAAAATTCAGGACACAGGGTAAAAATTCAGGACAAACAATTCAAGAACAAACGTCAGTTTTACAGACACATCCAAGAGAGGACATGCCTCACTATGTTTTCAGTGTATTTATTTACTCTTTTTTCAACATAGCACTATTTATTCACTGTCGTCTTTTTGTGATTGCCACCTGGTATGCTACACTCAGTTGTCACATTAGGTCCTTGTTCAGTAGTAAATCAATGCCCTTCAGTACTGTGTCAAGGCCGTCACCCCTACCCAAATCTACCCAATCTTTCCTGAAGAGAAAGAAGCAGCAACATTTTGATATTGTTTCTGAACATTTTAAAACCCCTGGCAAACAGTTTGGGAAATATTAAGGTAACTACCCCTATGCTAGTTTAAACAAATTGAACAAAAATATCTGGCTCACCCCAACCGCCCATGGACTTTCAACCTAAAATAAATTTAATGAGGGAGGGCAGATGGTGTGAGCAACAGTCTCACATCTAATGTCAGGATGTGAGGTACCCACAACTTGTCTGTAGTCTCACAGCACTAGAGTGTATGTCTAGGACTCTACATTTATCTAAAAATCGGAGCCCAGACTACCAATAAAAGATAATAAAAGAGGAGGATGAAATCCAGATCAAATGGGAGATCCACAGCAAGTAATTCAAACAGTTGTTGTTAATAACTGGATGAATACGGAGGAAAAGAACAAGGTGGGGCAATTCCTAAAATCAGACAAGATGGGTCCACCAAGACTATTGGAAGGTATTGGGTACCTGGGGAGTTGTCTCTGCACATAGGAGAGAAACAGAAGAGGCACTGTCAAGTGATTGAACAAGCAACACCCATCCACCTTGGCAAAGTCCTCTGGTGCAATGGTCCGCTGTTCGTGCTTGTGAAGGGTGAGCAGTGGCCTGACCCCTTGTAAGGTTGTGCAAAGCAATTGCTCGCTTTGTCCATGTCTTTAAATGGTTTTGAAATTGAGCAAAAGCGAAACTAGTGATCTGGGTTATCCCTAACTGTCAAGTACACATAGAATTTTCAAATTATTTGGGATGTAAATTGCACACAAAAAAAGTAAAAATTTTAAAATGTAATTAGTGTTTCTTCAACATATGGCACTACTTTCCCTTTATATACAATTAGATCTTAGATTGAACTGGGAACCAGTTACCTTCTGATACCTAGTGATTAATATCTACCATTCTCCCACTGATTTGCAGGATGGAAATCTCGGCAGAGCGTCACAGTCCCTCCAAACCCAGTTTGCTTTTTGGTCTTCTCTTCTGCTTTCTGTAGTGGGCCACGTGGCACTAGTGAAGATGGTGTGCTACCCCAATGATAGTATTATTTTGCAAACTTTCTCCTGCTCATCCTTCATTCCTTCTTCAGACATGCCACACATCTGATTTGGTCGCTGCGGCGCCGTATGGTAGCTCTTTCCACTGTAAAGCTACCTGTGACTGCGGGTGGATTAGATCTTCTGGACTTAGAATGCTATTATTCAGCTGCACAGGTCCAATGGGTGGCTCACTGGCTTTCTGCCCATCTCCCTGCATGAGATGGGGTTTATCAGTAAAGACTTTTAAGGAAGGCTTAATGCACTGCTCATTGTTTCCTTCCGACCATTCTACAGATCACCATCTGGGGTTATCATGCACAGCTTTCTCTTGCCTTGCTAGAACCTGTAAACTCACTGACACGAAGAAACCCTATGCTCCTGCACTATCTTTTCTAAGACTTCCCACTCGCACAGGATGGCTGAGCTCAGAGAATCTCCATCATTGGCATGCTGCAGGTGTCTTAAAATTGGGGGATTTGTTTCTGGACAGTGAGCTACTAAATTTTCAAACCCTTGTGGAAAACTACCATCTTCACTCTGAGTCAACTCCTTACTTACAACCACTTTAAATCTGCCACGTAGCGCTAACCCTACAAGAGGTGTGCCAGAAGCTCTACACCATAGGAACTGGTGGCAAACTGGCAGAATGGGTGTACAGACCTTTCCTTCAACATGGAAACCACTCTAGGTCTTCTCGTCATACTACCTGGGTGATTGATGTGGCCAAACCTCTGCAAGATACGGACTGGACTAAAATACTAGACTTTACCCACAAAGTATCCCACGGCTGTCACTTTAAGTATATTCATAGAGCTTCCTTGGGAATACATTCTACCCATTGCTTGCCATTGGCCTTGTGGTTTGTAACTCACATTTTGTTGCTTTCAGTTTGCTGGCTTTATTTGTCTTAGGCTATGCAACTTGAGTTCTTCCCTTCCCTTGCCAAAACCTTATTTACAGAATCCTTTCAAGTGCTCCCTTTCTGTAAAAAAGGCCTGTAAATCTTGTTCTTATCTCATCACATTTGCTGTGCATTCAAAGAACAAAGTCAAATGTCAGGCTCTGGCTTCATGGGAACTTAGTGTTTACTTTTCTTTCTCTGACTTCAAAGTGAGAGGATTCATGCGACAATCTTGCTGGATACTGTGGTTAGGAAAGAGTTTTTTCTATCACATGACAACATTTAAACAAACTTCAGAATTTATCAGAATTAGGAGTACAAATGAAGCACATTTTTGTAAACTCTGAACTGTGCTGGAACCAAATTCCTTTATATGATTAAAACAAATCATTGCATTAGGTGATGCAATTTCCACACATCATCGTCTGTGCACAGTATAGTTTGATTTGAATAACTGTATGTTTTTGCAAATGTAATGGTCATTTCAATTAAAAATGTGTTGTCTGTAATGGCAGTGTGTTACCACACCGTGCATACTCCACTCTGCTCTGCTCTGCACCACTCCACACCACTGCATCCTACTCTGCATCACTCCACTTTAAACCACTCTATGCCATTGCACTGCACTCTTTTCCATTCTGAACCACTCCACATTATTTCATTGCACTCTATGGAACTTCCCACTATGCCTCTCTACTTTACACTGTACCTCGCTACTCTGTGCCAATGCACGCCTCTCTACTCCACTGCCTCTGCACGCAATACCACTCCAGTCTAGGCAACACCAATCTAGTCCACACAACTCTACTCTATGCCACTCTGCAACAATGCACTGTACGCCACTGCAATCTAAGCTAATACATTCTGTGTTAGTGAACTTTACTCTTTAACACTCTACTCTATACCCCTGCACTCTACATCAATACACAGTACGTCACTCTAATCTACTCTGCACCTCTGCACTCCATGCCACGGCACTCTACACCACCTTACTCTATGCCATCACACTCTATGCCACTCTACGCAACTCCACACTACCCTGCACCTCTCCACTCTAAGCCACTTTACTCTACTGTGAAACAATCTACTTTATGCCACTGCACTCTGTGCCACTGCATTCTATGCCACTGCACTCTACCCTGCACCTCTCCACTCTATGCAACTGCACTCTACTCTGAAACAATCTATTCTACGCCACTGCACTCTACGCCACTCTGACCACTACACTGTAGTTCAATGCACTCTACGCCACTGCACGCTGACACTCTACTGTGCAACACTGCACTGGCCGCCACTATACTCTACACCACTCTACTCTGCACTACTACATTCTGCAACAATACACTCTATTCCACTGCACTCTATGCCACTCTACTCTTCCCCATGCCACTCTATGCCACTGCACTCTACACCAGTGCACTCTAAACAACTGCACTGTATTCCACTGCCCTTTACTCTGCAACACTGTACTTTATGCCACTGTTCTCTGTACTACTCTACACCACTGCACTGACACTCTACTCTGCAACATTGCACTCTACACCACTCTACTCTGTACTACTGCATTGTATGCTATTGCACTCTATGCCACTGCACTGTGCATCACTGCACTCTATGCCACTGTCCTCTAGGCACTATACTCTACTCTGCACTGCACCACTCTACAATACTCCACTCTGCACCACTCTACACCACTGCACTCTATGCCACGTGAGTCTACTCTGCACTCCATGACACTGCATCACTCTGCATTACTGCACTCTCAGCCAGTCTATTGTATGCCATTCTACTCCACTACACTTTATGCTACACTACCCCATGCCACTCTATGCCACTGCACTCTGCACCAATGTACTCTAAACAATTGCACTGTACGCCACTGCCCTCTGTTCTGCACCACTGTACTCTACGCCACTACTCTCTGCGCCACTCTTCTCCACTCTACATCACTGCACTGACACTCTACTCTACAACATTGCACTCTCCGCCACTGTACTGTACACCAATCTACTCTGTACTACTGCATTCTATCCCACTGCACTCTATGCCACTCTACTCTGCATCACTCCACTCTACGCCGCTGAACTCTACAGCACTATACACTACTCTGCACTACACCACTCTACACTATTCCACTCTATGCCACTGCACTCTCTGCCACGTGAGTCTACTCTGCACTCTATGCCACTGCACCACTCTACACTACTGCACTCTCTGCCACTGTATTGTATACCACTCCATTCCACTGCACTCTATGCCACTCTACTCTGCCCCACGCCACTCCATGCCAGGGCACTCTAAACCACTGCATTCTACGCCAATGCACTCTAAACAACTGCTCTGTACCCCACTGCACTGTATTTGGCACCACTATGCCACTGTTCCTATGCCACTCTACTCCACTCCACACCACAATGCCACTAACATTTAACCATGAACAGCAGCCTCTCTGATGTATAACATGGCTAAAACACATTGGCAAAGCCAATAAATCTTGTGTAGACGAGACCTATTGGCTTTGCCAATGTTTGTTAGTACTTTGAGGTACCGAGGTCCCCTGAAAGAACTGTGAATGTGTAAGTCCTTATTTTAAACACGCATTTGATGCCTCGTCAGGGGTCATAAGCGCTATGTAAATAGAATTACATCATAATATAGGCTGCTACAAAATGTGCAAATACATTTCGGTTAAATCAAAAAAGTGCTTCTCAAATACAGATTTGAATAATATACACTTTATACCTAGTACTAACATATTTGATAAGACTCCATTAAAACCACACACTCCACAGCTCACCTTGGAACACCCTTAAGGTTCCTCTCTAAAAGAAAATATCTCTGCCATCAGAAAGCTTCAAGTGACTCCTTTGATTAAAGTCAATGCAGGTTTTCAAGCGCCTTTGCATTTTCAGATATTCCAGTTGCGCACATTTGCATTTCTTTAGGGAAGAAGTCACCCTGGCAAAACGCCCTTTTCTTATCTGTCTGCCCCTCCCTCCGAGCACAGGAGACTCCCTGCCTTTCAATCCAGCTGGGGACACTGATCTGTCCCTAATTTCGCCCTGCTGTCCGTTTTCCTTTTGGTGAAAGGCTAAAATTATGGACAAATGCTGTCCGTTAAGCTTTTCACTTTGGACAACGGATGGCAGGGCGAAATGACGGGCAGTCGATGAAATTTACGGACGGGTGGTCACCCTAACCATCACGTAAAATAAGCTGTTTTGCCCGCTCTGACCGACTGGGTATATTCAGTCCCTCTGCCAAATCTGCCACATGGCACCCACTTCAGCACTCTTGCCTTCGACACCTCCCTGACCGTCCTGCCTCGAGTTAGGCTAAGTCACAGAGAGCGGGCGCTGCGCACCTACAGATCATTCCTGAGGTAGGTGCAGGGACAGTGTGTGCTGTGCAGGCTGGGATCTGGGTTAGTCTACCAAGCGAAATGCGTGAAAGACAGTGATCGAAGTGGGTGGGATGGTAGACCCACGACGTGCCCATACTTTTATGATTTATGAAAAACCGTTGCCCTACTTTTTGCAAAAACACAACCATTGTGACAGTTTAAATGTTTCAGCTGAAGTATCAATCTGTTAGTCTCCTGTGCATGAAACCAAAGCCAGGCAGGCAGCTCGGGCAAACAAGCCTTCGTGCCAGGGTGCCTGTTGCCTGAAAGAAATGCAAATGTGCGCTACGAGTTAATATGCAAATCTAAAGGATGCTTGGGGGGCTAGTACTGGCCTTAATTGATTAACCTATGTGATGACAAAGATTTATTCTTTTTGAGTGGTAGTGCAAAGAGTTAACAACTGGGCTGTGAAGTGCATGTGCTTAATTGTAATTGTATCGATATCACACTTATTACACCTGGAAGTATTGAAGGGGCAGTAATGTAAAAAAATGCATTAGTACACTCTGGGTATTACTAAAATCAATACTGTGGGAGCATCATTTTATCTTAAACATTTTGACATTTTGTAGAGGTCTAAGTTTAAAATAATGAATTACATATTCACAGTGCTTTCTGTCACAGGCTGTGAGCTTCTAGCACTAAGAATACACAAGTTACTTTTCTCCACTGCCCCAACCAAGACTTAATTATGTGGCTTTATGGTTACACACAGACCTCAGCAGTGCACTAACTAATAGACGTTTCACAATGCACTATAGTGCTCTTCCCAATGTGTAACAACGTTTTTCTTTATTTTTCATTTAAGCTGCATTTTATGTTATATGTAGCTACTTGATGGTGAAAGACCGAAAAAAATACATAATATTTTAGTTTTGATAGCAACACCTTTGACCCGCCCCATGCTCACTGACCCCGCCCCCTCTGCATGCAGCATCACAGTCCCCATAGTTCTCTTAATGCTCTTCAACCGCTGGTGAAAGGGGCATAGCACCGTACAAAGGAGTATGGGTTGAGAGGTAGGCAGTCTTCACTCACAAGTACCCGTAACATGAGTGTAATGGGGCTGGGTCAAGCACGTGCTTTAAGAAAACAAAAAATTCCATAACTGTTTTGTTGGCATTTGCCCTACAGGTAACTATATAATATTATTCTGAGTCCAGGTCTTCCTGTCGCAGTCCTGAGCCCGCAATCCCACTTGTTTATATGACGATTCATCTTCTGCTTTATATTTTTTCTTGTCTTTATTATGGCAGGAAGTGCTCATTAATAGTTCCTCCAATGTGGTATTCTGGGTAAAGGGGAGCCATCTTGGAGGTCACTTTTTATATTCAGCTAGGGAATGGTGTTCCTCTGAGCAGGGAAACTGCTCACCTGGTAAGGACTGCAGCAGAAGACAGATGAGGAGGTAATGATGTTTGGTGGTAATGCTCTGAGGTCCCAGCATGTGACAGAAAGCACTGGGAACATTTAAGTCATTAGGCTAAAAAAACATATTTTGCACAGTATATTAGGCAATCAAAGTTAAAAAATGTATTACACACAAAATAAGAAAGGTTTCATCCAGTATAAAATAATTTGCCACAGTATATGCAAAAAGATTATGTTTAAGTTTACAGTGCTTTCAGAAGTTACATTTTAGTAGTATGTAATTAGGCTGTTCTTGGTGCAAGTCTTTTTAGGTCTTCACGAGACACATTCAGCCCGCCCATAGACTTCCCATTTGCTGTCTCCCCATTTGTCTATGGCATGCATGTGTCATGCCTCTTCTTGTGTTTAGGCCGTCACTGCTTGTTATTGCTTATTATTCGGCGCTGCTGAAGAACAATACAGCAGGACTTCCTGAGCTTGAATCCACTACTCCGCACAGTGTGCTCTGGTCAGTCACCCACAGCCCTGAGTCACTGCATTTCCCTTTCACACCCGAGCTCCTCAACGAAGGAAGAAAAGTGATCTCACTTCAGCAGTTCTTCAAGGGCCAGGCAGGGAACCCAAGCAGCCCAGGCAATTTTGTGAAGCACTGCTACTTTGTTACTGGAGGAAGATACTTCAATACCGCTGCAAAACCGGCCTCCAGTAACAAAACCAGCCCTAATAGCTGCCAGCCTCCTGGGGAAGCGCCCAAGGCCTGCTAAGGCCCTGAGGGCTTAGGGTGACCACCCGTCCGTAAATTTCATGGACTGTCCGTAATTTTGCCCTGCTGTCCGTTGTCCGTGATGAAAGCTTTAACGGACGGCATTTGTCCGTAATTTTAGCTTTCACCTAAAGGGCAACGGAGGCAGGGCGAAATTACGGGCAGAGGAGTTTCCCCAGCTGGGCTGGAAGGCAGGGGGTCTCCTGTGCTCTGAGGGAGGGAGGGGCAGACAGATAAGAATAGGCCTTCTTGCCAGGGGGTCTCCTTCCCTAAACACATGCAAATGTGGGCAACTGGTAAATCTGCAAATACAAAGGGGCTTGAAAACCTGCATTGACTTTACTAAAAGGAGTCACTTGAAGCTTTCTGGTGGCAAAGATATTTTTTTCAGAGAGGTATTGTAATGGTGTTCCAAGGTGAGCTGTGGAGTGTGTGGTTTTAATGGAGTGTTATAATTTTTTTATCACTAGGTATAAACTGTATATTATTCAAATCTGTATTTGAGAAGCACTTTTTATTTATTTAACCGAAATGTATTTGCGCATTTTGTAGCAGCTTTTATTATGATGTAATTGTATTTTTCACAGTTCTTTCAGGTACCACGGTACCTCATAGTACTAACAAACATTGGCAAAGCCAATAAGTCTCATGTACGAAAGAGTTAATGGCTTTGCTAATGTGTTTTAGCCATTAGCCATTAGCCATGTTATACACCAGAGTAGCTGCTGTTCAGCATGGCTTAAAGCTAGTGGCATAGTGGTGTGGAGTGGAGTAGACTAGCATAGGAGCAGTGGCGTAGAGCCCAGTGGTGCAAAGTACAGTGCAGTGGGGTACAGTGCAGTTGGTTAGAGTGCATTATCGTAGAGTGCAGTGGTTTAGAGTACAGTGGCATGGAGTGGCAATGGACAGAGTAGAGTGGCATAGAGTGCAGTGGAGTAGAGTGGCATACAATAGAGTAGCAGAGAGAGCAGTAGTGTAGAGTGGTGCAGTGGCATAGATTGCAGAGTAGACTCACATTGCAGGGAGTGCAGTGGTGTAGTGTAGAGTGGTGCAGAGTAGGGCAAAGTGCTGTAGAGTGGAGTGATGCAGAGTAGAATGGCATAGAGTGCAGTGGCATAGAATGCAGTAGTACATAGTACATTGGTGTATAGTATGGTGGTGGAGAGTGCAACACTGCAGAGTAGAGTGTCAGTGCAGTGATGTAGAGTGGAGTAGAGTGGCACAGAGCAGTGGCGTAGAGTACAGTGGTACAGAGTAGAGGGCAGTGGCGTACAGTGCAGTTGTTTAGAGTGCATTGGGACAGAGTGCAGTGGCATAGAGTGGCATGGGGTAGAGTTACATAGAGTGCAGTGGAGTAGAGTGGCATACAATAGAGTAGCAGAGAGCGCAGTAATGCAGAGTGGTGTCATAGAGTGCAGAGTAGACTCATGTGGCATAGAGTGTAGTGGTGTAGAGTGGTGCAGAGTAGAGTGGTGTAGAGTATAGTGCCTAGAGTGCAGTGGCATAGAGTAGAGTGGTGTAGAGTGCAGAGTTGCAGAGTAGAGTGTCAGTGGCATAGAGTACAGTGGTGCAGAGTAAAGGGCAGTGCAGTTGTTTAGAGTGCACTGGTGTAGAGTGCAGTAGCATAGAGTGGCATTGGGCAGAGTAGAGTGGCATAGAATGCAGTGGAATAGAGTATATTGGTGCAAAATGCAGTAGTACAGGGCAGAGTGGTGTAGAGTATAGTGGCGACCAGAGCAGTGTTGCAGAGAGTCAGCTTCCAGTGGTGTAGAGTGCATTGAACTAGAGTGCAGTGGTCAGAGTGGTATTGAATACAGTGGCGTAGAATAGATTGTTTCAGAGTAGAGTGCAGTTGCATAGAGTGGAGAGGTGCAGGGTAGAGTGCAGTGGCATAGAATGCAGTGGCACAGAGTGCAGTGGCATAAAGTAGATTATTTCACAGTAGAGTGAGGTGGCTTAGAGTGGAGAAGTGCAGGTTAGAGTGGAGTTGCATAAAGTGGCATAGAGTGTGATGGCATAGATTAAAGTACTGTAGAGTGCCGTGGCATAGAGTGCAGAGGTAGAGAGTAGATTAGAATGATGTACAGTGTATTGATGTAGAGTGCAGGGGCATAGAGTTGAGTGTTACAGAGTAAAGTGTATTAGCATAGAGTGCAGTGGCGTATAGTGCAGCGTTGCAGAGTGGCAGAGAGTGGAGTTGTGCGGATTATATTGGTGTTGCCTAGACTGGAGTGGTATGGCGTGCAGACGAGCAGAGCGCAGTGGTGTAGAGAGGCGCAAAGTGCGGTGGCTTAGAGTAGAGTAGTACAGAGTAGAGTAGAGAGGCATAGTGTGAAGTAGCATAGAGAGCAGTGACATAATGTAGAGTGGTTCCGAATGGAGAAGAGAACAGTGGCATGGAGTGGCATAAAGTGGAGTGATACAGAGTAGGGTGCAATTCTGATATATTCTGAAGTCTATTTAAATGTTGTCATGTGATAGAAAAAACTCTTTCCTAACCCCAGTATCCAGCAAGATTGTTGCATAAATCCTCTCACTTTGAAGTCAGAGAAAGGAAAGGAAACACTAAGTTCCCACCGAAGAAAGAGCCTGACATTTGACTTTGTTCTTTGAATGCACAGCAAATATGATGAGATAAGAACAAGATTTACAGGCCTGTTTACAGAAAGGGAGCACTCGGCAGGATACTGTAAATAAGGTTTTGGCAAGGGAAGGGACAAATTCAAGCTGCATGGCCTAAAACAAATAAAGCCAGCAAATTGAAAGCAACAAATTGTGAGTTACAAACAACAAGGCTAATGGCAAGCAACGGGCAGAATGCATTCACAAGGAAGCACTATGAATTTACTTAAAGTGACAGCTGTGGGATACTTTGTGGGGAAAGTCCAGTATTTTAGACCATATCTTGCAGAGGTTTGGCTACATCAATCACCCAGGTAGTATGACAAGAAGACCTGGAGTGGTTTCCATGTTGCAGGATAGCTCTGTACACCCATTCTATCAGTTTGCCACCATTTCCTATGGTACAGAGCTTCTGGCACACCTCTTGTAGGGTTAGTGCTAGGTAGCAGACATGAAATAGGGCATTTAATGATTATTTAAGGTGGTTGTAAGTAAGCAGTTGACCGGGGTGAAGATGGTAGTCTGCCACAAGGGTTTGGAAATTTTGTAGCTCACTGTTTAGAAACAAAGTCCCCAATTTTAAGACACCTGCAACATGCCACTGATAGAGTTGCTCTGAGCACAGCCATCCTGTGCGAGTGGGAAGGCTTAGCAAAGGTAGTGCAGGAGCATAGGGTTTCTTCATGTCAGTGAGTTTACAGGTTCTGGCAAGGCAAGAGAAAGCCATGCATGATAACCCCGGATGGTGATCCATAGAATGGTCAGTAGGAAACGATGAGCAGTGCATTAAGCCTTCCTTAAAAGTCTTTACTGGTAAACCCCATCTCATGCAGGGAGATGGGCAGAAAGCCAGTGAGCCACCCATTGGACCTGTGCAGCTGAATAATAGCATTCTAAGTCCAGAAGATCTAATCCACCCGCAGTCACAGGTAGCTTTACAGTGGAAAGAGCTACCATACGGCGCCGCAGCGACCAAATCAGATGTGTGGCATGTCTGAAGAAGGAATGAAGGATGAGCAGGAGAAAGTTTGCAAAATAATACTATCATTGGGGTAGCACACCATCTTCACTAGTGCCACGTGGCCCACTACAGAAAGCAGAAGAGAAGACCAAAAAGCAAACTGGGTTTGGAGGGACTGTGACGCTCTGCCGAGATTTCCATCCTGCAAATCAGTGGGAGAATGGTAGATATTAATCACTAGGTATCAGAAGGTAACTGGTTCCCAGTTCAATCTAAGATCTAATTGTATATAAAGGGAAAGTAGTGCCATATGTTGAAGAAACACTAATTACATTTTAAAATTTTTACTTTTTTTGTGTGCAATTTACATCCCAAATAATTTGAAAATTCTATGTGTACTTGACAGTTAGGGATAACCCAGATCACTAGTTTCGCTTTTGCTCAATTTCAAAACCATTTAAAGACATGGACAAAGCGAGCAATTGCTTTGCACAACCTTACAAGGGGTCAGGCCACTGCTCACCCTTCACAAGCACGAACAGCGGACCATTGCACCAGAGGACTTTGCCAAGGTGGATGGGTGTTGCTTGTTCAATCACTTGACAGTGCCTCTTCTGTTTCTCTCCTATGTGCAGAGACAACTCCCCAGGTACCCAATACCTTCCAATAGTCTTGGTGGACCCATCTTGTCTGATTTTAGGAATTGCCCCACCTTGTTCTTTTCCTCCGTATTCATCCAGTTATTAACAACAACTGTTTGAATTACTTGCTGTGGATCTCCCATTTGATCTGGATTTCATCCTCCTCTTTTATTATCTTTTATTGGTAGTCTGGGCTCCGATTTTTAGATAAATGTAGAGTCCTAGACATACACTCTAGTGCTGTGAGACTACAGACAAGTTGTGGGTACCTCACATCCTGACATTAGATGTGAGACTGTTGCTCACACCATCTGCCCTCCCTCATTAAATTTATTTTAGGTTGAAAGTCCATGGGCGGTTGGGGTGAGCCAGATATTTTTGTTCAATTTGTTTAAACTAGCATAGGGGTAGTTACCTTAATATTTCCCAAACTGTTTGCCAGGGGTTTTAAAATGTTCAGAAACAATATCAAAATGTTGCTGCTTCTTTCTCTTCAGGAAAGATTGGGTAGATTTGGGTAGGGGTGACGGCCTTGACACAGTACTGAAGGGCATTGATTTACTACTGAACAAGGACCTAATGTGACAACTGAGTGTAGCATACCAGGTGGCAATCACAAAAAGACGACAGTGAATAAATAGTGCTATGTTGAAAAAAGAGTAAATAAATACACTGAAAACATAGTGAGGCATGTCCTCTCTTGGATGTGTCTGTAAAACTGACGTTTGTTCTTGAATTGTTTGTCCTGAATTTTTACCCTGTGTCCTGAATTTTTTACAGTCCTGTCCAGAATTTGCCTGAATGCCAGGTGGTCTTCATGCATGGTTTCTCCTCACCCACCACCCCCAACCGCCACTGAGTAGGCCTAAGTAGGCCGGCAGCACACACAGGATACCTTTATTTGCCCACCTCGCCCAAGCCGTAGTTTCGTGTCTCCTCTACCCAGTGTGTCCGTGACTCACTCAAATCATTTTTTTTATTGTTGGCACGCAAGATATTAACGTTCTTCATAGGCAAATCAAACACGTTTGGCACACCTGCCAAGGTTTTAATATTCTTGTGTATGACATTTTCAACCTTTGGAGTGGTCATGTTTGACATTTCTATTCCTTAAGTGTAACACTTGTAGAACAAAACAGAATGGCATTTGAAATATCGAACAGCCACTCCCATATGTTCTTCCTCGACCGCTCTTTGCATTCTGCTGTTTTAAAACCCTTTGTTCATCTTGGTGGGGACCTCTATGCCTCAAGAAAACTAGTAAATAGTCCCATGTGCGGACCTGCACTCTGTGAGTAAAAATACCTGTGAGTGGACAGTTTGTTTAAATCAGAGGTCCTTAAACTTTTGTCCTCCATGGACCCCCACTTAATCATTACCTGGGCCCAGGGACCCCAATGAATCACTATTGGAGTCCTGGGTCTCCCACTGAGTCATTACTGGAGTAGAGGGCACTGGCCTAAGCAAACTGCCAAACAATACACAAAAAGACAGAAACAAGCACTCATCAAACGAATGATGAACTATTCACAAACAAATATTAAAAGAAAAAAACATTTTAATTTTAATAGGAAAGTCGGAGCGTTTGTAATTGCAACTGAGGCCTCTCATTGTCCATACTATAGTCTGTTGAATACACCTGCACTGCTCCCACATATCAATCTAAGAATACTAACTTCATTTTTAAGTCTCCAATTTTAAAAATGTTCAGTTGTTTATCTTGCTTCTTTATTAATCTGTTAATATTATTTGATATATCCAATCAGTTGCGGACCCCCTGAGTAGGCTTTTTGGACCCCCTGTGGGTCCCTGACAACAGGTTATAAATATGCCCCTTAGTTCGGACAGAAATGTGAAGAGAGCCAAAAAGATCAAGTGATCTGAGAATGGGGGCCATTGAGAAATGGAGTGAACGAATACAAGAGGTGCAAAGTGAATAGGTGGTACACAAACAAAAAAGTGAAAAGAAAAGTGTATGTTGTGTAAATGAGTCACTAGGAGCATACGTTTTTAGTGAAAACAGGGGAGTGACGCGACTAATAAAGTTAACCAAGTAGGTAAAGGTTGGATGAATTGTCATGGTCAAAAATACAATCATTAAAAGCATAGGTAGAGTAGTGTGACAGAATCGCGTCATTGAAAATTTAGCCATCTTGACATAGAGTAAAAACAAATAATAATAACATATACAGAAATTTGAAAAAACAGAACAAACAAAATATGACATTACCAAGGAGGCATAACAGACATGAACAGTAAATTATAGGAAGGTGTGTAAATCTTTATCAATGTTAATACCCTCCTCCACAGTCTAAGGATCCAGCTACTTTCTAACTGTCTCAAAATCAGGGTTCTGTTAGCACCTCTAGGTAGTGTGTTGACCGCATCGATACCATGTATGCTGATGCCTAGAACCTCTCGCTGTCCATGATTAGCGTTATAGTGAACCGCAAAGGGGTAGTTGATATTGTTGTTACGAATAGCTCTGATATGTTCTTGTAGTCTCTCCTTAAGTGGTCGAATGGTGCTACCCACGTAAATGAGGTTGCAAATGCAGATTAAGCGGTAAACCACAAATTTGGTGTTGCAATTGATGAACGTATTGATCCTATATGTAACTGGTGTGTTATATTGAAATTTGATCAATTTGTCTTTAATATAACAGCACATATTACAATGTCCACATTTGTAGGATCCATGTGGTGCTGTAGGTAACCAAGTCTCTTTATGATCAGGCGGTAGGAAACTATGACACAGATAGTTGCGTAGGGCAGGTCCCCTGCTGTAGGTGATATTCGGTTTAGGAGGGAGACTTTTCTTGAGGTACCCATCTGCTAACAGGAAAGACCAATGTTTCTGGAGAATTTTGAATATATTGGAGCTCAGTGCATTGTATGGGGTGATGAAAGAGAGAGGTCTAGGTGATTCACTCTTTTTAATGGATGAAACCAATTGATCAGATCTTTTTACATGGCTAATTCTATTGTTAGCTCGTAGTAGCGTGTTGTGTGAGTAACCCCCCCCCCGAATGAACCGTGTATTCATTTGTTTTAACTCTTCCAGAAAGGTCTTTGGTTACCTACAGCACCACATGGATCCTACAAATGTGGACATTGTAATATGTGTTGTTATATTAAAGACAAATTGATGAAATTTCAACATAACACGCCAGTTACATATAGGATCAAAGGGTGCACTTTTCTCCGTGCATGACTGTTCACCTGTGGTGCGCATCCCTCTAATTATGGTAGGACTCACTAACCTCTCAGACACTCATAATCTCTTTCGTGTGATTATTTTAGTCACACTGGTTCAGTTGGTTTGGCCTTTCCCCCTTTTTCCTAAAATTGACATTGATGTTGGACATCTTATTGTTCATATCCAATCTCATCTATTTGTATATATAGTTTATCTATTTCACAGCCTTGAAAAAGTCTAGGAGACGAAACACGTGTCAGCTGTTTTGCTGTTTGGACTTGTGTTGTATGTGGTCATTTGACTGGAACTCTGACCACTTGTTCTCACCTGTAATAAATATCCAGTGTCACCTGTTTGCCGGACTTCGACTCAATTCTTGAATTATCACTTGGATCCACTACACAGAGTTTCACTTTGGGTGTGCCCTGGCCTTTGTGTTCTCATTGTACAGGTAACCACTCACTGGTTCCAGTGTGTGGTCCTCTGACACCTGAGGTGGCAGGTGCATGGCTAGCCTGGCACCCATTACTAGCTGTTGCTTGAAAAAGACTACTACTGATGGACATTAGATAAACCATTGTTGATGTGCGAGCGCCTTTGGCATTCTCCACCCTCTTTCGCTTAGACTTTACACATCTCCGTCCATGATTTACCATGAATAGCTAGCTGCAAGGGCTCAAGGTGGCTCGTAACTATACTACTAAATATCTCAAATATTCAGGTTTTCTAATGTCTCACTTTGACGTCCGTCACCCAAATCGTGCACCCTGTCTGCTCGCCCACCCTCTCTTTTAGCTAAACGAATGTCATGTGCTACCGACGTCCCAGAAAACACAGTAACGTTTGATTTGCTTGACTGTAACCACGTTGTCTTTGTTCTAAACCTTTCCATCATTCACAACCACAACATCATCTTTCACCATGCCCTTCCACCTCGTGATGAGACGAAAAAACTTGATGCACCCGAATCCCCACCCCACCCGCAAGCTTGGTTCTCAGCTTACAATATACAAATGAGAAGTTCTGCTTATCTTGACCCCCTCCTCCGGCATGCACCATCGTATGCAATATTTCCAAGTCAGTTTGTTTCCTGTTCATCTACTCTTTGTTTAACTCTGAAACCGGAGGCCTGTCTCTCAATGATACGAAAGGAGACACCCCTCAGGAGTTCGGGGCTGCACAAATGGTACTGCCCTGCCCAGCTGCCTCAGGCTATTTATTTTTGTGCATCACGTGGTGCGGGATCGCACCACTACATTACTGTCCTCCAGGGGAGAAACAACAGGTCTTAGTTTCCCTCGGGATCAATGGGTGCATCTGGCCAGTTGCGTCATTGGCCAGACACTACATTCCTCCTTCAATTTAATCAAACAACAAAACACAATGGGGACCAATATCTGATAGTTACTAGTTCAGTTGTGGTGACCGCCAAAATACCAATAAGTTCAGAACACACCGTTGAAACGCCAACAGGCAACACCATGCTTAATTACCTGTTTTGTCATCTCCTACATTACCTTATACCATATAGTCTTTCAATCGGGATGACGGAGCAGGGTTTCTTCTCAGTTCATACTTGGTGTGGCTGTTCCGATCAAGAGTTGTGGTTGTCATACTGGAGCCGTTGGGCCTTTGAGGTTTTCCGGGGCCTCTGTGGGGACGGTGCAGTCTCTTGGGGGTGTTCCCTCATCTTCCTTCTTTTCAGTTGTGTATGGGTTGCTCATGACGTCCCTGGGTTCTTCCAGGTTATCAGGTTGGAGTGTTCTCTGTGGTGACAGAAACTGCTTGAAATGGGAAATGTTCCTTGTTATCACCTCATTTCCTCTTATGGCCATTACTTTGGTGCCACAGTGGTGTGTGATCACCCAAGGATGGGATTCAAAATGGAAGTGAAACTTGCTCTTGGGGTATCGCTCTTTCACCCACACCCTGTCTCCTTCCTTCAGGGGGGACTCTTTCTCATGTCTCCGTCTGCTGGCCCTGTTGTGACTTGACGCTTTCTCCAAGTGTTCTGGTGGTCAGAGAGCTCAGGGACCCACACAGGGTAATGTGGTATGGAGTCTGTGGTAACCCGTCCCATGAGGAGGTGACTAGGTGCTCGATTGGTGGTGCACTGAGGTGTTTGATGGTATTCCCTCAGGAATTAATATTTGGACCATTCAAGGGATTGCTGATTTGCTTGTGAAATTTGGATGACTTTATTTAATGTCCTCATGAATCTTTCAGCTTCTCCATTGGCTTGGGGCCACCTTGGTGTGATTTTCTGGTGGGTGATGTTGAGGGATTTCAAATACTCTGCAACTTCCTGGCCTTGGAATGGAGGGCCATTGTCCATTCTTAGCTCTCAAAGCAGGCCATGGGTAGCCATCATTTTCTCTAGTTTGGGCAGCATCTCATGAGCGCTTTGAGAATCAACTATTTCCACTTCAGGGTATTTAGAATAATCATCAATGAGAACAAGAAGATATCTGCCATCAGGGAGGCTGCCAAAATCGAGTCTCGCTTTTACCCAAAGTTGTTGAGGTCCTGGTTCGGTGATCACTGGAGCAGGTGGGGGTGGTCCTCCATCTGCTTGGCAAAGGGGGCACGATGGTTCCATTGTTTCCACCAATTCCTCGATCAGTGGAAACAATACTTTCGCACGGAGATGACTCTTTGTTTTGACCATCCCTTGGTGGCCATTGTGTGCCAGGCGTACTGCCTCGTCTGCGAGGCTGCTTGGGATGATGATACGGTGTCCCCGCAGGAGACAGCCACTGGAGTCTGCTGCTAGCTCATGTCCGACGTGATGGAGGCAATATAAAACGCATTGCGCATCGGGTGTGCATTGCGCCCAGTGGGTCTTCAGAGTGTACCACTTACCTGTTTGTATGGCATGTAGCGCTTTCTGGAGACACTCGTCTCGTGCTATAGCTAGAGTGATGGCTTCTAAAGACATTGGTATTGGGCGGGATCGATTTGCTACATATTGAACGTACTCCTCTGTTTCGTCAGCTTCCTCTGCTTCTTCTCGCGGTGCAGCTCTTGGGTGTCTTGAGAGACAGAGAACTGGGTTGTTGTTGCCAGACTTATATTGTACTTCACAATTGTATTCCTGGAGCTGCAGCATCCACCTTTGTATGTGGGGTGGTGGTTTTGATGCTGTCCCTCGTAACAGGGGAATGAGCAGTTTGTGGTAAGTGGTGACCACAAAAGGGCACCCATACACGTATAGAGGAAAATGGCAGCAGCCCCAGTGGATTGCGATCGCCTCTTTCTCAATTTGTAAGTACCTTTGCTCTGCTGGAGTCAGTGAATACTACCGGGGCCCACTCACAGCCTTCTGGCCTCTGCATCAGGACTGCTCGCAGACCTTTTGGGCTGGCATCCACAGCTATGGCGGTGTCCTTGCTTGGAGCATAGTAAACCAGGGTCATGTCTGACGACAGCGCCTCTTTGACTGCATTAAAGGAAGTCTCTTGCTCTTCACCCCAGGTCCATGGGGTGGCGGCCTTTGTTAGGTCTTGAATGAGGGATGTCAGATCTTTAGTAAAGCTCCCGCAATAATTCACCAATCCCAAGAAGCTGCGCAACTCTGACACTGTTGATGGTGGTGTGTGTCTTTGATGTCTTTTACCTTCTCAGGGTCTGGCATTACTCCTTCCACAGAGAAAGTGTATCCAAAGAATTGTATCTTTCTCTTCAACAATTCACACTTATCTTTGTGTAGTGTGAGACCTGAGCCTTGGAGTCTTCGGAGGACCCCTCTGAGCCTCGTATTGTGTTCAGGCACAGTCTTGGCGTATACTAGGATGTCATTGCTGACATTATTTACTCCTGGTAGACAGTTAGCTTTAGAGTGGAAAGAGCTCCAGATGGCGCCACAGCGACCAAATCAGATGTGTGGCCTGTCTGAAGAAGGAATGAAGGACGAGCAGGGGAAGGTTTGCTAAATAATACTATCATTGGGGTAGCACACCATCTTCGCTAGTGCCACATGGCCTCTACAGAAAGCAGAAGAGAAGACCAAAAAGCAAACTGGGCTTGGAGGGACCGTTCGCTCTGCCGAGATTTTCATCCTGGAAATCAGTGTAAGAATGGTAGATATTAATCACTAGGTATCAAAAGGTAACTTGTTCCCAGTTCAATCTGAGATCTAATTGTGTAGGAAGGCGAAAACAGTGCCATATGTTAATGAAACACTAATTACATTTTAAAATTTGTAAATTTTGTTTGAGCAATTTACATCCCAAATATTTTGAAGATTGTATGTGTACTTGACACTTAGGGATAACCCAGATCTCTAGTTTGGCTTTTGCTCAATTTCAAAACCATATAAAGACATGGACTAAGCGGGCAATTGCCTTGCACAACCTTGTAAGGGGTCTGGCCCCTGCTCACCCTTCACAAGCACTAACAGCGAACCATAGCACCAGAAGAGTTTGCCAAGGTGGATGGGTGTTGATTATTCAACCACTTGGCAGTGCCCCTTCTGTTTCGCTCCTGTGTGCAACTCCCCAGGTAGCCAATACCTTCAAATAGTCTTGGTGGACCCATCTTGTCTGATTTTAGGAATTGTCCCGCCTTGTTCTTCTCTTCTTTATTTATCCAGCTGTTAGCAACAACCCTTTGAATTACTTGCCGTGGATCTCCCATTTGATCTCGATTTCATCCTACTCTTTTATTATCTTTGATTGGTAGTCCGGGCTCCCATTTCTGAGATAAATGTAGATTCCCAACATACACTCTAGTGCAGTGAGACTACAGACAAGTTATGGGTACATCACATCCTGTCATTAGGTGTGAGACTGTCACCCACACCATCTGCCCTGCCTCTTTAAAAAAAATAGGCTGAAAGTCCTTGGGCGGTTGGGGTAAGCCAGATGTTTTTGTTCAATTTGTTTAAACTAGCATAAGGTTAATTACCTTAATGTTTCCCAAACTGTTTGCCAGGGGTTTTGAAATGTTCAGAAACATAATCAAAATGTTGCTGTTACTTTCTCTTCAGGAAAGATCGGGTAGATTTGGGTAGGGGTGATGGCCTTGCCGTGAAGGGCATTAATTTACTACTGAACAAGGACGTAATGTGACACCTGATTGTAGCACACCAGGAGGCAATCACAAAAGGTCCACAGTGAATAAATAGTGCTATGTTGAAAAAGAGTACATAAATGCACTGACAACATAGTGAGGCATGGCCTCTCTTGCCTGTGTCTGTAAAACTGACGTTTGTTCTTGAATTTTTGTCCTGAATTTTGACCCTTTGTCCTGAATTTTTGTCCTGAATTTTGACCATTTGTCCTGAATTTTTTACAGTCCTGTCCAGAATTTGCCTCAATGCCAGGTGGTCACCCTATGAGTGCTCCTTTCACAATCTGCAACTCTGAGTGCCGGAATCATGTCTGCATTTTTTTCTTTCAGAATCTGCAACTTCTGTGCATGCGGGAGGGCACATCCACTGGTGACCAGCGGTTCAGTTAACTTCCACTTCAAGATCCCAAGCAGCGCTTCTCCAACATTTGAGCTGCCTCTAGCGCTTCAGCTGCACATCATTTGTTTACCCTTCATTGCTGTGTTGACATGAGTGGATGGACTTCCATAATGCTGTGCATAACCAAACGAATGTAAGGGAAAGACACTCAGATTTATACACTGCCTATTATTAAACATTAAAGAAGACAAATGCAGCACATGCAGAGTCCTGCTGTAAAGGCATGTCCTCTCTGTTTTATGCCTTCTTTCCGTGCCAGTCGCAGCTGTAATGACAGTTTTACTGTCTCTCTTATCCGTTTTGCTGCTTTTCTCTTTCACCCCTCTGCCCCAGTCTGTTTCTTAACTACTCTCCCTCTCCACATCCCTGCCCTCAGTTGTGTTTGGCTTTTCCCACCCATCTGCCTACCTTTTATTGCACTTATTGGTATGTGAAGCACTTTTCCATCATACCAGGCACAGTTTACACTGAGCGTCAATTATAATCTGGCAGCATATGTACCGGGCAGAGTCCCCTGTAAAGGCATGTAGCCTATCTTTTATGTCTTTTTTTCATGTAGGGGAGTAAAACATTGACATTCACAACACCAGTAGCTCTCGGAGTGCCCAGACCTATTGGCTTTGCCAGTGCTTGTTTTCTAGGTTTCCGTAAATAAGAAAATGCTAACACTGCTACAGTAGCTCTAAAAAAGAATAGTTCTTTGACATCGTGAAGCTTCATATAATTCTATCAATTAAAGCTTATACCGGCTCCCATGTAACCTTTACATTAACATTTGCTGATTAAAAGGTAGCGGACAACGTGGAGAGAAGGCTTGTTTCTTCTTCATCTGCCTGCACCTCATCTTCTTAGTCCAGGAGACCCCCTCCTTGCCTGTGAAACCTGAGGCATTCAAGGTCGCATTACCAGCCCGTTGAAATTATGAGATTTTTATTTACATGTGGAAAGTTTGTCTGTCAAAATTGGGAATTACCAGGGGAGTTGGGCAAGGAATTACAGACTCCTCGGGTAATTACTCGTTTCTCAGACCCTCGTTATGAGTGGCCATTACAATCCCCATTATTTGCCCGCTTGAATTATCATTACTGGGGATCCACCCAGTGCTTTAAATGGGCCGGTACTCTCCGGTACTGAGTACCGGCACTTTTTTATTTTGAGAGGGAGAGTACCGGCATATCTCAGGAAAAACGTAATAAAAAAAGTGAGGTGGCTTAGAGTGGAGAAGTGCAGGTTAGAGTGGAGTTGCATAAAGTGGCATAGAGTGTGATGGCATAGATTAAAGTACTGTAGAGTGCCGTGGCATAGAGTGCAGAGGTAGAGAGTAGATTAGAATGATGTACAGTGTATTGATGTAGAGTGCAGGGGCATAGAGTTGAGTGTTACAGAGTAAAGTGTATTAGCATAGAGTGCAGTGGCGTATAGTGCAGCGTTGCAGAGTGGCAGAGAGTGGAGTTGTGCGGATTATATTGGTGTTGCCTAGACTGGAGTGGTATGGCGTGCAGACGAGCAGAGCGCAGTGGTGTAGAGAGGCGCAAAGTGCGGTGGCTTAGAGTAGAGTAGTACAGAGTAGAGTAGAGAGGCATAGTGTGAAGTAGCATAGAGAGCAGTGACATAATGTAGAGTGGTTCCGAATGGAGAAGAGAACAGTGGCATGGAGTGGCATAAAGTGGAGTGATACAGAGTAGGGTGCAATTCTGATATATTCTGAAGTCTATTTAAATGTTGTCATGTGATAGAAAAAACTCTTTCCTAACCCCAGTATCCAGCAAGATTGTTGCATAAATCCTCTCACTTTGAAGTCAGAGAAAGGAAAGGAAACACTAAGTTCCCACCGAAGAAAGAGCCTGACATTTGACTTTGTTCTTTGAATGCACAGCAAATATGATGAGATAAGAACAAGATTTACAGGCCTGTTTACAGAAAGGGAGCACTCGGCAGGATACTGTAAATAAGGTTTTGGCAAGGGAAGGGACAAATTCAAGCTGCATGGCCTAAAACAAATAAAGCCAGCAAATTGAAAGCAACAAATTGTGAGTTACAAACAACAAGGCTAATGGCAAGCAACGGGCAGAATGCATTCACAAGGAAGCACTATGAATTTACTTAAAGTGACAGCTGTGGGATACTTTGTGGGGAAAGTCCAGTATTTTAGACCATATCTTGCAGAGGTTTGGCTACATCAATCACCCAGGTAGTATGACAAGAAGACCTGGAGTGGTTTCCATGTTGCAGGATAGCTCTGTACACCCATTCTATCAGTTTGCCACCATTTCCTATGGTACAGAGCTTCTGGCACACCTCTTGTAGGGTTAGTGCTAGGTAGCAGACATGAAATAGGGCATTTAATGATTATTTAAGGTGGTTGTAAGTAAGCAGTTGACCGGGGTGAAGATGGTAGTCTGCCACAAGGGTTTGGAAATTTTGTAGCTCACTGTTTAGAAACAAAGTCCCCAATTTTAAGACACCTGCAACATGCCACTGATAGAGTTGCTCTGAGCACAGCCATCCTGTGCGAGTGGGAAGGCTTAGCAAAGGTAGTGCAGGAGCATAGGGTTTCTTCATGTCAGTGAGTTTACAGGTTCTGGCAAGGCAAGAGAAAGCCATGCATGATAACCCCGGATGGTGATCCATAGAATGGTCAGTAGGAAACGATGAGCAGTGCATTAAGCCTTCCTTAAAAGTCTTTACTGGTAAACCCCATCTCATGCAGGGAGATGGGCAGAAAGCCAGTGAGCCACCCATTGGACCTGTGCAGCTGAATAATAGCATTCTAAGTCCAGAAGATCTAATCCACCCGCAGTCACAGGTAGCTTTACAGTGGAAAGAGCTACCATACGGCGCCGCAGCGACCAAATCAGATGTGTGGCATGTCTGAAGAAGGAATGAAGGATGAGCAGGAGAAAGTTTGCAAAATAATACTATCATTGGGGTAGCACACCATCTTCACTAGTGCCACGTGGCCCACTACAGAAAGCAGAAGAGAAGACCAAAAAGCAAACTGGGTTTGGAGGGACTGTGACGCTCTGCCGAGATTTCCATCCTGCAAATCAGTGGGAGAATGGTAGATATTAATCACTAGGTATCAGAAGGTAACTGGTTCCCAGTTCAATCTAAGATCTAATTGTATATAAAGGGAAAGTAGTGCCATATGTTGAAGAAACACTAATTACATTTTAAAATTTTTACTTTTTTTGTGTGCAATTTACATCCCAAATAATTTGAAAATTCTATGTGTACTTGACAGTTAGGGATAACCCAGATCACTAGTTTCGCTTTTGCTCAATTTCAAAACCATTTAAAGACATGGACAAAGCGAGCAATTGCTTTGCACAACCTTACAAGGGGTCAGGCCACTGCTCACCCTTCACAAGCACGAACAGCGGACCATTGCACCAGAGGACTTTGCCAAGGTGGATGGGTGTTGCTTGTTCAATCACTTGACAGTGCCTCTTCTGTTTCTCTCCTATGTGCAGAGACAACTCCCCAGGTACCCAATACCTTCCAATAGTCTTGGTGGACCCATCTTGTCTGATTTTAGGAATTGCCCCACCTTGTTCTTTTCCTCCGTATTCATCCAGTTATTAACAACAACTGTTTGAATTACTTGCTGTGGATCTCCCATTTGATCTGGATTTCATCCTCCTCTTTTATTATCTTTTATTGGTAGTCTGGGCTCCGATTTTTAGATAAATGTAGAGTCCTAGACATACACTCTAGTGCTGTGAGACTACAGACAAGTTGTGGGTACCTCACATCCTGACATTAGATGTGAGACTGTTGCTCACACCATCTGCCCTCCCTCATTAAATTTATTTTAGGTTGAAAGTCCATGGGCGGTTGGGGTGAGCCAGATATTTTTGTTCAATTTGTTTAAACTAGCATAGGGGTAGTTACCTTAATATTTCCCAAACTGTTTGCCAGGGGTTTTAAAATGTTCAGAAACAATATCAAAATGTTGCTGCTTCTTTCTCTTCAGGAAAGATTGGGTAGATTTGGGTAGGGGTGACGGCCTTGACACAGTACTGAAGGGCATTGATTTACTACTGAACAAGGACCTAATGTGACAACTGAGTGTAGCATACCAGGTGGCAATCACAAAAAGACGACAGTGAATAAATAGTGCTATGTTGAAAAAAGAGTAAATAAATACACTGAAAACATAGTGAGGCATGTCCTCTCTTGGATGTGTCTGTAAAACTGACGTTTGTTCTTGAATTGTTTGTCCTGAATTTTTACCCTGTGTCCTGAATTTTTTACAGTCCTGTCCAGAATTTGCCTGAATGCCAGGTGGTCTTCATGCATGGTTTCTCCTCACCCACCACCCCCAACCGCCACTGAGTAGGCCTAAGTAGGCCGGCAGCACACACAGGATACCTTTATTTGCCCACCTCGCCCAAGCCGTAGTTTCGTGTCTCCTCTACCCAGTGTGTCCGTGACTCACTCAAATCATTTTTTTTATTGTTGGCACGCAAAATATTAACGTTCTTCATAGGCAAATCAAACACGTTTGGCACACCTGCCAAGGTTTTAATATTCTTGTGTATGACATTTTCAACCTTTGGAGTGGTCATGTTTGACATTTCTATTCCTTAAGTGTAACACTTGTAGAACAAAACAGAATGGCATTTGAAATATCGAACAGCCACTCCCATATGTTCTTCCTCGACCGCTCTTTGCATTCTGCTGTTTTAAAACCCTTTGTTCATCTTGGTGGGGACCTCTATGCCTCAAGAAAACTAGTAAATAGTCCCATGTGCGGACCTGCACTCTGTGAGTAAAAATACCTGTGAGTGGACAGTTTGTTTAAATCAGAGGTCCTTAAACTTTTGTCCTCCATGGACCCCCACTTAATCATTACCTGGGCCCAGGGACCCCAATGAATCACTATTGGAGTCCTGGGTCTCCCACTGAGTCATTACTGGAGTAGAGGGCACTGGCCTAAGCAAACTGCCAAACAATACACAAAAAGACAGAAACAAGCACTCATCAAACGAATGATGAACTATTCACAAACAAATATTAAAAGAAAAAAACATTTTAATTTTAATAGGAAAGTCGGAGCGTTTGTAATTGCAACTGAGGCCTCTCATTGTCCATACTATAGTCTGTTGAATACACCTGCACTGCTCCCACATATCAATCTAAGAATACTAACTTCATTTTTAAGTCTCCAATTTTAAAAATGTTCAGTTGTTTATCTTGCTTCTTTATTAATCTGTTAATATTATTTGATATAGCCAATCAGTTGCGGACCCCCTGAGTAGGCTTTTTGGACCCCCTGTGGGTCCCTGACAACAGGTTATAAATATGCCCCTTAGTTCGGACAGAAATGTGAAGAGAGCCAAAAAGATCAAGTGATCTGAGAATGGGGGTGTAGGAAGTTGGCTCTGTATGTGCTATTTCAAAGTAAGGAATAGCATGCACAGAGTCCAAGGGTTCCCCTTAGAGGTAAAATAGTGGTAAAAAGAGATAATACTAATGCTCTATTTTGTGGTAGTGTGGTCGAGCAGTAGGCTTATCCAAGGAGTAGTGTTAAGCATTTGTTGTACATACACATAGACAATAAATGAGGTACACACACTCAGAGACAAATCCAGCCAATAGGTTTTTATATAGAAAAATATCTTTTCTTAGTTTATTTTAAGAACCACAGGTTCAAATTTAACATGTAATATCTTGTTTGAAAGGTATTGCAGGTAAGTACTTTAGGAACTTCAAATCATCAAAATTGCATGTATACTTTTCAAGTTATTCACAAATAGCTGTTTTAAAAGTGGACACTTAGTGCAATTTTCACAGTTCCTAGGGGAGGTAAGTATTCGTTAGTTTTACCAGGTAAGTAAGACACTTACAGGGTTCAGTTCTTGGTCCAAGGTAGCCCACCGTTGGGGGTTCAGAGCAACCCCAAAGTCACCACACCAGCAGCTCAGGGCCGGTCAGGTGCAGAGTTCAAAGTGGTGCCCAAAACACATAGGCTAGAATGGAGAGAAGGGGGTGCCCCGGTTCCGGTCTGCTTGCAGGTAAGTACCCGCGTCTTCGGAGGGCGGACCAGGGGGGTTTTGTAGGGCACCGGGGGGGACACAAGTCCACACAGAAATTTCACCCTCAGCGGCGCGGGGGCGGCCGGGTGCAGTGTAGAAACAAGCGTCGGGTTCGCAATGTTAGTCTATGAGAGATCTCGGGATCTCTTCAGCGCTGCAGGCAGGCAAGGGGGGGGTTCCTCGGGGAAACCTCCACTTGGGCAAGGGAGAGGGACTCCTGGGGGTCACTCCTCCAGTGAAAGTCCGGTCCTTCAGGTCCTGGGGGCTGCGGGTGCAGGGTCTCTCCCAGGTGTCGGGACTTAGGTTTCAGAGAGTCGCGGTCAGGGGAAGCCTCGGGATTCCCTCTGCAGGCGGCGCTGTGGGGGCTCAGGGGGGACAGGTTTTGGTACTCACAGTATCAGAGTAGTCCTGGGGTCCCTCCTGAGGTGTCGGATCTCCACCAGCCGAGTCGGGGTCGCCGGGTGCAGTGTTGCAAGTCTCACGCTTCTTGCGGGGAGCTTGCAGGGTTCTTTAAAGCTGCTGGAAACAAAGTTGCAGCTTTTCTTGGAGCAGGTCCGCTGTCCTCGGGAGTTTCTTGTCTTTTCGAAGCAGGGGCAGTCCTCAGAGGATGTCGAGGTCGCTGGTCCCTTTGGAAGGCGTCGCTGGAGCAGGATCTTTGGAAGGCAGGAGACAGGCCGGTGAGTTTCTGGAGCCAAGGCAGTTGTCGTCTTCTGGTCTTCCGCTGCAGGGGTTTTCAGCTGGGCAGTCCTTCTTCTTGTTGCAGGAATCTAATTTTCTAGGGTTCAGGGTAGCCCTTAAATACTAAATTTAAGGGCGTGTTTAGGTCTGGGGGGTTAGTAGCCAATGGCTACTAGCCCTGAGGGTGGGTACACCCTCTTTGTGCCTCCTCCCAAGGGGAGGGGGTCACAATCCTAACCCTATTGGGGGAATCCTCCATCTGCAAGATGGAGGATTTCTAAAAGTTAGAGTCACCTCAGCTCAGGACACCTTAGGGGCTGTCCTGACTGGCCAGTGACTCCTCCTTGTTATTCTCATTATTTTCTCCGGCCTTGCCGCCAAAAGTGGGGCCTGGCCGGAGGGGGCGGGCAACTCCACTAGCTGGAGTGTCCTGCTGGGTTGGCACAAAGGAGGTGAGCCTTTGAGGCTCACCGCCAGGTGTGACAATTCCTGCCTGGGAGAGGTGTTAGCATCTCCACCCAGTGCAGGCTTTGTTACTGGCCTCAGAGTGACAAAGGCACTCTCCCCATGGGGCCAGCAACATGTCTCGGTTTGTGGCAGGCTGCTAAAACTAGTCAGCCTACACAGATAGTCGGTTAAGTTTCAGGGGGCACCTCTAAGGTGCCCTCTGTGGTGTATTTTACAATAAAATGTACACTGGCATCAGTGTGCATTTATTGTGCTGAGAAGTTTGATACCAAACTTCCCAGTTTTCAGTGTAGCCATTATGGTGCTGTGGAGTTCGTGTTTGACAGACTCCCAGACCATATACTCTTATGGCTACCCTGCACTTACAATGTCTAAGGTTTTGTTTAGACACTGTAGGGGTACCATGCTCATGCACTGGTACCCTCACCTATGGTATAGTGCACCCTGCCTTAGGGCTGTAAGGCCTGCTAGAGGGGTGGCTTACCTATACTGCATAGGCAGTGAGAGGCTGGCATGGCACCCTGAGGGGAGTGCCATGTCGACTTACTCGTTTTGTCCTCACTAGCACACACAAGCTGGCAAGCAGTGTGTCTGTGCTGAGTGAGAGGTCTCCAGGGTGGCATAAGACATGCTGCAGCCCTTAGAGACCTTCCTTGGCATCAGGGCCCTTGGTACTAGAAGTACCAGTTACAAGGGACTTATCTGGATGCCAGGGTCTGCCAATTGTGGATACAAAAGTACAGGTTAGGGAAAGAACACTGGTGCTGGGGCCTGGTTAGCAGGCCTCAGCACACTTTCAATTGTAAACATAGCATCAGCAAAGGCAAAAAGTCAGGGGGCAACCATGCCAAGGAGGCATTTCCTTACACAACCCCCCCCCAAACGAAAGAGGATGAGACTAACCTTTCCCAAGAGAGTCTTCATTTTCTAAGTGGAAGAACCTGGAAAGGCCATCTGCATTGGCATGGGCAGTCCCAGGTCTGTGTTCCACTATAAAGTCCATTCCCTGTAGGGAGATGGACCACCTCAACAGTTTAGGATTTTCACCTTTCATTTGCATCAGCCATTTGAGAGGTCTGTGGTCAGTTTGAACTAGGAAGTGAGTCCCAAAGAGGTATGGTCTCAGCTTCTTCAGGGACCAAACCACAGCAAAGGCCTCCCTCTCAATGGCACTCCAACGCTGCTCCCTGGGGAGTAACCTCCTGCTAATGAAAGCAACAGGCTGGTCAAGGCCATCATCATTTGTTTGGGACAAAACTGCCCCTATCCCATGTTCAGAGGCATCAGTCTGCACAATGAACTGCTTAGAATAATCTGGAGCCTTGAGAACTGGTGCTGAGCACATTGCTTGTTTCAGGGTGTCAAAGGCCTGTTGGCAGTCCACAGTCCAGTTCACTTTCTTGGGCATTTTCTTGGAGGTGAGCTCAGTGAGGGCTGTCACAATGGATCCATATCCCTTCACAAACCTCCTGTAGTACCCAGTCAAGCCAAGGAATGCCCTGACTTGAGTCTGGGTTTTTGGAGCTACCCAGTCCAGAATGGTCTGGATCTTGGGTTGGAGTGGCTGAACTTGGCCTCCACCTACAAGGTGGCCCAAGTAAACCACGGTTCCCTGCCCTATCTGGCATTTGGATGCCTTGATAGAGAGGCCTGCAGATTGCAGAGCCTTCAAAACCTTCCTCAGGTGGACCAGGTGATCCTGCCAGGTGGAGCTAAAGACAGCAATATCATCAAGATAAGCTGTGCTAAAGGACTCCAAGCCAGCAAGGACTTGATTCACCAACCTTTGGAAGGTGGCAGGGGCATTCTTTAAACCAAAGGGCATAACAGTAAACTGATAATGCCCATCAGGTGTGGAGAATGCTGTCTTTTCTTTTGCTCCAGGTGCCATTTTTATTTGCCAGTACCCTGCTGTCAAGTCAAAGGTACTTAGAAATTTGGCAGCACCTAATTTATCAATGAGCTCATCAGCTCTTGGAATTGGATGAGCATCTGTCTTGGTGACAGAATTGAGCCCTCTGTAGTCCACACAAAACCTCATCTCTTTCTTTCCATCTGTGGTGTGAGGTTTGGGGACTAAGACCACTGGGCTAGCCCAGGGGCTGTCAGAGCGCTCAATGACTCCCAATTCCAGCATCTTGTGGACTTCCACCTTGATGCTTTCTTTAACATGGTCAGATTGTCTAAAGATTTTGTTCTTGACAGGCATGCTGTCTCCTGTGTCCACATCATGGGTACACAGGTGTGTCTGACCAGGGGTTAAGGAGAAGAGTTCAGGAAACTGTTGTAGGACTCTCCTACAATCAGCTTGCTGTTGGCCAGAGAGGGTGTCTGAGTAGATCACTCCATCTACTGTACCATCTTTTGGGTCTGATGACAGAAGATCAGGGAGAGGTTCACTCTCTGCCTCCTGATCCTCATCTGTTACCATCAACAGATTGACATCAGCCCTGTCGTGGAAGAGCTTAAGGCGGTTTACATGGATCACCCTTTTGGGGCTCCTGCTTGTGCCCAGGTCCACCAAGTAGGTGACCTGACTCTTCCTCTCTAGTACTGGGTAAGGGCCACTCCATTTGTCCTGGAGTGCCCTGGGAGCCACAGGCTCCAGAACCCAGACTTTCTGCCCTGGTTGGAACTCAACCAGTGCAGCCTTTTGGTCATACCAAAACTTCTGGAGCTGTTGGCTGGCCTCAAGGTTTTTGGTTGCCTTTTCCATGTACTCTGCCATTCTAGAGCGAAGGCCAAGTACATAGTCCACTATGTCCTGTTTAGGCCCATGGAGAGGTCTCTCCCAGCCTTCTTTAACAAGGGCAAGTGGTCCCCTTACAGGATGACCAAACAGAAGTTCAAAGGGTGAGAATCCTACTCCCTTCTGTGGCACCTCCCTGTAAGCGAAAAGCAGACATGGCAGGAGGACATCCCATCTCCTTTTGAGTTTTTCTGGGAGCCCCATGATCATGCCTTTTAATGTCTTGTTGAATCTCTCAACTAAGCCATTAGTTTGTGGATGGTAGGGTGTAGTGAATTTATAAGTCACTCCACACTCATTCCACATGTGCTTTAGGTATGCTGACATGAAGTTGGTACCTCTGTCAGACACCACCTCCTTAGGGAAACCCACTCTGGTAAAGATACCAATGAGGGCCTTGGCTACTGCAGGGGCAGTAGTCGACCTAAGGGGAATAGCTTCAGGATACCTGGTAGCATGATCCACTACTACCAGGATATACATATTTCCTGAGGCTGTGGGAGGTTCCAGTGGACCAACTATGTCCACACCCACTCTTTCAAAGGGCACCCCCACCACTGGAAGTGGAATGAGGGGGGCCTTTGGATGCCCACCTGTCTTACCACTGGCTTGACAGGTGGGGCAGGAGAGGCAAAACTCCTTAACCATGTTGGACATATTGGGCCAGTAGAAGTGGTTGACTAACCTCTCCCACGTCTTGGTTTGTCCCAAATGTCCAGCAAGGGGAATGTCATGGGCCAATGTTAGGATGAACTCTCTGAACAGCTGAGGCACTACCACTCTCCTAGTGGCACCAGGTTTGGGGTCTCTGGCCTCAGTGTACAGGAGCCCATCTTCCCAATAGACCCTATGTGTTCCATTTTTCTTGCCTTTGGACTCTTCAGCAGCTTGCTGCCTAAGGCCTTCAAGAGAGGGACAGGTTTCTTGTCCCTTACACAGCTCTTCCCTGGAGGGTCCCCCTGGGCCTAAGAGCTCAACCTGATAAGGTTCAAGCTCCAAAGGCTCAGTTCCCTCAGAGGGCAGAACTTCTTCCTGAGAAGAGAGGTTCCCTTTCTTTTGCTGTGTTGCAGTTGGTTTCCCAACTGACTTTCCTGTTCTCTTGGTAGGCTGGGCCATTTTTCCAGACTCCAGCTCTACTTTTTCACCCTGTGCCTTGCATTGTGCTCTTGTTTTCACACACACCAGTTCAGGGATACCCAGCATTGCTGCATGGGTTTTTAGCTCTACCTCAGCCCATGCTGAGGACTCCAGGTCATTTCCAAGCAGACAGTCCACTGGGATATTTGAGGAGACCACCACCTGTTTCAGGCCATTGACCCCTCCCCATTCTAAAGTAACCATTGCCATGGGATGTACTTTTCTCTGATTGTCAGCGTTGGTGACTGTGTAAGTTTTTCCAGTCAGGTATTGGCCAGGGGAAACCAGTTTCTCTGTCACCATGGTGACACTGGCACCTGTATCCCTCAGGCCCTCTATTCTAGTCCCATTAATTAAGAGTTGCTGTCTGTATTTTTGCATGTTAGGCGGCCAGACAGCTAGTGTGGCTAAATCCACCCCACCCTCAGAAACTAGAGTAGCTTCAGTGTGGACCCTGATTTGTTCTGGGCACACTGTTGATCCCACTTGGAGACTAGCCATACCAGTGTTACCTGGATGGGAGTTTGGAGTGGAACCTTTCTTGGGACAGGCCTTGTCTCCAGTTTGGTGTCCATGCTGTTTACAGCTATGACACCAGGCCTTTTTGGGATCAAAGTTTTTACCCTTGTACCCATTGTTTTGTGAAGAGGCTCTGGGCCCACCCTCCTGTGCAGGTTTTTGGGGGCCTGTAGAAGACTCTTTACTATTTTTAGTTTTGGTTGTCTCATCACCCTTCTGCTGGGGAGTCTTTGTGACCCCTTTCTTTTGGTCACCCCCTGTTGAAGTCTTGGACACCCTTGTCTTGACCCAATGGTCCGCCTTCTTTCCCAATTCTTGGGGAGAAATTGGTCCTAGGTCTACCAGATGCTGATGCAGTTTATCATTGAAACAATTACTTAACAGGTGTTCTTTCACAAATAAATTGTACAGCCCATCATAATTACTTACACCACTGCCTTGAATCCAACCATCTAGTGTTTTCACTGAGTAGTCAACAAAGTCAACCCAGGTCTGGCTCGAGGATTTTTGAGCCCCCCTGAACCTAATCCTGTACTCCTCAGTGGAGAATCCAAAGCCCTCAATCAGGGTACCCTTCATGAGGTCATAAGATTCTGCATCTTGTCCAGAGAGTGTGAGGAGTCTATCCCTACACTTTCCTGTGAACATTTCCCAAAGGAGAGCACCCCAGTGAGATCTGTTCACTTTTCTGGTTACACAAGCCCTCTCAAAAGCTGTGAACCATTTGGTGATGTCATCACCATCTTCATATTTAGTTACAATCCCTTTGGGGATTTTCAACATGTCAGGAGAATCTCTGACCCTATTTATGTTGCTGCCACCATTGATGGGTCCTAGGCCCATCTCTTGTCTTTCCCTCTCTATGGCTAGGATCTGTCTTTCCAAAGCCAATCTTTTGGCCATCCTGGCTAACTGGATGTCCTCTTCACTGGAGTTATCCTCAGTGATTTCAGAGTTGTTGGTCCCTCCTGTGAGGGAACCAGCATCTCTGACTATTATTTGTGGAGTCAGGGCTTGAGAAGCCCTGCTCTCCCTAAGTAGGACTGGAGGGGGGGAATTTCCCTCCAAGTCACTATCTTCATCCTCTGAGTTGCCATCCTCAGAGGGGTTGGCCTTTTCAAACTCTGCCAAAAGCTCCTGGAGCTGTACTTTGGTAGGTTTGGGGCCCATTGCTATTTTCTTTAGTTTACAGAGTGACCTTAGCTCTCTCATCTGTAGATGGAGGTAAGGTGTGGTGTCGAGTTCCACCACATTCACATCTGTGCTAGACATTTTGCTTCTAAAAGTTGGAATACTTTTTAAGAATCTACAACTGGTTCTAGAATCTAATTCAAACTTTTACAAACTTTTAAACTCTAAAAGAAATGCTAAACAGGATCTAACACAAGGCCCTAGCAGGTCTTTTAAGAATTTAGAAAACTTTTCAAATTGCAAAACTTAATTTCTAATGACAATTTTGGAATTTGTCGTGTGATCAGGTATTGGCTGAGTAGTCCAGCAAATGCAAAGTCTTGTACCCCACCGCTGATCCACCAATGTAGGAAGTTGGCTCTGTATGTGCTATTTCAAAGTAAGGAATAGCATGCACAGAGTCCAAGGGTTCCCCTTAGAGGTAAAATAGTGGTAAAAAGAGATAATACTAATGCTCTATTTTGTGGTAGTGTGGTCGAGCAGTAGGCTTATCCAAGGAGTAGTGTTAAGCATTTGTTGTACATACACATAGACAATAAATGAGGTACACACACTCAGAGACAAATCCAGCCAATAGGTTTTTATATAGAAAAATATCTTTTCTTAGTTTATTTTAAGAACCACAGGTTCAAATTTAACATGTAATATCTTGTTTGAAAGGTATTGCAGGTAAGTACTTTAGGAACTTCAAATCATCAAAATTGCATGTATACTTTTCAAGTTATTCACAAATAGCTGTTTTAAAAGTGGACACAGTGCAATTTTCACAGTTCCTAGGGGAGGTAAGTATTCGTTAGTTTTACCAGGTAAGTAAGACACTTACAGGGTTCAGTTCTTGGTCCAAGGTAGCCCACCGTTGGGGGTTCAGAGCAACCCCAAAGTCACCACACCAGCAGCTCAGGGCCGGTCAGGTGCAGAGTTCAAAGTGGTGCCCAAAACACATAGGCTAGAATGGAGAGAAGGGGGTGCCCCGGTTCCGGTCTGCTTGCAGGTAAGTACCCGCGTCTTCGGAGGGCGGACCAGGGGGGTTTTGTAGGGCACCGGGGGGGACACAAGTCCACACAGAAATTTCACCCTCAGCGGCGCGGGGGCGGCCGGGTGCAGTGTAGAAACAAGCGTCGGGTTCGCAATGTTAGTCTATGAGAGATCTCGGGATCTCTTCAGCGCTGCAGGCAGGCAAGGGGGGGGTTCCTCGGGGAAACCTCCACTTGGGCAAGGGAGAGGGACTCCTGGGGGTCACTCCTCCAGTGAAAGTCCGGTCCTTCAGGTCCTGGGGGCTGCGGGTGCAGGGTCTCTCCCAGGTGTCGGGACTTAGGTTTCAGAGAGTCGCGGTCAGGGGAAGCCTCGGGATTCCCTCTGCAGGCGGCGCTGTGGGGGCTCAGGGGGGACAGGTTTTGGTACTCACAGTATCAGAGTAGTCCTGGGGTCCCTCCTGAGGTGTCGGATCTCCACCAGCCGAGTCGGGGTCGCCGGGTGCAGTGTTGCAAGTCTCACGCTTCTTGCGGGGAGCTTGCAGGGTTCTTTAAAGCTGCTGGAAACAAAGTTGCAGCTTTTCTTGGAGCAGGTCCGCTGTCCTCGGGAGTTTCTTGTCTTTTCGAAGCAGGGGCAGTCCTCAGAGGATGTCGAGGTCGCTGGTCCCTTTGGAAGGCGTCGCTGGAGCAGGATCTTTGGAAGGCAGGAGACAGGCCGGTGAGTTTCTGGAGCCAAGGCAGTTGTCGTCTTCTGGTCTTCCGCTGCAGGGGTTTTCAGCTGGGCAGTCCTTCTTCTTGTTGCAGGAATCTAATTTTCTAGGGTTCAGGGTAGCCCTTAAATACTAAATTTAAGGGCGTGTTTAGGTCTGGGGGGTTAGTAGCCAATGGCTACTAGCCCTGAGGGTGGGTACACCCTCTTTGTGCCTCCTCCCAAGGGGAGGGGGTCACAATCCTAACCCTATTGGGGGAATCCTCCATCTGCAAGATGGAGGATTTCTAAAAGTTAGAGTCACCTCAGCTCAGGACACCTTAGGGGCTGTCCTGACTGGCCAGTGACTCCTCCTTGTTATTCTCATTATTTTCTCCGGCCTTGCCGCCAAAAGTGGGGCCTGGCCGGAGGGGGCGGGCAACTCCACTAGCTGGAGTGTCCTGCTGGGTTGGCACAAAGGAGGTGAGCCTTTGAGGCTCACCGCCAGGTGTGACAATTCCTGCCTGGGAGAGGTGTTAGCATCTCCACCCAGTGCAGGCTTTGTTACTGGCCTCAGAGTGACAAAGGCACTCTCCCCATGGGGCCAGCAACATGTCTCGGTTTGTGGCAGGCTGCTAAAACTAGTCAGCCTACACAGATAGTCGGTTAAGTTTCAGGGGGCACCTCTAAGGTGCCCTCTGTGGTGTATTTTACAATAAAATGTACACTGGCATCAGTGTGCATTTATTGTGCTGAGAAGTTTGATACCAAACTTCCCAGTTTTCAGTGTAGCCATTATGGTGCTGTGGAGTTCGTGTTTGACAGACTCCCAGACCATATACTCTTATGGCTACCCTGCACTTACAATGTCTAAGGTTTTGTTTAGACACTGTAGGGGTACCATGCTCATGCACTGGTACCCTCACCTATGGTATAGTGCACCCTGCCTTAGGGCTGTAAGGCCTGCTAGAGGGGTGGCTTACCTATACTGCATAGGCAGTGAGAGGCTGGCATGGCACCCTGAGGGGAGTGCCATGTCGACTTACTCGTTTTGTCCTCACTAGCACACACAAGCTGGCAAGCAGTGTGTCTGTGCTGAGTGAGAGGTCTCCAGGGTGGCATAAGACATGCTGCAGCCCTTAGAGACCTTCCTTGGCATCAGGGCCCTTGGTACTAGAAGTACCAGTTACAAGGGACTTATCTGGATGCCAGGGTCTGCCAATTGTGGATACAAAAGTACAGGTTAGGGAAAGAACACTGGTGCTGGGGCCTGGTTAGCAGGCCTCAGCACACTTTCAATTGTAAACATAGCATCAGCAAAGGCAAAAAGTCAGGGGGCAACCATGCCAAGGAGGCATTTCCTTACAGGGGGCCATTGAGAAATGGAGTGAACGAATACAAGAGGTGCAAAGTGAATAGGTGGTACACAAACAAAAAAGTGAAAAGAAAAGTGTATGTTGTGTAAATGAGTCACTAGGAGCATACGTTTTTAGTGAAAACAGGGGAGTGACGCGACTAATAAAGTTAACCAAGTAGGTAAAGGTTGGATGAATTGTCATGGTCAAAAATACAATCATTAAAAGCATAGGTAGAGTAGTGTGACAGAATCGCGTCATTGAAAATTTAGCCATCTTGACATAGAGTAAAAACAAATAATAATAACATATACAGAAATTTGAAAAAACAGAACAAACAAAATATGACATTACCAAGGAGGCATAACAGACATGAACAGTAAATTATAGGAAGGTGTGTAAATCTTTATCAATGTTAATACCCTCCTCCACAGTCTAAGGATCCAGCTACTTTCTAACTGTCTCAAAATCAGGGTTCTGTTAGCACCTCTAGGTAGTGTGTTGACCGCATCGATACCATGTATGCTGATGCCTAGAACCTCTCGCTGTCCATGATTAGCGTTATAGTGAACCGCAAAGGGGTAGTTGATATTGTTGTTACGAATAGCTCTGATATGTTCTTGTAGTCTCTCCTTAAGTGGTCGAATGGTGCTACCCACGTAAATGAGGTTGCAAATGCAGATTAAGCGGTAAACCACAAATTTGGTGTTGCAATTGATGAACGTATTGATCCTATATGTAACTGGTGTGTTATATTGAAATTTGATCAATTTGTCTTTAATATAACAGCACATATTACAATGTCCACATTTGTAGGATCCATGTGGTGCTGTAGGTAACCAAGTCTCTTTATGATCAGGCGGTAGGAAACTATGACACAGATAGTTGCGTAGGGCAGGTCCCCTGCTGTAGGTGATATTCGGTTTAGGAGGGAGACTTTTCTTGAGGTACCCATCTGCTAACAGGAAAGACCAATGTTTCTGGAGAATTTTGAATATATTGGAGCTCAGTGCATTGTATGGGGTGATGAAAGAGAGAGGTCTAGGTGATTCACTCTTTTTAATGGATGAAACCAATTGATCAGATCTTTTTACATGGCTAATTCTATTGTTAGCTCGTAGTAGCGTGTTGTGTGAGTAACCCCCCCCCCGAATGAACCGTGTATTCATTTGTTTTAACTCTTCCAGAAAGGTCTTTGGTTACCTACAGCACCACATGGATCCTACAAATGTGGACATTGTAATATGTGTTGTTATATTAAAGACAAATTGATGAAATTTCAACATAACACGCCAGTTACATATAGGATCAAAGGGTGCACTTTTCTCCGTGCATGACTGTTCACCTGTGGTGCGCATCCCTCTAATTATGGTAGGACTCACTAACCTCTCAGACACTCATAATCTCTTTCGTGTGATTATTTTAGTCACACTGGTTCAGTTGGTTTGGCCTTTCCCCCTTTTTCCTAAAATTGACATTGATGTTGGACATCTTATTGTTCATATCCAATCTCATCTATTTGTATATATAGTTTATCTATTTCACAGCCTTGAAAAAGTCTAGGAGACGAAACACGTGTCAGCTGTTTTGCTGTTTGGACTTGTGTTGTATGTGGTCATTTGACTGGAACTCTGACCACTTGTTCTCACCTGTAATAAATATCCAGTGTCACCTGTTTGCCGGACTTCGACTCAATTCTTGAATTATCACTTGGATCCACTACACAGAGTTTCACTTTGGGTGTGCCCTGGCCTTTGTGTTCTCATTGTACAGGTAACCACTCACTGGTTCCAGTGTGTGGTCCTCTGACACCTGAGGTGGCAGGTGCATGGCTAGCCTGGCACCCATTACTAGCTGTTGCTTGAAAAAGACTACTACTGATGGACATTAGATAAACCATTGTTGATGTGCGAGCGCCTTTGGCATTCTCCACCCTCTTTCGCTTAGACTTTACACATCTCCGTCCATGATTTACCATGAATAGCTAGCTGCAAGGGCTCAAGGTGGCTCGTAACTATACTACTAAATATCTCAAATATTCAGGTTTTCTAATGTCTCACTTTGACGTCCGTCACCCAAATCGTGCACCCTGTCTGCTCGCCCACCCTCTCTTTTAGCTAAACGAATGTCATGTGCTACCGACGTCCCAGAAAACACAGTAACGTTTGATTTGCTTGACTGTAACCACGTTGTCTTTGTTCTAAACCTTTCCATCATTCACAACCACAACATCATCTTTCACCATGCCCTTCCACCTCGTGATGAGACGAAAAAACTTGATGCACCCGAATCCCCACCCCACCCGCAAGCTTGGTTCTCAGCTTACAATATACAAATGAGAAGTTCTGCTTATCTTGACCCCCTCCTCCGGCATGCACCATCGTATGCAATATTTCCAAGTCAGTTTGTTTCCTGTTCATCTACTCTTTGTTTAACTCTGAAACCGGAGGCCTGTCTCTCAATGATACGAAAGGAGACACCCCTCAGGAGTTCGGGGCTGCACAAATGGTACTGCCCTGCCCAGCTGCCTCAGGCTATTTATTTTTGTGCATCACGTGGTGCGGGATCGCACCACTACATTACTGTCCTCCAGGGGAGAAACAACAGGTCTTAGTTTCCCTCGGGATCAATGGGTGCATCTGGCCAGTTGCGTCATTGGCCAGACACTACATTCCTCCTTCAATTTAATCAAACAACAAAACACAATGGGGACCAATATCTGATAGTTACTAGTTCAGTTGTGGTGACCGCCAAAATACCAATAAGTTCAGAACACACCGTTGAAACGCCAACAGGCAACACCATGCTTAATTACCTGTTTTGTCATCTCCTACATTACCTTATACCATATAGTCTTTCAATCGGGATGACGGAGCAGGGTTTCTTCTCAGTTCATACTTGGTGTGGCTGTTCCGATCAAGAGTTGTGGTTGTCATACTGGAGCCGTTGGGCCTTTGAGGTTTTCCGGGGCCTCTGTGGGGACGGTGCAGTCTCTTGGGGGTGTTCCCTCATCTTCCTTCTTTTCAGTTGTGTATGGGTTGCTCATGACGTCCCTGGGTTCTTCCAGGTTATCAGGTTGGAGTGTTCTCTGTGGTGACAGAAACTGCTTGAAATGGGAAATGTTCCTTGTTATCACCTCATTTCCTCTTATGGCCATTACTTTGGTGCCACAGTGGTGTGTGATCACCCAAGGATGGGATTCAAAATGGAAGTGAAACTTGCTCTTGGGGTATCGCTCTTTCACCCACACCCTGTCTCCTTCCTTCAGGGGGGACTCTTTCTCATGTCTCCGTCTGCTGGCCCTGTTGTGACTTGACGCTTTCTCCAAGTGTTCTGGTGGTCAGAGAGCTCAGGGACCCACACAGGGTAATGTGGTATGGAGTCTGTGGTAACCCGTCCCATGAGGAGGTGACTAGGTGCTCGATTGGTGGTGCACTGAGGTGTTTGATGGTATTCCCTCAGGAATTAATATTTGGACCATTCAAGGGATTGCTGATTTGCTTGTGAAATTTGGATGACTTTATTTAATGTCCTCATGAATCTTTCAGCTTCTCCATTGGCTTGGGGCCACCTTGGTGTGATTTTCTGGTGGGTGATGTTGAGGGATTTCAAATACTCTGCAACTTCCTGGCCTTGGAATGGAGGGCCATTGTCCATTCTTAGCTCTCAAAGCAGGCCATGGGTAGCCATCATTTTCTCTAGTTTGGGCAGCATCTCATGAGCGCTTTGAGAATCAACTATTTCCACTTCAGGGTATTTAGAATAATCATCAATGAGAACAAGAAGATATCTGCCATCAGGGAGGCTGCCAAAATCGAGTCTCGCTTTTACCCAAAGTTGTTGAGGTCCTGGTTCGGTGATCACTGGAGCAGGTGGGGGTGGTCCTCCATCTGCTTGGCAAAGGGGGCACGATGGTTCCATTGTTTCCACCAATTCCTCGATCAGTGGAAACAATACTTTCGCACGGAGATGACTCTTTGTTTTGACCATCCCTTGGTGGCCATTGTGTGCCAGGCGTACTGCCTCGTCTGCGAGGCTGCTTGGGATGATGATACGGTGTCCCCGCAGGAGACAGCCACTGGAGTCTGCTGCTAGCTCATGTCCGACGTGATGGAGGCAATATAAAACGCATTGCGCATCGGGTGTGCATTGCGCCCAGTGGGTCTTCAGAGTGTACCACTTACCTGTTTGTATGGCATGTAGCGCTTTCTGGAGACACTCGTCTCGTGCTATAGCTAGAGTGATGGCTTCTAAAGACATTGGTATTGGGTGGGATCGATTTGCTACATATTGAACGTACTCCTCTGTTTCGTCAGCTTCCTCTGCTTCTTCTCGCGGTGCAGCTCTTGGGTGTCTTGAGAGACAGAGAACTGGGTTGTTGTTGCCAGACTTATATTGTACTTCACAATTGTATTCCTGGAGCTGCAGCATCCACCTTTGTATGTGGGGTGGTGGTTTTGATGCTGTCCCTCGTAACAGGGGAATGAGCAGTTTGTGGTAAGTGGTGACCACAAAAGGGCACCCATACACGTATAGAGGAAAATGGCAGCAGCCCCAGTGGATTGCGATCGCCTCTTTCTCAATTTGTAAGTACCTTTGCTCTGCTGGAGTCAGTGAATACTACCGGGGCCCACTCACAGCCTTCTGGCCTCTGCATCAGGACTGCTCGCAGACCTTTTGGGCTGGCATCCACAGCTATGGCGGTGTCCTTGCTTGGAGCATAGTAAACCAGGGTCATGTCTGACGACAGCGCCTCTTTGACTGCATTAAAGGAAGTCTCTTGCTCTTCACCCCAGGTCCATGGGGTGGCGGCCTTTGTTAGGTCTTGAATGAGGGATGTCAGATCTTTAGTAAAGCTCCCGCAATAATTCACCAATCCCAAGAAGCTGCGCAACTCTGACACTGTTGATGGTGGTGTGTGTCTTTGATGTCTTTTACCTTCTCAGGGTCTGGCATTACTCCTTCCACAGAGAAAGTGTATCCAAAGAATTGTATCTTTCTCTTCAACAATTCACACTTATCTTTGTGTAGTGTGAGACCTGAGCCTTGGAGTCTTCGGAGGACCCCTCTGAGCCTCGTATTGTGTTCAGGCACAGTCTTGGCGTATACTAGGATGTCATTGCTGACATTATTTACTCCTGGTAGACAGTTAGCTTTAGAGTGGAAAGAGCTCCAGATGGCGCCACAGCGACCAAATCAGATGTGTGGCCTGTCTGAAGAAGGAATGAAGGACGAGCAGGGGAAGGTTTGCTAAATAATACTATCATTGGGGTAGCACACCATCTTCGCTAGTGCCACATGGCCTCTACAGAAAGCAGAAGAGAAGACCAAAAAGCAAACTGGGCTTGGAGGGACCGTTCGCTCTGCCGAGATTTTCATCCTGGAAATCAGTGTAAGAATGGTAGATATTAATCACTAGGTATCAAAAGGTAACTTGTTCCCAGTTCAATCTGAGATCTAATTGTGTAGGAAGGCGAAAACAGTGCCATATGTTAATGAAACACTAATTACATTTTAAAATTTGTAAATTTTGTTTGAGCAATTTACATCCCAAATATTTTGAAGATTGTATGTGTACTTGACACTTAGGGATAACCCAGATCTCTAGTTTGGCTTTTGCTCAATTTCAAAACCATATAAAGACATGGACTAAGCGGGCAATTGCCTTGCACAACCTTGTAAGGGGTCTGGCCCCTGCTCACCCTTCACAAGCACTAACAGCGAACCATAGCACCAGAAGAGTTTGCCAAGGTGGATGGGTGTTGATTATTCAACCACTTGGCAGTGCCCCTTCTGTTTCGCTCCTGTGTGCAACTCCCCAGGTAGCCAATACCTTCAAATAGTCTTGGTGGACCCATCTTGTCTGATTTTAGGAATTGTCCCGCCTTGTTCTTCTCTTCATTATTTATCCAGCTGTTAGCAACAACCCTTTGAATTACTTGCCGTGGATCTCCCATTTGATCTCGATTTCATCCTACTCTTTTATTATCTTTGATTGGTAGTCCGGGCTCCCATTTCTGAGATAAATGTAGATTCCCAACATACACTCTAGTGCAGTGAGACTACAGACAAGTTATGGGTACATCACATCCTGTCATTAGGTGTGAGACTGTCACCCACACCATCTGCCCTGCCTCTTTAAAAAAAATAGGCTGAAAGTCCTTGGGCGGTTGGGGTAAGCCAGATGTTTTTGTTCAATTTGTTTAAACTAGCATAAGGTTAATTACCTTAATGTTTCCCAAACTGTTTGCCAGGGGTTTTGAAATGTTCAGAAACATAATCAAAATGTTGCTGTTACTTTCTCTTCAGGAAAGATCGGGTAGATTTGGGTAGGGGTGATGGCCTTGCCGTGAAGGGCATTAATTTACTACTGAACAAGGACGTAATGTGACACCTGATTGTAGCACACCAGGAGGCAATCACAAAAGGTCCACAGTGAATAAATAGTGCTATGTTGAAAAAGAGTACATAAATGCACTGACAACATAGTGAGGCATGGCCTCTCTTGCCTGTGTCTGTAAAACTGACGTTTGTTCTTGAATTTTTGTCCTGAATTTTGACCCTTTGTCCTGAATTTTTGTCCTGAATTTTGACCATTTGTCCTGAATTTTTTACAGTCCTGTCCAGAATTTGCCTCAATGCCAGGTGGTCACCCTATGAGTGCTCCTTTCACAATCTGCAACTCTGAGTGCCGGAATCATGTCTGCATTTTTTTCTTTCAGAATCTGCAACTTCTGTGCATGCGGGAGGGCACATCCACTGGTGACCAGCGGTTCAGTTAACTTCCACTTCAAGATCCCAAGCAGCGCTTCTCCAACATTTGAGCTGCCTCTAGCGCTTCAGCTGCACATCATTTGTTTACCCTTCATTGCTGTGTTGACATGAGTGGATGGACTTCCATAATGCTGTGCATAACCAAACGAATGTAAGGGAAAGACACTCAGATTTATACACTGCCTATTATTAAACATTAAAGAAGACAAATGCAGCACATGCAGAGTCCTGCTGTAAAGGCATGTCCTCTCTGTTTTATGCCTTCTTTCCGTGCCAGTCGCAGCTGTAATGACAGTTTTACTGTCTCTCTTATCCGTTTTGCTGCTTTTCTCTTTCACCCCTCTGCCCCAGTCTGTTTCTTAACTACTCTCCCTCTCCACATCCCTGCCCTCAGTTGTGTTTGGCTTTTCCCACCCATCTGCCTACCTTTTATTGCACTTATTGGTATGTGAAGCACTTTTCCATCATACCAGGCACAGTTTACACTGAGCGTCAATTATAATCTGGCAGCATATGTACCGGGCAGAGTCCCCTGTAAAGGCATGTAGCCTATCTTTTATGTCTTTTTTTCATGTAGGGGAGTAAAACATTGACATTCACAACACCAGTAGCTCTCGGAGTGCCCAGACCTATTGGCTTTGCCAGTGCTTGTTTTCTAGGTTTCCGTAAATAAGAAAATGCTAACACTGCTACAGTAGCTCTAAAAAAGAATAGTTCTTTGACATCGTGAAGCTTCATATAATTCTATCAATTAAAGCTTATACCGGCTCCCATGTAACCTTTACATTAACATTTGCTGATTAAAAGGTAGCGGACAACGTGGAGAGAAGGCTTGTTTCTTCTTCATCTGCCTGCACCTCATCTTCTTAGTCCAGGAGACCCCCTCCTTGCCTGTGAAACCTGAGGCATTCAAGGTCGCATTACCAGCCCGTTGAAATTATGAGATTTTTATTTACATGTGGAAAGTTTGTCTGTCAAAATTGGGAATTACCAGGGGAGTTGGGCAAGGAATTACAGACTCCTCGGGTAATTACTCGTTTCTCAGACCCTCGTTATGAGTGGCCATTGCAATCCCCATTATTTGCCCGCTTGAATTATCATTACTGGGGATCCACCCAGTGCTTTAAATGGGCCGGTACTCTCCGGTACTGAGTACCGGCACTTTTTTATTTTGAGAGGGAGAGTACCGGCATATCTCAGGAAAAACGTAATACTTTTAATTGGAGAGTACCGGCACTTCTCAGAAACAAGCAGGTACTCTGTTACAGAGTACCTGCACTTCTATTTTTCCATTTAAAGCACTGGATCCACCTAATTCCAGGGGCTGGGAGTAACAGGGATTACACATTTTTGCGGTAGATATGTGGAAATCAGCTTTTCTGCCCCTATTTTTGTGTGTTTTCCAACAGAAAGCAGATAGAAACTTAATCTGGAAACTAAGAACTAGCATTCTTATGGGCTGGTAACAAACCTTCACGGATTTACCAGGCCAGTCTGAGTTTTTCGAGGTGTTTCCTAAGCACATTATTGTACATGTGGTTCATGGTCATGCTTCACCAGCCCTCTCTTGTTACATGAAGCCGTGAGAACACATAAACTGCTTTGAACACGCCCCCGGCTGTGCTGTTTCGCCACATTCATTCAGCACAGCAGAATTTAAAGAAGGGAGATCAGAGTCTCGGAGACCCTTAGCCAAGGCCAGGGCCGGCTCTAGGCCGGTGCGACCGGTGCAACCGCACCGGGTGCTGACTGTGGGAGGGGGCGCCTTGTTCGCAAATATATTGTAGTTTTAAAAACCCATGCCACAGCGTTCCTTGCCTCCAGCAATTTTCAGGCAACAATAAAAATGTGAAGAATACCCTGGTGATTAATGTTGTGCCTGGAGAGAGTTCAGAGTTTTCTCTAATGGAAGTTTTAAGGCAGCACAGGCGGTTAATATTCCAGCTACAAATGCCATGTAGATCACAAATGTTAAACACAAATAGGTCAGTGGGTTACTACTTTGTCATAGAGGTCCTTTTATTACTTATAGTTTATTCATTAAAATCCTATTATAGAACAGTAAACTATTAACTGTCATCAAAGAACTGCATGCATTCTTCAAGGTAAAGATTAGACCATTTTTTTCCCCAGTCTTTCATTATCCTAATGTTGCAAAAATGGTTGATTTGTGTTTAAATCAACTATAATTATTAACGAGAACCCCCAACCATGGTGTTATATTTTCAATTCTGAATTTGTGCTTCTCCAGACCAAGCACTCTTAAACTGTACTGCCTACCAGTATGCATTACATGCGACTCCTAAATCTTGTACTGCTGTTTAATGTAACATTTCTTATACACTGATTTACACACTTATGATTCATTGTTTCTGTGTGATGTGTGTGTGATGTAAAGTGCTTTGACACCCAACACTGGAATGAGTGGTGCTACAAAACGAATTAAATGCTTCTGGGAGAGAATGGTTATGGATACTTGAGGGGCACTGTTAAAGGGCGGTAGTGGGGGGATCCATGGCGGAGATGGTCATTGGGGGGCACTTACAAACACTGTTGCACAGGGCGCCACTAGCGCTAAGGCTGGCCCTGGCCAGGGCATACAATCTCCACCATTTGTCTAGGCCCCAATATAGCAATATGAAATGGATAATTTACTTAACCATTGTTTATCAGTAAGTTAGTCTCAGGTTTGAGGTTCTACTCACCATATTAAGTACAAAGAGGGGTCCAGGAATGTTATCTGTTTCGTTTCTTATGCAGAGAATGCAAATATTTCCCATTACGGATCAAAATGCATCTCTACCATCTTCCCCTTTGCTAGGCAGAAACACATAGACACTCATCCAGTTATTGTTTCATCCTTTGCTTTCTGGTGTTTGTCAGTTGCGGTTTTACCATTATAAATGCAGAACCACAAGTCCCAGAATGCAAAGAAGTGAATCATCTACTGATGTGCAACAAGGGACACATTGATAGCTCTGCCATCTCTTCATCGGGCTGGTCAAAGCTTTCTGAAATCTAACAAAGAGTACAACTTCTCAAGCAATGCTCTTTTTGTCTTTCTTAGATTTAGTCTATTTCTATAGGTCTGGTATATGTCCCCTTGCAGTCCTCTTTCTATGATTGTCCACCACTAGGCAGTTTCAACATTTAGCCTTACTTCTGTTTGTAGGGGCTGTCCTTTTTGTAGGATTTGAAAATCTGCTATCTGAGGAGAGGACTGTATATGTAAAACCTCAGATCCCAAGAGGAGGGCCAGGTCAAATGTTCCAGTGGAAACTCTAGAATCGGAGTGAGATTATACTGTGGGACATTTCTTTACCTTTTTTGGAATCTACAGCTTCATGAAATCTTTTAGAACTCAGACTTCTTAACTCTCACAAAGCCGACAAGAGTGGGCTTCTTGGAACGGCTGCATAGAACGTATGATTCCAATTCCTTGAGGAGGCACTGAAGGGGAAGCTAGATAAATCCATTCGGTACTATTTTCTAACCAGTGAAAAGAGGCTGAAGTTTGGCTGATCCTCAAAGTTGGGCTAAAGGAAGCAACTTTCTGTTGCAGAGGGAGCAACTCAGGATTTACCTCTCCATTGTAGATTGATAAGGGGGTGATAGTCTGCACTTTTGCTGTTAGGGAGATATGGCAATGAGCAGTTCAATGACACTATATCAAGGTTGATATTGTTGACTAAAAAATAATTGCATTCATTACATCGCCTGGCGCTCTATCGTCAAGGTAACTGTATTTTTACTCTTCTTAACTCTGCATCGTTGTACACTCTATTTGTCTTGCAATGTAGTAGTTAGTTGATTTCATGACTGCAGTATTTCTGACACGTGATATATTGTATGTGATACAATGGGAGAGATGATTAGTTCTCCTTTGAGTGTCTAATTTACCCATCAAGTGCCCTAGATACACTCACTGCTTCTCCCTCCATCACTCGCCTACAGATGAGATGCTCCCAACATACAAGAGAGTGAAGGACCACAGGCTTTATGCTTCCAGAGGTCCGTAAGCCCTCAGAAGTCTATCTTTCCTTCAAGAAAATGCTGCCTTGTTACTTTGTAGGGCTATGTATAGGACATTGTGGTCAGAGGGCAGATTGGAAAGCTCTTTTGGGTTCACCTGAAGATACTGAGGGCTCTTTCTTTTTCTGCACTGGTTGTAGAGCGCGGCCAAGACTCACCATGTGGAACCAGTGGAAGCCGATTGTGATGCTGCTTCTCGTCTCTTCCAGCTCCCTCGTGGTCGGTAGGTGCCACTCACACACTTGCACTGTTGTTCCCACTGTTAGTGAGCGAGATCAGTTTTACTCCAAGTAACAATGAACATCCCCTTTCCCCAAGCATTTTTGCTGGTGTGTTACATGTATCCCATTTGTCATTCAGGTCTAAAGTACAGTGGATATTGTAAAAATGGTTTGATAGTTAATTTGAAAACGGTTTGAAAGAGAGAAATAACACAATGGCAGCTAAATATACAGCAACTTGAAAATATTTTACCCTATGATAATATTAAATGGGTTGCTATTTTAACGGCAGGCCTTGACCATTTGGCGGAAAAAAACTTGTTGCTGTGCCTATGCTACTTTATGAGATCCTTGGGAATTCTGGGAACCTCTTTCTTATATGCTCATGATGTCCAGATCTGCCTGAAGGTCTCTTCCCTGGACAACATTAACTTTTGTTCAACACCTTGTGAAGATTTCAGACATAGATGTCAACTCAAAACCTTAAACTTAAGCCTAGTAAAATAGAATTGTGTCTTATTTCTCCAAAGAAATCTAACATGTGTGCACAAGAATGGATAGAATCCTTCTCTTTCCTGGAGTGTCAACCCACCATAGTTCAGAACTTGAAGTCTCCTGACTTCATCCTCGAGAATTTCTTAAAAATCAAATTAGAACCATTACCAAGAGCACTGGGATCCACCTAAGGCTGATCTGGGAAATCTGGCAGCTCATTCTGTAACAGAACTTAAAATTTGTTGTTCAGACATTGGTTCTCTCCAGACTAGACTGTGGGAGCTCACTCCTCTCATGCTTTCCCAAAGCACACTGGGCTCTGCCCATTACAGTTCTACGTGCTATGCCCACTTTGTTACTAGTCACACGAAATTTGACCACTTCTCACCTATCCAGCTGCCTTTACAATAGCTTAAATTAAAACTGCTTGCACCACACACAAAGCCCTTAATTCTTCTTCGTCCATCCACTTAGCTGGTAAAATTTTAATTTCAGGCACAAAATGGGTTTGAAGTACATACAATACCTTCTCTTCAAGCTTCCCAGTTACAGAGAAGAAGAATACATAAACCAATGATTCCCGGAAAGCATCACAAGAATCTGGAACTCCCTTCCTCCAACCCTCTGAATGACCACATGCTGCGCAACCTATAAAAAGGAACTTAAGGCTCTTCTCTTCGAAAGACACTTGGACTAAATCTATGATCTCCCACACGCTCTTGAATGTCTTTCACTTTTCCTGTACTCTATCTCTGTAGGAAGCTGGCTCTGTATCTACTATATCGAAATGAGATATACTGTAGTGTGCACAGAGTCCAGGGGTTCCCCCAGAGGCTTAACAGAGGATAAAGTAGATAATACCAATGCTCTCTTCTGTGGTAGTGTGGTCGAGCAGTCAGGCTTATCAGAGGGTAGTGCAAAGCATTTGTTGTACACACAAAGACACTAGAAGAAGCACACACTCAATGACTTAACTCCAGACCAATGTTTTTTAAATATTGGCAATAATCTGTTTTAAAACTTGACAGTGCAATTTTCAGAAACCGTTCCTGGGGGGAAGAAAAGTTAGATTGATTTGGAGGTAAGTACAACACTTACAGTTTAAGTCTCTGGCGGTTAGGAAGTCATAGGTTGGGGTTCAAGGTAACCCCAAACACCAACCACCAGCAACATGGGGCCGGCCGGGTGCAGAGATCAATGTTGAGGCAAATTGAACATGGGCTCCGATGGAGACTGGGGGCACTCAGATTTAGATCTGAAGGCAGGTAAGTACCCACATCTTCGGAGGGCAGACCTGGGGGGGTTAGGGGAGCACTGAGGGGGGGCACAAGGCCAGAGAGGTCTCTCCCAGCCTTCTCTAACAGGTGCCAGTGTCCCCCTTACAGGATGGCCACAGAGAAGCTCAAAGGGGGAAAACCCTACTCCCTTCTGTGGCACCTCTCTGTAGGCAAAAAGCAAGCATGGTAGGAGGATGGCCTATCTCCTTTTGAGTTTTTCAAGGAGCCCCATAATCATGCCCTTCAATGTCTTGTTGAACCTCTCAACAAGTCCACTGGTTTGTGGATGGTATGGTGTGGTGAACTTATGAGGCACCCCACACTCATTCCACGTGTTTCAGTTAAGCTGATATGAAGTTTGTACCTCTGTCAGAAACCACCTCCTTAGGAAAACCCTCTCTGGTAAAAATACCAACCAGGGCCTTGGCTACTGCAGGAGCTGTAGTAGACCTAAGGGGAATTACTTCAGGGTATCTGGTAGCATGATCAACTACTACCAGTATGTATTGGTTCACTGAGGCTGTGGGTGGTTCAAGTACACTGACAATGTCCACACCAACCCTTTCAAAGAGAACCCCTACCAAGAGAAGTGGAATGAGGGGGGGCTTTGGGTGGCTACCTGTCTTGCCACTGGCTTGACAGATGACACAGGAGCTACAAAACTCCTTCACTTTCTGGGACATATTGGCCCAATAAAAGTGGTTGACAAGTCTGTTCCACGTTTTGGTTTGTCCCAAATGCCCAGCTAAGGGGATGTCATGGGCCAAAGTGAAGATAAACTCTCTAAACCCCAAAGGCACTACCACTCTCCTGGTTGCACCAGGTTTGGGGTCTCTGGCCTCAGTATAAAGGAGTCCATCTTCCCAATATACCCCGTGGGAGCCACTGACATCTCCCTTCTCCTGTGCAGAAGCTTGCTGCCTCAGGTCTTCAAGAGTGGGGAACATCTTTTGTCCCTGGCACAGCTATTCCCTTGAGGGTCCCCCTGGGCCAGAGAGCTCTACCTGATAAGGCCCCAGCTCCATGGACTCAGTTCCCTCAGGGGATAAGACATCTTCCTGAGAAGAGAGGTCTTGTTTCTTGTGCTGTTCAGAGGCTGGTCCCCCAGTCTTCTCACCTTTTCTCTTGGAAGGTTGGGCCATTATTCTAGGATAAGTCTCCAGCTCTATGGACTCAGTTCCCTCAGGGGAGAAGACATCTTCCTGAGAAGAGAGATCTTGTTTCTTGTTCTGTTCAGAGGCTGGTCCCCTAGTCCTCATACCTTTTCTCTTGGAAGGTTGGGCCATTATTCCAGGCTCCAACACTTCTTTTTCACCATATGCTCTGCTTTGCACTCTAGGTTTCACACACACCAGTGCAGGGATTCCCAGCTTGGCTGCATGGGTTTTGAGCTGTACCTCAGCCCAAGCTGAGAACTCCAGATCATTTCCAGCAAGCATTCCACTGGGATTGCAGAAGAGACCACTACCTGTTTCAGGCCAGTGACCCCTCCCCATTCTAAAGTCACCATAGCCATGGGATCGATTTTAGTCACATTGTCAGCATTGGTAACTGGATATGTTTGTCCAGCCAAATACTGTCCTGGTGAAACCAGTTTCTCTGTCACCATTGTGACACTGACACTTGTATCCCTCAGGGCTTCTATCTTTGTCCTATTGATTAAGAGCTGCTGCCTGTATTTTTGCATGTTAGGCGCCCAGGCAGCCAGTGTGGCTATATCCACCCCTCCCTCAGAGACTAGAATAGCTTCAGTGTGAACCCTGATTTGCTCTGGGCACACTGTTGATCCCGCCTGGAGACTGGCTATTCCAGAACTAACTGGAGCAGTACTAGGGGAATTTTTCTTGGGACAGGCCATGTCTCCAGTTTAGTGTCCATGCTGTCTGCAGGTGTGACACTAGGCTTTCTTGGGATCAACGTTTTTACCCTTGTACCCATTTGTGGACTGTGAAGAGGCTCAGGGCCCACCCTCCTGAGCAGGTTTTTTGGGCCCTTGTGAAGACTCTTTGTTTTTGTCCTTAGGTGTCTCACCACCCTTCCCCTGGGGAGGCTTTGTGACCCCCTTTCTTTTGGTCCTCCCCTGTAGAAGTCTTGGTCACCCTAGTCTTGACCCAATGGTCTGCCTTCTTTCTCAATTAATGGGGAGAAATTGGACCTAGGTCTAGCAGATGTTGATGCAACTTGTCATTGAAGCAGTTACTTAACAGGTGTTCCTATATAAACAAATTATAAAGCCCATCATAGTCATGCACTCCACTGCCAGTTATCCAACCATCTAGTGTTTTCACTGAGTAATCTACAAAATCAAGGCAGGACTGGATTGATTCTATACTCCTCAGTGGTGAATCCAAGCCCTCAATCAGGGTAGCCTTCATGTGGTCGTAGGATTCAGCATCTTTACCAGTGAGTGTGAGAAGTCTACCTCTATACTTACCAGTGAACAGTTCTCAAGGGAGAGCTCCCCAGTGAGATCTGTTTAACTTTCTGGTTGCACAAGCCCTCTCAAAAGGTTGTGAACCACTTGGTGATATCATCACTCTCTTCATATTTTGAAACAATCCCTTTGGGGATTTTTTGGATGTCAGTATTCTCTCTGACCCTATCTATGTTGCTGCCACCATTAATGAGTGCTAAACCCATTTCTGCTCTCTCCCTTTCTATAGTTAGAGTTGCTGCTCCAAAGCGAATCTTTTGGCCATCCTTGCTAAAAGGATGTCCTCTTAATTGAGGCTGCCCTCAATGTTCCCAGAGGAACTGGACTCCCCTGTGGAAAATCCAGTTCCTGTGAGTACTATCCTTGGGATCCTGGTCTCCCTAGTTAGGTGGGGAGGGGTGAGGTCATCTTCCTCATTACTAACATCTTCCCTGTCTAAGTGGAGTTCTTCCTCCTCAGTAGGGCGGTCCCTGGTGTACTCTGCCAAAAGCTCCTGGAGCTTGACATTGGTAGGGCTGGAACCTGTTTTAATCTTTTTCAGCTTACAGAGGGACCTTAACTTTGCCATCCCTGTATGGAGGTAAGGGGTGAGGTTGAGTTCCACAACCATTTCTTCTGAGCGACTCATTATGTTACTAAAAGTTGAAATTACTTTTTAGAAACTAAAAGCCACTTCTGGTAACTAACTCCTAACTTAAAACAACTTTTAAATCTAAAAAGAAATGCTAAGGGGACATAACCAAGGCCCCAGCAGGACTTTAAAAATTTAGAAAAATATGCCAAATTAAAAAATCAGTTTTCTAAAGGCAGTTTTGGAACTTAGTCATGTGATCAGGTATTGGCTGAGTAGCCCAGCAAATGCAAAGTTGTAGACCCCACCGCTGATCCACCAATGTAGGAAGCTGGCTATGTATGTGCTATATCAAAATGAGATATAGTGTGCACAGAGTCCAGGGGTTCCCCAGAGGCTTAACAGAGGCTAAAGTAGATAATACTAATGCTCTCTTTTGTTTTAGTGTGGTCGAGCAGTTAGGATTATCAGAGAGTAGTGCAAAGCATTTGTTGTACACACACAGACAATAGAAGAAGCACGCACTCAATGACAACTCCAAACTAATGGGTTTTATATAGCAAAAATATATTTTCTTAATTTAGTTTTAGAACCACAAGATTCAAGTTGCAGGTAAGTACTTCAATAACTTCGTATTTCACACATGTATCAACAGTACTTTGTTTGAAATCGATAAGTTATACAGTTTTTGAAATATTGGCAATAATCTGTTTTAAAACTTGACTGTCATTTTCAGAAACATTTCCTGGGGGGAAGAAAAGTTAGATCGATTTGCAGGTAAGTACAACACTTACAGTTCCAGTATCCGGGGTTAGGATGCCCACAGGTTGGGGTTCAACTTAAGCCCAAACACCCACCAACAGCAACACGGGGCCGGCCGGGTGCGGAGGTCAAAGTTGAGGCAAAATTAACATGGGCTCCGATGAAGACTGGGGGCACTCGGTTTTAGATCTACAGGCAGGTAAGCATCCATGTCTTTGGAGGGCAGACCTGGGGGGTTTTGAGGGGCATTCGGGGGGGCCACAAGTAGGCACCAAACATACACCCTCAGAGGCACTCAGTCGGCCGGGTGCAGGGTGTAAACAAAGCGCCAGGTCTCCAATGATTCTCTATGAGGTGACCCTGGGGGTCACTCAGAGGCTGCATGCAATGTCCACTGGGTCGTCTCGGGCAAACCACAGGCTGGACAGGGAGGAGGGTTGCCTGCTGAATGTTGCTGCACCAGAGGTCAGGTTCTACAAGGCCTGGGGGCTGCGGGTGCAGTGTGTCTTTAGGTGTCGGATATCTCCATTTAGAGCTTTCGCGGTCAGGGGGCTCCTCGGGATTGCTTCTGCAGGTGTCGTTGTGAAGGGGTGGAGAGGTCAACCCAGGGTGGGAACTTGCTCAAAATCGCCTGGGGATCCTCTCCAGCAGGTTGGACCACCTTGACACAAGCTGTGGGCTTCAGGTGCAGAGTGGTCATGACTCACGCATTCGGAGCAAGGCTGGAGTCCTTGGTTGTTGTTTCTTCTTGGACAGGGCCGCTGTCCACAAGAGTTCTTAGTCCTTTTGGGTGCAGGGCAGTCCTCTGGGGCATGGCAGAGGTCGCTGGTCCCGCTGGATGCATTGCTGTTCTTGTGCAGGTTCTTTGAAGCAGGAGACAAACCGGTAGGGCTGGGGTCAAATCAGTTGTCGTATTCCTTCTTCCCTGCTGGGGGTTTCAGCTATGCAGTCCTTCTTCTTCTTCTTCTTGTCAGGTCACCAGGAATCTGGTGAGCTGGGCTCAGGGAGGCCCTTAAATCCTCGATTTAGGGGCATTACAGGGGTCAGAGGGCAGTAGCCAATGGCCACTGTCTCTGAGGGTGGCTACACCCTCCTTGTGCCCACTCCCTTTGGGGAGGGAGGCACAACCCTAATCCTATTGGTCCCTGTCCTCCAAAACAAGATGGAGGATTCTACAGGGAGGGCGTCACCTCAGCTCTGGACACCATAGGGGTGGTCCTGGCTGTGGTGGTCACTCCTCCCTGTTTTCCCTAATTTTCCCACCAGACTTGCTGCCAAAAGTGGGGCTTTGTCCATAGGGGGGGCAACTCTACTAGCTGGAGTGCCCTGGGGCACTATAATCTGAGGCTTGTGCCTTTGAGGCTCACTGCCAGGTGTTACAGTTCCTGTAGGGGGGAGGTGTGAAGCACCTCCACCCAGGACAGGTGTTGTTTCTGACCACTGAGTGCACAAAGGCTCTCACCCCATGTGGTCAGAAACTTGTCTGAAAGTGGCAGGTTGGCACAGACCAGTCAGTCCTGCACTAGCAGTTTGGCTAACATACAGGGGGCATCTCTAAGATGCCCTCTGTGTGCATTTTTTCAATAAATCCCACACTGGCATCTGTGGGGGTTTATTGTGCTGAGAGGTTTGATACCAAACGTTCCAGTATTCAGTGAAGCCATTATTAAGCTGTGGAGTTCATAATGACAAACTCCCAGACCATATACTCATTATGGCTACACTGCACTTACAATGTCTAAGAATGGACTTAGAACCTGTAGGGGCATATTGCTTATGCAGCAATGCCCGCATCTATGGTATGGTGCACCCTGCCTTAGGGATGTATGGCCTGCCATAGGGGTGTCTTACCTTTGCCACAGGCAGTGGTTGGTGCCATGTCGACTTTGCCTTTTTCTCCCCACCAGCACACACAACATGCAAAGGCAGTGTACATGTGCTTGGTGAGAGGTCCCCTAGGGTGGCATAATACATGCTGCAGCCCTTGGGGACCTTCCCTGGCCACAGGGCCCTTGGTACCATGGGTACCTTTCACAAGGGACTTCACTGTGTGCCAAGGTGTGCCAATTGTGAACACAAAGGTACAGCTTTTGGGAAAGAACACTGGTGCCGGGGCCTGGTTAGCAGGATCCCAGCACACTTTCAAAGTTGCCATCAACACTATGCAAAATGTGGAGGGGTAACCATGCCAACAGTGGCACTTTCGTACAATCTCCAATAAGTTATTGCGAAGAATGTTGGCAAATGTATGCTCGAAAAACACTATGATGCCCCAGGTCCATGTCTGCAATATATAAAATCACAAATATGAATAAATATGCTAGATTAGCAGCTGAGCCATGGGCAAGCTCAAGAACAATAGTTCCCAACCTGTTGTCCGGGGACCCCTGGGTGTCCGCAATGCCTCCTCAGGGGATCCGTGACTGCTGAGAAAATTAAATAATATTAAAAGTTTAGGTCCCCAGCTTTCTGAAATGTCTCAATGCGGGGTCCCTGGATTCCAATAATGCGTTCCAGTATTGATAAAGAGGGGGTCCACAGAAGTTAAAAGGTTGGGAACCACTGCTCTATAATGTACATTTGCATGTGTTCAGCCTAAGTGGAACTCACTGAACGCAGACAGAAATGTGCATAGCCATGTAGTTTTGAGGCACTGGGCGCACTGGGCCCTGTGCCATAGGGTCAGCCTAGACCCCCAGCTGAGATTAGACAATAGGAGCTACTTCTGGCACAAGGAGACTGTACAGGAAGTGGGAGGGCATTCTAGTGAACAATGGTGTAGAAGCAGCTTGGTGGGAAACAAGCATACTCCAAAATAGGGGAACAAATTACCAAAGAGGGTTCTGGTAGACTAGCTCTGTACCTGTGTTTGTGTCATTTGTTCCAATCCTCCTCAGAACTCTGCAACAAACTATATGTGGTGTGTAGTTAATAAGAGGACATTATGCAACGAAGTCAGGATACAAACTCAGCATAAGCAGCCCAGAGACATTACCTCCTCAGGAAACGAGAATGAAGATCAGATCCCCGATAGTGGCTTAAGGTAGCAGAATCCAACTGGGAGTTGATTTGACGTTGCCACAAAACCATTAAACATGTTATGTTGACGTTAATGAGGAACATTAGAAGTCAATAATCCTTAAGGCCTTGAACACAATCGATCCCATACAACTATTTTGGGAGCAAATTTCTATTTGCTTCTAAAACCGGATTACCCATAGGGAACTGCAGCTCGGAGGTAGTGTTTCTGCGATTTGTGGCATGTGAAGCACATAGTGCACAGGTACTATTTTACTCACAATGGTAGGTGGAACAACATATACTGTCAGCATGTTATTCTCAATTGAAAGGTGACTGCCATCTAATCTGGTGCACTCACGCAATTGCAAACCTTGACTCTACTCAGATTAGGGTGTGTGTGCAATTTTCCTCAGATTTTAGCAGGTCATTTGTCATCAGGCCCCGAGTTGACTGTGATGATTTAAGCGACGTTTTCAGTCATGATCAAGTATTTTCTGTGCTTCATTTTTAGCTTCAGAGGAGAAAGAGGAAGGTAGTTCGCTTTGGTCTTCACTTCCTTACATCGCTGTGGGTGCAGGTAAGGTATAACCATAGTCCTCTTTCTGCAAGTATCCTGTCATGTTGTTCTTGACCAACACGACATAGTGGAGGCACCAAGGGGCAACAGATTGCTGTTTTTGTGGAATTTCAAGATTAATATGATCATCCACATTTTGAGTGGCCAAGGAGCTCCTTTTATTTACAGGGCCCTGGCTATGTCTGTGGGCGCAAAGCCCAAGAAGGAGTCAGGTTACCACAGAGTGAGACCAGTGGGGGTAATTGTAAGTGCCTGAAGTAGATTCACTTGTAAAGCCTTCTGCAGTGGTTGAAATGAGACAACACGGCATAAGAGCAGCAGAGAACCAGAGAGCCTCGAAGTCCACAAAGCTCCATGTTCTCTTTTTGCAAACAGTGATTCTGGCACTAGGGGATCACAGATGACAAAGAGAAACATTCAAATGTTGGAACTTTAACAAAAAGAGCACGGGTGGGACAACGTCTGTATATTGTGCCAAAGCTTTATCCCGAGAACAAATCTAATGAACACTTAAAACAATGGAGAAAGAGGTTATACATAATTGCTCCCTCTCTACTTAAACTCAAATTCTCTCTAACTTCCACCCTTCATCACAGGTTCTGTAAAGGAAGACTGAGGTGCAAAGGCAGCTCGAAGTCTCTTGGTATCATTAGTGGAATGCATGTTCAGTGGGGCTGTAGGTCAGAGGTGAACTAGATTGGCAAGTAGTTATGTTTTTAGGCTGGAATTGTGGGAATTTCTATTCTTTTGCATAGTTAATGGTAGAGGGAGGTGGTGTTGGTTGCTCGTGTAACTTTGGTCTCTTTTTCCGCACAGCGGTTGGTGCTGTTGTGGCCCCTGCTGCATTGGCTGCAGCTGGTTTCACAGGAGCTGGTATATCAATTGGGTCCTTGGGGGCTGCAATGATGATGAAGACGACAACCATAGCCTATGGTGGTGGAGTGCCGGCTGGATCAGTGGTCGCCACCCTGCAGAGCATGTGTAAGAGAAGCACGATGTGAACTGGTGGAATCTCCAAGTGAGTGTATGAGGCACCCTCTGTCAGTTTTAAGGCAGCCTGATCCAAGATGAAAGCACTCTCTCAAATGAGCAAGTTGCCATTGAAGTAGGGATAGAACAGCATTTATGTTTTTTAATGCTAACCCTAGCTGGCTGGTGGTACACCGTGGTTATCACAATGTGGCCTTCGTGTTGAATACTCTATCTGTCATACAAGAAGCCTCACAGTGTGGCACTGACTCAGTGGTCTGATGGCACTCAAGGTAAGATATTTCAACAGTGAGTCACCTGGTGCCGTATTACACCAAGGTCCACGGAGGCTTGCAACATGCATTCATGCCCACTTTGCGTGTCCCCGAGGCACTTTGATTTACAGAAGTGGCCGCAGACGATTGTGTGGCCTCTTCTGTAATACAGATAGCGCTGGCGCACATGTAGTGCCAATGCTATCATCAGAGAGCGTTCCCACATGTGCTTGGGGGCGTGACCCCATGCAAATGAGGGAATCTCTTTGCACTCACACAGGTGCAAAGAAAAAGAAGCTCTCAGGAGGTGTTCTGACAGTGTGCCACAAATTTATGACGGACTGTCAGCGTGCCCCTGATAGCAGAGGGCTAAGGGTACTCTTATGGACCTCCCTAGGCATCCCCTTGCAGGCGAGTGCACTCACTCACTGATCCTGCTTGCAAGGAGATCTCTCTCCCTTCTTAAAAGTGCAGGCAGGTTGCTACCTGCGCAGTGAAACACGGAGTGGCTGCTTCATTGCTGCTCTGTATTTCACTTGAATGCGCTGCCCCCATGGCACCACAAGTCACTGCTGGCCTGAGGGCAGCACATTCAATATATTAGGGCACACTTTCCCTGTTTTTGCTTGGCAAGCCTGTTCTAAGGTGCGCTGTGGCGCAAGCAGGGAAAGTGCTCCCTATATGTAATAGGCCCCCAGGTAGTTAAAGCAAAAAGAATAATCTGATGTGGCAAATGTGTGATGATCCTGGTAAGAGTGCAGAGAAGGACCTGAAATTTCTAGAGGTAGCTTGAATTGTAGCTTAAGTTGTATGACAGAGTGCTGGTGGTGATTGTCTGGTGGTTCGGAAAGTGCAGACATTGGCCAGTGAGCCTGGAGCAGCCAAAATGTGGAATTCTTAAGAGCTGATCAACAACGTTATATTTATGAAATGTGATTTCTCAGAGAACCATATTCAGTGTCATTATGTACATATAGGGGGTCATTCCAACCTCGGCGGTAAAAGGCGCTTACCGCCGTTCAGAAGACCGCCATAACACCGCCGCGGCCGCGGTAAACCGCCACGGTCATTCTGACCCACAACAGGCAAACCGCCAAAATACAGACATCCACAAAAGTCCGCCACACCAAAGGGCAGCAGGAAACTGGCGATGACCAAACCTCCACCGTCACGCTAACAGAAATACGCCCACACTATCACGACACACGAATCCACGCGGCGGTCTTTCAACCGCGGTATTCCATTGGCGGTACACACCGCCGCACTCGAAATACACACACTTGTACAAAACACTACCACATTGGACAATTCAAAATACACACACCTGATACACATACACACACCACTCCCACACACCCAATACAATATAAAATACACACCACATCACCCACAAACCTCCACTCCTAGAGATTCGTGAACACGCACCGAGAAAAGACATCCGAGCACCCAGACGCCCAATTCACTGTCACCCAGCAATATTTGCACGCACTTCACACAACACAACAATACACATCACCACACTTAGCACCACACAATCCACCCTACACATCACCCACACCACCCCATGGCACCGCAAAGACACCCCAGGTTCTCTGATGATGAACTCAGGGTCATGGTGGAGGAAATTGTACGAGTAGAGCCACAGCTGTTCGGGACACAGGTGCAGCACACCACCATTGCCAGGAAGATGGAGCTATGGAGCAGAATAGTGGACAGGATCAACGCTGTGGGACAGCACCCAAGAAATAGGGATGACATCAGGAAGAGGTGGAACGACCTACGGGGGAAGGTGCGTTCCATGGTATCCAGGCACAACATCGCGGTGCAGCGGACTGGCGGCGGCCCCCCACCTCCTCCCCCAGAATTTACAACATGGGAGGAGCAGGTCTTGAACATCCTGCATCCTGAGGGCCTCGCAGGAGTAGCTGGAGGAATGGACTCTGGTAAGTCTCATCTTCACTACTTCATCCCCCCCACCCCACCTGCATGCCAACTCATACCCCCACCCTCACCCCCACCCCCATCACACCTACTCCTTGCAAATGTCTCACCATCACAACCCACCCATCCCAACACCTAGCCCTGCATGCGTCCACAAAGCATGGACACCCATCACCAAAGCTTGCCCACTGCACATACACATACAAACCCCCCCCCCAAACCACCGTCACAACAGCCCCCACAAAGGAATGCCAGCACTGGGGTACACGGGCACCCACCCATTGCACGCTATGGCACACACAGATGCAATAACCATACTTTTATACCCCTGCAGGACCCGAACGCCAGGTCACCGCGCAGGAGGGTCCACAAATGTCCACTCCACCCCCAGAAGAGGCCCACAGTGAGGACAGCAGCTCTGTCTCCCTGGATCTAGATGACCAGCCCGGTCCATCGGGGACCTCGGGACAGTCGGTTCCCCTCAGACAGCCACAGGCCACAGTAGGCCTTCCCCCCTCTGGGAACACCAGCACAGCACCCACCCAGCGGGCCCATACCTCTGTCCCCAGGACACGTCAATCAGCGGTGTGTCCACCACTACAGGGAACCCAGGCTAACCCAACACCCCAACAACAACAGGGACCCCTGGGGGCAGTGGTAGTGGGCACACGGTCCAGGGGACAGAGTCCCATGGAAACAGGGGAACTGGGAGGGCTGCTGTGCGACAGGGGGGGGACAGGCCCAGGGAACCCAATCTCCACGAGGCCCTCTCCTCCATCATGGGAGCATACCACCACTCCCAGGAGACGATGGCGACGGTCCTGGCCAGGTTTCAGGAGATCCAGCTTCTGCAGAAGCAACAGTATATGGGGTTCAGGGAGGAACTAAGAAACATCAGTTCCGCCATGGGTACCATTGTAGTGGCCCTGAATTAGGTAGTCACCACATTGCGGGACACTGTGGCACCTCAAAGGGCCCCTGACACTAGCATGGACCAAGAACTGCCAACCACCTCTGCCGGCGCTAGTGGACAGGAGGCCCCGACACAATACCAATAGGCCACCAGAACCCCACCCCCTGCAGAAGGAGAACCACCCCGCAAGCGGGCCCGGAGATCCAGGAAGAAGACAGAGTAAGATGTCAAGACCCCCGCCAGCAAAGGAAACCGCCCTGATTGTCATCCCACTGTCCCACATTGTCACCCTGTCCAACCTTAAACTGCCCCTGCTCCACTTTCCACAGGCATTTGGACAATGCACCTGTGATACTGATAGTCTGGACTCTGCCATGGACATTCCTCCACCATCACCCCTCACCGATTTGCAACCACCCATCCAATTTAGAGCACTTGAATAAACACACTTATTGCACAAAACAATCTGGAGTCTGGCTGTGATTTAGAACAAAAGTATTAGACATGACCGTGCCAAAATGTTCATTCACAATGTGATGCCAACAAACCGCTGTCACACAGCTGTAGTCCATGGGGAAACAAAGCAGATGTCACGCAGTGGGGCCCACATCTCTGAAAACGGAAGGGAAAGTCACCACACAGTTACCATACACTGGGGGAAAAAGTGAGACAGTAGAGAGGTAGGAGTCTTTAAGTAAATGTAATATGCCGGTGTGTACTCTTACCTGTGTGTCATTGAAAATACTGCTGTATTACTGTGTTCCTGTTCTCTATGTCGTCCTCTTCGGCTTCCTCCTCTTCACTCTCCACAGGCTCCACAGCTGCTACAACACCACCATCTGGACCATCCTCCTGCAGAAAAGGCACCTGGCGTCGCAAAGCCAGGTTGTGAAGCATACAGCAGGCCACGATGATCTGGCACACCTTCTTTGGTGAGTACATTAGGGATCCACCTGTCATATGGAGGCACCTGAACCTGGCCTTCAGAAGGCCAAAGGTTCGCTCGATCACCCTCCTAGTCCGCCCATGGGCCTCATTGTACCGTTCCTCTGCCCTTGACCTGGGATTCCTCACTGGGGTCAGTAGCCATGACAGGTTGGGGTAACCAGAGTCCCCTAATAGCCACACCCGGTGCCTCTGGAGTTGACCCATCACATACGGGATGCTGCTATTCCGAAGGATGTAGGCGTCATGCACTGACCCAGGGAACTTGGCATTAACATGGGAGATGTACTGGTCAGCCAAACACACCATCTGTACATTCATGGAATGAGAACTCTTCCGGTTCCTGTACACCTGTTCACTCCTGCTGGGGGGGACCAAAGCAACATGGGTCCCATCAATGGCACCAATGATGTTGGGAATATGTCCAAGGGCATAGAAGTCTCCTTTCACTGTAACCAAATCCCCCACCTCAGGGAAAATGATGTAGCTCCGCATGTGTTTGAGCAGGGCAGACAACACTCTAGACAACACCTTGGAAAACATGGGCTGGGACATCCCTGATGATATGGCCACTGTTGTTTGAAAAGACCCACTTGCTAAGAAATTGAGTACTGACAGCACCTGCACTAGAGGGGGGATCCCTGTGGGTTGGCAGATGGGTGACATCAGGTCTGGCTCCAGCTGGGCACACAGTTCCTGTATAGTGGCTCGGTCAAGCCTGTATGTCAGTATGACATGTCGTTCCTCCATTGTCGACAGGTCCACCAGCGGTCTGTACACGGGAAGATTCCTCCATCTCCTCGCATGTCCCAGCAAACGGTGCCTATGAAGGACAACAGCGAGCACAGAGACAATCAACCCACAGGTACGTAACCACAGCTTGCACATAACACGATTCCCAATGCATTGAAAGGTTTGTATGAGTATTGATGCAAGGCCTAGGTATGTGTGACGCAGTAGAAATTAAGCCATGTGGGCCCTTGAAATGGCGGCTGCCTGACCTGTGAAGTGCGACAATGGGATATGAGGTCAATGCGCTGGCGTGGCACACCGTGGCGGTAGGCGGTCGAAGACCGCGGCGCAAAGCCGCATTGGTTAACATTGCACCCTATGGGTTTTATGAGCCAATGACGATGTGCACCGGCGGTCGCGGTACGCACCGCCACGGTACGCACCGCCGCGGGCGTGACCGCCATTTTCTATCTGCTTAATCACTCGATACCTGATCTTCCACAGGAGAGGACCTACACTGCAAGTGCTGCTGTGACCTCGGTCTGGAAGAGACAATGGCTCATGCGACTGGGGAAAGGGCCCCAGCCTTCACTGCGGAGAAGTTGGAGAAACTTGTGGATGGGGTCCTCCCCCAGTATGCGCTACTCTATGGTCCTCCAGACCAACAGGTAAGTACACAGGGACCATGGTTAGTGGGCAATGCCTGGGTTGAGTGGGGTGGATGAAAGATGGTGGGGAGGGGAACGATTGAGGCATGCATCAAACGACAGATGAGAGCATGTGCCACATGGCAAGGGTGGGGATGGGGGGCCACTCACATCGAGCATGCAGAAGGTGATGACAATTTTTCTCTCCCTGTACATGTCACATAGGTCAGCGCCCACCAGAAAGTCGCTATTTGGCGTGCCATCGCCAAGGACGTCCTGACCATGGGGGTCCACAACAGACGGGGCACCCACTGCCGGAAGAGATGGGAGGACATCCGACGCTGGAGCAGGAAGACGGCGGAGGCTCAGCTGGGGATGGCCTCCCAACGTAGGAGGGGTGCCAGTCGTATTTTGACCCCCCTGATGTCCCGGATCCTGGCGGCGGCCTACCCCAATTTGGATGGGCGCGTGAGGACATCACAGCAGACACAAGGGGGTGAGTACAAATACATTCTGCTGACTTTGCGCGCAGTGGAGGTGTCTGGGTGGGGGAGGAGGGCTGTGGGGATCCCTAGGCCAGGGCGATTTCTGTAGGCTAGGCCCCTCCGTAAGGCATGGCCCTGTGCCCCCGCCCCCCACCTCTGTAGGGTGCCAAGTACAGGTATCCATGGCCCTGTGTCATCTATGTGTGCAGTTGTCGTCCATAGGCTTGTAGGCCATGTCCCACGGATTGCGTAGTGGACCCCAAGTGCACGGCGTAGTGCAGGGGGCTTCTGTGTCTGTCCTCTCCGCCAACGGTGTCGCCAATGCATGCACTCAACATGTCTTTATTTCTCCCCCCCCCCTTTTTTGTGGTCTTCCTGTTCATGTGTGCATTAGCATCATCAGGCGGAGGAGAAGTGGCATCGGAGCACGAGGGAGCTGCATCACACATGGCCCTGGAGGGCCATGCAACGGAGTCCGAATACACCAGTGGGACGGAGGGCGAGGGGAGATCCACAGCGGGGACTCGTGCTGATGTCAGTGACAGCGACTCGTCCTCTGAAGGGAGCTCCCTTGTGGTGGCGGCAACATCCGTGCCCCCCGCAACAACAGGTACAGCCGCCACCCAGCGCACCAGCACCGCCCTCCCAGCAGCCCCTCAGCGTTTGCCCGTGCCCGCTCACCCAGGAAGGTGGGCATCTCCTTCGCCCCAGGCACCTCAGGCCCTGCCCCTGTCACCCCTGCTGCCCTCAGTGAGGAGGTCATTGACCTCCTGAGGACCATCATTGTTGGGCAGTCTACCCTTTTGAATGCCATCCAGGGTGTAGAAAGGGAGGTGCACCAGAGTAATGCATACCTGGAGGGCATTCATTCTGGTCAGGCTGCCCATCAGCAATCGTTCAACGCTCTGGCCTCAGCACTGACGGCAGCCATTGTCCCTGTCTCTAGCCTCCCCCTCCAACTTCCTCCACCCAGACCCAATCCCCTGTACCTCTGCCTATCCCAGACACACCATCAGACCAGCCTGCACACACCTCAACACCCAAGGAAAGCTCATCCAGACATAAGCACCACACATCACACAAGCATTCACACAAGCAACATCCACATGCAGACATACCAACACCCACTGCCTCCACTGTGTCCCCCTCCTCGTCGTCTCCCTCCTCCCTCCCTGTCACGTCTCCACTCACACTTGCATGCACAACATCTTCAGCCACTACGTCCATCACCAGGACACCCACCAGAACACTCCGCACACGTGCAGTCACCACCCCCACTACCATTTACACGTCCCCTGTGTCCTCTCCCAGTGTGTCTGTCACCCCCTCTTCCAAACTGCACAAACGCAGGCAGCCACCCACCCAACAGCCATCCACCTCACGACAGCCTCCAGCCCAAGCACCTGCACCCAAAGACACCAGACTTCACACTCCTACAACCACATCCTCTTCCTCCACTCCCATACCCACTACACCTACCCGTCCCTCTCTTTCGAAATTGCTTTTCTTTTCCAAACTTGACCTCTTTCCAACAACTCCCCCACCCCGTCCATCTCATAAGACTCCAATCAGCACCTCAGCCACCACAAAACCGGGACCTGTAAAAACTGTTTGCCATGGACTGTGGAGTCCCCCCCCCTCAAGGGCAGCCAGTTCAGCTAGGAGCCAAGGCACGGCCAGCCCACCCCCGGAAAAGCATCTGAAGATTGCCAGTGCCCGGCGCGAGAGACCAAAGACACCAGGGACCAAAATCCCTACATTGGCTCCGGCAGGAAGTTGGGTGCCACCTGGCACACCGCCAAAGGTAGGAAAGGGCCACAGGCGAACAGGGAAGGGTGGGAAGGGCAGCACGCCCGACAAGTCCGGCAGCAGGCCAGCTGGCCAGGAGGGCCCCACCAGCCCCATCCCAGGTGTGCAGGAGGACACCCAAAGGCCCGGTACTGCAGCCCAGGAGGGCCCCGCAAGCCACGTCCCAGGTGGGCAGGAGGACACCCACAGGCCCGGTACTGCAGCCCAGGAGGGCCCCGCAAGCCACCAGACAGATGGGTAGGAAGGCCCCGCCAGCCACATGTCAGGTGGCGAGTGACATCCATGCCATGGCCGGATCCGCTGACCTGGACACTCATCTCAAGCACCGCTGAAGTGGGCCCTTCATCTCAAGAACCGCTGAACTGGGCCCTTCATCTCAAGAACCGCTGAACAGGGCACCGCCGTCTCAAGCACCGCTGAACTGGGCCCTTCATCTCAAGAACCGCTGAACTGGGCCCTTCATCTCAAGCACCGCTGAACAGGGCACCGCCGTCTCAAGCATAGCTGAACTGGGCCCTTCGTCTCAAGAACCGCTGAACTGGGTCCTTCATCTCAAGCACCGCTGAACAGGGCACCGCCGTCTCAAGCACCGCTGAACAGGGCACCGCCGTCTCAAGCACCGCTGAACAGGGCACCGACGTCTCAAGCACCGCTGAACAGGGCACCGCCGTCTCAAGCACCGCTGAACAGGGCACCGCCGTCTCAAGCACCGCTGAACAGGGTCCTTCATCTCAAGAACCGCTGAACTGGGCCCTTCATCTCATGAACCGCTGAACAGGGCACCGCCGTCTCAAGCACCGCTGAACAGGGCACCGCCATCTCAAGAACCGCTGAACTGGGCCCTTCATCTCAAGAACCGCTGAACTGGGCCCTTCATCTCAAGCACCGCTGAACAGGGCACCGCCGTCTCAAGCACCGCTGAACAGGGCACTGCCGTCTCAAGCACCGCTGAACAGGGCACCGCCCTCTCAAGCACCGCTGGCCCATTGGCAGATGGGGCAGGCCCTCATCTGTGTCGGGCAGGGCTGCACGAAGCACTCTGGGCACCAAGCCCCCTCCAGAACCAGTGGAGACTGTCATCCACTTGTGAGACTGTGGCTTTGCACTCCCCAGGATGGCACAGTGGGCAAGCCACCCACTGTAGAGACTTGAGAGACTGTGGCTTTGCACTCCCCAGGATGGTAAAGTGGGCAAACCACCCACTGCAGAGACTTGTGAGACTGTGGCTTTGCACTCCCCAGGATGGTCCAGTGGGCAAACCACCCACTGTAGAGACTTGTGAGACTGTGGCTTTGCACTCCCCAGGATGGTCCAGTGGGCAACCCACCCACTGCAGAGACTTGTGAGACTGTGGCTTTGCACTCCCCAGGATGGCACAGGGGCAACCCACCCACTGTAGAGACTTGAGAGACTGTGGCTTTGCACTCCCCAGGATGGTCCAGTGGGCAAACCACCCACTGCAGAGATTTGTGAGACTGTGGCTTTGCACTCCCCAGGATTGAACAGTGGCCATGGAGGCCCCTCGTGGATCTGGCGTCGTGGACTCATCTGGCTGAGGTGCCCCCCCCCTTCCCTTCCCCCTGAGGTGCCTGTAGTTTTGCTATCTGATGCCCCTGCAGTGTTCTCTCCGTTGGTGTCAGGTATCCTGTGTGGGCTTTGCCCATGTAATTTGGGCCCTGTGGTCCACGGACAATGCCTGCAAAAATTATCGGACTTTTAATATTTATGTATATAATAGTTTTAGATGTGTGATATATTTATAAGCCAGTGATACAATATATTCGACTGTTTATGATCATTTCCTTTTGTCTTTGCATTCTTCCAGGGGGTTTGGGGGGTGTAACTGTGATGTATTGCTATGCATTGATGTGTGTGTTGTAGTGGGTGAGGGTGGGTGTGGTTGTGTCGCGTATGTGTGTCCCCGTAATTTTTTGCCTCCCCCCTCCCCTGTGTCGTAGGTGCAGTACTCACCGCTGTCTTCTGCGCCGGCGTTCGTGCTCCTGGTAGAGGAGCAGGAAGACAATAGCTGGGAGGATGTGGAGTTCGGGTTCCATGCTGTCCAGATTCCTCGTGGGGTGTATGGAGGTGAGCGTTTCCCGTTCGAAATGGCTGTTTCTGCCGTGTTTTTATCGGCGGGGCTACCGCCCCGGAAAGGGTGGCGGATTGGTGGGTTGTGATAGGGTGGGCGGTACATTGTCTCCCGCCTGTCTGTTGGCGGTGACCGCCGCGGTGTTTGTTTGTCCCGCCGTGGCGGTCGGAGTGTTGAAGTGGCGGTCTCTGTTGGCGGTTTCCGCCAGGGTCGGAATTCAATTTTTTTTACCGCCAGCCTGTTGGCGGGTTAGCCGCCGCTTTAACACCGACCGCCAGGGTTGGAATGACCCCCATAATTTCTTGTAAAAGATTATTTTGTAAAAGGTGTAAATATCTTTACAGCTAGACCCTCTTATTGCTGTTGAGTGTTGTGTAATATTTTTAAGGGTATGCTGCGTTCTGTGTTGGAACAGTTGTTGTTGTCTTTGGAGTGTTTGGTGGGTTCCTGGTTGGCTAAGGCCTGGCTGGCTGCGAGGCTTCAGTTAAGGTTTATAATTCCCGCCTAATGTCCTGCGGTGGTAGAACATGCAGCTTCTTCTCTGAGAGACTATTGTTCTTTTCCTTCTTAAGGGAAACAGATTTGCCATTCAGCCTATGCGTTTGTGGGATAAAAGAGAGCTCCAGTGGTAGCAATTCCTGAGGCTTTTATCAGAATATTAACTATAACCCCATGTACAGTTAATTCTAAATAACATTGAGCACTCAGTCATGGGGACAGTGGAGGCAGTGGTTGTGGGGTGCCAGTCAGCATGGCTCCTGCAGTCCCTCAGCAGTCCATGGATCTTTCCTGTCCATAGCTGCAGATCACAGAAAATGTCAGCTCTGTCCAGTAATTCATCTGTGGATAGGAAAATGCTGGTCCCTCATTGTAGGTTAGACCAAATGATGCTGATTGAGTAGCAGATGTGCAGTTCATTGAGGGGCTTTGGTCTCTGCTTTTTCATGCTCCAAAATGGGGACATTTTCTGGATTTAGTTAGTTTCATCCTTTTTAGGTCGGGTGCTCAAGCGCTCTGGCCTGTTATAATCTATTTGTGGGCTTTTAACCACGCCCACTGCACACCCATCACTCTCACTCGTTCATGGGCTTGCCTTTCAAAAATCCTTTGTTATCATTGGTAAATGCTTTACGTTTGCCCCTCCATGGGGCAGTTTTATTCCCGCCTTGGCCATCGACCCTGTTACATGGATAATTGCACTTTTTCCGATACATTTGACTCTGAGCGAACTTCTTTTAACTTTGTGTCTCTCCTTTGCGTTCATGCTCATGGTGGCTGTGGCGCTTTGAATCGGAACGCTTATGTCAACTGTTTTACTTTTAATTTTCAATTTATGTGGCAGGAAAAGTCCAATTAGGAATTTACAACGCTAATAGCCCTAACTCAAGCAAATGCGAGACCCATTGCATTGAAAATGCTTGCTTAGGTGAGATGTTAATGTTAGCTACTTGATCACTTCCTTAGGAACTTATAAGGTGCCTCTTATTGGCCTTTTAATGAAGAGGAACATGCAGCACTGGACTTCACTAGTCTGAGATACGCATCACTCGTAAAAACTCCTATATGCTGCTCAGATTGCTCCGAAGCTCTCCAGTGACTGATCAGAGAGTGGAGAGCTGCTACAAACTGCAAGGAGAGAGAGGAGCTTAGTTAAAGGAGCAGTGGTTCTGTCTTGGGTTCGTTCTGGACCACGTACCCCTGCAATACCAAGCTACCTTTTGTCTTTAGGGGTTCCTCTTTCTTGTTCCCAGTACTTTCTGCTCACTTCAGCACTATAGAGACACCAACAATATGCAACTTGCTATTCCTTATAAGGTAACATTGGCCAGTCTCCTGAATGTTTATGGCTGGAGGCCACCACCATGCGTTTTCATATGTACCAACTTTTAATTGTAATATGTTCAGTATTGTTTCTATTCAAATTAGAAGCTGCCTTTGAGGGGTAAAGTAGACATAGAAGCCCACCGTTCTCCGGTGCACAGCACCCTCACAGGGGGTACGTGCAGCTGCACCATAGGACTAATACATGCCTAAACCGTCAATGATCTGAGGAAGACATCCCATAATTACTAGTGTTATGGCACCAGTCAGTAGTTTGGAAGAGCTATCCTTCTTCATGTCAATACATATAACAAGAAGATACATTATGTTGTGGTTGACTGGATAAAATCTGGTCATTACATAAAATGTTATGTTATTTTAATACATAAGAGCCTGCAATCCCTGTATAAGAGCCTGTCTTCAATCACTTTTTTACAGTTGTGACATCTCTAGTACTAAGAAAATGATGTAGCTACTCAACTGTAATAACTTATTACAGTTGAGTTGTGATATCATAATGCTTGCTGCTAGACCCAGCAGCAAAGAAGGAAAGCAGTTCCAGGAGCATAATTATAGTTGCACCCAGAGGAAGGAAAACAAGAACTATCTTTCCATTTTGTGGTCTGTTTTCTTAAAAGAAAAGTGAACACAATAAAGGAGATATTGATGGCAACATGTTTTATTTCCACATTATTGGTCATTACAGGATATCTTCTAGAATTTCTGCATGTGTCTACACATTCTGAGCTATTACCTGTTTTACTCTAACTTAGCTTAACTGATTCTCTTATTCTTTTGTATGACGTTAATTAATGATTTTGGTGTGCTTAATCTTGCACTACAGATTCTACTTGTCTTGAAATAAACTGTCTCTTTCATATGAAACAGCAAGATTTTATTTAATCAGTTTGTGAGAAAGGTGCTGGTGTGAACATGAATTATAATAGATAAAATACACTCTGCCGTACTTGAAAAGGATATTGCAAGTTCCCTCCAAGTTCCACGACTTTACAAAGGAGCTCGGCTTTTGGACTTATTCCTGTATATGGTTGTGGAACTCCTTGGAGACTTTCAATCAGTGGCGGCTGGTGATTCCAAAAAGTGGTGGGGCGGAAGCCCATACACAGAATTACACCATGCAGATGGGGAAACCTGATACCTGATTTTATCAGGGAGCGTCTGGCAGGGAAGAGAGGGTGAACACGTTCATTTTTACACAATTCAATAGTTTTCTTTTTTTCGACCTTCAGAGGATGAAAGGTTTAGTGGAGCACTGGAGTTGAAATTATGGGGTCAAATACAGATCATCAGACTTGTCAGAAGGCTTAGTGGATGCATTAGTCCAATGAGCCTTGGAACCCAGCTATGACGCAAGAGGCCTCTGACTGACCAGATACCCTTCAAACATTCACCAGTATTCCCTGCATACGTTCAGCACAATTTCTCATCAACTCACATTTATCCATCCAACTATACAGTATACTCTCATTCCCACCCACACTGAACTATATACTCCCATCCACATACTCGCCCATTCTGTTGTTCACCCACTCATTCATACTCATTCACACACTCAATCATACATTCTCATCAAGCTACCCTCCCACTCATTCACCTAATTCACATTGCCTTACCCTCTCACTGTTGTATTTTCAGTGTTTGAAATATGTTATTGGAGGCAGAAGGCTGCATTTCAGTCAATTAATTGTGTTTTAACAAGTTTTCGTCTACCTATGTTATCCTCCTCACAGTCATCCACCCGGTTACTCACTCAACATCATTCCCCTACCAACCCCATTCAACAACGACTTCACTTTCTCCCACCTTGCATCATTCACCTACTTACTCACATTCACCCATTTGCATCAAGCTTTCCAATGGCATTCACATAATTCATATAACCAGTCATCACATTTACCTATGCACACAGTCAACCCCCCAAACATGAAAGTTTGTAAATCTCTCACCTCAAGTACAGTGTTTTTCTCAGCCACATTTATACTGTATGACAAATGTTCCAGGCCCTTTCCTGGTTCACAAGTGAAACTGTCCTCTTTTTTTCCTAAGTTGTTCAGGATGGGATCTCGGCTTTTCATACATGCTGACATGCTGTGCTGAGCATGAATGTACTCAGAAATACACTAAATCAAGCGCGAACTGTGAAACTTCATGAACTCACCCCTTCTCATCTCATCACAAGGTGGGGTTTGGTCTGTGAAGCTTGCTGGCCCCTCCTCACCCTGTGACAAGTTATGAAAGGGTGTGGTAACTGCTGTGAGTGGCATGCAAACTTGTAGAGCCCGGGCTTGAAAGCTAAACGCCTGAGGCTGTTTTTAATGGGCGCTGTGGATGAAGGAGGAGAAATAAAAGCAACGTTATAGCGCTGCGAGGAAAAACCAGGGCTGTGCGTGGATAAGCCCTGCTAGTGCTGAATCAGGCACATGCTCACGAAGGGGCACGCCTTGCAAAAATGCCTAGTAATGTAACCTCTTTGTTTTATTTTTGTTTAGTGAAGCTTTCATTCTAGGAAGCTATGAAAGCAAAGGGGGCGTAGCCCCAGCGCCCATACACAGGAGCCGCTGCTGCTTTCAATAGTGTCATAATATATGGCAGGGGGTACTTTATCCCATGAATTCTTCCTGAAAGCACAAAATACTTACATCAACACTGGAAATGGTTCTGGATTTAAGAAAATGTCTTTCACAGGATCGTCACATGTGAACAGATGAATCACAAAACTCCGAGCTACCTTTTGAGATGAACTGCTGAAGAAAACAGTATATCACCAGTTTGAAATAAAAAAAACAAAATTAACTCCATTTAGTTGTTTTTCTTATAAAGTTGTGCTCTCCAGGCAGCTCAAGCTGCCTGTTTACAAAAGACCTATTGTGGACTTACAGTGTGCTTACCCATTGCTTACCGTTGGTTGGCTGTATTGTCACTCCCATTTGCTAGCTTCTTATTCACTGTCTTGCCTTTCCTCTACTTGTATTTGCTCCTCCCCTGGAATATAGCTTGTTACAATCCTTTTGATGGGCTGACTTGCTTCCTTTCACCGCTGACACTTAGGCCCATGTGCAAGGTGGCCTTACGTGGCTTCATAAATCACATTTTGGGCTTGGTCGTGCATGCACCATTTTGCATGGTGCAAGAGTGCTCCAACCTTATTTATAAATATGCCCCCATGTATTTCTCTTGGGTGCTGCTTTCCCCCTTCAAAAACCCACCCTGTGTGTTGTTTTGCTACCTACCCTTCTGAGCTTGTCTGTAAAAGCACACCAACAGGGATATTCTTGCTGGGCTATAGCGGAACAGTGAACTATGGTCTATCTCCAGTATACCAAATAATACATAAAAACACAAACTCCATAAATCTGCTCCCTGGGCTACTGCAGATTATCAAAAGCTTGATTCCTATGGAAAGTAAATTAGAAACTGACGAGCAATTTCCTATACATTCTGGCATTCTCTCTACTGTTAAACTGTTCAGATTTTCCTGAGTGAAAAGTTTTTGAAAAAATAAACCATGTCATTTATCATGACTGAAAACACTGAGGCCCATATTTATACTTTTTTAGCGCTGCGTTTGCGCCATTTTTTGACGCAAAAGCGGCGCAAACTTACAAAATGCAATTGTATTTTGTAAGTTTGCGCTGCTTTTGTGTTAAAAAGCGGCGCAAATGCAGCGCTAAAAAAGTATAAATATGGGCCTGAATTCAGTGACCAGTTTGAAATACTATAAGGTATGTGTTTGCTTACCCTCCAGTATTTTGGAATTTGTTTTTTTATTTTTCTTTGTTAAACCATACTTTACAAACCAAAGCCAACTGATCGGCACTCACATTATAAAGGTTCTAGTAGGGCACCTGATGTGGGTGAAACCTGTACAAATATGTACGTACTGTTACTAACAGCTGCTTTAACAGCAGTACCATTCACTCACTATACTTTGTTGTAGTTCGGCTCTCTATGACGTCACCTCTTCTGCCAGCACGAGTCACTCCACTTCTTTCCCTCCAGTTCCCCTTTGTGCTTCTTACTTTTTTTTTAAAAATCTGTTTATTAAATTTATCAAATTCTTACAGTAATCTGGATATATGGACGAATTACTATACCAAATTGCCTTACATTTAGAACATTCCGTCAAATATCACAGTTCAACAACAGATCTCTTGATCAACACTTGAAAGGAAAGAGGAAACAATAAAACGCCATTCGACAGAAAGAGAAAATTGCTAGCCAGAGGCCTAAGGACATGTCTGGGCGATTGTGGGGAGAGAGGGAAGAGAAGGGAAGGGAAGACAGGACAGGGGGGAACAGGGAGGGATGAAGGGGGGGAGTGCCGCCATGCGAAAAGAGGGCGCAAACAGCAGGTAGTAGGGACGGCTCCACCGGGGATACCCAGCAGAGCCCCCCGAACACGTGAGGAGATCCAGCAGCCGCCACCGCTGGGACTGTGTGTGTGGGGTCTGACAGCGCCTGGAGCACACAACCTCAACTACACTCCGTACCTCTGGTGCCATGCATCATGACAAGTTTACGCAGCATTTAATCGAATAAGCAAGCTTTCCAACCCAATACCTGGGGCCCCCCGAACATCCCCCATTTGTGCCAGGTCGTGCGGATGCAGCAACCTCGATTCAGGGAGGATGCGTATTCTCTTTTTTTTCCAGCTGATCTATAAAGGAATCCCATATGTCCACCCCCCTGACCACCACCCCACTGTCATGAAGTGTGTGTAGTACCTGCGCCTCTGCTCTGGCCCAGGGCAACAGTTCAGATGACCAGCGGTGTATGTCTGGCGCACCGGGTGACTTCCACTGTATTGCTATGAGACGTTTAAATAGGACAAACGCATGGTCCACGCATCAGTGCCTCAGTTTCTCCCTCCCGCGCCGTCAGCGCACCCCTAGCAGACAGGATTCCGGTGTAGGGGATAAGGGTAATCCCGACCAGACAGCCGTCTGCGCCGTGACATCATGCCGATGGGCAGCTCCATGTCATGTGGAGAAAGTCAGCTTCTGATTTCCCACATCTTGGGCAATCCGGGTCAGATTGTGGGAACATGCGACTTATCCTGGCTGGCGTTAGATATGTCTGGTGTAAGTAATTAAATTGAGTATATCGGAAAAGAGGGTTATGTGATACCTCTCGTGTGGATGTGAGTGCTGTCGTCCATGCTCGTTTATTTAATGGTGAGAGCAAGGCCGCCTCCCACCTAGTCTTTGCCTGTGTCTGCGCCTCCTCAGGACAAGCCTGTAAAGTTTTGTATATCCAGGATATATCCGATGGTGTGCCCGCTCCTAACAACAGCTCATGTAGAACCGATGATGTTTGTGGTTCGTTGTTGCTGTTCCTCCATGTATTGTGCACCAGACGCTGCAGCACTCCGTGTGAAATCCGCCCCGTCCTAGGTTGTGTGCTCTCGCTAGCGCCTCATTCGATAAAAGGTGTCCCTCCCGAAAATGTCTCCTATAGTTTGTATGCACTTTGCGGACCAGGCAGCCAGTCCGTGTTGTCCGCTTATTCTGTCTATTCCGGGGATGGCTAGTAAGGGGATCTTAGGTGAGTACTGTGGGGACCGCCCTCCCGCCATCACATACCGGCGCCAGACCCGGTCAGCTACTCTCATCAGGGTATTACTGTGGAGCGGCGGGCCGTCTCGACCAATAAGCCAAATAAGCCATCTCAAAACGTCTGAGTGTCCCAATGAGGCGCCCACCGCGTGGCCCTCCGAACCGAGGGGGTCACACAGCCAGCCCACAATCCAATGTATCTGTGCTGCTGGATAGTATAGTTCAAACTGCGGCGCGCCCATCCCCCCCTCCAACGGCAAATAAGTCTTGGCTAGGGCCACTCTCCGGCATCCCCCACCCCATATCAATTCAGTCAACAGGCTAGTCAAGGGTTCAAAGAAGTTCTTAGGGATCGTTAGCTGTAAAGCTGAGAAATAATACAGTACGTGGGGGAGGACAATCATTTTTGCGATTGCTACTTTTCCTAAGGATGAAAGTGGAAGCGAGCACCAGAAGGGCAACGAGCCTCTTATTGACCTAATCGTCCGGCCCAGATTCCCTTCCCTGAGATCCAATTCGTCATGATATATGTGTACCCCTAAGTATTAGAAAGTGGTGTAACACCACTGCAGGGCGTGCGTGGAGATCGTATCCCTCTGCGGTCCCGGAATCGGCCGCATCGGGAACAAACATGATTTTGACCAATTTATTCGTAGGCCGGACAGGTCGCCGAAGGAGCCCAGCAAGCGTAATAAATCCGGAAGGGATTCAGAGCAGTTACGAAGATATATTAGTGCATCGTCCGCATATAGGGAAATGATTCGGTGTTTGCTTCCGTCTAGAATGCCCCAGTGTGGAGCCACGTTCTGCAGCCGTGCTGCTAGTGGCTCAATTGCCAGTGCAAACAGGAGTGGCGACAAGGGACAACCCTATCTCGTGCCTCTACCTATTGCAAACTCCTCAGATATGATCCCGCCAGTCTTAACTCTTGCTTTCGGATCTGTGTAGAGAGTTGATACCCAGCGCATGAATATGTTGCTGAATCCCATGTGTTTCAGTGCCTCCATCAGGAAAGGCCAACCTAGTGTGTCGAATGCCTTTTCTACATCCAGAGAGACCACTAGACGTGCATGGTCTGATTCTGGGGTCTCAGCTATGAGCCTCAAAAGGCATCTAATATTAATGAAAGTTATACGGCCGGGTATGAAACCGGACTGATCCGGGTGAACCAGGATTGGCATCAGTGGTAGAAGGCGATTCGCCAGCACCTTCCCCAACAGTTTGCAGTCTGAGTTCAGCAGTAACAGGGGTCGATAGGACCGAACGTCCAGGGCATCATGGCCTTTTTTTATGAAGGACCACTATTATTGCCTCTCGCTGTGACTCTGGAAAGCAACCCAGTTCATATGCCTCTGTTTGCATTTCTAAGTAAGGTGCAAGCGTCTGCGCTTAGAAAGTTTGATAGTACTCAGCTGGCAGTCCCTCCCCCCCAGGAGCTTTATTATGGGCTAATTGTCGCAAATCTTGCTGGATCTCGTCCATTTCTATGGGTTTCTCCAATTCTAGTAACTGTGTCTCTATCAGGCAAGTTAACTGAGATGCCTGAAAAAATTCCGTCATCTGCTCCAGGGGCGGAGAGGGTCCAGTCACGTATAGAGTGCTATAGTATTGTCTGAAAGCCTCATTTATCTTGAACTGTATATTAACTATGGCTCCTGTGTCTAGGCGGATGGCACTTATCGGGTTGTGTTGTTGTTCGCCTTTCACTAGCCAGGCCAGTGGCCTGCTGGAGCAGTCCCCCTCAGCATGCAACCGAGCTACGTGATGTCGGTAGTCAAATTTTCTTATTCGCGAGTCAGCCTCGGCCCATTGTTTTTTTAGCCCAACCATACCGCCCTGGTCTCCCTCGCCCGACGCCAACCTCCGCTCCGCCCCGCGCAGCTCCTCCTCAATATTGTGTAGCTCTAGAGTTAAGGTGCGAAGGACCCCCCCGGCCACCGACATGCTCATGCCCCTTACCACCAGCTTATGTCCGTCCCACTCAACCGCCCGCAATTATGCCATCTGGGTATTTATTTTAAAGTATGAGTCTATACTGTCCGCCAACTCCGCTCGGAAGGGGGGATCACGCAACAGTGAAAGTTGCAAGCACCAGGTGAGAATGCGTGCAATCGACTTGCCTCATAGTACAGCGGCAACCAGGGGACAATGGTCCGATAGGGTCTTGGCCAGATACGATGCACTGTACAGAAGGTGAGTTAGCTCACATGAGCACAACAATAAATCTATCCGAGTATGAAGGTGATGTACCGGAGAGAAGAAGAAGTATTTCCAGTCCAGGGGATGTGAACCCCTCCAAACGTCATGAAGTCTCCTCTCTAGCATACAGGTCCGCAGCGCCTGAGAGAGTCTCCTGCTATGGGCGCCCTTGAGTGGAGGGAGGGATCTATCCATGGCTACGTCTGGCACACAATTGAAGTCCCCTCCCCAAATACTGGGCATTGACGGGTCCTGTGTCAGTAGCGCAGAAGTGAACAACAGAAAATCTCCCTGCTTGGTGTTGGGTGCATATATACCCGTTATAGCCAGCTGTTTCCCATCCAATTCCCCTATTAAGTGGACATATCTGCCGTCCACATCTATTTGTGTGTGGTTAACCGTGTAAGGGACTCTGGGGGTGATCCATACCATCACCCCTCTCGCATATGCAGATGTTTCAGTACCATATATCGATCCAGACCACTTCTTGCCAATATTGCCCAGTTTGTGAGCCATAAGATGGGTCTCTTGAAGTATAGCTATATGTATTTTATGGCGTTAAAGATAAGTGTATATTCTGCAGCTTTTGGGGATGTTAGCCATACCCCTCACATTCCAAGTTAAGATATTATTGGGGTCATTACGACCCTGGCAGCCGGTGGTAAAGCGATGGTAAGACCGCAAACAGGCCGGCGGAAAAAAAAATAGAATTATGACCGCGGTCATCCGCCACTTCACCATTCTGACCGTCATGCCGGTGAAGACCCCTGGGCTGGAAATTGCGGTCTCCAGCCCGGCGGTCGTCACTAGACCACTGACGGTATCAGGACCCTGCATACCGCCATGAATCTCGGGTGATTGGGCACCGCCATGAGATCCATGGTGGTAGGCACTATCAGTGCCAGGGAATTCCTTCCCTGGCACTGATAGGGGTCTCCCCCACCACCCCTACCCCCCACGAATCCTCCCCCCACATTCCCCACCCCCCTGCCACCCCAAAAGGTGGCACAACCCCCCTCCCCACCCCGACCCCGAACATGCACATATACACACCCCTACACGCACACACCCCCAACAGGCACATATACACACCCCTACACGCACACATACACCCCGACAACACATACCCGCACACATACAAACAGACATGCACACCGTCCGACCCTCACACATTTCCCATACACACAACACCCCCCCGCACGCATACACTCACTCACTCACCCCCTCTACACTCTCACACGCACACCCCCATGTATGCACACAACACACAACACCCCCACACCCCCTTCCCTAACGGACTATCAACTTACCTTGTCCGTTGATCCTCTGGGAGGGGACGGGATCCATGGGGGCAGCTCCATCACCAGAACACCGTCACCAGAACACCGCCAAACCGAATCATGGGACGTGATTCAGTGGGCGGTGTTCTGTTGACGTGGCGGTGGAGGTTGAGCAACCTCCACTTTCCCGCCGTCCGCCAGTATGGCTGTTGGCGGCTTCCCGTACGAAAAAGGACGGCGGGCTGCCAGCGGTCATAATATGTGGCGCGGAAGACCGCCACCACTGGCGGTCTTCAGCACAGCGGTACCTCGGCAGTCTTGCGAAAAGACCGCCGAGGTCGTAATGACCCCCTATATATAGCCATGGCTTTGTGGTTGTGTTGTGCCGCAGCGCCCCCCACCGAGGCAGGAGTCCGCTGCACCTCCGGAACCATCCTCCCGCCCCCCCACCCCGTGAGCGTGAAAGAAATGGCATACAGAAAAGAAATAGAGAGATATAGTAAAACTTACAGTAACCACAGCAACATTAAACCGTGTGGCACAACCAGTGCTAACATAGGCACTAGTCCAATCGTGTTCCATTCGGTAACTCATATGAGTGCAGGGACGCAGCTGGGATAGGGCATGGATCGGCCCGTGCTCTCGGTCCATACGGATGGTCTTACTTCCTTTACGGTCTCGGACGCTCCACCCCTCGACCGCAGCCCTCCCAGCGAAGCAAGAGTTGACACGGCAACCAGCTCTGACCTCATCTCGGCAAGGGGGTATTTGCATACTTGGATCGGGCCAGAAACATGAGGGAGTAAGTGATATGCTTGTCTTGTAGCACTTGCTTCACTTTGGCGAAAGTGGCGTGCCTGCGCTGAACTTCTGCTGTATAATCTGGGTAGGCCATGACCACTGTGTTCTCCATTCGGACAGGGCCCAGAGTCCAAAATCTTGCAAGAATTTAGAAATCTTGCAATCAACGGTCGGAGAGGAGCACCGGGACGAGGCGGCCCACCCGGGATCCGGTGGGAATGTTCCGCCACTAGCATAGGCAATACTTACTGTAGCAACTCAGTGTCCTTCAACCAGCGCTCTAAGAAAAGTTCCGAACTGGGGTACGTTCCGAGATACCCAAGAACATGACATTGTTCCTGCGCGAATGGCCCTCTGCGTCCTTGGCTCTTCATTGCAGTAGTGTTATTTCAGCATCCATGTGTCTGATTTGAGCTTTCTTGTCCGAGATATCAGGCTGGGCCGTTTCGAGTGCTGATTCAGATATGGTGACTCTGTCCACCAATTTGCAGTGGTATGTATGGAGAAGATTGACTTCCAGCACTACCAAATCAATTTTCCCCTCCAATGAGGTTTTAGTGTCCAGCACTGCTTGCAGTACCTTGTCAAACTGCGCTGAATGAGTGGCCAGAGTTTCAGACATCCTGTGTAGGGTGTCAGCTTGGGTACCTATGTCCCCCTCTGAGAGTGAGGCTCCAGCCTCTGCGCTGGGGTGTGCCTTCGAGGGCTTCGGTTTGACCATAGTTGCTCGCAGTGCAGCCGTGTTGTCCACTGATTGTTGTACTGGGTTACCAGCCCCCGCTGTGTGTCGCAGTCCCTTCTAAGTACACCACAGGGCACAACACCAACCCCGGCCAACTCACCGCCTCCGCCTCACAGGATTACTTCACAAACAGGCCGCTGTATGCAGCAACCCCAGGGAAGATCACAGGGGCAGCTTTTCCAGAGTTTTCAGGCGGCAGGACCCGGAGGAGCTACAAGTCGTGCCATAATTTGATGATGGTGTCACCCGGACTGACCAGCGATGGGCCTGCGATCCTCCTCCACCACCACAGGGACCGAGGCAAGCCACCCAGTCCAAAGCCAGCGCCGTCGGCCCCCAGCCAAGGCAGAAGAAGAGAGGAGGAGGAAGGGGGGTGGGAGGGGTGGGGGCCGCACCCCCCAAGTGGGACCACTGTGCCGCCAGAGCCGTCGGGTCAGGAGGGGGGGAGATCACAACTCCACTGCACCACCGGGAAGGCTTCACCCTCAATGAACATCTCGGCGCTCCTCACGCCCCCACAACGAATCCGGCCGGCTCTACCGAGCCCCCTCGCGACGGGCCCAAGGCCCTGTGTCCCACGCAGGCACTCCCGGTAGACAGTGACTCTGGGGGTGCCCGAGGCACAACTCACCCGCAGGACCACCCCCCCACACTTTCCTCAAGGTCGGACGGCCCAGCTTCAAGCGTCCTCGATGATTCCGCCGCACCGATGCGCGGTAGCCGTCTCCATCTCCATTGGGCCCTTCCTGGCTCAGGTTGTGTTCCGCCGGCGATCCGCCGTCTCCTTTTTTTTTTTTTTTGTTGCGTCCGGGTGCCTCAGTTTCTATTGCAGCGGAATTCTGCGGCCACGGCTGGAAGACCGTGCCACTCATGCTCCACACAAGGCCCCAGCGAGGGCCCAGCCCCCTCCGCCGAAGCCGATCGCACATCCAAAATTATATCCTGACAGCGAGAAATGTCGCCAGGAAGCTCGGCGATGCCGAGGCAGGCGCCGGAGACCACAGCGATGGAGGATTTCACAAATTAGTGGTGGGCCGCGAGCGGAGCTCTAACTAAGCGTCCGCTACGGCCGCCGTCTTGGCCACACCCCTGTGTGCTTCTTACTTTGATGCAAGAATCCACTTCTTTTCAGGAGCAACAACTGGAGGGGCCTACGTCAGTTCTGTTGTTGGTGGGGCAGCTAGATATGTGTACGAAAAGTTCACAGACAAGTCGGACAAAAAGAAGGAAAACTATAGCTGCACATCTTAATCTTCACAAGGTAATTGTGCTATGGGACACCCGTGTGGGAATTCGAAGCACGCCAGTGGGCTGTGTGGCACTGCATCTGTTACTCCTGCATTTAGTCAGCAGTAATTAGACCAGTTAGATCTTTCTCAAGTGCACATTCTTGATAAGGTTGTAAACAGCTCATCATCCGATCATGAATGGGCAGGGTTTTTGGTAGCATGACTACGCTCACATGAAGACAACATTAATCCTGGGCATTATCTTAGCATAGTAGTCATGGCTGTCTATTTCCACTCTGTAGAAAATGTACACAATGGTTACATTCCTTAGTGCACACCCTAACGAGGTGGCGAGAGAGTGGCAGTTGTCCTCAAAGGCATGGTATCGTCCAGCCAGCGATGTTGCTGTTGCTCTAGTAGGATAAGGGTCACGAGGGAAGCCTCTAGGACTCGGACTCGGATAGTTTCTGCCACCGACTGTGAGTAGATCTCATGTAACAAGAAATTAGGACCTAATTCCACACTCTGTAACCTCACAGGTGAAGAAGCTGGCAAAGCCTCTTTACCATTCAACTCACTAAATGAGTCTTATAAATGTCTGAAGAAGGTCGGTCTAGAAGTTCTTGGAGACCTCCATCTCGTTGAAAATAATTCCTTGATTTTCCCTCTTCGAAGTGCAACATGTGCCCCTTATCTCTACCCAAAATAAAGCAGCTCGCAGACAGAATGTTGGTATGTGCTCATTTGGAAACCACTGAAGCTGACTCCACATTCCCCAAAATATCTAGGAGACACAAAGGCCTGCATGGATTGGAATTCATAAGGCACTGCATGCACCACATTCCTCCTCATGTCCCTCAGAGTGACACGGAACAGCGACATGTAGCTAGGAAGGTCCACAGGCTGATAATGTTGTATTAAGGGCCTGATTTAGATCACAATGGACGGTTTACTCCATCACAACGGTAACGGATATCCCGTCCGCCGAAATCTAAATCCCATTGTTTTCTATGGGATTTAGATTTCGGTGGATGGGATATCCGGAACCGTTGTGATGGAGTAACTCCTCTGCCAAGATCTAAATCAGGCCCTGAGTTTTTTGGTAGGGAAAAGATATGCTTATATCTAACGCTGTGTACATATTAGTAAACTGGAACCACTTGATGTTGCACTATATACATTTTCACTTTATGTATTCAAAGGGTTAGTGAAATATGGAATTTGTATTTTTCATCTATCCCTGTTTTTTTTTTTAAGTGCTATTTGAACCTACAACATTCATATATATCAGCACTGTTCACTTCTAAAAAAAACATATCTCATTTGATTTATTTTAACTGAACATGTATTTTTGGTAGTATTATCAAATATTTAGGAGTGTTCAGAAAGAGGGATGGTACTAGCGGATAGTTGTTGACCATAGCCAAAGGACATATTGCAGCCTGCATGTGGTTTTTGAACCTGGCAATATCGCTGTAATATACAATATTTTTATAAATGAGGAGTGTAAATTGGCTTTTTTTGCTCTTACTGTGATATATATTGGATGATTGTCCTCACTGACCCCCATCTTTTCTAGGTTGGTTGAGCAATTACAACGAAAAACCTTGGCATCCTAAAGTGAAACTTTGACATGTGACAGCAGGAAGCAGCTGGCCAATCTGTTACTGAAGCAAGGTTACTTCCTAGCCTTGGAATTTCTTAACATAGGACCTACTTTGGAAGAATTGTAATGTAAAACCTTTCAAATTTCTCCATCATAAACACATTATTATTACAAAAATCTGCTTGTGTGTACTCTGAATTGTGCCTTTCCTGTAGACAACAAAACATTTTTCATTACCACTCACTTTAATTCAGGTCTATAGTTTTTAGGTTGAAGTCTTTAATTATTTTTATATTTTTATGACATTTTCAATTAAATGATTACAAACACCAATAAATTCCATGTTTTCTGTTGCGAAGGAACAGAAGTGCAAAAACAACCAACACAGAACCATTCATTTTTATGTTATGTTATGTTAATTTCAATATCGCGCTAATCACCGAGAGGGTATCCATGCGCTTGGGCAAGATGTGTAGGTGTGTGGTGTCCAAGGTGCTTATATGAAGAGCCAGATCTCCAGCTTCTTACAGAACTCAAGAAGTGAGGCGGGGGTCTGATGTGTTGAGAGAGGTCGTTCCATGTTGTGGGTGCAATGTAGGAGAATGAGCGACCTCCAATTTTGCTTTGCAGATGCAAGAAATGTGTGCGAGTAAGAGTGAGACAGAGTGTAGCTGTCTGGTGGGTTGGTGAAACTTCATGTGGCTGTTCAGGTATTGTGGTCCTGTGTTGTGTAGGGCTTTGTATGTGTGTGTGAGAATTTTGAATTGGCTGCGCTTGTGAATGGGGAGTCAGTGAAGCTTCATGAAGTGCGGTGTGATGGGAGTGTGGCATCAGAAGTTGAGCATGACTTTTGCAGCAATGTTCTGGATGGTCTAGAGACTGTGTAGCAGTTGTTTGGAGATTCTGGCATAGAGAGTGTTAGTATAGTCCAACCTGATGGTGAGGAGTATTTGCGTGATCATCCATCTAGTGTCCTGAGGCACCCAGTTGAAGATCTTTCACAGCATGTGTGGGATGTGGAAGCAGGAGGTGCACAGCGCATTGACTTGAGCAGCCATATTGAGCTTGTCGTCTAAAATGATCCCTAGATTTCTTGTGTGGTCTGTGGGTGTGGGTGTAGGTCCTGGCACCCAAAAACATTATGAAGTGTCAGGTCAGCTCCCAGTGGTGACCACCATTACTACAAATACTTTTTTTATTTTATAACAGGCTTCAATTAGGAGTTCCCTTCTATTTTATGATCCCTACACAAACTCCTCTTTGCACAAGTATCTCGACTACACGTACAACGTTTTTCAATGGTAGTACATCTAATCCTTCTCCTCTCTCTATGCTACAGTCTAGTCTTTGCTGGATATGAGCACATCAGACATCATTAAGTTCTTCAGTTCCCTATGCACCTGCTATTCCCCTGAAGTCAGTTCACCTCTGAACGTGCCATGTTGATCCATATAAGGGACTGCAATGTGCATTTATTTTCTGTCCATATTCTCCCTTGTAAACACTAAGGGGCTTATTTACAAGCCCCTTGCTCTGCTGGTAGAACACTTTTTTCCCATATAAAAAGTGACACACCGGCGGTGCAAAGGGCTTGTAAATAAGCCTCTATGTCCCTAATTGGTAGAAGCCGAAATCATCCCTGTGCCACATACAGTCAATACATGAACATCATTATACTTATCACTTTCTTTTCAATTCTGATTAATACTTTTAACCACACATTCTGCACCTTCACAATATCCCTACACTCCAGATTGAACCCAGAGAATTTTTCAGCAATGAAGGCCGTTAGATAGTGCTGTGTGGCTCCATGATGACTCTGTGCTGCCCTGCAAGTAGCAGAGCAGTGCCATATATAAGTACCACTCCTGTACTCTAACATCAGTTCTTTCTACACCCTCTGACACAGACCCAGAGCTCTACTCCCTAATTTGTCAGTTTTCCAATGACACCAGAATTTTTTCCAGTGTGCTAGCGAATACTATCTCCATCCAAAACAACAGGATTCAGATCAAGGGTATCATGATAAAGATTGCTTCCTCTTGATGGCTTCTGATACCGAAATGATATTCAAGAGGGTCATGGTATGTCCTGAATTCCCAAGTCTGTGGTTGGCCTTACAGAAAATAGCAGTTTTGAAACAGGCCATGATGAACATCTTTGTTTTGATTACAGGTCAATCTGGCACGTCTTTGAGCTTCAAGGAGCCGGAGTGGTCTCTAGTCAGACGCAGCTAAGTATGAGGGCCGACAATTTCTATCAGACACTATAGATTCATTGACAAAGCTATTAGCACCAACAGTATATTCAATACACACATCTTGATGCAATCAACAGTATTTTTGAAAGATGTGTAGCCGTCTTTAACCCCTTTGCTGCTAGGGCTTTCCACCTGCCCAGTGCTGAGCCCTTCTTTGGCTATTTGGGAAGGTTTGCACTTAGGGCTACATACATTTTTTTCTAGATAAGATATCTACGCCAAATTTGCATCCTTGTTTTTTCATCATCCTGAGAATTCTAATGATACCCAGGGTTTTTGGATTCCCATGGAAGGGACCAAGAAAATAGGCAAAATAAAGCTAAATCTTCAGGGTTTTTTTTAAAAAAAGGGAAAAAAGTGCTCTAGATATAAGTGTCTTGTTGTTTTCCTAAATATGGTATCATTCAAAGGTTTATTGAACTAAAGTCACTATCTTCCAGGCTTTCAGAAACATGCAGAGCTGAATAAAAAAAAATTGGACTGCAGTTTTGGCATTTTTCTAGGAGGTAGCCTATTTTCCATATTGTTGTGCTCTCAACCTACTTCCCGTTTGTGGTGGAAACTAGTGAGAAACCCATGGGTGATTAAAAAAACAATATACTTCTGCAAACTAGACAAAATTCAGAATCAAGCAAGGCGTCATATGTATAGATCCATCAAGGCATTTCCAAGGAAAATAACTGAAATAAAGAAATATTGAAAATGAGTAGGAAAAAACAGTCATTTGTGACAACATTTTTATCTGTGACTTTTTGGTCACAATGCCTATTGACAAAAGCAATATCCCTTTATGTCAGATAGATCCTTCTGGTTGTGGTGATATATAGGGTTTGTAGGTTATCCCAGAATCCAAGGTACACAGAGCAAACAACTGAGCTGCACTGTACAATAGTTTTATTATTGAGTATAGACAAATTCCTATAGAGAAATAGGCAGAGGGAAAAATGGGTATCAAGGAAACTTATGTATTTCTGAAATGGGTAGAAGATATAGGCCCTCATTTTGACCCTGGCGGTGGGTGATAAAGTGGCGGTATTACCGGCAACAGGCTGGCGATAATTACCGCCAAACTATGACCATGGCTGTGATAACTCCCATAAACAGCCAATGTACCACACCAACCGCCAAGACGTTAACAACACTCACCACGTCGGTAGCCATCAACAGCGAGGCGGAAGACAAAGTACTGCCCACCATATCATAACACTGCAAACCGCCACCTTTTCTGGGGCAGTACCAACTATATCAAAAGCCTGGCGGAAACACTGCACAGAAGAGAAAGGACTCACCATCGGAGACACAGGGAAGAACAATGCCGCCATGGAACCCGAACTGCAAGTCTTCCCGATGATCTTCTACGTAATGCTCCACCTGGAACTCCAACGCCGACGAAGACGACCATGGGGAGTACAGCCGCCTAGCACACAAGAAAGGGTGGGAGAAAAACGAGAGTGACACACACACGCACAACACACCCGACATACACACACCATACACACAACCAGCTGCACCCGTAAACCAATGTATTAGCATAGCAAAATCCACCCCACAAACCAAATATATACAAATGTCCTTAAAGGGCCAATGCCCAGTTCAAAGTCATGAGGGCACATAAGGCCACAGGGCACAGTCCAAAGCCCAACATGTTTCCTGACACAGCCGGAGAGAACAGTGCAGGGGCATCATGTTGCAAGTGGGAATGCACCGCAGGGGGATGGGGGGGCACCTCAGCCGAATACAGGAACGTTCCCACTGGTTCTGGAGGCGTCTCCGTGCCCGTCGCTTTGTCCTGGGGAGTGCTAGGCCACAGTCTCATGAGTGGGTGACTTGCCCAGTGGTTCTGGAGGGTGCTCCATGCCCATTGCTTTGTCCAGGGGAATGCAAGGCCACAGTCTCTGGAGTGGGTGACTTGCCCACTGGTTCTGGAGGGGACTCCATGCCCATTGCTTTGTCCTGGTGTTTTGCTTTCCTTATCTTATGACTGAGCTGACAAAACCTCTCTGGAATGCACTTCTTAGTTTAAAGAAGACATTTATTATTATTACTTCACCACGAGGTTCCTGAGAGACGAGATTAGTAGGTTGGAAGCACACGCTTAAAAGCAGTCACAGCCATGAAAGGAAAATATATCAAAGTACTTCTCAATTGCAATGTACACAGCAAATACATGTGATTATATTATAGCATAACTTCAAAGCAAAGAATAAAAGTCAAAATTCTTCACCGTAGGGCCTATCACTCTTCTTCATCTTTCTTATGCATGCAAGTTGATGACTCCTGTTCAACTGCGAGAAAGAGATTTTCCACCCATACGGGAGGTCAGACAGCTGACGTCCGCTCCTGACTGAAGTCTTGGAAAATTCCCCCTAGCTGCTACCCAGGGACACTGTATTATATTGAAAAAGCCTTCTAACAGGCACCTTTCCTCTAATAGTCAAAACATGCTGGCTACTGTACATCAAAGTGGGAACAGAACAAGGGTTGGAGAGTGGCCAAGTCTCCAAAGCTCGCTCGTTCCCAGGGCTGAGCAGAGGGAAAAACACAAAATATACTCTCTCTTATCACGCTAGGGCTCGGTGAGAAATCAAAATACGAAAAACACAGCTTGGTCTACCATGTGGAAAAACACAGCTCATCTGCAATGTCTCAACTGCAATGTCGAACGCCACGATAGAGCCAATAGGCAGCTAAACTGAATACATAATGTAATGTCTAATGCCATGTTAAAGCCAATAGGCAGCTAAACTGACTACAACATGTAATGTGCTACTTGTGAACATTGAACAACTAATATACGCAGTGGTGAAACACAAAGTCAGTGGTCAAACACAATTAATGGCATAACACCTGGGGAGTGCAAGGCCAGTCTGTTGAGTGGGTGACTTGCCCACTGGTTCTGGAGGGGGCAACATGCCCATTGCTTTGTCCTGGGGAGCGCAGGGCCACAGTCTCTGGAGTGGGTGACTTGCCCACTGGTTCTGGAGGGGGCAACATGCCCATTGCTTTGTCCTGGGGAGTGCAAGGCCACAGTCTCTGGAGTGGGTGACTTGCCCACTGGTTCTGGAGGGGGCAGCCCGCACAGTCACAACTGGAGGGTGGCCTCAACAGCGTCCGCCGGCATTGATGTCTGCATTGTGGTGGTGGTTGGAAGAGTCTCCTGTGCAGCCCCTGCACTCACTGATGGCTGCACTGTGGTGGTGGCTGGAGGAGTCTCCTGAGCAGCCCCTGTACTCACTGATGGCTGCACTGTGGTGGTGGTTGGAGGAGGCTCCTGTACAGTCCCTGCACTCCCTGATGGCTGCACATCCACAGCTGGCGGTGGGGGCCCTGTGACAGCTGGTGGTGCTGGCTGTGTTAGCCTAACAGCTTCCACTGGCATAGAGTGCCTTGTCTCCTCCTGTCCATGGCTCGGTGATCCCTTACCCTTCCTTACAGGGGTGGATGGGCTCTTCCCCTCTCTGCCTGGTGGTGCAGGCTCCTTCCCCTTCTTCACAGCTGGTGCAGGCTCCTTCCCCTTCTTCTCAGCTGGTGCAGGTTCCTTCCCCTTCTCCACAGCTGGTGCAGGACTCTTTCCTTTCTTCCCTGGTGGTGCTGGCTCCTTCCCCTTCAGTGTTGTAAGTCTGGTATCCTTACCACCATGAGCAGGTGGTGCTACCACTGTCCTTGTAGACTGTTTGGCTGAGGTGCTGGGCTGTGTCCTTAGTACCCTGCCCATACGTGGGAAAGAAAAAGCTTTTTAGGGACGTTGGGGCGGGAGGAGGAAGGAGGGAGTGGTTGTAGGAGATGTCTGTCTGCTGGATTTGGGTGCAGGTGCATGGGCTGTATGCTGATGTGAGGTGGATGGCTGTCGGGTGTCTGAGTGCTTGCGTTTGTGTCCCTTAGGAGGGGGGACAGACACTGTGGGAGAGGACACAAGGGACGCGTGCATGGCTGTTGTGGAGGTTTCTGCCAGTGAGCTGTGTGTTGTGCTTGGTGTGGTGATGCTGATAGTGGATGTTGATGTAGTGCATGCAGGTGTGAGTGTGGACGTGACTGCGAGGGAGGTGGAGGAGGAGGATGAGGGGGAGACAGTGGAGGCTGTGGATGTTGTCGTGTCTGCAACGGTATGGTGTTTGTGTGAGTGCCTGTGAGATGAAGTGTGGTGCTTGTGTTTGCCTGTGCCACTCTTGTGTGTTGCCTTGTCTGCATGCTCGTCTGTCTGTGTGCTTGGGATGGGTTGGGGTTGAGGAGACTAGGACTGGGAAGTGGAAGTGGAAGTTGCAGGGGGGACGGAAGAAACAGGGACAATGGCTGCCATCAGAGTGGAGGCCAGAGGCTGAATCGATCTCTGTTGGGCCGTCAATCCACCATGAATGCCCTCCAGGAATGCATTGCATTGCTGCATCTGGGATGCCAGCCCCTGGATGGCATTCACAATGGTTGATTGCCCTACAGAGATGGATCTCAGGAGGTCAATAGTCTCCTCACTCAGGGCAGCAGGGCTCACTGGGGCAGGGCCTGAGGTGCCTGGGGCAAACGAGATGCCCACCCTCCTGGGTGAGCGAGTACGGGCAACTTGCTGGTGGACTACTGGGAGGGCAGTGCTGGTACGGGGTGGCGGCTATACCTGCAGCTGGGGTGGTCACAGAGGTGTCCACCACCACCAGGGAGCTCCCATTGGAGGAGGTATCTGAGTCTGTGTTGTCTCCTCCAGTCTCCGCCTTGGTGCTCCCCTCGCCCTCATCCCACTGGTTCCCTCTGTGTCGGTGGACTCTGCCTCCAGGGTCCTGTGGGATGCAGCTCCCTCTGTCACAGGTGCCCCTGCTACTCTGCCAGATGATGCTAATGCACACATGACCAGGATGACAGAAGAAAAATGGGGGGAGAGAGAAAGGAAACACTGGGTCAATTACTGCACCAACACCACCGTTGGCATACACAGCACCCTCACACAAAGGGAACAGGCTTAAGCACTATGCATTGCACTACCAGTGATATGACTAGTAACTAAGGCTAGATGAGTACCACACACACCGTCAACTGCAGCACACCTGGGACCCACGATGCCCTGCCTGAAATGGACTGCTACACTAGCTAGGTCACCTGTATTTGACATGCAACCATTACCCCAGAGATGACCCACGCTGCAAGTCTGTCCTGGCCTTAGGGGCACCCACTAACTCACATCCACCACCGGATCCCTCCCCACCTAACAAAACCTATCATGAGACCCACTGTACTCACCCCCTTGTGGCTGCTGTGAGTCCTTTAAGCGCCCATCCAGATCCGGGTAGGCCACCACCAGTATGCAGGCCATCAGGGGGGTCAGGGTCCGACAGGCACCCCTTCCTCGTAGGGAGGCAATCCCCAGCTGGGCCTCTGCTGTCTTCCATGCCCAGTATCTCAGGTCCTCCTACCGTTTTCGACAGTGGGTGCTCTGCCTGCCATAGACCCCCAGGGTCTGCACGTCCTTGGCGATGGCACCCCATAATCCCTTCTTTTGATGGGCGCTGACCTGCAGAGGCAATACAGAGAGGAGAACACCATTAAACAAACAGTCCAGCCTGTCAGACATATGGCCCACCAATCCCGTTTCCATCCCCATTGACACACAAATTGGCCATCTCACAACATGTACAGCGCCAACAGAGAATTCCCCCCGACCAACCTTACATGATGCCTTCACACACATCTCCATGCGTCCATGCCACATGCATGATGCCCAAAGTGTACTCACCTGTTGGTCTAGAGGCCCATACAGCAGTCCGTACTGGGGTAGGACCCCATCGGCGCTGATCCCCATTGGCCACTCTACTCCAGAGGGCCCAATCGTATCCAATGAGGATTTGCATGGCGGTGCAAGACTGCCTACTGCCACGACGCCCAATGTCGGCAGAATTACCTCACTTCCATCTGTCCCTCGATACAGGACAGGTGGTCGCCATCTTGGGGGTGGATGGGTGGAAGAGGCCTATCGACAGTTACTGCATCACAGGTTCAGTAGGCACATACTTCGATATTTACACAGTCCCAATACATAGGTGCACCATGTGGACTGATGTTGTGGGTTAGTTGCCCATATTGTGACAGCCTACTCACTCTTGTGTCCCTTAGATACCTACCGCTGCGGATGAATAGGAGATGGAGACATACCCCTGTGTACAGACCCCTTGTGGACTTGGCTACACTGGAAGACAGGCACATAATACTCACCTATAGATTGTATAGGGAAACAATCACAGAGCTGTGTGCCCAGTTGGAGCCTGACCTGATATCTGCTATCCGTCATCCCACTGGGATACCCCTCTTGTGCAAGTGCTATCAGTGCTCCATTTCCTGGCGACAGGTTCTTTCCAAGTGACAGTGGGCTTGCAGCAGGAATGTCACAGCCAATGTTCTCAATCGTGCTGGCAATAGTCTTGTCTGCCCTGATAGAACACATGTGCAGCTACATTTGTTTCCCCCAGGTGAAAGAATTGGCCACTGTGGAGGCCGGATTCTGTGCAATGGGCAATATCCCCAGTATTATTGGGGCGATTGACGGGACACATATAGCGTTTGTCCCCCCGCCAGAATGAACAGGAGTACAGGAATCGTAAGATTTTTCACTCCATGAACGTACAGATGGTGTGCCTGGCGGACCAGTACATCTCCCATGTCAATGCTAAGTATCCTGGACCGATGAATGATGCCTTTGTTCTGAGGAATAGTAGCATCCCAAATGTGATAGTCCAACTACAAAGGCACAGGGTGTAGCTAATAGGTGAGCCTTGGTCCCCACCCAGGGTATGTTAGTGTATGCCTCTGGTGTTGACCTCATACGATAGTGTGTGGCTAACTGTTGTCCCTCAATACTTGCAGGTGACTCTGGCTACCCAAACCTATCGTTGCTGCTAACCCCTGTGAGGAATGCCAGGATAAGGGCTGAAGAACGTTATAATGAGGCACATGGGTGAACCAGAAGAATAATTGAGAGGACCTTTTGCCTCCTGAAGGCCAGGTTCAGGTGCCTCCATCTGACCTGTGGATCCCTGTACTACTCACCCGACAAGGTCTGCCAGATAGTCGTGACATGCTGCATGTTGCACAAACTGGCCCTCAGATGGCATTTACCTTTTCTGCAGGAGGAGGAGACTGGAGATGACCCTGTGGCTGCAGTAGACCCTGATGACAGTGAGGATGAAGAGGATGAAGACAACAGAACCATAGTTATCCGGCAGTGCTTCCAATGACACACAGGTGGGTCAGTGTAACTTCACATTTCAATGACTATTGGTGTATTCTGTGTGGCTGTGGCATAATAGCATTACTCACTTTTTACCTCTACTTACTGCCGCCTATAGATTCTCTATTTACAGATGTTGGTGCAATTCCATCTGTGTACTGATGTGCTGACAGCAGCCAGCTACAGGTTAGTTTATCTATGCTCTCACACTGTACAGTTCATTTGCAATAGATATAACTGTTTCCATTATTACAGTGTTTCAAAGCATGACATACAAGTATGTGAGTTGTGTCTAATGGTGTTTATTATAGTGCAGATAAATTGAGGGGAAAGTGCAATGGAATGGAGTGATGGTGGAGGAAAGTCCAGGGTATAGTTCTAGTCTGTTTGTAGCGCAGGTACAGTGTCCAAGTGGCCATAGGAAGGGTAGCAAAGGCAGTTCAAGTTGGACAAGGTGACATTGTGGGACACAAGGGGGACAATCAGGAGAGTCTCATTTCCTGGTGGTGGTCTTAGCTAATGTCTCTGGCTTCTGTTTGGGTCGCAGGGAACATTTGTGGGGTGGTTCATCTTCTGCAGGGGGAGGGATGCTGGTGGCCTATGAGTCCTGTGGCGGGGCCTCGTGGCCACTAGCGGCAGCGGATGTGGAGGGCTGTTCAGTTGACTGGCTAGTGGTAGGGGCCCACTGATGTGCTGTTGCCTCCCTCATGATGTTGGCCATGTCTGTCAGCACCCCAGCTATTGAGATCAGGGTGGTGTTGATGGCCTGCAAGTCCTCCCTGATCCCCTCATACTGTCCCTCTTGCAGCCGCCTGTTCTCCTGCATGTTGGCTAGGATCTGGCCCATCGTATCCTTGGAATATTGGTAGGCTCCCAGGATCTCAGAGAGTGCCTCCTGCAGAGCTGGTTCCCTGGTCCTGTCTTCCCCCTGGAGCACAGCAGTCCTCACAGTGTCCTGTTGGCCTGCGCCTCTGTCCCCTGAACGGTGTGCCCACTGCCACTGACCCCAGGTCCCTGATTGTCTTGGGGGTGAGCTGTGGCCTGGGATCCCTGTAAAGGTGGGCACACTGCTGATTGACCTCTCCTGGGGACAGAGGTGTGGGTACGCTGGGTGGGTGCTGTGGTGTTGGATCCTGATGGGGGAGGCTCTGTGGTGGACCGTGATTGTGCTTGGGTGACGGGCTGTCCAGTGGTCCCTGATGGGCCAGGTAGGTCCTCCAGATCCTGAAGTCCAGAGTTACTATCATCACTGGGGGCATCTTCTGTTGGGGACTGGATTGTCGTGGCACTTCCTCTCCGCTGAGATTGTCTGGGGTACCTGTGGAGATGTAAGTGATGTATTATACTTCATGTGTGGGACATATTGTACATCCCTGGCTTCCCCTCTATCGTTGGTGTTGCCCTGCTACCTTTTGCTTGTGTATGGTGATGTATTGTGGGAATGTTAGTTCCCCTATGCTGTGCATGCTTTAGTGCTGGGTGTCCATGCAGGGCTGGGAGGGATGTGCATGCATTGGTATAGCATGCAGGGCTTGGCATTGGGGTTAGTCATATGGGTAGGTGCAGTGTGTGAGATGGAGGGGAGTGATGGGAGTGGGGGTGAAAGGGTGTGATGGCATGCAGGTATGGGGGTGATATGTATTAAAATTTTACTCACCAGTGTCCAGTCCTCTAGCTACTCCAGTGAGTCCCTCAGGATGCAGTATAGCCAAGACTTGCTCCTCCCATGCTGTGAGCTGGGTAAGAGGTGGGGGTCCACCGCTAGTCCTCTGTATGGCGAGCTGGTGTCTTGCTGCCACGGAACGCACCTTCCCCCGTAGATCGTTCCACCTCTTCCTGATGCCGTTCCTTGTTCTTAGGTGCTGTCCCACGGCATTCACCCTGTCCGCGATCCGCCACCATAGCTCCATCTTCCTGGCAATGGAGATATGCTGTACCTGTGCTCCAAACAGCTGTGACTCTACCCTGACAATTTCCTCCACCATGACCCTTAACTCCTCATCTGTGAAACGGGGGTGCCTTTGGGGTGCCATGGGTGTGGGGGGTGTTGGTGAGAATGTGTTGAGTGATGTGGTGGTGTGTGTGATGTAGAGTGTGTGAGAGATGCATGGGTGTGAGTGGTGTGTGTGTGTGTGTGTGTTGTAATCTCTGTGCTGTTCTTCTCAGTCTCCTGGTAGCAATTGGTATCCGTAAGGGGTTGTGGGTAATGTGGATGTGTGTTTTATAGTGGTATGAGTGTGTGGTCTGTGTATGGGTGTTAGGTGTGTGTTCTTTTGAATTGGCCAATGTTGTGTGGTTTAGTATTTGGGTGTCCATTCTGAGCGCGGTGGTGTGTACCGCCAATGGTTTACTGCTGTTGAATATCTGCCGTGGTGATTTGTGGGTCATAATGTAATGGACGTGGTTTTGTTGGCATAACGGTATGGGTGTTGCTACCGCCACTTTATCACTGACTTTTGGTCTGGCGGATTTGTGTCTGTGGCTGTATTCTGTCGGTTTGGTATGTGAGTGTTATAATATGGTTCACGGATTACCGCCACCGCGGCGGTATGTTGGCGGCCGTCAGCGTGGAGGTATGTGGGATTTACCGCCAATGTTATAATGAGAGCCATAGTGTTTAGAATCCATGGTTATTTCTGGGTACCCATACTAGCATATGATTAAAAGGGTATTTTTCAAAATGTCATCTTTCTTATACACTTACATTTGAAAGACACAAATGCAGTGAAATCCATTTGGTAATAACAAATGTACTACTATTCTATGCTCGGATAAGTCTCCTGATAAAAATGGTACTTTACTTGTTTCTGTAGGTCTGGTGTCTGCGACAGGAAGCTGCCCAAAACGAAACATGGATGCATCGCACTTTTTCCCCAAAAACTGACCCTCATTTTTTGATCTGTCTACCGCTAGATTTTGGACACTAGCTCAGCTGGCACCTAGGGAAACCTAGCCACCTGTACATTTTTGTAAATTAGACACCTAGGGGTATCCAGGTTGGGCTGACTTGTGTGGTTGTCATCACGTTTTATTACCCAGAATCCCTTGCAAACCTCAAACTTTGACAAAAATAATTTCCTCTCATTTCTGTGATGGAAAGTTCTGGAATCTGCGGGGAGCCACAGACTTCCTGCCACCCGGCATTTTCCCAAGTTGCTTGATAAAAATTGTACATCACTTGTGTGGGTAGACCTAGTACGCATGACAGGAAACGGCCCAAAATGCTACATAGACGCATCATATTTTTCCCCCGAAAACTGACCCTTTTTTCCAATGAGGGTAGCCATACATTTTGGACCGTAGCTCAGCTGGCACCTTGGGAAACTTAGACAACCTCTACATTTTTTAAAACTAAGGGGCATATTTATACTCTGCTTGCGCCGAATGTTCGTCAAAATTTTTTACGCACATTCGGCGCAAATCCTGCTCCATATTTATACATTGACACCCGACCCAACGGACGTCAAAATCCCACGTGCGTCATTTTTTGAAGGGGAAACCTGCCTTGCGTTAATGATATGCAAGGTAGGCGTTCCCTTCCAAGAAATGACTTTAAGGCCTGTGCGCCTTATTTATACTCTGGTGTCATTTTGACGCACAGGAGCGGGTGGGCCTTAAAAAAACGGCGCACAGCCTGATGGGCGCCGTTTTTTAACGCCTGGGTCAGGGCAGGCGTTAAGGGACCTGTGGGCTCGGAAGGAGCCCAGAGGTGCCCTCCCCTGCCCAAGAGACACCCCCTGCCACCCTTGCCCACCCCAGGAGGACACCCAAGGATGGAGGGACCCATCCCAGGAAAGTTGAGGTAAGTTGGGGTAAGTATTTTTTTTCGTTTTGTTTAAGTGGCATAGGGGTGCCAGATTTGGGCCCCCCTACATGCCACTATGCCCAATGACCATGCCCAGTGCCCAGGGGACAGAAGTCCCCTGGGCATGGCCATTGGGCAAGGGGGCATGACTCCTGTCTTTGCTAAGACAGGAGTCATGTCAATGGAAGTTGGGCGTAAAAATAAATGGCGCAAGTCCGGTTTGAGGCCTGATTTTTGCCTCAGACCTGACGTGCACCATTTTTTGACGCACAACCCCCATTTTCCCATACGCCGGCGCTGCCTGGTGTGAGTCATTTTTTTTGACGCAGCGAGTCCGCAGCGCCGGCTAACGTCATTCCATAAATACGGCGCCCGCATGGTGCGTTGGAATGGCGTTAGCTGGCGGTAAAATGTTTTACCCACAACTGCATTGGTGCAGTTGTGCATCAAAAAATGTAAATATGGCCCTAAACACCTAGGGTAATCTAGGGTGGGCTGACTTGCATGCCTCTCACCATGTTTTATTACCTATAATCCCTTGCAAACCTCAAACTTTGACTAAAAAACATATTTTCTTCACATTTCTGTGATGGAAAGTTCTGGAATCTGTGGGGAGCCTCAAACCTCCTTCCACCCGGCATTCCCCTAAGTCTCACAATAAAAATGGTGCCTCACTTGTGTGGGTAGACCTAGTGACCTCGACAGGAAACAGCTCAAAATGCAACATGGACACAGCCTATTTTTCCACAGAAAAACGACCCTCTTTTTCTGATGTATGTACCTCTAGATTTGGATCCTAGCTCAGCCGGCACATAAAAATATTACCTGATTTGTATGGCTGGTTCTAGTGCCTTCACCAGAACAAATCAAACCAAGATCAATGAGGGTCCCATTGTGAGGACTCCCATTGATGCTAGCGTGATCAGTTCCTGCCACAGGCACTAGACCCAGCCACTTAAGTGGGGCAGCATTTTAATTGGGACAGGTTGGGAAACTCTAGGTGGTAGGAATTTTGTGGTTTCCTTTTGATTCTGGAAAAATGTGGGACAAAAATGCCAGCAAAATGTGTGATTTTAGTCACATTTCGAGGTTTGCAATGCATTGCGGGTAAGAAAACCTGTTGTGTTCAACAAGAGGCAAACCACCTTCTACTCTCCTGGGTGTGTAGTTTACAAAAATATCTAGAGTTGGTAGATTTTCCCCACAGACAATGTACACCCTGGCAGAGAAAGAGAGAAAATACAAATATTACTTTACAACCATCTATTCCTCAAGTACACACACATATTAGATGGACTTGGCACAAGGGTGAGTGAAAGGTTCAAATTGTAAATTTTATTAACAAGAGGTTTCACATAAATGAAAAACACTGTTAATAACTGAAAGGTCAAAAAAATGAACTAATGTCTCACAGCTCATGAGCTGTAAAGCCATGACAAGGCACCAACTTCTTTAGTGGCAATTCACACACCTTTCAGCCGTGACACACACAAGACCATTCACACCGCCAAGTGCTGGCCCAGCACATTACGACACTCACATCAACAGACACTGCAGAGACAATATACACGCTGGCAGAGAAAGACAGAAAAGACCGTTTTTACTTCGCAACCATCTATTCCTCAAGTACACACACATACCAGTTGGATTTGGAACCAGACTGAGTAAAATGTTTGAAATGTAAATTTTATTAACAAGAGATTTCACAAAAATGAAATACACTGTTAATAACTGAAAGGTCAAATAACTGAACCAATGACTCTCAGCTAGTGAGCTGTACAGCCGTGACAAGGCATGGACCGCTTTATAGGCCATTCACACACCTTTAATGCGTGACACACAAAAGACCATTCACACCACAAGCCTCAGGCCGAGCACATCACAAAACACATCAAAAGACAGCGCCATTCAATGGCTCATTACTTTCATACGCCCACATGCCTTACACAGCAATCACACCACTGGTGGCTGACAAAGTGTGTGAACTGGCGTTTGGCTTGCGGTGTGTGCAGTGACCAGCAGCCAGTCACTACTCACTCAACACCAGCGAAATACCTTCACACACATGGCCAGCCAAGTGCCAGTTGATGCACACCCCCAGCCAAGCACCAGTCATGCACATTGCCAGCCAAGCGGCAGTCCATGCACACTGCCAGCCAAGCACCAATTCACACACATCACCAGCCAGGTGTCAGTTCACGCACACCACAAGCCAATCGGCAGTCCATGTACACCGCCAGCCAAGTGCAGTTCATACACACTGACAACTAAGTGCCAGTCCATGCACACTGCCATCAATTTTTTTTTTAACAAAAAAAAAAACAAAAAACAATTGGAAGTAGATGCAAAACTATAACTACAAACACAACAGCTCTAAGTAAATACATCACACTAATCACAGCTGAGAAATCTGAACAAAAAATATAAAATGAGAAGTTCACTTTTATGCTCACTGTTGCTCCTACTAACTCTGTTGCTTGTGGTACAATGTAAAACATGCGGGCACACTTAGCCCAGCAGTGTGTCCACCACTACAGGGACCCCAGGCAACCCCACAAACACAGGACGATCAGGGACCTTGGGTTAGTGGCAGTGGGCACACGGTTCAGGGGACAGAAGCACAGGACAATAGGGAAGCTGGGAGGACTGCTGTGCGACAGGGGGAGGACAGGCCCAGGGAACCCACTCTCCACAAGGCACTCTCAAACATCCAGGGAGCATACCACCATTCCCAGGAGACCATGGGCCAGGTACTGGCCAAGTTGCAGGAGACCCAGCGGCTGCAGGAGGGACAGTACCTGGGGATCAGGGAGGACCTAACAAAAATATACACCATCCTGGTCACCATAGCAGGGGTGCTGGCTGACATGGGCATGAGGGAGGCAGTGACGCCAGCCAAACCGAGGAACAGCCGTCCACCTCCGCCGGCGCTAGTGGACAGGAGGCCCCGCCACAGGAACAACAGCCCACCAGCACCCCACCCCCTGCAGAAGGAGAACCACTCCGCAAACGGTCCCTGCGATCCAGGCAGAAGACAGAGAACATTGCCAAGACCCCCACCAGGAAATAGGACTCTCCTGATAGTCACCCTTCTGTCCCACTCTGTTACCCCGTCCACCTTGAACTGCCATTGCTTCCCTTCCTATGCCCCCTTGGACAATGCACCTGTGATACCAAGAGAATGGACTCTAACTGGACATTCCTCCACCATCACCCCAGCTCATTGCACATACCCCTATACTTATTGGCACATAAATAACACTCTTGAAACAAATACCATACTGGAGTCAGTGTAATGAATCTCAAATGTATTAGTAGAACATTACCAAAGCATTGCAACGTATATGTACAGTAAAATCTACTACAGGAAGACCTTTGCTGGGCAGCAGTACATATAGCAGGAGCCAGAATGGGGCACACAGATCTGAAAATAGAGAATCCAAAGGGAACAGTCAGTGGCCATAGACATAGGGTAAGAGGCTGCCATGTACAATGTCCAACAGTTCCTGAAATGTTAAGCTAAGTTACAGTGTCTTACCTGTGTGTCACTGGAAGTACTGCTGTATTATATTTGTTCTGTTGTCAACATCTTCTTCCTCTGCCTCCTCTTCATCACTGTCCACAGGCTCCACCGCTGCCACAAGACCATCTCCAGGCACATCCACCTGCAGAAAAGGCATCTGGCGTCTCAAGGCCAGGTTGTGCAACATGCAAAATGCAACGATGATCTGGCACACCTTCTTAGGTGAGTAGTACAGGCAGCCACCTGTCAGATGGGGGCACCGGAACCTGGCCTTCAGGAGGCCGAAGGGTCTCTCAATTATCCTCCTTGTACGCCCAGGTGCCTCACTGTAACGTTCCTCTGCCCTTGTCCTGGCATTCCTCACTGGGGTCAGTAGCCATGAGAGGTTGGGGTAACCAGAGTCACCTGCAAATATTGAATGACAACTGACAACCCTTAGGGGCAATCCCATTCCCAGACACCAACTGATACTCGGTGGGGACCTTTGGCTCACCTATTAGCCACACCCTGTGCCACTGGAGTTGGCCCATCACATATGGGATGCTGCTATTCCTCAAGATAAAGGCGTCATGCACAGAGCCAGGATATTTGGCATTCACATGGGAGATGTACTGGTCCGCCAAACACACCATCTGCACATTCATCGAGTGATAGCTTTTTCTATTACTGTAAACCTGTTCATTTCTCTGGGGGGGACAAATGCCACATGTGTACCATCAATGGCACCAATGATGTTGGGGATATATCCCAGGGCATAAAGGTTAGCCTTCACTGTGGCCAATTCATCCACCTGGAAGAATACGATGTAGCTGCGCATGTGTTTCAGCAGGGCTGACAACACTCTGGTCAACACGTTGGAGAACATTGGCTGAGACATCCCTGATGCCATGGTCACTGTAGTTTTTAAAAGGAACCACTTGCCAGGAAATGGAGCACTGACAGGACCTGCACTAGACGGGGATATACCTGTTGGCTGGCGGATAGCTGACATCAGGTCTGGCTCCAATTGGGCACACAGTTCTTGGATTGTGGCACGATCAAGTCTGTATGTGATGGTAATGTGTCTGTCCTCCATTGCCGACAGGTCCACCAGGGGTCTGTACACGGGAGGATGACGCCATCTCATATGCTGCCTCTGCGGTTGAAGCCTATTGAAGAGAACGGTGAGCAGAGGGTCATATTTCCACATATATTGCACTAATGTGGATTTGTTTACTTTACAGAAACAGTTTGTGAACTCGAGAGTCAGTTGATGTACCAATGTCTGCTGTGACGCAGTTAGGTGCCATGCCCTGTGCCTCCCTGAAATGGCAGCTGCCTGACCTGTGAGGAGGGACAAGTGGAAATGAGGTAAGTGCGCAGGCGTTGTGCGCCTTCGCGGTAGGCGATCGATGACCGCTGCGCAGATTCGCATTGGTTATTATTAGGCCCTATGGGTTCCAGGAGCCAATGGCGATGTATGCCGGCGGCGACGGTACACACCGCCGCGGACGTCACTGCCATTTTCTAACTGTTCACTCACTTGTTACCTGACCTTCAACAGGAGAGGACCTACACTGCAAGTGCTGCTGTGACCTGTGTCTGGAAGCGACAATGGCTCATGTATCTGGGGAAAGGGCCCCTGCCTTCACTGTGGAGGAGTTGGAGAAACTGGTGGATGGGGTTCTACCACAGTACACATTACTCTACGGTCCTCCAGACAACCAGGTGAGTATACTGTGAGCATGATGTGTGGGCAATGCATGTTTTGAGTGTTGTGGATGTAAGCCACATGTTGGTGGGTGCTGAGGCGTCCTGGCTTGAGTGCTGCATGAGAGGTGGTCAGTGTATGTGCGTTAGGGCATGGGTGGGAACTGGTGGGCAATGAGTATGACGGTCGGGACGGGTGTGTAAATTCTTTTTCTGCTGTCTTTTCCCTCCAGGTCAGCACCCACCAGAAAAAGGGTATTTGGCGTGCCATTGCCAAGGAGATGCGGACCCTAGTGGTCTATCACAGGCAGGGCACCCACTGCCGCAAGAGATGGGAGGACCTACGCCCCTTGACCAAGAAAACAGCGGAGGCCGAGCTGGGGCTGGCCTCCCAACGTGGAAGAGGTGCCCGTCGCACCATAACCCCCCTGATGTTCCACATCCTGGCTGTGGCCTATCCGGATTTGGATGGGCGCTGGAGGGCATCACAGCAGCCACAAGGGGGTGAGTACAGAGTCTGAAAGCTGACTTGGCGTGCTTTAGGAGGTAGCTGGGTGGGGGATGTGGGCTGTGGGTGCCACTAGGCCAGGGCGATCACGGCAGGGTAGGTCCCTTGTTGGGCAGGCTCTGGTGCACTCCTACCCCAATGGTGTAAGTGTCCATCTACTACGGTGCAGGTTCCTGTGGGTTTCAGGTGTGCAGATGCTGGCGCTAGGCATTGTACCCCATGGTCTGGTGACTGTCTCAGTAAATGGTTGGGCATGGCCTAGTGCATAGGGCAGCTCCCTGTGTGTTGTGTACGCCAACGGTAGTGGTGTTGCTGGCATTGACCAAGTGTATCCTCTGTCTCTCCCACCCCCTTTTTTTTTCTCGCCCTGTCCTTGTGTGCATTAGCATCATCTGGCAGAGGAACAGAGGCACCGGCAATGGAGGGAGCTGCATCCCACATGAAGGCACCAGTGGGACGGAGGGCGAGGGGAGCACCACGACGGGGACAGGAGGGGAGACCACAGACAGCGACTCCTCCTCCGATGGAAGCTCCCTGGCGGTGGCATACACCTCTATGCCCACTCCAACAACAGGTACAGCCGCCACCCCCCTACCAGCACAGCCCTCACAGCAGCCCCTCTGCGTGTTTCCCGTGCCTGCTCATCCAGGAGGGTGGGAATCTCCTTCGCCCCAGGCACCTCAGGCCCTGCCCCAGTCAGCCCTGCTGCCCTCATTGAGAAGGCTATTGACCTCCTGAGATCCCTCACTGTTGGGCAGTCAACCATTCTGAATGCCATCCAGGGTGTCGAGAGGCATTTGCAACAAACAAATGCATACCTGGAGGGCATTTACTCTGGCGTGGTGGCCCAACAGAGAGCATGTAAAGCTCTGGCCTCAGCACTGATGGCAGCCATTGTCCCTGTGTCCAGCCTCCCCCCTCCACCTTCCACTACCCAGACCCAATCCCCTCTACCTCAGCCTATCCCAAGCACACCTTCAGACCAGCATGAACCCAAAACACCACACAAAAGTGGCTCAGGCAAAGATAAGCACCACACTTCATCTCACAGGCACTCACACAAGCACCATGCCCATGCAAACACACCAACATCCACTGCCTCCACTGTGTCCCCCTCCTCCTCCTCGTCCACCTCCCTCCCAGTAGCATCTACACTCACACCTGCATGCACTACATCTTCATCCACTACCTCCATCACCAGCACGCCCATCACAACACGGCCCTCACAAGCAGTCACCACCCCCACAACCATGTACATATCCCCAATGTCCTCTCCCAGTGTGTCTGTGAACCCTCCTCCCAAAGTACACAAAAGCAAGCACCCATCCACCCAACAGCCATCCACCCCACAACAGCATCCAGTCCATGCATCTTCACCCAAACTCAGCAGACGTACACCTCCTCCAACCACTCCCTCTTCTTCCACTCCAAAGCCCTCTCCATCTTCCCATCCCAGTGTGTCTAAAAAACTTTTCCTGGCAAACATTGACCTCTTCCCTATGCCTCTCCCCCCCCCCTCCGTCTTTCCCCTCGGGCCAGGGTGTCCAGATCCAAGGCCAGCACCTCAGCCACCAAGTCGGTGAACGCTGTGGTACCTGCAAGTCCCAGAGGATCAAAGGGGGACCCCATCAGGGCAGCCAGTGTGCCACTGACACCTGCAAAGGACCAACCCATTCCGCCACCTGCCAAGGTGAAGAAGGAGCCAGAATGCAGCACGGCTAAGAAGGACGACCCACCCAGCAAGGCCTCCTCTAAAACTCAAGCTGCCAGTGCCAAGGCCCCAGCAGCATCTGCCAAGGTGGGGAAGGGGAAGAAAACCCAAGGCAAGGCACTTCAGGTCTCGGAGGCTCCAGTTGAAGGACTGGTGCCCACCATCAGTACTGACAGCTCCGCAACCTGTTCCACGGCAGGCACCGCCGTCTGCATCGCCATCTGCACCGCCACCTGCACCGCCACAGCCACAACAACTGTCAGCATCATCATCCCCAGTGGGCAGCCATCCGAGGCTGGAGGAGACGGCCTGGAGCCTCCCACCACCACTTGAAGCACCCCCACCAGCACCGGCACTACCACCAGTTTGCAGCCTTAGTCGCCGCAGGATGGAGTCTGGCCCTGTCTCCATGGAGTATCATGCTACCTGTTCCCTGTAAATCCCATGCCTCAGACACCCAGGTGAGGGAATGTGAACTGCCACACCCCAAGTGCAGCATCACTGGGCACAATGCCCCCTCCAGAACCATTGGAGATATTAATCCACTATCACTATCCTTGGCAGGATGAAGCAGACTGGGCACAATGCCCCCTCCAGAACCATTGGAGAAATGCATTCACTATCAGTATCCTTGGCAGGATGAAGCAGACTGGGCACAAGGCCCCCTCCAGAACCAGTGGGGAAATGCATCCACTATTACCATCCTTGGCACAATGAAGCAGACTGGGCACAAGGCCCCCTCCAGAACCAGTGGAGGAATGCATCCACTATCACTATCCTTGGACCAAGCAGTGGGCAAACCACCCACTTGAGAGAATGTGGCTTTGCACTCCCCAGGACATCGCTGTGGGCATGTTGTCCCCTCCAGGAGCAGTGGCATAGTACCATCTTCCAGCTGAGGTGCCCCCCTTCCCCTTCCCCCTTCCCCCTGAGGTGCCTTTGTGTTTACGACCTGATGCCCCTGCAGTGTTCTCTCCGCTTTGAGGCAGGAGTCAAGTGTGGGCTTCGCCCATGATTTTTTGGCCCAGTGGGCCATGGACATTTGCAAGGGACAGTGTACGGCCTTCTGTACATATTGTAAATATTTGTATATACTGTTTTTCAAATCGTTAACTATATCAGCATATTTCAAAATATCACAGTTTGAACTCAATTCCTTTTGTCCTTGCGTTCTTCCAGGGGGTTACGGGGTGTAAATGTAATGTTGATGCATATTTTTGTGTGTATGGTGTTGTGGGTGAGAGTGGGGGTGGGGGTGTTGCGTGCTGCGTGTGTGTGTCACTCTCTCTTTCCTCCCCCCCTCCCCTGTGTGCTAGGTGCAGTAGTCACCGTGGTCGTCGCCGCCGCCTTTGATATCCGTCATGTATGAGGAGGTAGGACAGCATCGGCAGGACCTGCAGCTCGGGCTCCATGGCGTCCTGGTTCTTCCTTGGTTGTCGAGAGGAGAGTGGTTTCCCTTCCAAGTCCTGTTTCCGCCGTGTTTTTGATGTCGTTCGTACCGCCCCAGAAAAGCTGGTGGATTGGCGGGTTGTGATAGGGTGGGCGGTACATTGTCTTCCGCCTGTCTGTTGGCGGTGACCGCCGCAGTGTGTGTTGCTATTGCCGTGGCGGTCGGTGTGTTAAAGTGGTTGTCTATGTTGGCAGTTTCTGCCGTGGTAATGATCCCATTTTTCTTTACCGCCGGCTTGTCGGTATTACCGCCGCTTTATCACCGACGGCCAGGGTTGTAATGAGGGCCTTAATATTTAACTCTATTAATCATATCATAATAATTTTTACTTTTATCTTGTTTGATAATAATTTTTTGTCTTACCTGTAGTCCATTGTCATCAATGCTTTTGACTTCATCTAGAGTCTAGAGCACGTTGATCATACCGAGGAGGACTGCTGCTGCTGCTGGGTCCCTGAAGCCTGGGGGCGGGGCTGTGAGCCCTTTAAATCAAATCTGAGCGCGCCCGCTTCGCGGGTCGCGCGTTGATCATACCGAGGAGGACTGCTGCTGCTGGGTCCCTGAAGCCTGGGGGCAGGGCTGTGAGCCCTTTAAATCAAATCTGAGCGCGCCCGCTTCGCGGGACGCGCGCGGGACGCGCCCGGGCCAAGGGCGGGCCCGTCCTTTGCCCGTCAGTGCCCGGAGGAGGCTGGGCTGGGCCACCCCCCTTGGTTTTCTCTTCCAAACTCTTTGTTTACGCATCTCATAAGAGTGTAGTGAGTGCCTTTTTTTTCTTTTCCCTGCATTACATATCTTATTTCCTTTGCCAAGCATGGGGAAGCGTAAGGCGCGCACCAGTCCTGATGCTGCAGGTGCTAAATCTAAAAACTTAAAACTTAATCGAGTAGCGCAAGTCCACTCAAACTGCGTCTCAAGAGAAATTGATAACTTAATTGAGGAGGTGGAATCTATTCTTAAGGAAAAGGAGAGCAAGGCCTGCAAGAGACTGAAATCTGGGACTTTACTCCCGTTCCTAACAGCAGGCCCTAACCTTTCTATTGATCCCCAGCCCTTGAAATCCCCTGTGCAAGTCTCTGTATCGCCTAGTCAGTTGGGTTTGCCTAAACCTTTGACTCCCCCAAGTCTATTGGACAACTTAGATGCCACTTCTTATGATTTCATTCTCAGTGGCATCCCTTGCGCTAATCGCTTTTCTACTTTAGACCAGGCTGACTCGGTGGGTGCCAACCAACCTCCGATATCTTCACACGCTATCACTCCCTGTGACCCTCCAGGAGAAGACGTACTAACAATAGTCTCTAGCTTAAAACGTGAAGTCGGGGAGCTAAAGGGTATATTGTCTGCTATTTCTTCAGTAAATGAGGACCACAACAAGGGCCCCACTAATAAGCCAGGCCATAGGATCCAACCGGCCACTTCGGCAGTACGTTCAGCACCCTCCTCTTTTGACTTTGGTCAAGTTGTGGCCGCTTCTACTCACGTGGCTAATTCAAATTGTATTTATTTGTGCAATGTTCCTCCTCTTACATCCCATATCAGAGAAGACACCTCCTCCCTTGTCAACAAGGTGTCATATTGGATTCGTCATACCAGGGGCTGTGCTTCTATCATTCATTCTGACATTGTTTTTGCTTCTCGTGTACGTGGTTGTCCCGGTGGCCGTGATACCATCAAAATTAACCTCACTAACCCCGAATTAGTTAGGGGACTTTTGCAGATGGAAGCCCGCAAAACGCTAAGATCTGATTTTGATATACATTTCCGTGAACGCCTGCCTGCTATTGGCCAAAAGATCTTGCCTGCACATCCTCTTAGGCCCAAGGGAAGCCCCTGCAGTGTTCCAGTTCCTGCTCCTAAGTCTGGCTTGTTGCCTTTCCCGGTTGATGGGGCTGCTTTGGTTCATAATCCTAAACATAGTGGTACTCAAGACCCCGTTACTATAGGGGATACATCTGATGTTGACTGACTACTCTTCCCTAATCATTGCATACCTTGTGGTCCACTTGTACTGTCTCAAAGACCTTTAATCAGCCCAGGTGGTCCTAACCCAAGTGCTTCTTTCTGTACTCCTATAGTTAATTCTAAACTAATTACGGATACTGATTTTGGTACGCTTACTTGTAACACTCCAACTTCTGAAGGGTATTTGCTGTCCTGGAATGTGGCGGGTATTAAGAGCAAACTGCCTGATCCGGAGTGGGGGGCTTTTGTGGAATCTTACTCTATCTGCATGTTCCAGGAAACTTGGGCAATGGGTGGCATGCATAGGCAAGGTTATCGTTCTTTTATAAAAAAAGGCAACTCAATCCCCCAGGGGAAGGGCGGTTGGGGGTCTATGTATCCGGGTCAAGATGTCTGAGATGGTTAGGGTCAAGGAAATTGCTGTTGATTCTTGTGATATTTTAGCCATAGTAATACAGCCTAGGTCTAGTACCCCTGTGCTGTGTATTAATATCTATAATCGACCAGGCTCCCTTAACCAACAGTCTGATACCATTTATCGCTTGCATAATGTTCTTTCGGAATTCCATTCTAAATATCGAGTTATTATTGCTGGTGATCTTAACGCCCAAATTGAGTTTGGCTCAACCTTTGCTGAGTCCACTCAGGATGAGGACGTAGTGTGGAACATCCCCCCGCTCCAATTTCATCCTACGCCACTCACTCCTTCCCCTAGGGTGTCTCAGATAATAGACCTTGCACTTACCTATGGCCTCCATTTTGGAAATGGCCGATTTCCAAATGATAACCCTGCTAGGCCTACTTTTTTCAGAGGTAATTATAGTAGCTGTTTGGATTATGTCATCTTGGACTTACGAGTCTGGCATTTCATAACTAATGTAGAGGTGGGTCTTCCCCGCACTAGTGACCACGCCCCCTTGCAAATTGCATATAACGTAGCCCTGTTTGATCTACCCGCTGATTTGGCTGGCCGAATTGTTCTGTCAAAACTTTCCACTAATAAGCTTGCGGTAAAGTGGCCCTCATTTTTGAAATCTGACTTACTAAACCATAAGCTTGGCATTATGATGACCCGTCACCAACTTTTTGAGGACTCCATTGCATTATCTCCTTCAGAAATTTTGTCCGCCCATGTGGGGTTTTTTGCGGAACTTAAGGAGCTTTTCTTTAAACCTTCCAAATCCCAAACTAAATCTTCTTCTCCTAGGTGCAAATGGTTTGACAAAGAGTGCCGGGTGGCCAAGTATCTTCTATCTGAAGCCTTAAAGGCAAAGAATCGGGACGACATTGCACATGCAAGAAAGAACTATGGGGGTCATTCTGACCCTGGCGGTCATTGACCGCCAGGGTCAACGACCGCAGGAGCACCGCCAACAGGCTGGCGGTGCTCCCAAGGGCATTCTGACCGCGGCGGTATGGTCGCGGTCAGAAACGGAAAACCGGCGGTCTCCCGCCGGTTTTCCGCTGCCCTGAGGACTCCTCCATCCATGGGGATTCCGACCCCCTCACCGCCATCCTGTTCCTGGCGCCATCCTGGCCCCTGGGGGCCCCTGCAGTGCCCCTGCCAATGGCATGGGCACTGCAGGGGCCCCCATAAGGGGGCCCCTAAAAGATTTTCAGTGTCTGCCGTGCAGACACTGAAAATCGCGACGGGTGCTATTGCACCCGTCGCACCCTTCCCACTCCGCCGGCTCCATTCGGAGCCGGCTTCCTCGTGGGAAGGGGTTTCCCGCTGGGCTGGCGGGTGGCCTTCTGGCGGTCGCCCGCCAGCCCAGCTGGAAACACAGAATAACCGCAGCGGTCTTCTGACCGCGTAGCGGTATTCTGTTGGGGGAACTTTGGCGGGCGGCGTCCGCCGCCCGCCAAAGTTAGAATCACCCCCTATGTGTCTACTCTCACTCTATCAAAACTCAAATATGAGGAGCATTTATGGGAGTGTCTGGCGGAGGCTGCTAGCTCTCGCGACACCAAGCTCTTTTGGACTTTGGTTGCGCGTAGCGACCCAGGCCTGTCATACACTACTGAATGCCATATCGACCCAGGAACCTGGCTCTCTTATTTTCGTGAACTGTACGGCTCTCGGACGGAGCTTTATGATACTCCCATAGATAATGCACTGTGCCAGCCTGAAATGCCGCCCTTCACCCTAAAAGAAACAGAGATGGCAATTTGCGCGCAAAGATCTGGTAGGGCCCCTGGCCAAGATGGTATTCCCTCTGATCTGTACAAATCAGATCTATCTGTGTGGACCCGTTACATAAACAGGGTATCAAACACTGCCATGGCATCTCGATCCTATCCGCTCTCGTGGAAGATGGCGATTATTGTCCCCGTTCATAAAAAAGGAGACAAGAGCTCCCCTGGGAATTATAGGCCTAATAGTCTATTAGACAACTTGCAGAAAATCTTTTCGTATCAGTTGCTAACTAGATTAAAACAATGGATAATGAAAAATCAGGTCTTAAGCCATTTCCAGGCAGGATTTAGGGACAAGATCAGCACTATCGATCAGATCTTCCGATTCACCACCATCAAGTGGAAGACCGTAGATGCAGACAAAGGCCACCTATTTGTGGCCTTTGTTGACTTGAAGTCTGCGTTTGACCTGGTCCCGCGTGCCAAGCTTTGGGAGGTCCTTAGTACCACCGGTGTTCCGGGTTCCATGATTAATATTATCAAGGACCTTTATTCTGATAATTGTGCTAAAGTCCGCTGGGGTACCATTGGCGATCTGACCCCTGCTTTTCCAACTACACGGGGCGTGAGGCAAGGCTGTGTCTTGGCGCCCACCTTGTTTCTCTTGTTTATTAATGCCTGTTTGCAATATCTCTTAGACTGTCAAAGTGACGCCCCTAGCCTGGGCGGGCAGAAGATCCCCTGTCTTCTGTTTGCAGATGATACCCTATTGCTATCACGCACTGCTATGGGCCTTTCTAGGCTGCTCTCCAGATTCCTGGAGTTTTGCACTGACCATGGGTTATCAATTAATTCAGCAAAAACAAAATACATGGTTTTTGGAGATAGTAGGGAAAAAATGAAGAGGCCTGTATATTTAGATGATGTCCCTTTGGAAAGGGTGGGTACCTTTGATTATTTAGGTATCAAAGTGGAAGATTCACATCTTTGGCATGCCCAGCGCCATAAATCTTTATTATGCCTGAAGCAGAGGGCGGGTGGAATTGTCAGATTTGCCTCTAGTTCCCCGAAATTTGCAATATCTCCCGCACTGGAAATATACAAAGCTCAAGCTAGGGGGGCCGCCCTATATGGAGCCGAACTTTGGGGCCATTGTAATCTGGCGAATCTGGCTAGCGCGGAAAACCAGTTTTTAAAAATGATGCTAAAGGTTCCATCTAGTACCCCATCCTTGCCCATTCATCTGGACCTAAATCTTTTCTCAATCTCACAGATTGCGGCCCTAAGGCCCCTGCTGTTTTGGATTCGGCTGTGGACAACTGATGCCCTAACCCCTTTTCGGTGTGGCCTCCTAAATGTGGTGGGCCGTGATTTTAGTATTAAACCTAAATGGTGTGTATTCGTTGAACAATCTTTTTCCCATCTGGGGTTAGGCTCCTATTGGCATGATCCTATTTCTATTCCTAAAAATGCTGCACAGCTGTTAAAGGATGCTTATTGGCATAATGTTCAGGTTGGACAATTTGCTGGTTCTTTTCCATTGTCCATGTCCGACAATTTTTTGCTTGTTAAATGCCATTACGAATTTGAGCCCTTTTTGGATGCAAAGTTATCTCCATTTGCTCGTGCCCTCTTTATCAGGTTTAGGATTGGGTCCCTCCCCTTGCGCTGCCTTACGTACAAATGGTCCAGTTCAACTAATAGATCTAAAGGTTGCCCGATGGGTTGTAAAAGTGCAGAAACTGTTTCACACGTTTTCTTCCACTGTCAAGCATATCACAAACAAAGAGCACTTTGGCTCATCCCGCTTTTTAAACAATTAGGAGTTAGATCCTGCCTCCATGCTGAGAGAATTTTAAAAAGCGACCCGTCCGTTAAGATAGCTCTACCAGTGGCAAGTTTTTTCGAATCTATCTGGAGTTTGAGATTAGCAAGTTTAAGGGATAAAATGGTGTAGTTATTGTCTAGTATTATTTATGTATATTTATCTGACTTGGATGAATGACTGTAGCTTTTTTTGCACAGGACATGGATCTTGGCTTGGGTCCTTATGGATTATTTATAGACCTATGGAACTGTTCCCTTATTTTATGCCGTGAGAATTTTAAAGCGAAAATCATCCACCCAGTCAGTTTTTTTAATGGGGGGAAAAAGGGGAAAATTCTTGTATTATTATGATATCTGAGTTCAGCAATTTCAAGGAGCAAGAGTGGGGAACTAATTTTTAGACTTATCTATTTATATTTATCAAATTGGATGTGTGATTGATCCACAGTATTCAGATATTGGTGTATTATATTTTTTAACTAGTGCTGATTTAGAGAATTATTTTCATTTTTGAGTATTGTTTTTCATTATATTAAGTGATGTTTATCTGACTGCTTATTTCTTGTTTGTTTTTAAAACCTGTCTTGCCCCTTTTAACTGTACTTTTACCTTTTTTATTTTATTATTACCTCCGTGCTTTTAGAAGTCCTTTCTTTCTTTGTTGCGTATTGTACTTTAATGGTTTGTTTTTACACACCGAAATAAAGTTAAATGAAATGAGTATCTGCAACCTTACCAAACTTCGTCGTAAGTAAGGTATTTTCTTTCCTATCTCTTAACAAAAGGAAAGGTTTAAATCCAGTTGTAGAATTTACTGTACTGTTGTAACTATAAACTTTTTCACATAAAAAATCATGTACATTTAAATTTGATGCAATAGCTAATTGAATTCCTCCTTTCATAAATCTATTCATTCGTTCAACTTGAACATTCGAGGAAGGAGTGTAAAGAAGAGTTTTTTCTTGTTTTATACCATGTTCACTTAAAAATGTACACATCTTTTGAACCCGGTTTTAAAATTATTCCTAATTTGCCTAAATCCTGCCAACCTACAATATTCCTGCAATTTTCAGCTACATACATTTTAGTATAGATACTATGATCTTTAAATTCAAGACTGTTACAGAAATACCCTATCATATTAATATCAAACTCTCCAAATGCGTTTGGATTTACATCACTCTTCGACAATTCTACATTTTTCCAAAGACTGTGAAAAATGCCCTGATCTAAAATTGTAATGGGAGATCCTGAATCTGCTATAACCTTAAGCTCTCTGCCACCAATGCTGCCAACTCCAAGTTGTGCTATAAAGCTGTTCATAACACCTTTGGTAAGGTTATCATCAACAGTTAAAACTATATTTGCACACATCTCCTCATCAAACTCCTCCACAGAATTAACTCTTATGTTACTACCCACTTTCATACTACTACATACTACAGCAAAATGACCTAGTTTTTTACACTTAACACACCTTTTTTCTACTGCTGGACATTTTGCATTGTTACTCAAATGTGTTTTAGATCCGCATCTATAATATTGTACAGGTTTCCTCTAGCCAAATATGTTATCTTTGCCTTTGTCCATGAATTTAACTTTGTCATAACCTTTATTTTCTTGTACCATGTATAAACCCACTTAGACAGACCATCAGACATTAAAGCTTTTGTAGAAGGCATTGATCTCTCAATTCCTTTAGCTATGTCGATGACCTCCTGTTATGTAGGATTTCTGCACGCAAGCAATCTTTCTTGAATCTTTTTTGAATAACACTGAAACACAAATTGATCTTGAATATAAATATCTGTCATTTCATTGAATTCACATGAGGATACTAAGACTCTCAAAGAAGCTATATATTCTTCTATATTTTCATCTTTCATTTGCTTCCTTTTAAAAAAACGATGTCATTCCACCATCACATTAAGTTCTTCCGTGAATTGTTTTTCCATTCATTTCACTGCCTCTTCATATTCTTTAAATGGAATGAACTGACCAGGAGGTGCTTCAAATTCTGGTAAATTATTGAAAATTTCCTGACCAGCATTGCCTAGAAGGACAAACATCAATGTTTTTTTCCTTTCAGGTTCAAACGTTTTTCCATCAATAGCCACTAAATAGTTTGCAAATGCTGTGAGAGGGTTTTTCCATTTTATAGTTGGTTTGCTAGAATGGTTTAAGAATAATGTTGGCTGATTTATAATATTACTATGAGCCATAGGACTGGTGTAATAATCATCACTATCCAATAAAGTTTTGAATCACTGTCCAATAAAGTGCACTTGTAATTAATTGAAATTGTACACAAAAAGCAATAGCAACTCTTTATACTGGTGTACGAATCACCGGCAAAATGGTACGTCTAATCAGGATTCAGTGTTCAAGCGCAAATATAAGAGTATCAATGGACTTGTTTCATGAAAGCTTCAAAAACTAAGATGGCTGCCGTTCGCGTCTTGTTTTTTACAGGAGATTATCCTTGTACTCTAAACGTGTCCAATCTAAGATGGCCGCAGTTCGCGTCACTCTTTTCTAAAGGAAATTGGCCTTGAACAGCAACGTAGTGAGTTGCTGAGCCCGCTGGATGCGTCACTGGTCTTTTGCAGGTTCTCTGAAGCAGGAAACAGGCTGGTAGGGCTGGGACCAAAGCAGTTGTTGTCTTCCTTCTTCTCTGCTGGAGGTTTCAGCTTAGCAGTCCTTCTTCTTCTTGTAGGTTGCCAGGAATCTGGTGAGCTGGGTCCAGGGAGGCCCTTAAATCCTAGATTTAGGGGTGTGTTAGGGGTCAGAGGGCAGTAGCCAATTGTCCCCACTCCCTTTGGGGAGGGGGGCACATTCCTATCCCTATTGGTCCTTGTCCTCCAAATCAAGATGGAGGATTCTGCAGGGAGGGGGTCAACTCAGCTCTGGACACCTTAGAGGTAGTCCTGGTTGGAGTGATCACTCCTCCCTGTTTTTCCTAATTTTCCTGCCGGATTTGCCACTAGCTGGAGTGCCCTGGGGCACTGTTACCTGAGGCTTGAGCGTTTGAGGCTCACTACCAGGTGTTAGAGTTCCTGGAGGGGGAGGTGTGAAACACCTCCACCCAGGACAGGCTTTGTTTCTGACCACAGAGTGCACAAAGACACTCACCCCATGTGGTCAGAAAATAATCTGAAAGTGGCAGGCTGGCACAGACCAGTCAGTCCTATACTAGCAGTTGGGCTAACATACAGGGGGCATCTCTAAGATGCCCTCTGTGTGCATTTTTCAATATATCCCACACTGGAATCGGTGTGGGTTTATTGTGCTGAAAAGTTTGATACCAAACTTCCCAGTATTCAGTGAAGCCATTATGGTGCTGTGGAGTTTGTAATGACAAACTCCCCAACCATATACTCAATATGGCTACACTGCACTCACAATATCTAAGAGTGGACTTCGACACTGTAGGGGCATATTGCTCATGAAGCTCTGCCTTCACCTGTGGTATAGTGCACCCCCCTTTTGGGCTGTAAGGCCTGCTAGACGGTTGACTTACCTATGCCACAGTCACTGGTTTGTGGGCATGGCAACCTGAGAGGTGTGCCATGTCGACTTTGCCTTTTTCTCCCCACCAGCACACACAAGCTGCCAGGCAGTGTGCATGTGCAGAGTGAGGGGTCTCCTAGGGTGGCATAATATATGCTGCAGCCCTTAGAGACCTTCCCTGGCTACAGGGCCCGTGGCCACAGGGCCCTTGGTACCATGGGTACTTTTTACAAGGGATTTGACTATGTGCGAGAGCTGTGCCAATTGTGGAAGCAAAGGTACAGTTTTAGGGAAAGAACACTGGTTAGAAGGGTCCCAGCACAGTTTCAATCAAAGTTGGCATCAACACTAGACAAAAAGTGTTGGTGGGTAACCATGCCAACTGTGGCACTTTCCTACAACATCTGAATTCCAGAATTGCTAGGAATGTACTGCCTTACGACCAAACCGCCCTTGAACTGGACCTAAAGGGGAGTGACCCTTGGCGAAGGGGCCGCTCCCCAAAACATCCATACAACCTCCAAGAAATCCCTGGTGGCCTAGTGGGCATTCCTGCTGCACAATCACGGCCCCACATGTGATCGTGCAGTAGGAATGCTCTTCAAAGAGACAGCGGCGGAAAGGAAAAACTCATTTTTCCCTGACGGTGCTTCTTTCAGGTCCCCATGCCTCCCATGTGGAAAACTCACCTCCTTACTTCTCTGGGGGTAAAGGGGGGTGGAAACAAATGCATTCCAGCACCTCTGGCCTGCTCTGACGATGCCAGTGCATGGCGTGTTCGCTGATATAATCAGATCACTGAAATAAGGGCAGGGGTTGCAGCGGAAGTGCTTCCACTGCCATCCCTGGGGGAACCATATTTCAGGCTGGCCCACAGGTAGAGCGCCAGAACTTTCCTTATGGGTGGGTGCAAGGATGGCTTGAACCGTCCTCCACACACGTCCACCGGGTCAACAGGTTAATAGTTGTGCCCTTTGAAGGCTGCAGGCTGTTTGGAGAAAAGACTGATTTGGTGCTAGATTTGTTCAAGGATAGGCATGCCACTGCACGAACCTTGGTGCTACTGATGCTAGCCAAGCAATATCCCCACCAATACAGGAAATCTAGAGACTATCCCAGGGGGCTTTCTTGCAGAGAACACCAGCCCTCTCAACCTGCATTGCAGCAACTAGCCCAGTTCTTTCAAGGACATGGACGTGGCCCCAACAAAAATCGGACCATTCAGCAGGGACAGCAATCTTCCATTTCTTTCTCCTCTGTTGCAATGTCTACAAAGCTGATTTGGCTTCCCATTTCAGACAAATACTTGGCCCGTTGAAGGCAGAATACCACATTTCCTACCCAGCTAGAGATGCATCACGTCCTACAGATGGATTTTATAGATAGTTCAAAGTGGGGTTGCCCTGCCCTTCAATTCCTCCATACCTAACAAAATGTTGAAAAGCACACCGCAATTCTGATGCAGGAAGTCAACTTTTTGTTCTCCAAAAGTGCCATTGAAAAGATGCATACTCGGAGAGAGGAGGACAATGGTACTCATGTTTTTACCTCATTCCAAGGAACCTTAGACCTATTTTGGACTTCTGTCAACTGAACACCTTTCTGCAGAAGAACAGGTTCAAAATGTTCACTCAGTTCTACACAAAGGAGACTGGATGGTGTCCTACGACTTGCAGGAAGCATTTTCTTAAACGTGTCCCTCAGTCTCACAGTTCTTACCTTGTAGTTCAGGGAGGGAGAGGAACACTTTCAATTTACTTTCCTTCCCTTTGGCCTTAACTTTTCCCCTGGGGTGTTCACAAAGTGACAGCTGTGGTCGGATGCAATTTTTTGAGATCAGGAATACATGCATTGTCCTACAACAACAATTGGCTACTAGAGGTGGGCTCACTACAGTCAGTCATAGATCACTCTGGGAGAAGGCCGAACTCCTGACATCATTGGGTTTTACCCTCAGTGAGTTGAAATCCCACCTGGGCCCCTCACAAACACTGCCATGTATTGGGTAATTTCTGAATACAATGGCGTTCTGAGCCTTCCTCCACCACAGTGAGTCTAGGACATTCAGGATATGATTCTGATGTTTCATGATCCGCCCTAGGTCTCACTGAGGATGGCTCTTTGGCCTCTTGATCTCCAGCCTATGTGCATCCTTCTCATGCTGAATGCCTTTTAGCACATACAGGCCCTGCAGAAGACCTTCAGATCCCTTTTGACCAAGCATCAGGAATGCCTCTCAAACTCCATTCATATCTCGCAGGAGATAGTTTAGAGGCTTCAGTCGTGGCAGATATACACTAACATGATCTGCAGCAATCCACTCTCCTTCCCTCAACCAGTGTTCACTGTGCTGACAGACATGTCACTACTGTGTTGGGAGTGGAATTTGGGGAGGGAAAGATTAGAGGACTTCAGGCTATTTGTCTGGCACTGAAAGCCTTCCTACCATTTATCAAATGGAGACCGGTGCAGCTACTCATGGACAACAAAACGATCATGTGGTGGTGCAACAAGCAGGTCAAGGTGGGGTTGTGAATCCTGTGTCAGGGGGCACTGTGCCACTGGAGGTGCTGGATCCGAAGAACATGTTCCTCATCGCCAAACATGATGATCTCGTCATTTTTTTTTACGCAAAAGCGGCGCAAACGCGGCACTAAAAAAGTATAAATATGGGCCAAAGAGTTTTATCTTCATCCTGAGGTGGCACAGGGAGAAGGGCGTGCACTGGCTAGAGTTATTTGCCACCATCCAGATTGCGCAATGTCAACAATTCTGTTCACTTGAGTTTCTTCCAAGGGACTCATTAGTAGGTGAATTCTTGCTGGACTGGACATAAGGACTCCTGTAAAAAAGTCCCCTGCTACCTCTACTACCTTGAGTTCTGAGGAAGATCAAGACAGACAGGGCTCAATTCATTCTCACCGCCCTCATGGTTGTGCAGTAGGCACAGTGAAAGGTTATTTGTCAGCCCTTTTGGCATTTCTGTGATTACCTGACCAACAGTCTTTGTTTAAATCACCAGTTGGGATGCATTTTTAAAGGTTTTACTCATGTTTCCCCGTAAAACAATTAGTTATGCTTCAATTACATCTTAACTTGGTCTTGACGTTTCTCATGCACACGTCCTTTGCACCTATGCACAGATATTCTTTATGGCTATTAATGCACAATACCACCTTCCTCATAGCCATTATTTCAGCATCATATATGAATGAACTGCAGACACTTTTGAGACACTCCAATATACCATCTTCTTTCCAGACAGACCGATAATAATGATTAGGGCGGCTTTCCTACCAATGATCATGATTCATGCTCGGTTCTGCAGGACTTTATGGTCTGAGTCCACTTCCCAGACCCTCTATCTCAGGAAGCTGCTATGCTATTTACTCTAAAGGTGAGGAATCTGCAGCTAGAAATATCCATCAGAAGTTACTTACCTTCAGTAATGCTCTTTTTGGAGGATATTTTATCAAACTGCTGAATTGCACGTCTGTGTTCTGTGGAGTGGCCTCTTTACCATCTAAAAAGATCCCAAGTTAGGAATCAGAAGACTGCCTCAGACAATTTGTTCTACCCTCAACCTCTGTGGGCGTGGATAGAGAAAGATACAAGAAACTGACATCAGCTCTCACAGGTGGTGTTTACATACAGCTCTGATCTGTCACTTATGGTGTAGTATGGAGTCATCGCAGATCCACCCAGCACCATGTATGGGCATGTGGGAAAACCTCTGGAAGAGTTCATCACATCCAGGTTAGCACCTATGAACCTTCTGCCATTTGAGTGGGTGTTTTACTTTTGATTGGACGTGTGGTGTTATACTACTGATGTAGCGTCTCTGAACCTTAATAAGTAAACTTACAAGGAGACACGTATAGGCCGATGAACCTTTTGACCAACCCTTGAGATGTTCCCACTGTAGAAACCCAGACCATCACAGTTCAATTATCAACAACCCATAATCATCAATAATCAATAACAGTAATCAATAGGGATAAGTAATTGATGCACCATGACCTTTCAGTCATGAATAGCCACACCTTTTATAAAAAGTTAGAAAATGTATTTCACTATATTAACAATGCTAATGTCACGTAAGTTAATCTCATAATCAAATGATAAACATACAAGAACAACAGTGGCGGTCCAAAGCGTCTAAAGAATCGCATTCTAATCAAGGGTTGAGCTACTACACATTCAGCTATCAATAAGAAGATTATCTGCGCTAGGGTAATTCTATACATTAGTTTCAGCAAAGAAAAGACTTCAATTGTTATATCATTTAGCAATCTTCATTAGTGACCTCCTCAACTAACACCAGATTAGCATCAGCATGTTGGTCTTCATGCAAAACAATTTAGTCAACACAAATTTGGAAAACATCTATCTATGGCTCTATCAAAATATTGCGGTTGGTACCTAGAAAGGAAAATCAAGCATAAATGACAAACATCATTGTAGAGTTATACCTAATCCTCAGGATGGATCAGCAGAGTCAGTCTTCGCCCTCAGGACATCAGTTCAATCAGCATAGCATCAGGCAAAGTTCATAAGGGGCAAAGTCTTTAGGCATTAAATTACGTAAAGTCTCTTTCAAGTCGCAAATAGTCAATAACCTTTCGGTCAAGAAAATGGGCAAAAGAGTGCTGCATGCGGAATGCAGAATGTGAAATTAATGCTGTTTTCTCAGCCTAGTGTCACTATATCAAAATCCTAAAAATATCCCCCAAAACCCTATTAGTCAAGGCATTGCATGTTAACATATTGTCCACTGATATTAAAACATCCGATTAGTGATTTCTAGTACTACACCGTTCACATGTCCACAACTGGTCCACTTAAAATGTCCTCATCATCTGGCTCGTCAGGTAACAATGTTGTTGGAGATATGGCTGCAGTCAGTGTCTTCATTGTTCTCTTCCTGAGAAAGTCAGTCTCACACACAATATTTTATTAAAAAATTACAACTACAGGAACAGCATCTACTAGCAAGCAGTTCTCATGGGAATCAAATATAGCTCTGAGCACAAGGACAATGCAATTAAATCATAGTTTAATTATGCAGGCAAACATTATTTCACGCGTTTCAGAAATACAGCTTTAACATGAGACCGTACAGCTAGGCCAAGACCTTTGCTAAGTTGAGCCTTTCAATTAATACATTCATACAAAATGCATAACCCTAAATGTGACATGTTACTACATTTTATAAAACATAAGCTCAATATTTCATTTTAATAAGCATTGATTGAATACTTCGTCCACATTGGCAACCACTTCTCATGCGCACATTTCAAATGCGTGCGTTATTTCTCTCTATGTTATTTCATTTTCTGTGCCATTTCAACTTTCAGAATGCAAGACTATGCATAATTAATTCTTGTCAAAACATAGCTTCATCACTACTAATGACTACGGAGGTGTACGCTCTAGTGTGAGCGTTCTGTAGCTATTGCAAAGTATTTTCACCCTCCCACCTCATCCTTCACATGACCTGCCCTCCTATTGAAGATGGATGGCCCGTTCCTTCACCCACACGTTTGCATCTTCAGCTCTCATTTTATGATATGGTAACGCTGAAGCAGTCGAGTGACATACTTGGAGAATCATTCTCACATCAAGCCGTGATAGAAATATTACAGGCAAGGAAGGGTAAGAAATATTTACATGATCAAACTGAATTAGAAATAACATTCGTAACAGATATGCTCTAAAAAAAAAGACCATATCAAGCACACTTAGTAAAAATAAACATATTCGACATCAGCGCCTATAACGATCATACTAGACAGATGTTTAATTAATCACCACATTTGACATTTTCACAATTAATTTAAAAATCTGAAAACTAAGAACGTTGATTGTCTCAGTTATGGTATGAAATATTAACAATCAGGCAGTGCTACACATAATTAGCATTTACGTCATATTAAAGACTACCCGCTACTGATATCGGTTATGAAAGGCTCTTTAAATCAATTTTATCTGCAAGCGAGGACCGACTCTGGTCTAGCTTAACACAACCCAACCTTTTCAGATGTTTTTCTTTAGGTGAGTGACTTTCTCCTGGCCTAAAGGCCCTTTATATTTTCTGACATAGAACTGAATCTGCACCGAGCCTACCGGCCCTTCAGAGGTTCTGGCATCAGACTGACTTTCATCCACACAATTCCAGTCTTTCGCAGGAGTGTCTGACATGTGAATGACCCTTGTTCGTCGGTAAAATTCAGGGGCATATTTATAATCTGTTTGCGCTGGATGTGCGCCATTTTTTTACGCAAATCCGGTGCAAACTTAACTCCATATTTATATTTTGGCACTAGACATGTCTATCCCCAAAATAATGGAGTTAAAGTCATTTTTTGCCTGCGGAAAACTACCTTGCGTCAATGAGATACAAGGTAGGCAATGACTCTAAGGCCCTAGCGCCTTATTTATCCTTCCATGCAAAAATCACGCACAGGGGAGAGGAGGGGTCATAAAATGGTGCCATTTTTTAACGCCTAGATTAGGGCTGGCGTTAGGGGACCTGTGGGCCTATTTCCACAGTGAAACACCATGGAATAAGCCCACAGGTGGCCTCCCCAGGCCCCAGGGACACCCCCACCCACACCAGAGGGACAGCGGAGGATGGGGGACCCCCATCTCAGGTAAGTATAGGTAACTACAGGTAAGTATTTTTTTTTTAAGTGCCATTGGGGGCCCTGAAATGCCCTCCCCCCCCACATGGCACTGGGTGCAGTGGCCATGCCAAGGGGACCCTGGTCCCCTGTGCTGGCCATTGAGGTGGTGGGCATGACTCCTGTCTTTTCTAAGACAGGAGTCATGTGGTATGGATGGTTTTGCATCAGAAAATGACTCTAGGCAGGTTAGAGTCATTTTTTTTCACTCTAACCTGCCTAACGTAATTTTTTAGGGCAAACCCCCTTCTTCCATACCGTCAGTCCCACCCGACTAAAATCATTTTTTTTTTCACGCTAGCCTACCCTTTGCACTGGCTTGCACCATGCCATAAATATGGTGGCCGGCTGGTGGACTGAAATGGTGCAAGCTGGTGCTAAACTTTTTGGTGCAAAACTGTGCTAGTGCAGTTTTGCATTAAAAAGTATAAATCAGGGCCACAGTCCCCTTCAGTTGCCATCAATGAGCATTTACAAGAAACTCAGCTACTCAGACACTTCTGTGCTGTTTCTAGAGCCGGTAGGCCAGTAGGTGGAGCCCTGGAGCATCCTCCCCTTTTCTAGCCCGATAATATCTTTGCTGTGCAGAATGACCATTTATCACACTCTAGGACACGTGTGTATAACATAAAAAGCTGTTTACCACATCTATTCTATTCATGTGAACACCCTATCTCTGTCTCTTAAATAAAGGGGCAGTGTCTAATTCCTTACGACACGGTCCTGTCAAACCTTTCCATAATGGATCAGACGCATTGGAGTCTCCTCTCAAAAGATTCTCCTATAGCACACACAACATATAATGCTCATCAGCTCAGTGCGGGAGGTCCTCACAGATACCCTGAGCAATGGAAAGGAAGAAGGTACAGTGGGACCAGCAGCCACTGCTTGAAGAAAACAAGATTAACTGCTCGGGTGTGCCTGGAGGTCCATCTTAGGGATTCATGGCCTCTCCATAGGAACTTTAGGAAGCCCTTTATCTGTGGCCTGGGGGATACTCTGAATGCCGAACCTGAGACAGAAATGAACTTTGCCTTTGACCGTGACGTCTAACGAAAAGTAATTAAACTGGAACAGCAAATTTATCAATTTAGTAGGCGCATGCCAGATCCAGGCTACTCTAGTTCAGATATTTCCAGTCTTTGCATCTCAGAACTGTTAAACGTAAGGCTGAAAAAGACTGTGGTTACCTCATTTAATTCAAAATGTGTTGTCATTTGATGTGAATTTGAAAGTGTACTCATTCTGTTTATAAATGGAGCTATCAGTGGGCTAAATTTAAATAGATGTAGCACCTCATGTGGCAGACCCAGGCAGAAAAGATCAATGGCCATCACTGCTCCGTTAACAAGTCATGCCTTTCACCACCATGAAGCATCACTCCTGTGTTGGGCAGACCACCGAATCAAGGGCTTCTTACAGCGGAGCGAGCTGAAGCTCCAGTGGGAAACTTTGCAGTTTCCTTACCTCTAAATGTGAATTCGGCAGGGATGGAGCTCTGCCAGTTTGCCAACTCCAAATCACCCCCTGATTTGGAGAGGCAGAAAGGAGTGTGGCAGAGAAACAAGAGCTTTTTACTGGATGCTGAAGGCATGAGAACTGACATTATGCGTCCTGAGGAAATGCTAAATTTAATTCACATTGCTGATTAACTCATACCATCACCTGTATCACAGTAGTTGATGAGGTGCAAAAAAACCTTTAAACTCAAAAAATCGATAAAAACAAAAATGAAAATAAGTCACCCAGTCCCTCTTCATAGACCAACTGTATTGGTCCACAACCACCCCAAGAATTGAGCAGAGATCCCCATTTAGGAATCGTTGTTCTAATGAAGGTGAAGCGGTCCTTCCTTCCTTCCTCAGATATGTTCTTCGGGTAGCGGATTAATTTGTGTTGTGTTCTACAGCACTCTTATAAACCCTGAATTAGTAAGTTCTCTACATTCCTTTGATGAGTACACCAGGAAGGAAGACTAGTCTGTTTCAGAGGATTTAACCTAATCTTCAAGCACCAATGTAATTTTGTCCATAGCCAGGATTTACATTACTAATAACATCCCTCCAAGAGGGCTTCAGAGGTTCCCCAAGACAGGTGTACTGGACGGATTGCATCAACCAGTGCCATCACTACCTGTGTTTCTCTTATTACATTTTGTTTAACCCCTCAGGTGCCGTGGACATAATGGTTACGTCCTGGGCAGCACCGTTCGGGTGCCCAGGACGTAACCGTTATGTCCAGACAGGGGCCCACGGGAGAAGCACTAGCACTCGCCCCAGGGGCCTGGCCCCCCCTCCCCTAGGTAGGGGTGGAAGGGTAATTGCTTCCCCTTCTACCCCCGACCCTCTGTGGCATCTGATGACGTCAGCGTGCGATCGCGTGCAGACCTCATCAGAGGCTGCCCCCACCCCGCTGGAAACTCAGCTTCCAGCACTGATCGGAGGAGAAATGCAAAAGCATTTCTCCTCCAATCACGTGGAGGGGGGTGAGAGAGGCATGAAAGGACAGGAAAGGCCTTTCCTCTTCTTTCATGTATCTCGCTGCATTTCTGCTGAATGCCACTAGACACCAGGGATCTTCTTTTTTTTTTAATGTATGTTAGGACCGACCCGTTAGGCAAGGGTCGCTCCATTGGGGGCAATTTATTTTTAGGCCATTTCTGCCCACCCTGGAGGCAGATCGGCCTATTATAATTAGGCCGATCTGCCTCTAATGGGGGCAGAAACCACTAGACACCAGGGATTTTTTATTTTAATATACTTGCGCATAAGGGGAGCGGCCCCTTGGGCAAGGACCGCTCCCCAGGGGGCAATTTATTTTTAGGCCATTTCTGCCCCCTCTGGAGGCAGATCAGCCTATTATAATTAGGCCGATCTGCCCCCAGGGGGGGCAGAAACAGCTAGACACCAGGGATAATTTTTTTTGTTTTTGTTTTTTTTGTTTTATGTATGTGGGGAGTGACCCCATAGGAAAGGATAGCTCCTTTGGGGGCAAATTTACTTTTAGGCCATTTCTGCCCCCTTGGGGGCAGATTGACCTATTTTTATAAGGCCAATCTGCCCCCAAGGGGGGCAGAAACCACTAGAGACCAGGGAGTTTTGTTTTTTATTTATCTTTATACATAAAGGGAGCAGCCCCTTGGGCAAGGGCCGCTCCCCAGGGGGGCAAAATATTTTAGTCCTTTTCTGCACCCCCCGATGGGGGAAGATCGGCCTATTATAATTAGGCTGATCTGCCACCGGGGAGCAGAAACCCCTAGACACCAGGGATATATATTTTTTCTGTTTACTTTTGTTTTTTATATATGGTGAGCGACCCCTTAGGCAAGGGTCGCTCCCCTGGAGGGCAAATTGTCTTTAGGCCCTTTCTGCCCCCCTTGGGGCAGAACGGCCTATTTTTATTAGGCCGATCTGCCCCCAGGGGGGCAGAAACCACTTAGGCACCAGGGATTGGTGTGTGTGTATGTGTGTGTTTTTTTTTGGGGGGGGGCAGCCCCTTGGGCAAAGGTCACTCCCCATGGGGGGCACATTACTGTTGGCCATATCTGCCCCCCTCCCCCCCCGGTGGAAGATCGGCCTATTTTTGGAAGGCCCATCCACCCCCAAGGGGGGCAGAATGCCCACTAGAGACCAGGGAAGATTTTGTTTCCAAAATAAGAGGGTGGGGGTATGGTTATACCACCACCCCAAATAAATGGGGCCAAAGTTGCTCTGCCCACCAGTGGGCAGATGGGCAATTACCCCAGATCCACTTCCTGGGGGTTAGAAAGCATACTAGATGCCAGGGAATAAAAAAAGATATATAAAATAGTGGGGTGGTGGCTACCAACCAGTATGGGTCTGGTTATGCCCCCCTCCCAACTGAAGGGAGTAACAGTCTTTCAGCTCTCCCCTCGCACACTAAAACATCTTATCCCGCGGCAAGCAGGAGGACATTTGATTATTATTATTATTTTTTTTACATTTGGGCCATGAGAACTTGGCTAAGTCTCCAAATCGTCCCACTTGGAATGGTGAGGGCTGCACTTTTTGAATTTTGGGACGCTGCCTTATAGAAAAATCCACAAGACCTAGACACATCTGAAAACTAAACATCTGGGTGATTCCAGGGTGGTGTGCTTCACATGCACCCCACACCATTTATTTACCCACAATGCCCTGCAAACCTCCAACTTTGTTGGAAATCACACATTTTCCCACATTTTTGTGATGGAACCTTCCGGAATCTGCAGGAATCCACAAAATTCCTACCTCCTAGCATTGACTCATCTATACCGATAAAAATTCTGCTGCACTTGTCAGCCTAAAAATGTTTTTGTTCAAACTGCCCTTTTGGACCCACTTTGGTTCCCCCTCAATTTTGATATGTTTTTGGGTCTTCCCTGTCACAGGCACTTGGCCCACCTATACAAGTCAGGTATTATTTTTACCGGGAGACTGAGAGGAACGGTATGAATGGTAGGAAATGTGTCCCGGTGCAGTGATCCCACAGAGAAATGTGGGAAAATGTGATTTTTTAGCTAAATTTGAGGTTTGCTGAGGATTCTCGGTAAGAAAACATTGGGGGATCCACGCAAGTCACACCTCCCTGGACTTCCTCTGGTGTCTAGTTTTTAGAAATGTCTGGTAGGTTTCCCTAGATCGCTGCTGAGCCCAGAACCAAAAACGCAGGTGCTTCCCCGCCTCCCCCCCCCCCAGCAAAAACAGGTTGTTTTATATTTGATCATTTTGATGTGTCCAGGTAGAGTTTTGGGGCATTTTCTTCCGAGAGCACTAGGCCTACCCACACAAGTGAGGTACCATTTTTATCAGGAGACTTGGGGGAACTCTGGGTGGAAGGAAATTCGTGGTTCCTCTCAGATTCAGAACTTTGTGTCACCGAAATGTGAGGAAAAGGAGCTTTTTTAGCCAAATTATGAGGTTTGCAAAGGATTCTGGGTAACAGAACCTAGTCAGAGCCCCCACAAGTCACCCCATCTTGGATTCTCCTAGGTGTCTAGTTTTCAAATATGCACAGGTTTGGTAGGTTTCCCTAGGTGCCGGCTGAGCTAGAGGCCTAAATCCACAGCTAGGCACTTTCCAAAAAACAGCTCTGTTTTCTTTGGGAAAATGTGTCCACGTTGTGTTATTGGGGCATTTCTTGTCATGGGCGCTAGGCCCACCCACACAAGTGAGGTATCATTTTTATCGGGAGACTTGGGGGAATGCTGGGTGGAAGGAAATTTGTGGCTCCTCTCAGATTCCAAAACTTTCTGTTACAGAAATGTGAGGAAAAAGTGTTTTTTTTGGCCAAATTTTCAGGTTTGCAAAGGATTCTGGGTAACAGAACCTGGTGAGAGCCCACAAGTCACCCCATCTTGGATTCCCCTAGGTGTCTACTTTTCAAATATGCACAGGTTTGGTAGGTTTCCCTAGGTGTCGGCTGAACTAGAGGCCATAATCTACAGCTAGGCACTTTGCAAAAAACACGTCAGATTTCAATGTAAAAATGTGATGTGTCCATGTTGTGTTTCCTGTCACGAGCATTAGGCCTACCCATGCAAGTGAGGTACCATTTGTATCGGGAGACTTGGGGGAACACAGAATAGCAAAACAAATGTTATTGCCCCTTGTCTTTCTCTACATTTTCTCCTTCCAAATGTAAGACATTGTGTAACAAAGAAGTCTATTTGGGAAATGCCCTGTAATTCACATGCTAGTATGGGCACCCCGGAATTCAGAGATGTGTAAATAACCACTGTTTCTCAACACCTTATCTGTGCCTATTTTGGAAATACAAAGGATTTCTTGATACCTATTTTTCACTCTTTATATTTCAACAAATGAATTGTTGTATACCCGGTATATAATGAAAACCCATTGCAAGGTGCAGCTCATTTATTGGCTCTAGGTACCTAGGGTTCTTGATGAACCTACAAGCCCTATATATCCCCACAACCAGAAGATTCCAGCAGACGTAATGGTATTTTGCTTTCAAAAATCTGACATTGCAGAAAACAGTTACAGTGTAAAACGTTGAGACTAATGGCTGTTTTTTTCACCTCAATTTCAATATTTTTTTATTTCAGCTGTTATTTTCTGTAGGAAAACTTTGTAGGATCTACACAAATTACCCCTTGCTGAATTCAGAATTGTGTCTACTTTTCAGAAATGTTTAGCTTCCTGGGATCCAGCATTGGTTTCACACCCAACTAACTGGAAGAAGGCTGAAAGCATAAAAAATAGTATAAATGGGGTATGTCCCATTAAAATGCCAAAATTATGTTGAAAAATTGGCTTTCTGATTCCAGTGTGCCTGTTCCTGAAAGCTGGGAAGCTGGTGATTTTAGCACTGCAAACCCTTTGTTGATGCCATTTTCAGGGGAAAAATCACAAGCTTTCTTCTGCAGCCCTTTTTTCCCCATTTTAAAAAATGTTTTCACTGTAGTTTGGCTAATTTCTTGGTCTCCTTTAGGAGAACCCACAAAGTCTGGGTACCTTTGGAATCCCTAGAATGTTGGAAAAAAAGAACGCAAATTTGGTATGGGTTGCTTATGTGGACAAAAAGGTATGAGGGCCTAAGCGCAAACTGCCCCAAATAGCCAAAAAAAGGCCTGGCACCTGAGGGGAAAAGGCCTGGCAGTAAAGGGGTTAACACAGAAGCCCCTGAAGGATTACTGCTGGATCTCCTCGGTTGTGGATTTTTTACATGTCTGAAATTACAGAACGTGAGCAATCTTGGCAGCGCTGCAAAGTGTGAACCAACAAACCAGCCGTTCTATATCCTCTACTAATGACAGAGACATTTTTTGTTATTTAAGTGGCAGAGTCTGGGTAAGACACCAATCTGTGATCACGCTGTACAAGGACTCCCTTCCCTTTACACTGTATATTGCTATACAGAGTATGCTGGTTGCCTGTTCCCATTCTTTATGTTAGTTCTCTTCCTACGTCAATCCCACAACATCTCGGGCCTGTGGTTTGCACTGAGGGGCTTCTAGTATTATCATCTTGCACATCATGACATTAGGTGTTTATGGGGTCTCTCCCCCACCCTTTAGGCCATTTTTCAAAAGTGATAAGTTCATATGTACCTTCCACCAGATCCATGGAATTACATGACAAGTGTCTAACATGGAGGTACCTGAAACTTTCAGATTCTGTAAAGCTAAATTTCTTTACACGGTCTTCAAATAATATGATAGTTCCTCCTCGGAACAGAGAGCCGAGCATCAATCACTTTTCCCTACTTGTCTTAATAGTGCATTTTTGCATGCAGGAGTGAAAGAGGATGAGTAGGAGACAAACCCGTAGTTTTTCACAGGTTGTCCCAAATATCTAGCTCCTCTCTTGTTACTGGCAGGAAATAGAAGCATCCAACTCCTTTCAATCCACGCATCCCGCCCCTCCCCCAAGGTAGATGGTCCTGCATGATCTACATTACTCCATGGTTTCTTTGTTCCTATCTTTTCCCATTCTTCCATAATACATAGAGGCAGATTTTCAAGAAAGTGGCCCATCAGTCCCTATGCCCCACTTTTCTTGCATCCCCCTACTCCCCCTAACAACACCATGGTTGCGCACCATGGCGGTCGTTACCACAACAGTGTCAATTTTTTTTTTGCTATTGTGCCACTTTGCTGCACTAGCGTCAAAAATGTTGGCACTAGTTACAGCAAAGCACAGGGAGGCCCATAGGCCAATACAAGAGCGTCACTTTAACGCCCGCCTTGAGCAGGTGTAAAAAATGATGGAAGAAATGGCGCAGTGAAATCTTGTAAATTTCACTGGGCCATTTTTTCGGGCCTCCCTCAGTGGAATGCCTCCCTTGGAGACATAGGGGGTCATTCTGACCCCGGCGGGCGGCGGGAGCCGCCCGTCTGGAGGGAACCGCCGAATGACTGCACCGCGGTCAAAAGACCGCGGCGGCCATTCTGGCTTTCTCGCTGGGCCGGCGGGCGACCGCCAGAAGGCCGCCCGCCGGCCCAGCGGGAAACCCCCCTCAACAATGAAGCCGGCTCCGAATGGAGCCGGCGGAGTTGTAGGGGTGCGACGGGTGCAGTGGCACCCGTCGCTATTTTCAGTGTCTGCAAAGCAGACACTGAAAATCATTATGGGGCCCTGTTAGGGGGCCCCTGCACTGCCCATGCCAGTGGCATGGGCAGTGCAGGGGCCCCCAGGGGCCCCACGACACCCGTTTCCGCCATCCTGTTCCTGGCGGTAAAAACCGCCAGGAACAGGATGGCGGGACAGGGATCGGAATCCCCATGGCGGCGCTGCAAGCAGCGCCGCCATGGAGGATTCCCTGGGCCAGGGGTAAACCGGCGGGAAACCGCCGGTTCCCCTTTTCTGACCGCGGCTTTACCGCCGCGGTCAGAATGGCCCAAGAAGCACCGCCAGCCTGTTGGCGATGCTTCCTCTGCCCTCTGCCCTGGCGGTTTCAAACCGCCAGGGTCAGAATGAGGGCCATTATGCCTGACGCAGGCAGAATGTGGCAAAAGGGGTTACGAAATGGTGCAGTGCACTGTGCCACTTTCTAAATATGGAGCGGGGAAAAGCCTACTTAGCGCTGCCTTAATGTCAAAAAAATTATGCTAAGGTGGCGCCAAGGCAGCACTAGGGACTTGTAAATCTGCCCCATAATTGTGCTACCTGGACGGATGCTCTTAGGTTTATAAGTGCTAACTCCCATGCAAAGATTGAGACCCTTGGCTGCCACTCTTGGTTTCCGTCCTCCTCAAATAAAAATGTTGAGCGCCCCAATGAGATACTTGAGCAGTGGTGATGCCAATGGAAGGGCTACACTTTAAACAGTTATAGCATCTTACGGACTGCTATCATTTTTGCAGCAGCACCACTATGCAGCCATAACTGCAAGATCTTGCATACTGTCAATCAAAAGTGGAATGAAAATTCAACGCAATGATTTGTGCGGTGGATTAGTTTATCTGGGTTCCTAAGTAGGACACTGCTTTAAATTGCCAATATATCGGGAAAGAGGTTTTGAGGAACCATTATCTGCTCTGCAGATGCCTGAAGGACCAGGGGTTCAGGTTTTGTGATATTAACTTTAAAGTCCAAGATTCTACCAAAGGCTGCCTGACAACACTATGGCCCTCATTCTGACCCTGGCGGTCGGCGGAGAGACGGCGGTCGGACCGCGAACAGACCGGCGGTATTAAAAATGGCATTCTGACCGCGGCGGTCCCCGCCGCGACCGACCGCCACTTCTCCACTCCGACCGCCGCGGCGGTCATGACCGCGGGGCTGGAGTTTGCGCACTCCGGCCCGGCGGTCGTCCCAAGACCGCCAAGGGTATTATGACCCTGCCTACCGCCGCGGTTTCTTGCGGGCGGGAACCGCCGTGCGAACCATGGCGGTAAGCACTATCGGGGCCAGGGAATTCCTTCCCTGGCACTGATAGGGGTCTCCCCCACCCCCCACTACCCACCCGAGTCCTCCCCCCACACCCTCCACCCCCCTGCCACCCCCCAGAGGTGGTACGAACCCCCTCCCCACCCCCACCCCGACATGCACATACATGCACCCCGACATGCACACACCCCCAACATGCACATATACACACCCCCTACACACACATACACAACGGGGACACATACCCGCACACATACATGCAGACATGCGCACCTGCCGAACAGCACACATTACCCATAGACACAGCAGCACCCCCCGCCCGCATACACGCACTCACACACCCCCTCTACACACTCACACGCACACCCCCATGCACGCCCACATCACACAACACCCTCCCACCCCCTCCCCTCACGGACGGTCAACTTACCTTGTGCGTTGGTCCTCCGGGAGGCGACGGGAGCCATGGGGAGGTGACCGCCAACAGAAGACCGCCAACAGAAGACCGCCACACAGAAATGTGGGTCGTAATTCTGTGGGCGGTGTTCTGCTGGCGTGGCGGTGGAGGTTGACCAGTCTCCACTTTCCCGCCGACCGCCAGTGTGGCTGCTGGCGGTTTTCCGGCGGAACGCTCCCAGCGGTCAGAATGCGCACAGCGGCATACCGCCGCGGTCGGCGGTCTTCACCGCGGCGGTAACTCGGCGGTCTTGCGAAAAGACCGCCAAGGTCAGAATGAGGGCCTATATCTACACATACGTTTAATTTAATTATGTCTTTGCAGATTTCAACTTTAATATTGTCATATTTTAGAACTCGGTCTTCAAATGATTCCAAAATTAGGACAAGAAGTAATAGAGACAGAGGGTACCCTCTCTTGTATCTCTTGATGTTGATATTCTGAGTGGTTATTACATTCACCCTAATAGGAATCCTCGGTTTGATAGTTAGTCATCAGCCATTTCTAGAACTGCAGGCCAAGCAGGAAGTGTTGCATCAAGCATTTCAAGTAACTCCATTTGAATGAGTCAAACACTTTTTCCTCAGTTAGTGACAGAAAACAAGGCATTCTTGCAGGTATTTAGACATTTTCTACTAAACAAAGGCCCTTCTTCACATTATTTTCACATTGGCGGTTTAAGATGGAGCATTGATCAGTGGGTACCAGCCCTGGCAGCAGTGGTCCCAAACGAGCCACCAGGATCCCTGTAAACATTTTAGCATCCAGATTTAAGAGGGAGATCAGTCCACATAGCCCACGTTGCGATGGGTCCTTCCCTCATTTGGGATCACTGATATTGTGGTATTCGGCATTGAACAAGTGAGTATACCCAATTTTGCACAGAAGTTAAAAAGTCTTGTGAGAACTTGTGCCAGTGGCTCACAGAAGGTTTTATGAGTTAAGGCTTTAAATTCTTCTGGTGCAGGAGATCTGCCCAGTTTTTTTCCTGTGCTTGACAGTAATGACAACTTGTAAGCCTCTTGGAGTCATCTAGGATCTTGACCTGATGCGTTATTTTCTTGCCTTGATAGCCGGGAGTATATTATTCAGCATTTGGTTTCTCCTTGTACAGCTCCAGGTAGATGGCTATTAATTTTGATCTTGATCTTTTGATCTTGAGCCTGTCACCCTGTAGCACAACAATCAACTCCATTACCCGCCCCCATTGCACAAATGATTTCAGTAGTAGCTAATTAACCAACTAATCAGGCAAGCTGTTCATCCTGATCAAAGTCATCATCTGCCACTTCTCCACGAGCTGAGCTGCTGAGCTCTCTTTCCTACCTTATCGTCTCTGTTTTTGCCTTTGCAACATACTTAGGAGAATATCATCCTCTTCTTCTCCTGTGCGCTGTTGTTTGTTTCTCCCATTCATTTGATTATCTTATTGCTCTTGGTCACTTTCAGCCAAGTGTAGGTGCAGGATCTTTGGTGCCTCTTTGAAGTAGCACGCTGACCGCTTCATTCCTTCCCACATGAAAAACAGGTGGAATGGGTGGCCCCATTGATAACTCACATCACATTCTTATAGAAAGTCAATTATAGGTTTAAAGTTCCTTCTTCTCAGTGTAGAGGCCACCAAGTGGTGATATAATTGCACTGTGACCTTCAAAGCTTAGCTTGTCTTTGATTCTTGCAAGTGTCATTATAAACTATTTCTATTTGTAGAAGTTCACCCTCATCAGCATGTAAGGTCAAGCCTCTCCCTGTGGTCCTACCCCCTTACTTCCATCTTTTACAGCAACAAATAACCTCTGATGTCCAGGCAGCACGCCAGGTCCCCCTCCCCAATTGGCTTCTCCAGTGATGTTGAAATCCACATGGTGACTAGAGGGAAGAGAGTGGAAAGCCTTGTACCAGGAAGCGTTCCTCCTCACTCAGTTTCTATTTTTTAATGTACAAAAAAATATACCTGAGGAATAGATGTTCAAACCTACCTGAAGTCTAGTCAGCCTTTACTCCCCAATGGGAGGAGGTTTGGGGTGAACCTCATCATCTGTCCCTGGCTGTTTGGTGGTGGGAAGACAGACAGGTGTGGTTCAATCTGGAAGAGAGCCTCCCCTTAAGTAACAAATACCTAGTGGTCCAATGGTGCCATCAGGTCTGCCTGTTGAGGTGGCTGAAAGGCTAGTACCACTGGGAATGGGAAACTTTCCACTGGGAATGATCCCCAACAAGGCATCCTCCACTGGACCACTAATGTTTTTTTGTAGGGAAGCATCAAGCAGTACCAACATTTCAGGCCCTCTGGGGAGGGGTGGAGGTGAAAGTGGCGGGGTGTAGGTTGCAGGGTTAACTGCCTATTTTACTGCCTTACCTAAACTAATAGCTACACTCAACCACGCAGCCACTCGACAGTTGTTTATTGGGTGGGAGCACCCGCCACCCCCATCTTGGTTGGAGGGCGCTCCTACCCATGATAGGTCCTAGAGAGCAATGCACGTCAATGTATGCAAACAATATTCCTTGTATTGCCTTGAAGGGCCAGGGAGTATGTCTGGATACATGATCACAGGAGGACGACAATGGTGGTCAGGTCAGTACGAAGCGAAGTATCGACTTTGGTGAAGCAAGCTGAGACACTGTATACAGTTATCACTCATTTGCTGTCTCTGCCCTTTCTTTCCCAAGGTATAAGGAAGAAAGAAGTGTCCGTATTTCTCAGTGCTTAGCACTTATTTGGTGTAAAGTATAGTGGTAAGGTATTATGCATGCATGGCAGGTTTGTTTCACACTCTTGTCCACAGAGAATACCCCAAGACGACACAAACTCACTAGGCACCAACCAGGGTAGGCCACCCTACACAAACTCCTCCAAGGGCTGATTGCCTCATATATATCTACCTTTCCCTGGCAAGCCAGTGAATCAAAGCAACAGTTTAAATATGTTTTAAACAGTGCTGCGTCAGAACTGACGACGGTGCTCTCGCGCCACCATCACCTCACGGCCTTTCCTTGGTTACTGAAATAGGCCATGCTTCGAGTGGCACCCTGACTATTCCTCCCAGGTGCTGATCCTTTGCTAGTACCGCACTTTTTATATCTGAACAGTGTGCCCCTCGTGAACGTCAATTCACCAAAATGCCAGTGATAGCAGAAGTGAAATCACACGCCCTTTGATTTTCAGTTTTACTAATACACACATACACTCTCTCTCACATAAACACACAATCACCCTCAAGCACGCACACAACATGCATTTTAAAGTATTTCTTTTACTTAGCTGCCAGGCAAAGCTACATTCTAGCAAGTTGTACTCCATTTTTATTACACTAATAATGAGTCATTATTCACTATTACTGTAATACAAATTTGAGAGGAAACAAAAAGAATGGAGTCCCAACCGATGCCCATAAGGGCGGGCTGCCACTGTGTTCCTGGCACTGATTTTGTCACCTCTGCGGCCAGCGGTGGCAAAGACAGTGGCAGGGGTCGCAAGGAGCAAGCCAGAGGTCACAGCTGCGACCACTAAATGATGTCCATGGAGCCCTTCACCTAAACTCCTGCTTACGTCACTTTGATTTCCTTTCACTTCAGCTGTGCCAAAGCCTATGGAAGAGCAAGTGGCGCCCACGTCAGGCGGTGAGGGATGACGCCGGATCCTAGGAGAGTCTTGTGAACAGCTTTGTTTTCCTAGTAGACTAGGGCCAGCCACACACTGGTCACGTGCTCCTATGCGGTGCAAAATGCTGAACTCCATGTTTGAGTAATGTCTCTAGTTGCCAATTCTTCTATGACCGCCCGAATATGAGGTGGCGATGCCCAGTACTGAACGAGTCCAGGTAGCTCTGCGATATTCTTTGGCAAAGGAGGAAATATCAGTCATTTTTATTTCTTTGGGAATCTACCACGTGAAGCTGAATTAAGTTAGTGCCACCCCAGCTGCTGTTTGGACTAGATTCCTTCCAGGTATCAGGAGAATTTGTTTGACATGTTCTAGTTGGCAAAATCGCATTGCCAGTGACCTCGGTATGTTATTGCATCATCAGCATGGTATCTCTTTGTCGCAGGCTGAAGACTCCCAGCAAACATTCATGACTGCCAAACAGTTTTTCCTTTATAGCCAGGGAGCATTGTCAGTTGGGTTGTAGGGTTTTCCATCTGTTTTTGCAGGAATGGCCATCATGAGTGCAGTGGCTTGTATTGTCACTTTCAATTACTAAACCGACAAATTCTTCAGTCCAGTTAGCTTCCTATGACTTTGTTAGGGTCGCACGACTGGCCGGCCTGGCTCTGAGGTCCACCAGATGAACATTGGGTGAACAGTCCGGCGGGTGTTTTTTCGGTTCTTGGGGAGAGCTGTGTGGCTAGCCTCAAAATAGCTGAATCGTGATACTGGTAACCTACTTTCTCAATTACAAGTGCAGATTCAAGTGCATTCAGCTCTTTCTCCATCTTGCCACAGGTATGGAAAGGAGTGCCCCAAGGCTGCAGCATCACACTCAGTACTTTCTTGGCAGTATGGAAGTGTCTTTCATTGAGGATGCCATCCACCTCCCACATTTGGTTCTCAGCATGAAGAGGAAAAGCTCTTGCCTCTCAGTCCGATGGCATCTTACAAGGCAGCCAGTCCAAATGTCTATAAGACGTATTTCACGCACTGTACTTTGCATATCAAGGTGCCACTGATGGCAATTAGTGATACCTTTCCATGAGCAAAGAGTATCTGGAGGCACCCTCACCCCCTTACGACAATGGAACAATGATGCAAAATGTGATGCACTTGTACAGGGGATGGGGGAGGGGCCCAAACCGTTAGAGCTGATTGGTCTGGGAGGGGCCCAAACCCGTTACAGCTGATTGGTCTGGCCCTTAGGTGAACACTGAGCGTCTATAGCATTTCTTGTTGTTTTGTGTAATGGCGATACGCTGTTGGATATAAACATAAAACTGAGACAGCAAATGAAAATGATCAATAAAAAGATATACCAAAAAAATCACACCCTGGCACCTAGGCTGGAATTTCTACGATGTCCAGATGTTTTCTGCTTTGGAGCCCTAGACACAGAGGAGCAAGCCTTTATTTTGGTTCTCTGTTCACTGTAGATATTTTTCAGCTTTTGTTGAGTTTCCAGTGGCGGTTTAGTCAGGCTGTCTCTTCTGCAAACCTTGGTATCAACTCTTGGCATCCCACAATAAAAACCTCTTGGGCCATATTTTCAAGACTAAGACGCAGCACAGTGCAGCACAGCGCAGCAAGTCACCTTGCTGTGCTGTATGACGGGGAAAGGGCTGGAATATGCCATAATAAAAAGAATACAGTGCATTCCTGACTTTGTCCCTGCGCTGGCAACGTTTTGAGTGCCTAGCGCCAACACTGCCACCCTTGCATCATGGTGCAAGGGTGCCTCGGTTGTAAGAAGGATTCTTTTTGTGCAGAAAGGGGTATCTTCCTGCACAAAAGCAATCCCCTGAAGCATATTCCTCTTTCTATTTCTCCTCGCCACACATCACCTGGGAAGGCGTAGCATTTTGGTGCATTGCCAGCTCTACCACTTTTGGTAAATCTGGTAATACGTAAAAATCCATGGATGTTGTGTAAGAACACCCACGCAACACCCGTGGAATGTCTCCCTGCGGCATAGTAAATCAACGCAGAGATTTACACAGCATTGTATTCCTCTAGGCTTATCACGGCCATGCAAGGTGGCCATGAATGGATTTATAATCACATTTTGGCTTTGCATGATGCAAGAGCGACGCAACCCCTGTCATAACTATGTCCCCTTGTTCTTTTGCATGGTATGTGCATCCATGAGGATGTTTACCTCCACAATAGTCACAGGTTCTTGACAAATCGTCCACTGCCATTCCCATTGAAACTTCATCCACTCCCTCTCCCAGTGCCATGATCTACAGTGATAATACAGTTGATGGTAGCAGTGGGGTCCTGCTTGATTGAGACACCTGTAATTGCCAGTTTCACATGAATAGCCCTGGCATGGGGAAGCCCATGTGACCTTTGCAGGGCAAGCATACCCGCCAGCCGCATCCTCCACTCCATGAGAGACTATTTCTCCCTACAAACTCACATCATTGTATGAATAATCTGCCTGTATCTTTTCCTGTATGTTGACTACCATATCAGTATCACAGTGGTTACTTATTTGTAGGAGTAGTTTTGCAGCTTGAACAATTTACTGGAGCCACATGTTGTGCATTATTTCGCAATTTCACGGTTGGGACCGGGAATACCTCTATTCTTCTCTTAGTTTATTTTCTTTATTTTTTTGCTGGGTGTTCTCTGTTTCATTTGGTGCTCGGTCGGTCCCCTGGTGACATCAGATGAGGTGGCCCCAGAAAACCTCTGTGTGGCCTACATCTTAAGGCTATTTTTTCCTCTTTGGGAACTTGTTTTGTCCTTTATCGGCTTACTGTTGGTTTGTGAGCTTATCTTTGTTTTAGTTCTCTTTATTTTTGTTGTACCTCATTTCTTGGGAAGGTGAGTGGGTCGCATGTAAATCCAGAAAATTATTGAAGCTGCAAAACCTCTCCTCCAGGTAAGTAATAATTTCATTTGGTAACGTGAATCTGTTCACACTTGTGCATGTATCCTTGTTTACTTTTGGAGGTTGAATTGAAATGAGCTTGACCTTGCAAATAAATGCTCCAATACTTTTTGTGCCACCTGTGGCTACTTGTTGACTTGGATGCCCACACAGTAGTTTTTTGTGAAAGTATCAATAGATGACCAAGTGGCTCCAGTATATATGTTATTTATTGGAATGTTCACCAAAAGAGTTATAGTGCCTCCTTTCTTTCTTGTGAAATGTTCTCCAGGATTTGTCTCTAGTGGCATGCCCAGATGTTTGTGGCATATCTGGATTGTTTGGACTATCCATTGTGCAATGGTGCCTTTTGTTACCAGTGAGCCCTTGCTTGTATTTGTGGAGAATACAAAGAATTGACTTCCTTTGTTGACCTTCTCTATAAGGAGTACATGACTACCCTATGTATGTCCAGGCTATGCAGGGCCTGTTCTCCTTGCATTTTTAGCTGCTGGAAGGATCATGGCAGCTGAAGGGCTTGAATGGTGTGAAATGGTGACATGAACTTTGGTAAACAGGATGGGCTGGTTCGCATGACCACCCTTTCCTTATGTATTTGTAAATAAGGCTCCTTGGCCCTCAGCACTTGCAGTCCACTGTCCCTGCCTAGTGACATGACCACAATTAAAAAGTTGCATCACAGGACATATCTCTTCCATTTTGCTGGGTAACATCTTCTTGAGTGGGCCTTCTGGCCTCTTTTATAATGGCCATTGATGTCTTTGTAAGATCTAGAAGTCCAAACTCTATGTCCACAGGACTCAGACTGCTAGACTCAGGCTAGTCGGCTCTTGATGGTGAACCTTGCCTTTCTGCATGGAGAGCAGGTTGTGAGTCACAGGCAATCTTTTTATTTCCCCCTGTACCGTTTCTACATCCAAATGAAACTCATCACAAGAGGAAACTAGTGCTTCAAGACACTATCCATCTATACACTTAGCTAGGCTATGACTGCAATGATCTATCCTGGGATATATATAGTTTATCCTTGTGCACAGACTAAATACCACTATTACAGCCTTCATTAGTACTCACAACTAGGATTTCAAAGAGTTTCTTATGGAATTCATGAACTTCAAAAACTTTGGTTCCACCTTTAAATTTCCATAGACACTATGCCTTACTGCTGTTCTCCAAATAAATCCAATATATTCACATGAAATACAAAACACAGTGTCAAGGGAAATAAATCGTCAGCAGACTGTAATATGCCACATACTGCGCATGACACAATCCCCAAAACAAAATACCATATTCAAGACAAACACAATCACCACAACACAAAAACATTTTGTTTTACCACAGGTGCTAGACACACCACAATACCACAAAGTCACCGTAGAAGACAAATCACCCTTTTAATACTCACCAATCCAAAATTCTGAAGTGCACCAAGTAGCCATTGCCTGCATTATACACCGAACTGCTGGCGCTCCACCCCTCATTAATTAAGGAGGGTTGATAGTCAGGAAAGGGAGAATCCTGAACTTCAATGCTCAGTCAAAAACATTAAGAGAACAAGGATCTACCAGTTCTCAGTATTTGTAGATGTGTTTAAATAAAAGTGTTGGAAAGAAAAAGACCATTGCATAATAACGGATGAGCACTCCGCCCTGTGTGTCACAACAGTATTGATGTCTGTATCCCTATGGCTGATTTTTGTTTTCAGAGGCAAACGTGAATCATGCATGTGCAACTTGACATAGTCCTGGCTCAAGGATTGCAGTCCTGTTGGACTGGGAACAGCGCCCAAAGTGCTACCACCATAGTGGTTGAAGGCGATTGCCTTCACCAGGAGTTAAGCAGCAAGAGTGCTGTGGTGGCAGCATACCATATAGAGATCAGTCGTAGTGAACAAGTCCTATTTACCTGCATCACTGTAGTGAGGCCTACAGGCTCACTCATTTAAAGTTCCACAGTTGTGTGCTTAACTCACTCTTGCCTACATCATTTGGGTGTAGAGTGCTGCGCAGCACATGAGTGGTGCACCTGCGATGAGTGTTTGTGTGCCTGGGACGGGTACAATACAGAGATAATGCAATACTGTGCAGTGCGTGTATGTAATATGCATGTGCTGGGAGTATGTGTGCCTGTGAGGGGTACAATACATGAAGGATGTGGTGCTGTGCAGCATGTTTATGTTTTATGCATGTGCTGGGTGTATGTGTGTCCGAGAGTGGTACAATAGATGAAGGATACAGAGCTGTGCACTGCATATAGGTTGAATACATGTGCTGGGTGTATGTGTGCTTGTAAAGGGTACAAACATGGAGGACTCTGCATTCCATTTTATGACACCCAGGGCTGCATGGTGAAACACAAGTAGGTAGAATCCCCCATCAAACAGATTTGTGCATTGCTGCATTCCTGTAAGCTGGGTAGGACACACTGGAGCAGGAAGTGCAAAGCTCCCCAGGTACACTTCAAAGTGTGCTCTTTGATTCAAAGAAAAGTCAGAAGGAAGGGGTCTGGACATATCTCAGGAATGAGATGGGGCTGATGAGAGAATCATAAAGAACAGGGATGAGCCCTGGGCTAATCTTCTGATACACATATCACTGTGGCTGACAACCAAGTGTAAACTGTAGTCACTCCTATGGCCTGTTCTATGGGACTATCAGCGTTGGAGACACTCCTACTGAGACAGACTGCCTTCCTGAGGAACAGAGGGAAGAGTAGAAGGCACTTCAAAATGAAGCAGACCCAAACATAAATTAAAAGACTCAGACCCTCATTATGACATTGGCAGTAAGTGCCGCTTACCGCCATGCTGACTGCCGCCACCATACCGCGACCGTGTCGGTATACCGCTGCGCGTATTATGACCCACACATAGAAATCTACCACTATACAGACACAAACATAAGTCCGCCAGCCCAAAGGTCAGTGATAAAATGGCAGTACCAAAAACCACACTGTTACGCCAACAGAAATACACCCACAGCATTATGACCCACGAATCACCACAGCGGACATTCAACAGCGGGAAACCATTGGCGGTACAGACCGCTGCACTCAAAATACAGACACACATACAAAACAACACCACATTGGACAATTCAAACTACACACACCTGACACACATACACACACCACACCCACATACCCACACCACTATAAAACACACACACACACTACCCGCAACCCTCTACAAAAAAAAAAATTGACAACTGAGAGAGAGACATGCCAGGAGCACCCACTGAATCAGAGCCACAGAACACCATCACCCATACACCATCCACGCATTTCACAGCACACACCCCACACACCCTCACACTCACCACTCACACTACACCCATGTCACCACAAAGACAACCCTGGTTCTCAGAGGAGGAGCTAAGGGTCACGGTGGAGGAAATCATCCGGGTAGAGCCACAGCAGTTCGGATCACAGGTGCAGCAGACATCCATTGCTAGGAAGATGGAGCTATTGCAGAGAGTCGTGGACATGGTCAGGGTCAACGCCGTGGGACAGCACCCAAGAACAAGGGATGACATCAGGAAGGTGTGTTCCGTGGTTGCATGACACCAGATAGCTGTACAGAGAACTGGCGGTGGACCCCCACCTCCTCCCCCACAACTAACAACATGGGAGGAGCAAGTCTTGGCGATCATGCATTCAGAGGGCCTGGCAGGAGTAGCAGGAGGACTGGACTCCTGTAAGTCAAATCTTTACTACTTTATCCCCCGCTACCTGCATGCCATCACAAACTCCTTCCCCTACCCTCACCCCAATCACTCCACCACCTCACATATACCCCACCATCACAACCCACCCATCCCAATACCAAGCCCTACATGCAATACCAATGCAAGGACCCCCACCCATCACCACAGCATGCACACTAGTGACGATCACTTAGCCAACCAAATCACAACTCACACAAGCAAAAGCTGGCTTGGTAATAACAATCATAGAGGGAATCATACCCATGCACAAGATGTCACACGCAGAAACAATAACACTGCATTTACATCCCCACAGGACCCCCACACAACGTCACTGGAGAGGAGGTGCCCGCAACATCCAGTCCCCCCACAGAAGAGGCCCACAGTGATGACAGCAGCTCTGCACGCCTGGATCAGGACGACCAGCCTGGCCCATCAGGGACCTCTCGACAGTCGGTGACCCAGCAACAGTCCCAAAACACCACAGAGCCTCCCCCCTCAGAAAACACCACCACAGCACCCACCCAGCTGGCCAATCCCTCTGTCCCCAGGACACGTCAATCAGCAGTGTATCCACCACTACAGGGACCCCAGGCAACCCCACAAACACAGGACAATCAGGGACCTGGGGTCAGTGGCAGTGGGCATGCGGTTCAGGGGACAGAGGCACAGGACAACAGGAAAGCTGGGAGGACTGCTGTGTGACGGGGAAGGACAGGCCAAGGGAACCGACTCTCCACGAGGCACTCACCATCATCCTGGGAGCATACCACCATTCCCAGGAGGCCATGGGCCAGATACTGGCCAAGCTGCGGGAGACCCAGCGGCTGCAGGACGGACAGTACCTGGGGATCAGGGAGGACCTGAGAGACATCCACACCACCCTGGTCTCCATTGCAGGGGTGCTGGCAGACATGGCCAACACCATGAGGGAGGCAGTGGCACACCAACGGGCCCCTGACACTAGCCACACAGATGAACAGCCCTCCACCCCTGCTGACGCTAGTGGACAACAGGCCACCAACACCCCTCCCCCTGCAGAAGGAGAACCACCATGCAAAAGGTTACTGCGATCCAGGAAGAAATCAGAGAACATTGCCAAGACCCCCGCCAGGAAATAAGGCCCCCCTGAATGTCACCCTTGTGTCCCACTCTGTCACCCTGTCCACCTTGAACTGCCATTGCTCCACTTCCTATGCCCCCTTTGACAATGCACCTGTGATACAAATAGACTGTACTCTATCCTTGACATTCCTCCACCATCAACCCAGCCCATTGCAAAACCCCCTACACTTATTATCACATAAATAAACACCCTTTGAACTAATACAAGTATGGAGTCTGTCAATTGATTGAAATATGTATTAGTTTAACAAGCTGTAAACATTGTAATTCAAATGTACAGTTGTACATACATAGGTATGACCTGTAGTGGGCAGCAGTAAATGCACCAGGAGCCAGAGTGGGGCACAGATATCTGAAAATAGAGGTGCCAAAGGGTACAGTAAGTGGCCATAGAAATAGGAAAATCAGGCTGCCAAGTACAATGTCCAACACAAAACCTCAATGGAAGGTGAAGTTGCAGTGTCTTACCCGTGTGTCACTGGAAGTACTGTTGAATTATAGTAGTTCTGTTGTCCACATCCTCTTCCTCTGCCTCCTCTTCGTCACTGTCCACAGACTCCACCGCTGCCACACGACCTTCTCCAGCCTCATCCTCCTGCAGAAAAGGCACCTGGCATCTCAAGGCCAGGTTGTGCAACATGCAACATGCAACGATGATCTGGCACACCTTCTTGGGTGAGTAGTACAGGGATCCACCTGTCAGATGGAGGCACCGGAATCTGGCCTTCAGGAGGCCAAAGGTGCGCTCAATGATCCTCCTTGTTTGCCCATGTGCCTCATTGTAACGTTCCTCTGCCCTTGTCCTGGCATTCCTCACTGGGGTCAGTAGCCATGAGAGTTTGGGGTAAACAGAGTCACCTGCAAATATCGAGGGATACCTGTTAGCCAGACACTCACCTTAGGGCCAACCCCACACCCATATACCAACAGACACTGGGTGGGGACCATGGGCTCCCCTATTAGCCACACCCTGTTCCTCTGGAGTTGAGACATCACAAATGGGATGCTGCTATTCCTCAGGATTAAGGTATCATGCACAGAGCCAGGATACTTTGCATTGACATGGGAGATGTACTGGTCTGCCAAACACACCATCTGCACTTTCAGAGAGTGGAAGCTCTTTTGATTTCTGAACACCTGTTCATTTCTCCGGGGTGGGACAAAGGCAATATGTGTACCATCAATAGCACCAATGATGTTGGGGATATGTCCCATTGCATAGAAGTCAGCCTTCACTGTGGCCAAATCCTCCACCTGGGGGAATACGATGTAGCTCCGCATGTGTTTCATCAGGGATGACAACACTCTGGTCAGCACGTTTGAGAACATAGGCTGTGATATCCCTGATGCCATGGCCACTGTTGCTTCCAAGAAATGGAGCACTGACAGGACCTGCACTAGAGGGGGGATACCTGTGGGGTGGCAGATAGCTGAAATCAGGTCTGGCTCCAATTGGGCACACAGCTCTTGGATTGTGGCCCTATCAAGTCTGTCGGTTAGGTCCACCAGGGGTCTGTACACGGGGGTATGTCTCCATCTCCTATTCATCCTCAGCAGTTGAACTCTAGGGTGAAAAACAGTGAGCTGATGGTCATATTCAAACATATACTCAGATTAATATGCCTTTCCCTTTTTTACAGAAACAGTATGTGAACGTGTAGGTCCGTTGATGTACCTATGTCTGCTGTGACCCAGTTAGGTTCCATGGCCTGTGCCCCCCTGAAATGGCAGCCACCTGACCTGTGAGGAGGGACAAGTGGAAATGAGGTAATTCCGCTGGCGTTGTGCACCGTTGCGGGAGGCGGTCGACAACCGCCTTGCAACGCCGCATTGGTTATCATTGGGTCCTATGGGTTTCAGAAGCCAATGGAGATGTACGCCAGCGGTGAAGGTACGCACCGCCGCAGACGTGACCGCCATTTTCTGCTCACTCACTTGCTACCTGACCTTCAACAGGAGAGGACCTACACCTCAAGTGCTGCTGTGACCTGAGTCTGGAAGCGACCATGGCTCGAGTGTCTGGGGAAAAGGCCCCTGCCTTCACTTCCGAAGAGTTGGAGAGACTAGTGGATGGGGTCCTACCCCAGTACCCTTTACTCCAGACAACAGGTGAGTACACTGTAAGCACGATGCGTGGGGCATGAATGTATGGAGTGCTGTGTGTATAAGCCTCGTGGGGAGGGGCTGAGGGGTCCCGGGCAGAGTGCTGCATGTTCCATTGACAATGTCTGTGCGTAAGGGGATGGGAGGGATATGATGGACCATTAGTATAACAGTCCGGACGGTATGAATAATACCTTTTCTGCTGTATCTTTTTCTGCAGGCCAGCGCCCATCAGAAAAAGAGTATTTGACGTGCCATCGCCAAGGAGGTGCGGACCCTGGGGGTCTTTGACAGGTGGAGCACCCACTGCTGCAAACGGTGGGAGGACCTGCGCCGCTGGGCAAGGAAGACGGCGGTGTTAGGAAACTATTCTTCAACCCTCCTCAGAGTGACGCAAAGAAAACACAAACACCAGGCAAGGCTCCGGAACAGATTAAATGCTTTTATGAGGTACCAAGGTTTATTGGCAGGCCAAGGCAGAAGGCAGACGCACATCCCAGTGTAACGTCTTACAAGCTGGCATCTTCTGCCCTGAAGCATATAAGTCAGGCATTTATATATGTTGATAAGTGCTGTCACTGCACAACCCAAAAAGGTGACACTGTCCAAACATGGGCACGCACATACAAAAGAAATGCTGCACATACAAAACTAGAAGTCCATAGTGTAAAAATATACAGAATGCAGTGTGAGCATGAGCACATGAACAGACAACAGGTGGTCCCTAAAGAAATGGGGGCTGGGTTGCTGGCTGAACTTAAAGTGTGAGACCGAGCTAAACTTAACAACGGGGCTTGGAGAGGTTTATTTGTACAACTGGCATAGGTGTCAGAGAGGTCAGTAGGGAAGTCTTACTGGGATTCAGATAAGGGTAAAAAGAGTTGGAACTAAAGTATAATATCTATAGGTACATACATGTGAATATATATTTTTCCCAACAGGCGGAGGCCCAGCTGGTGCTGGCCTCCAAACGAGGAAGGGGTGCCCGTCATACCCTGATCCCCCTGATGATCCGCATCCTGGCGGTGGCCTATCCGGAGTTGGATGGGCACTTAAAGGCATCACAGCAGCCACAAGGGGGTGAGTACAGATTCAGAATCATGACTCCAGGGATCAATATACGCATTAGCTCAAAAAATAGACCTTGTCTAGCCTCCAGAATAGGTGTATGTATATCTCTTTGATACCTATGAGCAAAACTCCCCAGGTTTAATGGCTCATGCGCTGCAATATGCGGTACAACTGAAATGTTTGGTGTTAGATAAGAAATAGCACACATGCCTTCCCAATGCCGCGGAAGCACCTTGTAAGCCTTAGTTCCACAAATGAAATACATACTGCCCTGTAACTGTGTGTCCAATGTGTGATATTTACTGAGAGGAAGGCCTACCCCCTCAGGGAAAGAGTTCTGAAATTGGTCACACCATTTATAATCAATCCATGCAGAGTTTATAAAAGTAACATTTGCCCACGGCGCCATGTAAGAGCAGCGAGCTGACCATAAAGGATATTTTAATATTTTAGAAATCACACTTGGTGCCCTAGTATAATAATTTTCTTGTTCAATTAGTGGATCATATAGAAGACCATCAGTGATGTTCCAGTAATGTAAAGTGTAGGTAACTTTCTTTCCTTGCCTCTTAGTTGTCCAGATCCTACTTATTAACTGTCTGTCCATTAAATTCCAATTACCCGTGGTATCATCAAATTCTAATATGTTAGGACACTTGCTACTTGCGAGGTATCCTAAGTATTGGGAATCTGGGTTACATCCTGAAACTTGATGCTTTATACATACAGGAAAAGCACTGTCCTCTGCATTGTTCTCTCTCATAGGTGACACTGGGTATTCAGCTTGAATATTGGGCAGTATGGTACAACGTGGGTACCATCCAATCCTTCCTTCTCCACAGTCCCAAGTTACATTTGGTATAAGGCATCCTTTTCCTTGTGCATAATTCTGTATAGGCACAGGTGTCCCATGTAAGCCAATGGGGACATTGGGGTTTCTGGATAATTCTCTACACATCCAGCAGTTTTCAAGACCTAAGACTTGGGCTACTTTCTCATGTACCGCTATGAGGGGATGGTCAGCTGTTTGTCTAAATACTGTTAGTACATACAAAATTAAGGTACTAAAAAATAATATTTGTACTATGCAATGCATTTTTTTTATTTTCAAAAGTTATAGAAATAGATATGAAGTCTGTTCAGTAAGTCAATGGCACGCAGTGTGCTGTCCTCGTCTTCCCCTACTAGTCTGCAGTAGTCTTGTTCAAGGGCGGTTTCACGGACCTGCCCTGCAGTGTCCTCTTCAGTCTATTTTTCTGCAGGTGTGACTATCACCTTTCTTCGAGACTACGTTGTGTGCTTCACTCAACTGCTTCAGTTGGTGTCACCTGACACTTGATGACGGACCCTCAGCGTGGCTCTTGGGAATGGTCTGGTCTGTCTCCCCTTTTTCTGGTATGCTGTGCTGCTCCACAGGTTGCATGTGCTCATCCGTTGTAGGCACGTCGGTCTTTGTTGTTGATGGTGCGAATCTGCACCTAGTGCCGTGAATCCACTCAGGACGTCCCTGTACCTTCACCGCCGTCCGCGTCACCAGTAGCACAAGGTGTGGTCCAGTCCACCTAGAACTAAGAGAAACATCTTTTATTTTTCTCACCATGACTATGTCTCCAGCTTTAAAAGGATGTGTGGGCTCTGAGGACGGATGGGGCAAGGCTTCCTTCACCTGGAGATGGTGATGCCTCAAGACTGATGACAATTTTATAGCATAGTCAGAAATGTTTTCATCTGTCCACAGCAGTGCTGCTTGAGTTGCTTGTAGAGGCAACCTCAACCCCACAGACATAGGCCGCCCCATCAGTACCTCATGGGGGGACAAAAGGGTTGTCCTAGATGGAGTTGCCCTTATGGCATGCAGCACTAATGGTAGAGCATCAGGCCATTTCAGGCCTGTTGCATCAGTTGTTTTTGCTAATCTATTTTTTATAGTGGAGTTCATCCTCTCCACCTGTCCTGAACTTTGGGGGTGGTAAGGGGCATGCAGTTTCCACTCTATTCCCAAACATTCACACATCTTTTGCACCACTGCAGCCACAAATTCACCCCCTCTGTCGCTATTAATGCCTTGGGGGACCCCAAATCGGGGTATGATATCTTTCATCAAGCATCGCACCACAGTTGCCGCATCATTCTTCCTTGTGGGAAACGCCTCCACCCATTTTGAAAATTGATCCACACACACCAGCAAATATTTTAATCCATTCACTGGGGGCATATAGGCAAAGTCTATTTGGACATTGGTAAACGGCCCCTGTGGTACTGGTAAGTGATCATGTGTAGCAGGGGACCGGCCTTTAGTATGCTGGGCACAGACAAGACATTGGGAGCAGAATTGTGCAGTGAAGGCTGTTATCCCTGGTGCAAACCATTCCTGTCTAATTAGCTCATTCATCCCCCCTTGTGCCATGTGAGTGGGTCCATGAGCAAGCCTTGCAAGGGGAAGGAACATACTACGTGGAGCCACAGGTCTCCCATCCTGGTGGACCCACAATCCCTCATCATTTTGCAAACACCCAGCATCAGTCCACACTCTTTCCTCAGCTAGTGCTGCAGACCATTGTGCTTCCTTTACATCAGCTAGTAACAACTGTCTCTGAATAAGCTGAATTTTAGGAATGCTTTTTGCCAATAGGGGCACCATTTGTATTGGCTGTAACATGCTTTCTCTTGCTGCTGTGTCAGCCGTGGCGTTTCCTCTGGCTATCTTGGTGTTAGCCCCTGTATGTGCCTCGCATTTTATGACTGCTATGCTGTTGGGTAGTAGTATTGCTTTTAACAAGTTCTTTACTAAAAGGCCATTTTGGATGGGGGGCCCTGCTGCTGTTATGAAACCACGATACTGCCACAGCTGGCCAAAATCGTGGACAACTCCAAAGGCATAACGTGAGTCAGTATAAATGTTAACACTTTTCCCATCGGCTAGGATGCATGCTCTTGTTACAGCATACAGCTCAGCTTGCTGGGCAGATGTGCCAGGGTGCAGAGCTGCACTTTCAATTATGGTGTCTACTGTTGTTATCGCATACCCTGCTCTGTAATCGGTGTCTGTTAGTCTACTGGAGGAACCATCAGTGTACCACTCATAGTCTGCCTTTTCTAAAGGTGTCTGTTGTAAATCTGGTCTGGGTGTGGTGCATGTTTCTACAACCTCAACACAATCATGGTCAGGGGTCTCATCAGAATCACCTATGGCAGGTAATAATGTTGCCAAATTAACAGGGGGGGCATTTTTTAAGGGTAATATTAGTGTTAGACAACAATGTGACCTCATAACCTGTGCGCCTGGCTGCCGAAAAATGCTGTGTTGCTGCTGATGACAACAACAACTGTACCGAATGTGGCACATAAACAATACAAGGGTAGTCCATCACAATGGGAGCCGACCTCTCTACCATCACAGCGGCTGCCGCCACTGCTCTCAAACAGGCTGGATGCCCAGTCACTGCCGAAGGCAAAGTCACAGAGTAATACGCCACAGGTCTTTTTCCAGAGCCATGCTGCTGTGTCAGTACACCATTTGCAATGCCATCTTGCTCTGACACATAGAGATGGAAGGGTAGTTTTTAATCAGGGAGCCCCAATGCTGGCGCAGTACACAATGTCCCTTTCAGTTTCTTGAAACATTCTGCAAGTTCATTAGTCCATACAATGTTGTTGGGTGCATCCTGTAGTGTGCATTTCCTCAATAATGCATCATAGGATCTGTACTCAGGGATCCACTGGCGGCAGTAGTTCATTATCCCCAGGAAGGACATCATTCCTTTCTTGGTGGACGGTGGCTGCATGCTTTGAATCATCTTTATTCTGTCAGGTGATATGCAGCGCGTACCTTTGGATATCACATAACCAAGGTAAGTCACCTCTTTTTGGCAGCACTGAAATTTTGACAATGAGGCTTTGTGTCCTCTCTTCTGGAGGTGGTTCAGCAGAGCTACAGTGTCTTTTTCACAAGCCTCTAGTGATGGGGATGCCACAAGCAGATCATCAGCGTACTGCAAGATGACACTGTTGCCTTCCAGGTGTAGGCTGTCCAGGTCTCTCTTTACTGCCTGTGCATAGACCGTGGGACTCTCTGTGAAGCCTTGGGCCAGTCTTGTGAAAGTGTACTGGGTATCTTTTATTGTGAAGGCAAAGAGGTACTCACTCTCTGGATGGACTCTAATACTAAAAAACGCACTTGAGAGATCTATAACTGAGAAGAACTCTGCTTCGGCAGGTTTAGAAGATAATATAGTATTGGTGTCAGGCACAACAGGTGCTAAGGGAACCACAATGTTGTTTATCTGGCGTAAATCCTGTATGAATCTATACTGCCCAGTGTTGCCCTTGGGCAACGGAATTATTGGACTGTTACAGGGGCTAGTGGTCTTTTTAATGATACCCTGTTGTAAAAGGGACTCAATCACAGGTTTTAATCCCTCCTCTGCCTGAGGTGACAGTCTGTACTGACGCACATAAGGTAGTTCTGCATTCTCCTTAAGCTTCACTTTATGGGGAGGGCATGTTTTTAACAATCCTGTCTCATTTTTGTGTTTTGCCCAAACCTCTGAGTTCACATGTTCTAGGACCTTGTTTATTGTCAGCTGTAAAGCCATATTCCCTTCAATCTTGTCAAAAACTGCAGTCATGTCATTTCTGAGCATACACAACGTCCAACACCATCCTTCTCCATCTCCCAACACAGACACAACTCCCAAAGGAAATGTAAAGTCCTTAGTTCTTGGAAAGACCCGGAGACGTTGGACCATGGGGCCCAAATCTTTAGGGTAAAATCCTGGTGCTACAGCTATGGACACATGTGGTTCTGAAGCTGGTACTTGAAATAACCTCTCTTCCTGTGATCCTAGCTTAATGCTGACAGCACAACCCTCTTTTCCTACATACAATGTGTCTTCATGCAACTCCGTTGTCCAGTACAAATATTTGTCTGCCATGTAGGCGTACCATTCAGGCACTGGGCCTGTAAAAAATGCTGCAGTACAGTGTCTTGGCCCAGGTACTAATGCCAACTGTACTAACTTGGTCATCAAGTCAATCTCAATGTCAGTGCTGTATTTAAACAATTCTTTAAACATGTCATTGTAGATATCTCCCTGTAACGGTGTCCATTGGTATCGTGTTGGAGAGAGAGACAAAACTGGGTTTGGACATAGCATAGAGTCCTCACTCAATTTGCAAGCAGTAAGTGCTCTATTAGCCAATTCTAATCTGTCCTGAGGCACTTGTAAGTAAATCCCAGTTTGTGAAAAATATAATGTTGCAAGCAATTTACAGAGGAGGTCTCTTCCCAGCAAATTGATGGGTGCATCTGGTGACAGGAGAAACTGATGGGTCGTTGTGAAATCCTCAACAGAAACAGGAAGGGGTTCTGATAACTCTTCATGCATCAGCATTCCATTTACAGCTACAGTAGTTACTGTTTTACCACTACTGGGACCCAATTTGTTTCTTACTGCAGAGATAGTTGCACCACTGTCTATTAGGAAATCAATTTCCTTACCTCCTACCTTAATTGGGAACATGGGATTCTCCTCAGGCGTGTCAGATACCTTCATCATAAAGCACTGTGTTCGCCGGTTTTCTGTTGTTTGAGTCATCTCTCTCTCCACGTGGTCCTATGCTGATCCATGTCGCTCCTGAAAGGGATTCCTCAGGGAGTGCTGTGTTTGGTTGATGTCTCTAGGCATGGGTGGTGCTGATGGCTGGACCTTGTCCCTGTCAAACCTGTCATACCTGTTGTTTCTGTCTTTTCTCTCATACCGGTCATTTCTGTCTCTTCTACCTCTATAATTTTTACAGTTTCGGCCCCAGTGCCCATACCTCAGGCAAACATAGCACTGATCCCTAGCCACGTCTCTTCTCTGGTATCCTTGTCCTTCATCCTGTCTATTATGCGCCCCCTGATAGTACATTCCCTCTGGCTCCTCCTCTTGCTGTACTTGTTGCAACATCATTCCTTTGTCAGTTTTAGCTGAGTCCTTCTTTACTTTAAAAATGACATCCCTTTCCATAGTTGCCAGAAGTGTGCACAACTCTTGATATCCCTTAGCAGACCAGTCAGGGTGGCGTAGTTTACAACTATGGGCCACAGATGCTAATAATCCATTCATAAGGGTCTGAGTTGCCAATACTTTATATGCCTCTGTCGTGCGTGGTACACCTGCACTATTATCCCATGCTTCATTGAACCTTAGGATGTAATCAGCCACTGATTCCCCTGATTTCTGCAATGTGGCTGTTACTTGAGAAAAATCACCATGTTTTACTGCTAAGCCATTTATTGTGTCCCTGACAGACTCTAACCAATTCATCAATCTATTTTCTGTGACATCCATATTATTAGTCAGTATTGTCCAGTCCCTCTCCTGTGGAATTTGGAACGCACTCTTTACTAAAGACCATCTGCTACCATATCCTAGTTTTAGTAACATTTCTACGTCTCTGGGAAGGGGGGTATAAGCAATGCCTATTTTATGGAGCCATTCATAATATTTCACACTGGCTGTGAATGGGTCTGGGGCATCCTTAGCCATTTGAGCTGCTTCCAAGGGGGTCCATGGTTTTAACATTGCTGTCCCTCCTAACACTATTTTTGGTGCAGTCATTCTAGCGTTTAATAGTGCATCATCAGTATAGGAGTTCTCACCCTTTCCTTTTAGCGCCCGCGTGCAAGACTGTGTAAGTATCAGCCGCTCTCTGCTATCTATCTTATCCTGGAGATTATGAATGGAGCGTTGTATTTTCTCCCTTTCTGTGTTCACTTCTTCCTGGAACCTGTCTGTCTCCCGCCTTCGTTGAGCTAACTGCCTGTGTTCCTCGTCATTGTTTTTTCCTTGTGCACTCATCCCTAAATCCTCCCTTAGACCAAAAGTGGAAGTTGGTACAGGGGTTTCAAAAGCAAGCGGTATGTCCCCCCCAAAGGACAGGTGTCTATTCAGGACCGGTGTTGTGGCACCACCTTCTCTGGCACTAGTTGGCATGTCATATACCCTAGTTAAATCACCCTCCAGGGAAATATGGAAATAAGGCACACAGGGCATGCCTTGTTTTGGACCCAGAGCCTGCTTGTGTGTGTTATTTCTTTCACAATGTACATAGGGGCCTGAAAGTGATGGGTAAATTGAAGTTGTTGGAGGAGGTGGAACTGGCCCTGCAGAATGGATGCTTTGATCCAATCTTAGGGGGCTGCTCTCATTGTTATTTCTACCTGTGTTCCAGGAATTGAACTCACTATTCACATCCAATCTCTGTCTTTTCCTTTCTTCCTCTGTAAATAACAGTATCTCTTCCTCAGTTATTGTACTACTCATTATTTGCTCATTATTCCCTCCTTCCCCCAATTTTACATAAAGGCCATGAGGCTTGGAGGTCATAAACAGTTTCTTCAATTTATTTATATCAATATACACCTGGCGGTGAGTCCAAATACACAGCAGAGCAGCAGCCCTTCTTGAAGTAGTGACATTTGGTATTGTTTTAACTCTGTCTATGTCAGCTGTTGTCAAACCACAGTGGTTACATAGTGACAGAAAATGCTGCTCTGTTTGCACATAGTTACTTAATTCCAATAAACATTGGCTATATGTTGTGGGCCAATCCTTTGCTAATTCTAGCTCCTTTTTATTATGTTTTTCGCATTCCCTGTTCACCACTGCCACTGTAGAACAGTCTCTGGACTCTGTGGAGACTATTTCCTTGCCTTTTCTTTTTGAAAGGAGAGCTTTCTTCTTAGCAATGGAAAGCCACTGCTGCAAGCAATCGCTTATGTAGTGTGAATCCCATGATGGGTCACCCCGTAATTCTATAGTTTCTGTCAATAGTTCAATATCCTCTACCTCAAGAGAACCAAATCTAGGCAACTTCCCGTTATTCCCTTTCCAAGTCCAAACTAGCGCGCAGAAAGGTGTCACATATTCCAGACAATTTGTATCTTCTAGAACCTGGGCTGCAGGGCTATCTGGAGGTAATTTGAAACCTTTCTCTCTTGTCAACTGTTTAAACAACTTTTTAGTCTTTTTCAGCATTCTAGGGCTTACCACCATTACATTTCCTTTAGACTTGCCGCTGCCCATTGTGCCCTTCCCTCACAATTTTATAATCTGAAAAAATAAACACAATGGTTGTATCCTGCAAAAAAAATTGTTAAACAGGGGAAAAAATGTTATGCGGTGGTGGATAGAGAGAGAGATAGAGAAACCAAGAGCTGTTGACAATTTAGAGGCACACCATAAAAAAAAAATCTTGTCTATTGCAGTGCTGCACTACTTTACAAATAATTCAAAATCATTGCAATGAAACATAGTGACGCATTTACACTTAATCAACACATAATTCAAATACAGCCATTGATCAATGACAGACTATTTGTTTGCGCGCATTTCAAAATCATTTCCTGTGTTCCGGCGCCAGCCGATCAAATGCTTCCCAAGCTACACTCCAGGAGGGTTTTAAATAATTAATTAATTTATTTTCTCTCTGGGATTCCCGTTAAACAAAAACAAAATTCTCTTCTTTCTGTTCAGGATCTCCTGCGTGGAATTACAATTCGCCGTACGAATTTGCCACTATCATTTAACGCAATGATACGGATAACTTTGTTACTCCTCAGTCACCTATTTAAGAAAAAATTATCTTCAGTCTGGCCAGGTTCTCCTGCGTGGAATTACAATTCGCCGCACGAATTTGCCACTATCATTTAACGCAATGATACGGATAACTTAGTTACTCCTCAGTCACCTATTAAATAGCCAGCTATATTTTTATTTATATCAATCCCCAGTTTAACTCTTAGCTAAGCGTTGAAAGGCCACAACAACAGGCATTCAATTAACTTACCCGTGGTGGCATTTCACACATCCCACTTCTGACGCCATTTGCTAGGAAACTATTCTTCAACCCTCCTCAGAGTGACGCAAAGAAAACACAAACACCAGGCAAGGCTCCGGAACAGATGAAATGCTTTTATGAGGTACCAAGGTTTATTGGCAGGCCAAGGCAGAAGTCAGACGCACATCCCAGTGTAACGTCTTACAAGCTGGCATCTTCTGCCCTGAAGCATATAAGTCAGGCATTTATATATGTTGATAAGTGCTGTCACTGCACAACCCAAAAAGGTGACACAGTCCAAACATGGGCACGCACATACAAAAGAAATGCTGCACATACAAAACTAGAAGTCCATAGTGTAAAAATATACAGAATGCAGTGTGAGCATGAGCACGTGAACAGACAACAGGTGGTCCCTAAAGAAATGGGGGCTGGGTTGCTGGCTGAACTTAAAGTGTGAGACCGAGCTAAACTTAACAACATGGCTTGGAGAGGTTTGTTTGTACAACTGGCATAGGTGTCAGAGAGGTCAGTAGGGAAGTCTTACTGGGATTCAGATAAGGGTAAAAAGAGTTGGAACTAAAGTATAATATCTATAGGTACATACATGTGAATATATATTTTTCCCAACAGGCGGAGGCCCAGCTGGTGCTGGCCTCCAAACGAGGAAGGGGTGCCCGTCATACCCTGATCCCCCTGATGATCCGCATCCTGGCGGTGGCCTATCCGGAGTTGGATGGGCACTTAAAGGCATCACAGCAGCCACAAGGGGGTGAGTACAGATTCAGAATCATGACTTTGCACGCGTTAAAGTGTTACCTTGGTGATGGATGTGGGTTGTGAGTGCCCCTAGGCCAGGGCGAACATGGCAGGGTAGGTTCCATGATGGGCAAGCTCAGATGCACTCCAACCCCAATAATGCTAGTGGGCATCTACTACTGGGCAGGGTCCTGTGGGTTTCAGGTGTGCAGCTAATGGCGTTAGGCATTGTACTCCATGGCCTGGTGACTAGCATTGTAACTGGTAGTGCATGGCCTAGTGCATAGGGCTGTTCCCTGTGAGTTGTGTACGCCAATGGTAGTGTTGTTGCTGGCATTGACCAAGTGTATCCTCTGTCTCTTCCCCCCCTTTTTTTTTTGTCACCCTGTCCTTGTGTGCATTAGCATCATCTGGCGGAGGAGCAGAGGCACCAGCGACGGAGGGAGCTGCATCCCACATGGGCCTGGAGGCCAAATCCACCGACGGTGAGGGCACCAGTGGGATGGAGGGCGAGGGGAGCACCATGACAGAGACAGGAGGGGACAGTACCGACAGCGACACCTCCTCCAATGGAAGTTTCCTGGCGGTGGCGGACACCTCTGTGCCCACCCCAACTACAGGTACAGCCGCCATCTCCCGTACCAGCACCGCCCTCCCAGCAGCCCTTCAGCGAGTTTCCTGTGCCGCTCACCCTGGAGAGTGGGCATCTCCTTCGTCCCAGGCACCTCAGGCCCTGCCCCAGTCAGCCCTGCTGCCCTCAGTGAGGAGGCTATTGACCTCCTGAGATCCCTCTCTGTTGGGCACTCAACCATACTGAATGCCATCCATGGTCTAGCAGGGCATTTGCAACAAACAAATGCATACCTGGAGGGCATTCACTATGGCGAGGCTGACCAGCAGAGAGCATTCCAGGCTCTGGCCAACTCACTGATGGCAGCCATTGTCCCTGTCTCTAGCCTCCCCTTCAACTTCCTCTACCCAGTCACAATCCCCTCAACCCCAGCCTATCCCAAGCACAGCTTCAGACATGCATCCACCCAAATCAACACACAGAAGTGGCTCAGGCAAACACTAGCACCACACTTCATCCCACAGGCAGTCACACAAGCACCATCCAGATGCAGACACACCAACATCCACTGCCTCCACTGTGTCCCCCTTCTCCTCGTCATCCACCTCCCTCCCAGTAGCGTCTCCACTCACACCTGCATGCACTACATTCTCATCCACTACCTCCATCACCAGCACACCTATCACAACACTCCCCTCACTGGCAGTCACCACCCCCACATCCATGCACAGTTCCCGTGTGTCCTCTCCCACTCTGTCTGTGCCCCCTCCTACCAAAGTACACAAACATAAGCTCTCAGAGACCCAACAGCCATCCACCTCACAACAGCATCCAGCCCATGCACCTGCACCCAGACACAACAGACAGACACCTCCTACAACCACTCCCTCTTCCTCCACTCCCAAACCTTCACTCTCTTCCAGCCCCAGTGTCCCTAAAAGGCTTTTCCTTGCCACCCTTTATCTATTCCCTGCCCCTACCCCCCGTCCTTCACTTCGGGCCAGGGTGGCCAGAACCCAGCCCAGCACCTCAGCCACCCAGTCCACGGCAACTGTAGTTTCTGCAGCTACTGGAGATGTGAGAGGCTGTAAGGAGGCACCCGTCAGCACAGCCAGTGTGCCTGCACCACCCGCCAAGAGCAAGAAGGGGTCGCCAGCTAGCAAGGGCAGGAAGGGAACACCAGCTGCCAGAAGCAAGGAGGCACCACCATCTGCCAAGGGCAGGAAGGGGACAACAGCAGCCAAGGCCAATGTTAAAGGAACTGACGCCGCAGGCAGGATGGAACTGGTGCCTGGGGCTGGAGCAGCATCTGGGCAAACAACACCAGCCATGGCACTTTAGCCATCCGAGGCTGCAGGGGAAGGGCTGGAGCCTACCTCCACCACCTACAGCACTGCCACCTGCACCGCCGCCAGCACCACCACCTGCACTGCCAACAGCACCACTGCCAGCAGCAGCAGCCCCAGTGGGCAGCCGTCCAAGGCTGCAGGGGAGGGCTGGAGCCTTCCCGCACCACTGACAGCACCGCCACCTGCACCGCTGTCAGCACCGCCACCTGCACCGCCAGCAGCTCCACTGCCAGCAGCAGCAGCCCCAGTGGGCAGCCGTCCGAGGATGCAGGGGAAGGGCTGGAACCGCCACCAGCCTCGCAACTGCCATCCACTGAGCAGCCGTCACCGCCGGCAAACAGTGTGTAGTCGTGACTACATGGGCTGTAGTGTGTCCTGGCTCCTGCAACACCTGCAGGTGTGACACACAGGTGAGAGACTGTGACCTTGCATCATTCAGGATCAGCATCACAGGGCACACAGCCCCCTCCAGAACCAGTGGAAGAAGGCATCCACTCACCCCCTCCTTGCCAAGATGAAGCACACTGGACACAAGGCCCCCTCCAGAACCAGTGGAAGAAGGCATCCACTAGAGAGACTGTGGCTTTGCACTCCCCAGGACCAAGCAGTGAGCAAACTACCCACTTGAGAGACTGTGGCCTTGCAATCTCCAGGACCAAGCAGTGGGCAAACCACCCACTTGAGAGACTGTGGCTTTTCACTCCCCATGACCAAGCAGTGAGCAAACCACCCACTAGAGAGACTGTGGCCTTGCACTCCCCAGAACCAAGCAGTGGGCAAACCACCCACTTGAGAGACTGTGGCTTTGCACTCCCCAGGACATCACACAGGGCATGTAACCCCCTCCAGGAACAGTGGCGTTGTACCATCTTCCGGCTGAGGTGCCCTCCCCATTCCCCGCCCCCCTGAGGTGCCTGTGTTTTTTCGACCTGATGCCCCTGCAGTGTTCTCTCTGTATTGAGGCAGGAGTCAAATGTGGCCTCGTTCTATGTGTTATGGCCCGTGGGCCACGGACATTTTGGAGTGGACACTGTTCCTCCATTTGTATATATTTTACATACTGTTTAGTGCTTTAGGGACATATTTATCTAAATTTGTCATATTACACTCAGTTTAATCAATTCCTTTTGTCCTTGCATTATTCCTGAGGGTTACGGGGTGTATATGTGATGTTGTTGCATCTGCTTGTGTGTATGGTGTTAGGCGTGGGGGTGTTGCGTGTGTGTGTCAGTCTCTTTTTCCTCCCCCCTCCCTTGTGTGCTAGGTGCGGTACTCACAGTGGTCGCCTTCGCCGGCCTTCGTGTTCCTGGTGTAGGAGGAGGTATACCAGCATGGGGAAGATCTGCATTTCGGGCTCCATGGCGTTGTGGTTCTTCCTTGAGTGTCGAGAGATGAGTCGTGTCCCTTCTGTGTACTGTTCCCACCGTGCTTTTGATGGCGTTGGTACCGCCCCAGAAAAGGTGGTGGATTAGTGTGTCATAATGGAGTGAGCGGTACATTGTCTTCTGCCTGGCTGTTGGCGGTTACCACCGCGGTGTTTATTGCTACCGTCTAAGTGTTAAAGTGGCTGTATGTGTTGGCCGTTTCTACCGTGGTCATATTTCCATTTTTCTTACCGCCATCCTGTTGGCGGTATTACCACCACTTTATCACCTACCGCCAGGGTTCTAATGAGGGCCTCCGACTCTAAGGGGGTCTTTCTGACCTTGGCGGTCCATGACCGCCATGGCGGAGGGCGGCGGAAGCACCGCCAACAGGCTGGCGGTGCTTCCTTGGCAATTCTGACCGCGGCGGTAAAGCCGCGGTCAGAAAAGGGGAGCCAGCGGTTTGCCGCCGGTTTCCCGCCGGTTTCCCGCTGGCCCAGGGAATCCGCCATGGCGGCGCTGCTTGCAGCACCGCCATGGGGATTCCGAGCGCCTTCCCGCCAGCCTGTTTCTGGCGGTGTCCACCGCTGGGCATGGGCAGTGCAGGGGCCCCCTAACAGGGCCCCACAAAGATTTTCACTGACTGCTGTGCAGACAGTGAAAATCGCGACGGGTGCCACTGCACCCGTCGCACCCCTTCAACTCCGCCGGCTCCATTCCGAGCCGGCTTCATTGTTGAAGGGGCTGTCCCGCTGGGCCGGCCGGCGGTCTTCTGGCGGTCGCCCGCCGGCCCAGCGGGAAAGCCGGAATGGCCGCCGCGGTCTTTTGACCGCAGAGCGGTCTTTCGGCGGGAACCGCTTGGCGGGCGGCGACCGCCGACCGCCACGGTCAGAATGACCGCCTAAATCTCATTTGGTGTTTGGAACTGAACTATAGGAAGTTGGAGCTTGAGACCTCAAAATTTGTCAGTTGTCAAACAGCCTGTCCGGCTGCACAAGGAGGAGAAGCTTTGCAAGACTTCAGCCTGTGACGAGGACTGTGGTCCATGGCCTGCTGGTCTCCCAGCTGGGTGAGGGGACACCACTCAGGGAATCCAAGACCACCTGACCTGGAGTCTGGAGCACCAGCAACTGCCTGTTTGCCAAGACCAATGTGCCCTGCGAGGAAAAGAAGAGCGTTGAAGGGAGTCAGATCCAGTGGGAAACTTTTTTGAGTGGACTCCATTTGCGAGGTGTGAGGAGACAGCTGCTGCACTGATCGGGTCATTGCCCTTGTGCAGGAAAAGTTGATGACCATTGTATGCCACAGTAGGGCCACTGTGTAGTGAGCTGTGGACATTGCTGTGCCGAATGGGTCATCACCCGTGTGCAGTGAGGAGTTGATGACCTCACTTGCCCGAAGGGACAGTCTCTTAGTAAACTGTGATCATTGCTGATTCAATCAGGCTGGAGCCCATGTGCAATGAGGGATTGACAACTCCATATTCCAGTAGGCACTGCAGTGAAGAAATCCGCTGTGCCAATCGGGTTGAAGCCTGTGTACAGTAGAGCTACGGTGACCCCCATATGTCAGATGGATCACCAGGACCAGCATGAAGAGTGACCTGATTGCGATCATCATCCGAGGAGTGAGGCCTCCGTGGGAACCCCTACATACCTACACGAGAATGCCAGATCAGCATCAGTACCTTCACACTACTTCCTCCCATTGTGGGACGAACCAAAGACTTACACTGCCAGGAGATGTAAAGAACCTCCGGCTGTTGCACAACCCCCTGTCTGGAGCTCGTGGACCGCACAGCGTAGCCCATCGCATGCAGTGGACTCACTTGAACCAGCCCCTGCTCCTCCAGAGCCCTCGGAGGGGGCGTGATCAGGAACTATAGTCGACCCTTCAGGTATGGTTAATACTGATTTCGGGCCAGTCGGTCCTGAGGGAACTTGCTTGCTAGACAGTGCTTCGACGCTGGAACACTTTTGACTTTAATAGAGAGTCGAAGTGGAACACTTGAGATTTGGATTGCTAGTTGGGTTTACCCTGGATGTTGACCAGGGTGACTGGGGGATAACCATTATTGTTAGAGCAAGGAGGGAGTTGGACACTTCCTAGGAAACACTAGAGCCCTGACCTCAGGAAACTGTGGAAGTTGTTTGTAAATGTTGTATTTACCTCTGTGTTGATAGGAGTAAAATAAAATACTTCTCTTTTTTCATAAAAGTGAGTATTTGGCTGGACAATAATTTGTTGCTGCTACTGTGCAATTTTTGAGTTGTGAACCTGTGTTCACCACAATTTATCCATCTTCCCCCTGAAGGAGCCTTGGACTGCTCGGACGACTCTATTACTGAGCATCAATCCTGAAGGGGTGCCTGACTCTGTTACTCAGGGTCCATAGTTGGCCATGCCATGCAATATCAGTAGTAAAAGGCCTCAGCCCTCATGGCTTGGCCCAGAAACTCCTGCTTGCCCAGTGGCACTCTGAAATGGGTTCTGACAAACAGCATCATTACCGAAAACACAAGTCAGTGTCAAGGGAATTAGCATCAACCAAAAACCATAATAAGTGGAATAACGCAATTTAACTTAACCCCTTGTGTGCATCAGACAACTGGGAGGCATCCAACGCTTTGGTGGGCATGTTTGTTGGACGTCTCCCAGCCATCCTAGCACCTATTCACGGGGGAAGCAGTGGTGCTCTCCCTGTGGGCTGCCACCCTACAGCCCCCCACCATGGATTGCAGCGGAAGCACTTCTGTTGCCACCCTCAATCCCCCTCCCAGCGATCTGATGATGCCAGCATGCCTGCCGCACACTGGCCACATCAGAGCAGGCCATTTGCTTCCAGTACCAATCAGGGAAGGAGGTCTTTTTTTCCTCCTGGGAGGGTTGGGGGGGTTTCAAAGAGGCACTGCTTCCCTCGGTGTCTCTTTGAAACGTATTCCTGCCGCACAATCACACATGGCGTTTTGATCGTGCAACAGGAATACACACACTAGGCCCCTAGGGATTTTTGTTTGTGTGTCTGCAAGTTTTGCTGATGTGGGGAGCGGCCATGTGGACAAGGGTCGCTCCCAATTAGGGTGAAATATTTTTGCTGTTTCTGCCCACTTTGAGGGAAGATCAGCCATTTTTTTTAGGCCGATCTGCCCCCAAGTGGGTCGAAACCACTAGGCCACCAGGGAATTTAATTTTGGCGACTTTGGAGAGCAGCCCCTTGGGCAAGGGTCACCCTCCTTTAGAGAGGAATTCATTTAGGCCGTTTCTGCCCCCCTTGAGGGCAGATCAGCTATTTGTTTAGGCCCATCTGCCCCCAGGGGGACAGAAAATCACTACGCCACAAGGGATTTACATTTTAGTGATTTTGGGGAGTGTCCTCTTGGGCAAGGTTTGCTCCCCCTTGGGGGACAATTTACTTCAGGAGTTTCTGCACCCCTTGGGGGCAAATTGGACATTATTTTAGGCCCAACTGCCATGGTGAAAAGGGGAGGGGGTGGGGGACAAAAAGGCACTAGACCACCATGGATTTTGAATTTTGCCCAGTTTGATAAGCAGCATCTTGGGCAGGGGTTGTTTCCCTTTAGGGGGCAATTATTGTGGCTGTTTCTGCCCCCTTTGGGGGTAGATCAACCATTTCTTTTAGGCCCAAATGCCCTCAGGGTTGGGAGGAGAGGCAGAAAACTTCTAGAAACCAGGGAAAGTTTCTGAATGTTTGGCTGACAGTGAGTGTGGACTGGCGCTTGCCGGCTGGTGTGCAGAGACTCGCGCACGCCTGCTGGAATGTGTAGAGTGGTGCTTGCCTGGAGGGGTGTGTTTGTTCTGACACCTCATTTGCATTTGTCATCATAATGTTTTATATGTCCTTTTTTTATTCTAATGCAAAGCTTTTGATTCCTTTGCTGTGAGTCATGCTTGCGGTTCTAGCAGTGATAGACCTGCACTTTGCATAGTTCCATGTGTTTGGTAAGAAAAACATTTTTGTACTGTTTACTCCAAATGAGTATCATTGCCATGCATGAATGAGTTTTTTGTAAATGGTGTAATAATAGCAGCATATGTAGCCTATGTTCTTTTGTGTGTAGAATTCCCTTTAGATTTGTGCATGATGTGTATTGTGTTGTCTTATGTGTAATTTTCTTTTCTTTTTCTTTTTGAGTGGAATATTGCTGGTGCAGAGTAGGTGCTGGTGAATCTATCTGTATCTGACAAGTGAGTAGTATAGTTTGTGAGTATATAGTTCTTTGTGATAAAGCAACACTTTGGGCCTGATTTATGAAACGTTAGTGTCACCTTTGCGTCATTTTTGAGGCAAAAGCGGCGACAACTTACAAAATATAATTTTTGTGATTTTACACCAATTTTGCATTAAAAAATGATGCAGAGGTGGCGCTAACTTTTCTTAAATCAGGCCCTTTGTTTATTAATTATTGTACAGAGTAATGGCTGTTGTTGACTTCTTTGTCAAGTTACTTTTTTTAGAAAGTATTATGGCTAGTCACAGTGCTACCACTCAGCAGGTTACTGGTATGCTTTTTGAATCTTCATCTGAGCATGATTATGAGACTGACTCTTCATCTGAGGCAAAGGAGAAAGTGCAAGATTCTGGCAGTGAATTTTCTGTCAGGGAGTAATCATCTGATGATGAAGCCACTCTCAGTGAGGATGAAGTGCCTCTTTTAGAGGTGGACACTGATGTGCCAGTAGTGCAAATAAGAGGCATATGGATTGCAGCCTGGGGTTGAAAGGTTTCCCATTTGAAGAGCTGAACTCTGGGTTGCCCCAAACATGGTGCAGCCGAAGTTGCGACTGGTGTCTCAGGGTGTAGAGTGGATACTGAAACCATTTTGACTATAAATTTCTTTCAGTTGTTTATGGATGATGTTGTTTTGGATGAAATTGTTGAACAGACTAATTTGTATGCTGAACAATATTTGAGGGAAAACAGTGTCAGACTTAAGCCCCTCTCCAGGGTTACCTGGTGGACTCCCACAAATCTGGATGAGTTGAAGAAGTTCTTGGGTTTAACTTTTTTGATGGGCTTTATAAGAAAGCCATCGCTGTCTTCATATTGGTCTACCAGACCCTTGATGGCAACGGCCATATTTCCTGCAGTCACGAGTTGTGATCGGAATTTACTTCTGCTTCGGATGCTGCATTTTGTTAATGATGCTTCAGCATTGCCACAAGATCACCCGGATTGTGACCATTTTTTTAAGATTTGGCCTGTCCTTGATCACTTTGTAGATCGATTTTCAGTGGTCTATGTTCCAGGGAAAGAAATAGCTGTGGATCCGTCTTTGGTCCTGTTCGAGGGCCGTTTGGTTTTTGGGCAATACATTCCTAGCAAGTGGGCACATTATGGAATTAAGATGTATATGCTGTCTAAGAGTAGTACAGGATATGTCTATAATTTCCGGTTGTACACTGGTAGGGATTCCACTATTGACCCCCTCTGCTTGTCCATCCACTCTCAGAGATAGTGAGAGAATTGTGTGGGAACTTGGTAAAGGACTTTTTAACAAAAGTCACCTTTTGTAAGTAGGTAACTACTACATTGGTGTGCAATTGCTCAGGGAATTGTTCAAAGTGGGCACTGTTGCTTGTGGCCCAGTTCGCTATAACTGTAAAGTTTATCCAAAGCTGCTTATTTGTAAAACACTTGAGAGGGGACCGTGCAGTGCCTTGCATAGTGATGAACCGCTAGCTGTGAAATTTGCAGACAGGAGGGATGTCTATATGCTGACTACCATCCATAATGAAAGTACTTCACCTGTGACTGTTTGGGGTCATGTTGCTAAAGTGCACAAACCTGTGTGCATTTTAGACTACAATAAGCACATGGGTGGTGTAGATACAGTAGATCAGAGGTTGGACCCTTACACCGCTGTTCGTAAGGCTTTACACTTGGTATAAGAAGTTGGTTATCCATTTGTTTTATCTAGCAACCTTCAATTCTTTTGTTGTCTTCAAGGATTGTTCTCCAGAGTCAAAGATGACGTTTGTTCAGTTTCAGGAGTCTGTGATAGGTAGCCCTGTTGTAGTGGAATAGGCAAGTATTCCTAGAGTTGGAGTGGTGGAGGATGTGGCTAGATTGAAAGATCACCACTTGGTGATTATATTCCTCCAGCGCGCATAAAAAAACCAATCCCTGTAAGACATGTAGAGGCTGTATGCGAAAAGGCATGCCGAAAGAGAGTAGTATGCATTGTCCTGAGTGTCCTGCTAAACGTGGATTGTGTATGCCTGCATGTTTTAGATTGTACCACACACAAAAGAGTTTTTGGGAGCACCCATGAGCGTTGCCTGGTCTGCATTGCTTTATTTTTTGTTTAGATTCATGGTTGGCATTAGTGTGATGCATTTAGTTAGAGTTGTTTTGTTTGTAGTTTTGTTTTTATTTAGAATTGTTTTGTGTTTTCTTTTTTGTTAAAAAAAATGTGATGGCGGTGTGCGTGGACTGGCGCGTGGCTGGTGGTGTGCGTTGGTTGGCCTTGGCTATCAGTTTGCATAGACTGACTCTTGGCTGGCAGTGTGTGTGGACTGGAGCTTGGCTGGCGGTCAGGAAAGTCAATTCACCAAAAGGCCAGGGGTAGCGGTAAGTGACATCACACACCATTTGACCTTTACATTCACTCATACACACATGCTTACAAATACATACACAATCGCACATACAAACACTCTCTCTCACATAAATCAATCAATCAGGAATTTGTAAAGCGCACTACTCACCTGTGAGGGTCTCAAGGCACTGAGGAGGGAAGGGGGGATAACGGGGTGGAAGGTGCTGCTACTGCTCGAACTGCCAAGTCTTGAGAAGTTTCCTGACGGTAAAGAGGACTTTGGTCTGGCGCAGGTGGATGGGAAGAGTGTTCCACGTTTTGGCGGCAAGGTGCGAGAATGATCTACCACCGGTTGTAGTTTTGCGGACGCATGGGACGGTTGCAAGGGCGAGGTCATCGGAGTGAAGATGCTGGGTCGGGGTGTAGAAGGAGAGGTCTGCTGTTGTGCTGTGCTTTGTGAGCGTGGGTGAGGAGTTTGAAGGTGATTCTCTTGTTGGCTGGGAGCAAATCCTGTTTTTTCAGGTGGTCTGTGATGTAGCAGTGGCAGGGAATGTCCAGCAGGAGACGTGCGGAGGCGTTCTGGATGCGTTGCAGCCTCTTCTGGAGTTTGGCCATGGTTCCTGCGTAGAGGGCATTGCTGCAGTCCAGCTTGCTGCTTACGAGGGCTTGGGTGACTGTTCTTCTGGTTTCGGTGGGTATCCATTTGTAGATCTTTCAGAGCATGTGGAGGGTGTTGAAGCAGCAGGAGGCGATGGCGTTGACTTGCTGGGTCGTGGATAGTGAAGGGTCCAAGATGAATCCTAAGTTGCGTGCGTAGTCGGTGGGAGTCGGAGCGGTTCAGAGAGTGGCAGGCCACCAGGAGTCATCCCATGCGGAAGGGGTGGAGCCGAAGATGAGGTCTTCCGTCTTGTCAGAATTGAGTTTGAGGCAGCTGCTCTTCATCCATTCGGCGATGGCCTTCATTCCTTCGTGGAGGTTGGTCTTGGTGGAGTCCTTGGTGAGGAAGAGGATCAGCTGGGTGTCGTCGGCGTATGAGATGATGTTGAGGTTGTAGGATCGGACAATGTTAGTGAGCAGGGCCATGTAGACGTTGAAGAGAGTCGGGCTGAGGGACGAACCCTGGGGTATGCCGCAGATGATTTTGGTGGCCTCTGAGCGGAATGGGGGGAGGCAGACTCTCTGGGTTCTGCCGGTGAGAAAGGAGGTGACCCAGTCCAGGGCTCTGTTGTGGATTCCAGCATTGCTGAGGGGTGAGTGAAGGTTGTGGTGGCAGAGGGTGGCGAACGTGGCGAGAGATCTAGGAGGGTGAGGGCCGCGGTTTCACCGCTGTCCAGTATGGTTGTGATGTCATCGGTTTGTTTGATAAGGGCGGTTTCAGTGCTGTGGTTGCTGCTGAATCCGGTTTGGGAAGGGTCCAGGGTGTGGTTCTCCTTGAGGAAGCGGGTTAGTTGTCTGTTGACAGCCTTCTCGATGACATTTGCTGGGAAGGGGAGCAGGGAGATAGGCCGGAAGTTCTTGAGGTTCTTTAGGTCCTCTCATGTGCACACATGCAGAAAAAATACATTTAAAAGCATGTGTTTCTTACCTCAGCTGTCAGGAAGTTTAACATTCCAGCTAATTGGACTCCATTTTTATTCTAATAATAGTAAATATTATTATTCAATATTACTGTCATAAAAACAATGAAAAAATAAGGAAATTGGAGCTCCAACGATGTCCATAAGGGCAAGCTGCCTCAATGTTCCTGGCACTGATTTTGCAACCCCTGAGCCGAGAGGTCACAAATGCAGTGCCAAGGGTCACAAGGGGCAAGTCAGGGGTCACAGCTGTTACCCCCAGCGATCCCTAATTGATGTCCATGCTGGTGGTGTGCATGGCCTGGTACTTGGCTGGGGGGGGGTGGACTGGCACTTGGCTGGCAGTGGCACAAACTGGTGCTTGGCTGGCGGTGTGTGTAAGCTGGAAGTTGACTGGCAGTGTGTGAGTAGTGACTTGCTGCTGGTCACTACACACACTGCTAACCCAACACCAGTCCACACACTCCGTCATCCAGTGTGATTGCTGTCAGGCATGATGGCGTATGAAGGTGATGGGCCCTTGAATGGCGCTGTCTGTTGATGTGAGTGTTGTAATGTGCTGGGCCCATAGTTAGCGGCGTGAATCATCTTGTGTGTGTCACATATGAAAGGTGTGTGAATGGACTATAATGTGGTTGATGCCTTGATACAGCTTTACAGCTTATGAGCTGTGAGTCATTGGTTCAGTTTTTTGACCTTTCAATTATTAACAGTGCATTTCCTTTTTGTGAAATCACTAGTTAATAAAATATTATATATTGAACCATCACTCACCCTTGTGCCAAATCCAACCAGTATGTGTGCGTACTTGATGAATAGATGGTTGTGCAGTCATAATATTATTTTCTGTCTTTCTCTGCCAGGGTTTATATTGTCTCGACATTGTTTCTTTTGTGAATGTTGTAATATGCTGGCCCGCGGCTGGAGGTGTGAATGGTCTTCTGTGTGTCACATGTGAAAGGAGTCTGAATGGCCTGTAAAGTGGTTGGTGCCTTGATGCGGCTTTACAGCTCACAAGCTGTGAGTCATTGGTTCAGTTTTCTTACCTATTAACTATTAACAGTGCTTTTCATTTTTGTAACATCTCTGTTAGTAAAATTGTATATATTGAACCATCATTCACCAAGAGAGTGAGAAGCGAGAGCTCTCTCACCTTCCCAAATTACTATCAACAACCACAAGAAGCAAGCACGCTGTCAAGTCTCTTACTTCTGTGATGTCCCAAACACTCAAATTATGAGAATACCTTTGGCCGAGGTAACCACATTCTAAAACACTCCTTATTGCTGGGAAATCACAAGACAATTTTATTGCACTTCTTTGAGTTTGGAATTCAACTCACAAAAAAAAACCTGCGCTGCTGTAATCATGCATCAAAGTACACCACTAACATGCAAGGTGTCTTGGGTGGGACCCCAGTAATGAAGCATGCAACTAACTAGGTTGGTGGGAGAAGGGTCTTTTAACAAAACCCAAGGGCATTTTCTTCACAATTTGAGTGTTTGGACATCACAGAATTAAAAGTCCTTGTAGCGTGTGTGAGCGTGTCTGACCTTATTGGTTTGTTATTATAAAATGATAAGGGGGCGAGCTTAAAGGGTCGATGGACCTTTGGATTCTTTTAAGGTGTTCACACCCCTAAGTCTGTACATATCATATATATTATCAAACAATCAATAAAATTTCCTTAGAGTCAGTCATTTTCACACACCATGACCCATTTGGCCACGAATAACCACACCTTTAGTATCAATTAGAAAATGTATTTCCATAGATTAACAATGCTAGTATCACGTAAATTAGTCTCAAAACCACATGATATAAGTTCAAGAACAACACTGGTTGACCAAATCTTCTAAAGAATCTTAAATTAACTAATGCGTTAACAATTAGTCCTTCTAAAGCTAGAGTACAAATCAACAATAAGAGTAATTGTGCAATAGAAATAACATACATTTGAATTCAGCAATTGAGTAACATCAATCAGTAATTTAGTTGAATAGAATTAAATCTCTCTAACATCAGATTAGCATCAGCATGTTTGGGCTTCATGGAAAAGATTTAGTCAACATAAATTTGGAAAGACATCTAACTATGGCTCTATCAAAAGCAGCAGTTGGTACCTAGAAACATAAGACAAATCATTACCAAAGACATTTACAGATTGGTATACCTGTCCTTTACGGATCAGCAAGCGGTGATTAGTCAGTTCGGTCACTATCGGCAACAGGACATGGAAAGGGGTAATGGTTCAGAATCAGGGACTCTAAGCTCTCCAAACCATTAGAAAGAAGTATCTAAGATGAGCATCAAAAGGTGCAATGAGCTCTGAGCATTGAGCGCAAAGTGAGCACTAGCATTTACGCATGGAGCATGTGAAATGAGCAGCGGAGTGGGGTCCCTGCAGAGAAGTGTTGAAGTGACCCAAAAAGAATGAGCTCTGAAATAGCCAAAGGTTCTTAGTTCGGTGCGGTTAAGTTAAAGTTGTCCCACGTTGTCATTGGTCAGAGAATATTATGATAGCTATTAGTCCAATAAAATTAATATTTTAAATCAGAGATATAACTAAACAGTCTTTCACACATTGATGATTGGTTCTTCTTCCTTTACGCACGTTGTTTGACTTGGCATGAAGCAACATTTTCATCCTTCTGTCTTTCCATCAGTAAATCCATTGTTTGTTCCTGGGAACATTGCCTTCACACACATTTCGAGTTAACATTTGTAGCAGTTTTGGAACATTCAAGTTTCTACACACATTACCTAATACACATAATATGAAGACAGGAAAAATATTTGCTAGTACATATGATTTGGTCAACCTTCAGCTAGAAACAATTCAATTTTTTATTATTCGGCAACCATGAGATCATATTTTATTCTGATATTGCATTTTTCAAATATTTATTAGTAAAATTTAAGCACTCACAATTGCTTGCTTCTTGTCTAAGGAAAATCTACTAACTCTAGATATGTTGGAAAACTAGACACCCAGGGGACTACAGTGTGGTGGGCCCCTCGTGGATCCCAACAAGTTTTCTTACCTGCAATGCCCTGCAAAACCTCAAAATGTAACTATAATCACACATTTTCTCTGCATTTCCGTTTATATACTTCCAGAAACAGAAATAAACCACAAATTTCCTACCACCCAGCTCGGTCTCCCAATAAAAATGATACCTTGCTTATGTGGGTGTCCAAAGCAGAGTCAGCCTAAAAACGTATTAACACAAACTGCACTTTTTGACCTGTTTTGGTTCCCATCAAACGCTACACATTTGTGGCCCTTCCCTGTCACAGACACTTGGCCCACCCACATAAGTGAGGTATCATTTTTATTGGGGGACCAGGGAGAAAGCTGAGTGGTAGGGATTCCAGAACTTTCCATCACAGAAATGTGATGAAAATGTGTTTTTAAGACAAATATTGAAGGATGCAAGGGATTCAGGATAAATAAAATGGGGTGCAAGCCACACAAGTCACCCCATCCTGGATTCCACTAGGTGTCTAGTTTTAAAAAATGTACAGGTTTCTCCAGGCTTTGGGTGAGCTAGGGCCCAAAATCCACAGCTAGGCACATTACAAAAACGTGGAAAAATGTGATGTGTCCATGCTCCATTTTGGGCCATTTCCTGGCGCAGGCACTGGGCCCACCCACACAAGTGAGGGGCCATTTTTATTGGAAGACTTGGGAGAATGCTGGGTGGAAGGAAGTTTGTGGGTACCCTCAAATTCCAGAACTTTACATCACAGAAATTCGAGGAAAATGGGTTTTAGACAAATTGTGAGGTTTGCAAGGGATTCTGGGTAACAGAACCAGATGAGAGCCACACAAGTCTCCCCATCCTAGATTTCCCTAGGTATCGAGTTTTCAAAAATGTACAAGTTTGCTAGGTTTCCCTGGGTGCCGGCAGAACTAGGGCCTAAAATCCACAGCTAGGCATATTGCAAAAAAGAGTCTGTTTTCAATGTAAAAATGTGATGTGTCCATGTTGCGTTTTGGGCGCTTTCCTGTCACAGGCACTATGCCTACCCACACAAGTGAGGTACCAATTTTATTGGGAGACTTGGGGGAATGCTGGGTGGAAGGAAGTATGTGGCTCCCCTCAGATTTCAGACTTTCCATCACAGAAATGTGAGCAAAATGTGTCTTTGTAGACACATTTTAAGATTTGCAATGCGTTCTGGGTAACAGAACCTTGTGAGAGTCACACAAGTCACCCCATACCGGAATCCCCTAGTTGTCCCCTTCGGTGTCTGGTTTTAAAAAATGTACATTTGCTAGGTTTCCCTGAGTGCCGGCTGTGCTAGGGCCCAAAATCTACAGCCAGGCACATTGCAAAAAACAAGTCAGTTTTCAGTGGAAAAATCTGATGTGTCCACATTACGTTCGTTTTGGGACGTTTCCTGTTGTGAGCACTAGGCCTAACCACATGAGTGAGGTACCATTTTATTCGAGGACTTGGAGGAATGCTTGTTGGAAGGAAGTTTGTGGCTCCCCTCAGATTACAGAACTTTCCAACACAGATATATGAGGAAAATGTGTTTTTTAGACAAGTTTTGAAATTTGCAAGGGATCCTGGGTAAAAAATGAGGTGGGAGCCACACAAGCCTGCCCATCCTGGATTCCCCTATGTGTCTAATTTTTAAAAATGTACAGGTTTGCTAGGTTTCTTAAAGTGCCCAGTGAGCTAGGGCCCAAAATCCACAGCTAGGCACATTGCACAAAAGGGTCAGTTTTAAGTGGAAAAATGTGATATGTCCACATTGTGTTTTTGGCCATTTTCTGTTGTGGACACTACACCTACCCACACAAGTGAGTTACCATTTTATCGGGAGACTTTGGGGGAATGCAAGGAGTTCTGAATAAAAAGATGTGGTGAGTGCCCCCATCCTAGATTCCCCTAGGTGTCTAGTTTAAAAAAATGTTCAGGTTTGCTAGGTTTCTCTAGGTGCCGGCTGTGCTATGACCCTAAATTCACAGCTAAGCACATTGCAAAAAAACAAGTCAGTTTTCAACAGAAAAAAATTGATGTGTCCACATTGCGTTTTGGACCATTTCCTGTTGTGGGCACTAGGCCTACCCAAACAAATAAGCACCATTTTTATTGGGAAACTAGGGGGAATAAGGAATTGCAGAACAAGTGTTATTACTAATTGTCTTTCTCTACATTTGTGCCTTCCAAATGTAAGACAGTGTGTTAGAAAGAAGTAGAAGTCATTTTGAGAAATGCCCTCTAATTCACATGCTAGTGGGTACCCACAAATTCAATGATGTGCAAATAACCACTGCTTCTAGACTCCATATCTTGTGCCCATTTCGGAAATACATAGGTTTCCTTGATACCTATTTATCTCTCTTTATATTTTACCAAATTAATTGCTATTGACCCAGTACACAATAAAAAACCTTTGCAAGGTGCAGCTCAGTTATTGGCTCTGGGTACCTTGGGTTCTTGGTGAACCTACAAGCCCTTTATATCTTAGCAACCAGAAGGGTCCAGCGAACGCAACAGTATATTGCTTTTAAAAATCTGCCATAGTTTGAAAAAGTTACAGATGATATCCTTAGACACAAATGGCTGTTTTTGTTCCACTCCATTTCAATATTTAAAATTTTGTATACGTTTCAGAAATGTATAGCTTTCTGGGATCCACCATCGGTTTCATACCCATTTCTACCACTAACTGGAAGGAGGTAGAAAGCACAAAAATAGGAAAAATGGGGTATACCCCGGTAAAATGGAAAATTGGGTTGAAAAATGTGGTTTTCTGATTGAAGTCTGGGAAGGTGGTTATTTTAGCACCACAAACCATTCCTTGATGCCATTTGCAAGAGCAAAACAGACGCTTTCTTCATCAGCCCTTTTTCCCATTTTCCCCCCAAAAAACTAAAATGTAACTGTTCTTTGGCGAATTTCTCAGTCCCCCTCCAGAGGAATCCCCAAACCCTGGATACCTTTAGAATCCCTATGATGTTGGAAAAAAAGGATGCAAATTTGACATGGATAGAATTTGTGGACAAAAATGTATGGGGGCCTAAGCGCTAACTACCCCAAATAGGCTTAGCACGATGGGGGGATGGGGGAGCTTAGCAGCGAAGGGATTAAGGAAATTAAGTAAGCATTGCACCCTGCCAATCAATCAAATAATATTAAATAAGCCCCAAATACAGAATGGAGAACATGTGTCCAGTGCTCTCTAAGCAACAAGCAGAATGATTTCAAAAGCATGGCTGTGATGTAGGAACGGTAAAAAAATCTGGCTCATTCCCAAAAAGCATGCTTTTAAAATAATACTCTACACAAATAAAGCACACAATTTTCATAGCACAACTTTAAGTAGAAGCACCACTGAAATGTTACTTGCGCAGTGAACCAGTCAGCTATTCATTTAAAAACAGCTCCTACTTGTACATTATTTACATTGGCAAATATGGCAGATAATTTGTTGCACAAATGAAATCCTATGTTTTATCAGTGCAAACAAGGGAAACAATGAACTGGTTAAAAATATTTCTAGCTAGTGTGTCAAGAATTTTAAATTCTATTAAGGACTCTGAGGTGAGGATTATGCTTCTCCTTCTTTGCTGTTTATGAACAAGAAACTGCCAGCAGCCAATCAATAAGACTTTTTCAACAAACCACATTTCCCATAAAACAAATCATAACATCATATCACATGCACCAATCCTCATATCTCTAGTCGTATAAATTATAATGTTGCCATGTTGACTACCCCTTTCTTTGCCCCAACGGCTGAGTGAAATTCGGAAAATCTTCCTCCAAGGGCTGGATATGAATGGAGTGCTTCTGTCACAAATAAAATGTCAAGGATAAAACTCAAAAGATAAGACATCCATGAGACCAACAGGGTCCTGAAGAATAGGAAAACTGTAGCTCCACTCTTTATGTCTATTTAGGTGTTCAATCAGGATCTGGAGAAAATAGAGAAACACACTATTGTAATACCCAATACTTTGCAGAGTAAAATATCACACAGAAATGTTGTATCACATAATACTCAAGTCCTGTAATTAAAGAACTTAACATAAGAATACCCTATTCCATGAGGATGGGCAGTATAATAAAATGTATATTGCAGTGTAATAATCTAACATTATTTAACTGTGGGTGGGATAATCCTCGCCTCCAAGTCTTTAATAGATTTCCATTTCTTTACGTGTTAGCTAGAAATTTATTCATTCTATGTCAGGACCAGGGGCTTTGGAGTATGCTTGTTCAAAGCTGATGTAACGCAATAGAGGCCTCAATCAACCCATTTGTAGGAAAAGGGAATAAAACTGAATCAGTAGACCAGCTCGCTTTTGATTGGTATGACATCATAGATATGAGAACTTATATTATAGGGTCGAGACCCTCACAACTTGGATTGAATAAGCGCTCATTCATGCGGTATCCACACTTGCTACGGGGCAACACTTTCCCCTTCAGTGTGTTAAGGGAACAACAAGACTGCAAAAAAAAGTATATAAAGGATCCTAAAGAGGAAAATCCCTTAAAGGATTAATGAGAATCCTCAGAACTGAGATCGCATCTCTCTTCACTAAGCACTAAGCGTGAAAATGGGATTGCCTAGAAGCCCAAAGGAATTAGACTATTTAGAGAAAACATCTCCAACAGCCTAACAATGATGACAGAACACAATTCCAGGAAAAAAAACTCTACCTGAGCTGACTAAGGTTAGGCCCTCAACCTTGGTTTATAGAGAACAACATTATAAGTGAATAGTCAACATATCTAGAAACCTGTTCTTAGAATAAAATAAAGTTGGTGTGCCATCTCTGTAACCTGCGGCTAAAATGTATTTCTCAGATGACATCAGCCTTCACAAAACTCAAGTGGAGAGTGGGGGGGGTTGGTTGGGACGGAGACAAGGTAAAGATAAAAAATAGAAAAAGCACTTACCTTGCCTCCGTCCCTGCCGCCTTGCCCTCCTCTTCTCCTGGTGTCCCAGCATTCACCAGCACAGGCTCCCCAGCAAACCTGGTGTTGCTTTCATGCAAAGGTTTGCATGTAAGCAGCGCCAGGATTGGTCTGAGCGGCAGTGACTGCCTCTCAGACACAGCACTGGGGTCTGTGCAGTTTCTCCAGCCCCAGTGTTAAACACAGTGGGCTGAAGAAACTTAAGTGTGCCACAGACGGCCAGACAAACACACACACACTTAGGTGCACTCTTTCCTCCTCTCTACTCCCACCTCCTGGGGCCCAGCCCAGCTCCCTCCCTGCACTGCTGGCTGTGCCAGAAGAAGAAAAATAAAACAATGGTAAACTGTTGTTTTATTTTTCTTCTTTTGGCACAGCCAGAGGGACGACTCGCGACCTCTGGATGGCACGTCCTATTGTAAGAGGGGAATATACTATGGGAATACTCCAAACATTTTGTTGGTCGGAAGAAAGAATAATCTACTGGACTCCTCTGAGATTAAGAAATGATATCTGGATAGTATCAACTGAAAAGTGATCTCGGAAAGGTAAGGAATCCATCAGAATGTTGTTTTGCCTGGTAACGGGCAAACAAGGGAAAACAGAATCTGAGACGTCTTAACAGTATTGTTCCCTCCCAGTTAAACACCACTTTTAGGGAGAGGCATCCCATGAAGAACAGAGTCGGATTATGTTCTGGAGAGATAAAAGATGGATAGGCCGAAGGTTGGAGGTGAATGAGTGTTTATAGAATGTGATAGGCTATGAGATGGAAACAGCCTTGCTAGGATAGGTGACACGGGCTCGCTGGCCCAAACAGGAAGGTTTGGAAAGGTAAGGGAAATCAGAACATCATAGGGTCTCTCAGAAGCATCAGGGATTGAGAGATTATAACTAAATGAAGAAATAATAAAATTTCTGTGTTAAAAATAGAGAGTATAGAACAATACCTTTAGGAACGCCAGAACTGAATAAAAACAGGGTACAACAGGATGTTCCGAAATCGTAGAAAGGCTTTCGAGGAGAAAGACCTATGGATCCGATCTCTCAGAGAGTAAACCTATCCACTTAAGAGTACAGGTATGTGTTAAAATATTTGAATAGACCTAGTTACCATGAGATAGTTGAAAAACTATGAAAAGAGGGACTCCTTTGGAGTAAACTCCTAAGTAAGAAGCGACCCCAAAGGTAGAAAAATCGGAATGGACTATTAAGTTAGGTACTTTCATTCTCCAATTGGGCCAGAAACGGACAGGCAAGGTAATGGCCACTCCACCAAAAAAGCCATGTAGAAGTAGGGACCAAGGTGTCATTATACTTGTGACTAAGAGCCAGATGTGTGAAAAGTTTTTGCACTCGCAAACGGTGCGAATCGCAAAAATCGTCCGTTTGCGAGTGCAAAAACGTGGTCTGCGATGCATGAAAGGAATTCGCAGACCAAAAATAAGAAATCGCAAAAATTTCGATTTTTTGCGTTGCGACCTGTTTTTGGGAGTCGTATTTTGCGATTCGGTATTTCCAGTAGGAAAATGCAAGGCGCAAAATGCGATTCGCAAATTCCAAGTCGCAAATAGATGCATGAAAAAATCGCAATTTGCAAATTTTTCGCAGAATGGCATTTTGCACATGCAAAATACCAATAAGTGAAACCAGGTGGTAACCAGGTGCAACCTATATAAAGAGGCCCAGAATGCCTCAGACTCTTTTCCACAATGGCTGCACTCTATGTCATGGCGAGGAGGATGAGGATCTTGGCAGGTTTGAGGAGAGGGAGGAGGAGACAGGAGCGCATTTTCAGAGTGCGCATTACACTATTTGACCTGACAGAGGAGGAAATATTTGAGAGGTATAGGTTGAACTCAGCCATGATACTTGATCTGATAGCTGAGCTACAACCCATACTGCAGCGCAGAACACTAAGGACTCACAGCATACCCACCCATGTGCAGTTATTATGCTCCCTACACCTACTTGCGTCAGGGAGCTATCAAGGGGACATAGCAGCGGCTGGGGGGGGTGTCACAGAGTACCCTCTCCAGATTTTTCAATGCATTTATCAACGCCATGCTAAGCAAACTCCAACAGTACATCAGATTCCCCCACACCCCACAGGAAATACAGCAGACAAAAATAGAGTTTTACCAGATAGCACAGTTCCCCCACGTCCTAGGTGCCATAGATGGCACACATGTGGCAATCTGTCCACCATCAGCCACAGAGTATGTGTACCGAAACCGTAAATACCAACATTCCATGAATATACAGATGATATGCAATGCCTCCTATATCATAACTGATCTCGTGGCCAGGTACCCAGGGAGCACACAATTCGTACATCTTTCGCCACAGCGGCATTCACACAAGACTGCTAGCTGGGGAGTTTGGTGAAGGATATCTACTAGGTAATGTCACTCTGTACACTGGTGCATAGATGGCGAACCCATGTCAGATGGCTCAGTTACTCAGCACACCTTCTGTCCCTTCCAGGAGACAGTGCCTACGCAGTGTGCACCTACATGATGACGCCCTACCTCAATCCCACAACACCAGCAGAACGGAGATACAATGCAGCACACAGGGCAACCCGCAACGTTGTGGAGCGCACATTTGGACTGCTGAAGAGTCGCTTCCGTTGCTTGCCTCCACAAAAGTGGAGGGGCACTACAGTACAGTCCAGAAACCACATGTAGAATAATGGCTACTTGTGCAATCTTGCACAATATACTGTAGCTACAAACAGGGGCATACCTATAGAAATCAGTGACACTGAATCAGATGAGGATGACGATCCCATACCACCTCTACAGCCAGCAGACAGGACCAGTGCAGCAGAGGGAAGGCAAAGGCGTGCCGACATCACACACAACCATTTCAGACGTGAGTATGAATGACAATAATCCACTGACAACTGTACCTGTAGTGATATTAATTTACTACCTTACGTCAGGTAATGAATGAGTGATAAATAAAGTAAACAGGTGATGTTAGAAACTCAAATTAACAAATGAACTGAGTCATGCACTATTCCGTCATAGTGGCAACAGCAGTGTAATGGCGGCAAGAGTCACTTTCTCCTCCCACGCACACCATTCGGGTGCCCAGTTAACTCACTGGCACCTTGATTGTCACCTTCAGTGGCAGTGCTGCACCTGGCACTGCGCCGTCTGGTATCTGCTGCTGGTACGGCAACACTACTGAGGCTTGAACTGTCCTCAGTGTCCCCCAAGGCTACCTCACTGGGAGTGGCAGATCTCTGTCCCATGACATGTTCAATCACATTTGTGATGTGCACAAGGCCCTGGACAACATCCCTGCTGGTATGTGCAGCCTCCACTTGTGCCGCCACTGCGCGACGGGCGATTAGTGCTGTTGAGTTCGCCATCCTGTTGGAGGACCTGCAGTAGCTGCCAAACATTGTCCGGAATCTGTGTTCCTGTCTGCACAGGCTAACCCTTTCATGGCGCAGCTCCTGGCAGAGGTCACGGACTGCACTAGTTAGGTCCCTAGTGTCCTCAGAAGCCTGCACCTGTCCCTCATGCAGCTGTGTAATGTTGCTATTCAGTGCGTCCAGTTGCCGATGCAGGCCCATCGTGTGTCGGTTATGCACTCGCAGGTTCCGGTCCAAACTAAGTATGCGCTTGTTTTGCAGGCGCTGCAACATAGCAGCCTCAAGGCCCCCGAACAAGGACGGACCCTCACCTGCCTCATGAGGTTGCTGCTGGGACTCTGTTGCACTCCTGCGTGGTGCTGGCTGACCCCTGCCCTCCAGAATCTGGCTGTGCCTGTCTGGTGCAGACGGTGTGCATGGACCTTCCTGCTGCACATCCGAGTCGCCGCTGAACTCTGGCAGTGGTAGTGCCCTGGGCCTGCGGCGGACAGTGGAGATGTGGAGGGACCCACTGGTGTTGGTGTCTGAGGGCTGATGGGTGTCCGTCTCCCCTACACATGGACTGTGTGTGGCTGCTGGGCTTGGCCCACCTGCAACAACAATATGCAGCATGTCAGTTCTGTATGTTACATTATCTGTCAGAAAATGGCAATAAAGGTACAGGTACTGCTCTACACGGTGTTGTGTGTGTTGTGTTAAAGAAGTTCAACTGCATCCCGTCCTAATAAAGTGGTATTTTACTCTGATGGGAAGCTCTGTTATTGTCTCATACTGGCCACTGCGGCACCAGGGGTCGGGCAGCCTGCAAGGTGCCCCTACGCCCCACTCCCTTCAAGGGTACTTCGGCCAGTGGTACAGTCCTAGGATTCAGTGGGTCCTTGATTAGTTAGCTCAGGTAGTGGGCGGAGAGAATATGATATTTGGGGACAGTCTGAGGCGACAGTTGAGGTGCAATGATGCTCCGTTAGCCAAGACCTAAAAGGCTCCAATGGCTCGATAGATTTGCCCTCCTCCTAATCTCTTAGCAGCAAGTTGGAGATGCTGAAGGCCTAAAGGTAGAGTCAAGGGTCAACCCTCCCAAAATCATAAGTGGTCAAAGGTTGTGTGATGTCACGTATGCTATTCCCACAATCTCAGCTGAATGGCGACCAGGTTCTTTATTTGTTCTTACCAACACTGGAGAAGAAACTTGCTGTGTGGCAGGTTATCGGACAGTGGCTGGCAACAATTCTCTGGCCTTGATGTGGTTGCTCTGGTCTGACAGAGAACGTGAGGTTGGGCAAACACACACAGGCACAGTCTTCCAGTATGATGAGAGGAGATCTGGCTCCTGATAAATGTTTCTCTCCGACGTCCCTACGACATTGCCCTAGAAAGTGAAACAGTAAGCAGGTAAACTGAGCGATGGACAAACCACACACTGCCAGTGGGAAGCGAGGATGTCATACCTACGCTGCAGTAGTCCCGCTCGTAGCCATGGCCCCTGGTACTACTGCACCTCTTGCACGTCCATCCATACATAGTTATGTCCCTGCAGGGTAAATGTAAGCAAGCAGACTGGAAGGAGAGCTATACCGGCCAGAGGTAAGCCGTGCCCTGGCACCCACCCAGCTGACGTTCAACACACACATAATAGAAAGAAGTACGGAACAGGAACATACCAAGAGACAACAATAGACGTCATAAACACGAAAGTGGGCAGACGTGTCTGTGAAGAACATAATACCCTGCGCGCCAACAACAGGTAAATGAGACACCGGCTCTTTAACAACCAGTGAAACGAAACTGTGAGCGGTCCAGAAACGAAACCTATGGCTCGGGTGGGGCGCGGGTATTTATATATGAGGAAATCCAGTCTGCGCCGCCAACCTCCTCAGGGGCTGGGGGAGTGGCGAGTAGTCTCCGTAAGAAGACACCCCACCGTTTCACCTCGTCCATTAATTTGCCAGCAGTGACGGTTCCTACTCCGACCCTCGGCCGAGATAAGTCGTGCCTCCCGCCGCAAGAGCCCGCACTTCAGCACTGCCCCTGCCTGCCGCCTTCGACGCCTCTCTGACCGACCTGCACGAGTCAGGCCAAGTCACACGGAGCGGGCGCTGCGCACTTTCAGATCAATCCTGAGGTAGGTGCAGGGACAGTGTGTGCTGTGCAGGCTGGGAGCGGGGCTAGTAAGGGAGACCACCTGGCACTGAGGCAAATTCTTGACAGGGCTGTAAAACATTCAGAACATAGGGTCAAAATTCAGGACAAAAATTCAGGATAAAGGGTCAAAATTCAGGACAAAAATTCAAGAACAAAGGTCAGTTTTACAGACACACACAAGAGAGGCCATGCCTCACTATGTTGTCAGTGCATTTATTTACTATTTTTTTAACATAGCACTATGTATTCACTGTGGTCTTTTTGTGATTGCCTCCTGGTATGCTACATTCAGGTGTCACATTACGTCCTTGTTCAGTAGTAAATCAATGACCTTCAGTACTGTGTCAAGGCCATCACCCCGACCCAAATCTTCCCAATCTTTCTTGAAGAGAAAGTAACTGCAACGTTTTTATTATGTTTCTGAACATTTTAAAATCCCTGGCAAACAGTTTGGGAAACATTAAGGTAAGTAACCTTAGGCTAGTTTAAATAAATTGAACAAAAACATCTGGCTCACCCCAACTGCCCATGGACTTTCAGCCTAATTTATTTTTTAAGAGGCATGGCAGATGGTGTGGGCGACAATTTCACACCTAATGTCAGGATGTGAGTTACCCACAACTTGTCTGTAGCCTCACAGCACTAGAGTCTATGGGGGTCAACGACCGCGGGAGCAACGCCAACAGGCTGGCGGTGCTCCCAAGGGCATTCTGACCGCGGCGGTGTGGCCGCGGTCAGAAACGGAAAACCGGCGGTCTCCCGCCGGTTTTCCGCTGCCCTGAGGAATCCTCTGCGCCGCCATGGGGATTCCGACCCCCTCACCGCCATCCTGTTCCTGGCGGTTGTGACCGCCAGGAACAGGATGGCAGTGAGGGGTGTCGTGTGGCCCCTGGGGGCCCCTGCAGTGCCCATGCCAGTGGCATGGGCACTGCAGGGGCCCCCGTAAGAGGGCCCCTAAAAGATTTTCAGTGTCTGCCATGCAGACACTGAAAATCGCGACGGGTGCTACTGCACCCGTTGCACCCTTCCCACTCCGCCGGCTCCATTCGGAGCCGGCTTCCTCGTGGGAAGGGGTTTCCCGCTGGGCTGGCGGGCGGCCTTCTGGCGGTCGCCCGCCAGCCCAGCGGGAAACACAGAATAACCGTGGCGGTCTTCTGACCGCGCAGCGGTATTCTGGCGGCTCCCGCCGGCACCGCGGTTACTGCGGCCGGCGGGAGTCAGAATGACCCCCTATGTCTGGTACTCTACATTTATCTCAGATCTGGGACCCCGACTACCAATAAAAGATAATAAAAGAGGAGGATGAAATCGAGATCAAATGGAAGATCCACAGCAAGAGATTCAAAAGGTTGTTGCTCAGAACTGGATAAATGAGGAAGAGAAGAACAAGGTGGGACAAATCCTAAAATCAGACAAGATGGAACCACCAGGACTATCCAAAGGTATTGGGTACCTGGGGAGTTCTCTCTGCACACAGGAGAGAAACAGAAAAGGCACTGTCAAGTGGTTGAACAAGCAACACCCGTCCACCTTGGCAAACTCTTCTGATGTAATGGTCCGCTGTTCGTGCTTGTGAAGGGCCAGCAGGGGCCAGAGCCCTTGCAAGGTTGTGCAAGGAAATTGCCTGCTTTGTCCATCTCTTAAAATGGTTTTGAAATTGAGCAAATGCCAAACTAGTGATCTGGGTTATCCCTAAGTGTCAAGTACACATAGAATCTTCAAAATATTTGGGATGTTAATTGCACAAACAAACTGTAAATATTTTAAAATGTACTCAGTGTTTCTTTAACATATGGTATTGTTCCCCTTTATATACAATTAGATCTCAGATTGAACTGGGAGCCAGTTGCCTTTCGATACCTAGTGATTGACATCTACCATTCTCCCACTGATTTGCAGGATGGAAATCTCAGCAGAGCGTCACGGTCCCTCCAAGCCCAGTTTGCTTTTTGGTCTTCTCTTCTGTGTTCAGTAGTGGGCCACGTGGAAATGGTGAAGATGGTGTGCTACCCCAATGATAGTATTATTTTGCAAGCCTTCCCCTGCTCGTCCTTCATTCCTTCTCAGACATGCCACACATCTGATTTGGTCGCTGGAGCACCGTCGGGTAGCTCTTTCCACTCTAAAGCTACCTGTGACTGCGGGTGGATTAGGCCTTCTGGACTTAGAATGCTATTATTCAGCTGCACATGTCCAATGGGTGGCCCGCTGGCTTTCTGCCCATCTCCCTGCATGACATGGGGTTTATCAGTAATGACTTTTAAGGAGGGCTTACTGCACTGCTCATTGTTTCCTACTGACCATTCTACAGATAACCATCCGGGGTTATCATGCACAGCTTCCTCTTGCCTTGCTAGAACCTGTAAACTCACTGACACAAAGAAACCCTGTGCTCCTCACTATCTTTGCTAAGCCTTCCAACTTGCACAGGATGGCTGCGCTCAGAGCAACTCAATCAGTGACATGCTGTATGTGTCTTAAAGTTGGGGGATTTGTTTCTGGACGGCAAGCTACTAAATTTCCAAACTCTTGTGACAGTCTACCATCTTCACCCAGGTCAACTCCTTACTTACAACCACTTTAAATAATCATTAAATGCCTTATTTCATGTCTGTCACCTAGAACTAACCCTACAAGAGGTGTGCCAGAAGCTCTACACCATAGGAACTGGTGGCAAACTGATAGAATGGGTGTACAGACCTTTCCTGCAACATGGAAACCACTCCAGGTCTTCTCATCATACTACCTGGGTGATTGATTTGGCCAAACCTCTGCAAGATACAGACTGGACTAAAATACTGGACTTTCCCCACAAAGTACTTTAAGTACATTCATAGTGCTTCCTTGGGAATGCATTCCGCCCGTTGCTTGTCATTGGCCTTGTGGTTTGTAACTCACATTTTGTTGCTTTCAATTTGCTGGTTTATTTGTTTTAGGCTATGCAGCTTGAATTCGTTCCTTCCCTTGCCCAAACCTTATTTACAGTATCCTTCCAAGTGCTCCCTTTCTGTAAACAGGCCTGTAAATCAAGTTCTTATCACATTTATTGTGCATTCAAAGAACAAAGTCAAATGTCAGGCTCTGTCTTCGGTGGGAACTTAGTGTTTACTTTTCTTTCTCTGACTTCAAAGTGAGAGGTATCTGTATTTGAGAAGCACTTTTTTTATTTTAACTAAATGTATTTGCACATTTTGTAGCAGCTTATATTATGATGTAATTGTACTAATTGTAATTGCTTACGACCCCTGACGTGGGTTCAAATGCATGTTTAAAATACAATCTTGCTGGATGATGGGGTTAGGAAACAGTTTTTTCTATCACATAACATTTAAATAAACTTCAGAATATATCAGAAATAGAAGTACAAATGAAGCACATTTTTGTTCATTCTGAACTGTGCTGGAAACAAATACCTTTATATGATTAAAACAAATCATTGCATTAGGTGATGCAATTCCCACACATCATCGTCTGTGCACAGTATAGTTTGATTTGAAAAACTATATGTCTGTGCAAATGTAATGGTCATTTCAATAAAAAATGAGTTGTCTGTAATGGCAGTGTGTTACCACACCATGCATACTCCACTCCACGCTGCTCTGCACCACTCCACACCACTGCACCCTTCTCTGTATCACTCCACTTTACGCCACTCCATGCCACTGCACTGTGAGACACTGCACTCTTCTCCATTTTGAACCACTCCACATTTTACCACTGTACTCTATGCTACTTCACACTATCCCTCTCTACTCTACTCTACGCTGTACCTGTCACGGTTTTCAATGGTCTTACCGTCGAAGCTGAGAGACGTAGGGGAACGATCCTTGTTCCGGTAGGTTCTGCTCTGGCCGAGGTAGGGGCGACCCCTTCCAGTAGCCACGGTGCTGTTTGGTATGAGCAAACCACTACAGTCCGTGCCCTCCAGAAGGAGTCCCAGAGGAAAAACCCCAGTAGGGTAAAAAACCTCCACAGGAACTCCCTGAAATGAAAGGAGGACACCAGGGCGTTAGGACCGAGGATCAGGAAGACTGGAAAACAAGGCAGGACAGGAACAGACAGGATTCGCAGGAGGAGATCAATCGGAGCGTGACTACCACCAAGGAGTGTTGCAACGCAATGGACAAGCAGTTGGAATCCCCTTATATACCCCTGGACAGGAAGTAAGAAACAGGAAGTAGAACACCACCATCTTGGATTGGGGAGAAGACAACAATAGTGAATGAAGTATGTGTGTTTAACAATGCATGCTGGGCAGACAGGAAGTGGTCAGCATGCTGGGAAGAAGAAAGACAAGTATAAAGTACCCCAAGTGTAAGGGTTCGGTTTGATCCAGGAACATCGGTAAGTGGTTGGCAGGTAAAGGACATGCAAGAAAAATGTTAAGCGCAAACAGCGCTGATGCAGCCATGCCTGAACCCCCTCGGGGTCTCAGGCTCTGCCGCTTCTGCCTTTACGGCAGAACTTGAAATAGGGCAAACAGCGAGTGCCGCGACCCCTAGACCGGTTCCCTGGAGCCTCCATGGCTCCGGCCCGGGCCGCGGCAACCCCCGCGACCTGAGCGTCGGCCGCGGCGCTCTCCGCGACCCGGGCGCCTGCCACGGCAGAATAAACGTGCTGCGCCGTGGTAACCGGAGCCCGCGGCCGCGGGGAGCGTCGCGGCATAACAGTATGCCCCCCCGAGGCCCCGGGTTTGTGAGGGAAGAGCCGAAAAAAGCGGCGGAGCAAAAGAGGAGCATGGACTGAAGAGGCATCCTCCCAAGAACACTCACTCAAAGGGTATCCCTTCCAATGAATAAGGTATTGGAGGCGCCCATGGAAAAACCGAGAGTCACAGACCTCCTGAACTTCGTACTCAGGCACATTGTCAACCAACAGAGGAGGGGGACAGGGCAACTGCCTATGAAAAAGATCAGGACGGTAAGGTTTCAATTGCGAGCCATGAAATACCGGGTGGATCTTCCATGTCCGAGGTAGGCGAAGACGCACAGACACTGGGTTGATTTTTTTGAGAATTAGAAAGGGACCATAAAAGCGGGGTTTGAATTTGTTTTGGGTGAGTCGGAGAGGTAGGAATCTAGAGGAGAGCCAGACCTTATCATGGACCTGATATAGAGGAGCCGCACAGCGTCTCCTATCTGCTATCTTCTTCATGCGGGACTTGGAGGACACAAGGTTGGAATGGATAATTCGTTGTATACCCCGTAGCTGTCGAACGTAGGAGGAGATGGCGGGAAGATTGGAGTTGTATCTCAGGGGAGTTGGGAAGGCCCTGGGATGGAAACCGTAAGAGCCATAGAAAGGAGAGACCTTAGAGGCACTGTGTAGAGAGTTGTTATAGGAGAATTCTGCAAGCGGTAGGTAGGGAGCCCAATTACTTTGTGTAGCGTTACAGAAGCTACGTAAGTACTGTTCAAGACCCTGATTGAGTCGTTCCATTTGTCCATTGGTTTGTGGGTGGAACCCGGATGATAAGGCCACCTGGATCCCCAAGGTCTTGCAGAATTGATTCCAGAATCGGGAGATATATTGAGGACCCCTGTCTGATATAATAACTTGGGGTAACCCATGTAGCCTGAAGATTTCTTGAGTAAAGATCTGACTTAACTCCTTTGCCGTTGGTAACTTTCTCAAGGCCGTGAAGTGGGCCATCTTGGTGAAGGAGTCCACAGTTACCATTATGACGTGGTTTCCCATTGAGGAAGGTAATGCGCACATAAAATCGGTGGATATGGTATGCCATGGGCCTGGGGGAACAGGTAATGGGCGAAGTAACCCCACAGGTCTGGTTCGGGGTGTCTTGGCTTGAGCACACGTAGGACAGGATAACACATATGCCTCAGTGTCAGCCTTGAGAGTTGGCCACCAGAAAGAGCGAAGCAAAAGATCTTGAGTGGCTTTCATTCCTCGATGACCTGCGATAGGGGAATCATGGCACATGCGTAAAGCTTCGATTTGCACTGCTTTAGTGGGTAAAAACAGGGCCTTATCACAATAGTAATAGTCATGATCTGTGTGCAGCTGCGGACGTAACTTTTTTAGTTCTGTTTCGTGTAGATGGGCATATTCGGACTTGACTTGATCTAAAAAAGTCTGTGCTACCCCTATGATTTTATTGTTGTCAAATAAGTTTTGAACCGCGGAATCACCGCACCCAGGGTAACGTCAGGACAGGGCATCCGCTAGGATGTTCTGAGAACCAGGGATGTAGGTGATATAGAAGTCATATTGGCTGAAGAAGAAGGCCCATCGAGCCTGCCGGCTATTTTGGCACTGAAAATTTTTTAAGCACTGTAGATTTCTGTGATCGGTCTGGGCTTCAAAGGGTTCTTTTGATCCCATCAAAAAGTGTCTCCATTCGGTGCACGCGACTTTTAAGGCGAGTAATTCGTGTTCTAGCACGGAATAGTTTCGCTCAGAATCAGATAGAATGTGTGATAGATAAAATACAGTGTGTTCTAGGTCATCATCGTCTTGTTTTTGTAACAAGGCAGCCCCAATGGCTCTTTCTGAGGCGTCTGTGACAACAATGAATTGTTTGCTGGTGTCTGGGTGTCGAAGAATAGGGGCTTGAATAAAGGCTTTCTTTAAGTCCTGAAAGGCTGACTCAGCGCCTGGTGTCCAACAAAACCCTTTCTTCAGATGTTCCTTTTTGAGGGTTTGAGTAATGAAACTGGTTCTCTGGGCGAAGTCTGCTATGAACTGTCGGTAGAAGTTGGCTAGCCCCAGAAAACATTGAGTCTCCTTGATGGAAGAAGGAGATGGCTAATTCAATATAGCCTGTACTTTGTCTGAGTCCATGGCAACTCCGGTCTGGTTTATACAGTATCCCAGGTATTTTACTTCTATCTGATCAAACTCGCATTTTTCAGGCTTACAGAACAAATGATGTTGTTGGAGTCTCTCTAAGACTTGGCGAACATGCTTGGAATGTTCCTCTGGATGAACCGAATAGATTAGGATATCGTCAAGATACACCACCACTGTTTGTTGCAAAAGATCAGAAAAGATAGAATCCATGAATCTTTGAAAGATGGATGGGGCATTAGTGAGTCCGAATGGCATTACTCTGTATTCGTAGTGACCAAAAGGTGTTCTAACGGCGGTCTTCCACTCATCACCTTCTCTGATTCGTAGTAGATGATAAGCTCCTCGGAGATCCAACTTGGTGAACCTCTTGGCTCCTCTGACTGCTTCTAAGATGTCCTTTATGAGGGGTAACGGATACCGGTCTTTAATAGTGATCCTGTTTAACCCTCTGAAATCAATACAGGGACGCAAATCTTTGGTTTTCTTTGGTACAAAGAAAAGAGGAGCCCCGGCGGGTGAAGAGGAGGGAGTTATCAACCCACTTTGTAGATTCTCATCTAGGTACTCTTTCAAAATTTGTTTCTCTGGTTCTGTGAGAGAGTACATCCGCCCAAAAGGAACTACTGTGTCTGGTTCTAAAGGAATGGCACAGTCGTATTCTCTGTGGGGTGGCAATTCAGGCTTTTCTGGCTTCTGGAATACATCGATATAGTCCTGATAATGTCTGGGAACTCCCTGTAGGACATTAATGGATCCTCCCACCTGAGAAGGTACTGTTGAGAGACTTTTTGGGGACCAATAATCCCCGGCCGGATAGCAGTGGTGTTGACAAAAATGGGAAGATAACAAAATGGTTTTTGTTTCCCAGTTGATGTAAGGATTGTGCCGTGCAAGCCATGGAATCCCCAGGATCATGACGTGGTGTGGTGATGAAATTAAGTCAAACGAGAGAATCTCCTGGTGCTTTCCAAACTGTAAACAGAAGGTAGGGGTGGTATATTGTACAGGTCCAGAGGCCAAGAGTGACCCATCAACGGTATGTACCTGTTCTGGTACTTCTTTGGGTATTTGTGTTATCTGTCGTTCTTTGGCCCAGGTTTCATCTAAATAGAGGCCACTGGCTCCGCAGTCCAATAAGGCCAAAGTTCTTTCTTCCCGGCCATCAGTTAAATGGAGGGTAACTGGTAAGAGAAAAAGAGCAGTTCCTTCCTCCCTGGAAGAGCAAATAGAAGGTATATCACAATATCCCGTCCTCACCCTTCTTACTGAGGACGGGAGTTGGCGTTTCCCAAGGGTTTGGTTGGACGAATGGGGCAAGCGCGAATTAGGTGACCAGCTGCACCACAATATAGACAAAGCCCCTTCCTTCGTCTATGTTCCCTTTCACTGGCGGATAAAGGTCCGCGAGCTGTGTCAATCTGCATGGGCTCTTCCTCGGTATTCCCTTTGGATTCAGGACGGACTTCCTCGGTACGATGGGCGAAGGGACGAGATGGTACTGAGTGAGAAGGCAAACGACTCTTCTTTTTCTCCATTCTTCGTTCATTCAACCGATATTCTATCGTTAGTGCCTGGTCCATCAATCCTTTGAGGTTTTCTATTCTGGCAGAATGCACTAGTTCATCCTTGATGTCCTCTCTGAGACCTCTACGGAAGAGTGTCACCAAGGTACGTTCCACCCAGGTTGTTTCTGCTGCTAATTGTCTGAAACGGGTGATGTATTGTAAGACATCTTGACTCCCTTGTTGGACTTCGCAAAGAGCCTCTTCTGCTGACGCCTCGAGTCCAGGGCGTTCAAACATCTGTTTAAAAGTAGTGATAAAGGTGGAATAATTAGATAGACAGGGATCGTTTCTGGTTACTAGAGGTGTGGCCCAAGCCAAGGCTGGCCCTGATAAGGCACTAATCAAATACCCCACCTTGGTCTTATCTTGTACAAATTGCGAGGGGCGAAAGGCAAAGTACACCGTCAAGGCGTCCAGGAATTCTTTTAATGTGGTGGGATCCCCGGAAAATCGAGGTGTAGAGGTGGCTACTGCAGGGACATCTGTGGTCCTGGAGGCAAAGGCTTGTCGATAAACAGTATTCTCAGTACGTAATTGCTGGAGTTCTTGAGCCTGTTGTTGTATCGTCGCCAGTAGGTCCTGGTTAGTAGGTTCCGTGTTTGCCACTGGGTTATCCATAGTACCGGACTGCAACTGGAATTTTTGGCGTTGCAATCTGTCACGGTTTTCAATGGTCTTACCGTCGAGAGGCGTAGGGGAACGATCCTTGTTCCGGTAGGTTCTGCTCTGGCCGAGGTAGGGGCGACCCCTTCCAGTAGCCACGGTGCTGTTTGGTATGAGCAAACCACTACAGTCCGTGCCCTCCAGAAGGAGTCCCAGAGGAAAAACCCCAGTAGGGTAAAAAACCTCCACAGGAACTCCCTGAAATGAAAGGAGGACACCAGGGCGTTAGGACCGAGGATCAGGAAGACTGGAAAACAAGGCAGGACAGGAACAGACAGGATTCGCAGGAGGAGATCAATCGGAGCGTGACTACCACCAAGGAGTGTTGCAACGCAATGGACAAGCAGTTGGAATCCCCTTATATACCCCTGGACAGGAAGTAAGAAACAGGAAGTAGAACACCACCATCTTGGATTGGGGAGAAGACAACAATAGTGAATGAGGTATGTGTGTTTAACAATGCATGCTGGGCAGACAGGAAGTGGTCAGCATGCTGGGAAGAAGAAAGACAAGTATAAAGTACCCCAAGTGTAAGGGTTCGGTTTGATCCAGGAACATCGGTACGTGGTTGGCAAGTAAAGGACATGCAAGAAAAATGTTAAGCGCAAACAGCGCTGATGCGGCCATGCCTGAACCCCCTCGGGGTCTCAGGCTCTGCCGCTTCTGCCTTTACGGCAGAACTTGAAATAGGGCAAGCGGCGAGTGCCGCGACCCCTAGACCGGTTCCCTGGAGCCTCCATGGCTCCCGCCCGGGCCGCAGCAACCCCCGCGACCTGAGCGTCGGCCGCGGCACTCTCCGCGACCCGGGCGCCTGCCACGGCAGAATAAACGTGCCGCGCCGCGGTAACCGGAGCCCGCGGCCGCGGGGAGCGTCGCGGCATAACAGTACCACTCTACTATATACCAATGCACTTTACGCCTCTCTACACTACTGCATTCTGCTCCTCTGCACGCTATACCACTCCAGTCTAGGCAACATCAATCTAGTCCACACAACTCCACTCTATGTCACTCTGCAACATTCCACTGTACGCCACTGCACTCTAAGCTAATACAGTCTATGCTAGTGCACTTCACTCTGTAACACTCAACTCTATGCCCCTGCACTCTACATGAATACACCGTACGTCACTCTAATCTACTCTGCACCTCTGCACTCTATGCCATGGCACTCTACACCACCTTACTCTATGCCATCACACTCTATGCCACTCTATGCACCTCCATTCTACCCTGCACCTCTCCACTCTAAGCCACTTCACTCTACTGTGAAACAATCTATTCTACGTTACTGCACTCTACGCCACTCTGACCACTGAACTCTAGTTCAATGCACTCTACACTACTGCACGCTGACACTCTACTCTGTAACACTGCACTGGCCGCCACTATACTCTACACCACTCTACTCTGTACTAATACACTCTGCACCAATACACTCTATTCCACTGCACTCTATGCCACTCTACTCTGCCCCATGCCACTGCCTTTTACTCTACACCACTGTACTCTATGCCACTGCTCTCTGTGCCACTTTACTCCACTCTACATCACTGCACTGACATTCTACTCTGCAGCATTGCACTCTCCGCCACTGTACTGTACAGCAATCTACTCTGTACTACTGCATTCTACGCCACTGCACTCTATGCCACTCTACTCTGCATCACTCCACTCTACGCAACTGCACTCTACAGCACTATACTCTACTCTGCACTGCACCACTCTACACTACACCACTGCACTCTCTGCCACGCAAGTCTACTCTGCAGTCTATGTCACTGCACCACTCTACACTACTGCGCTCTCTGCCACTGTTGTATGCCACTCTACTCCACTGCACTCTATGTCACTCTACTTTGTCCCACGCCACTCCATGCCATTGCACTCTAAACCACTGTACTGTGCGCCAATGCACTCTAAACAACTGCACTGCACCCCACTGCACTGTACCCTGCACCACTGGGCTCTACGCCACTGCTCCTATGCCACTCTACTCCACTCCACACCCCTATGCCACTAACGTTTAGCTATGCTGAACAGCAGCCACTCTGGTGCATAACATGACTAAAACACATTGGCAAAGCCAATAACTCTTACTAAGACAAGACCTATTGGCTTTGCCAATGTTTTTAGTACTATGAGGTACCAAGGTCCCTGAAAGAACTGAATGTGTAAGACCTTATTTTAAACATGCATTTGAAGCCTCGTCAGGGGTAGTAAGCATTATATAAATAAAATTGCATCATAATATACGCTGCTACAAAATGCGCAAATACATTTAGTTATAATAAATAAAGTGCTTCTCAGATACAGATTTGAATAATATACAGTTTATACCTAGTACTAACATTTTTTATAACACTCCATTAAAACCACACACTCCACAGCTCACCCTTACAGTACCTTTCTAAATGAAAATATCTTTGCCATCAGAAAGCTTCAAGTGACTCCTTTGGTTAAAGTCAATGCAGGTCTCCAAGCCCCTTTCTAGTTGCAGATTTACCAGTTGTGCACATTTGCATTTCTTTAGCGAAGGAGACACCCTGGCAAGAAGGTCTGTTTCCTATCTGTCTGACCCTCCCTCCCTCAGAGCACAGGAGACTCCCTGCCTTTCAATCCAGCTGGGGAAACTGATCTGCCAATAATTTCGCCCTGCCTCCATTGTCATTTTGGTGAAATGCTAAAATTGTGGACAAATGCTGTCCGTTAAGCCTTTCATCACGGACAACGGACGGCAGGGCGAAATTACGGGCAGTCCGTGAAATTTACAGACGGGTTTTCACCCTAGTGCTAGTCTGCCAGGGACCTACCGCTCTCGGCTTCCTGAGTTTTAAAGGAGGGTGAGAGAGCGAGCGTTTTTGAAGTGCAAGCCGTTTTAAATAAATGCAGAGGAAATAGTGTTTGGAGGGTGACGAATACTTTCAGTGCGTGTGTTTGCACTGAAGCCCACGGAAGGCATTTTACTTGTTTGGAGTGTGAAAATGAGTGAAAGGAAGATAGCACCATACAAATGAGGATGGTTGAGAGGTAGTCAGTCTTTAATCACGAGTACCCGTAATTGAGAGCATAATGGGGCTGGGTCAAACACATGATTAAAAAGAACAAAATATTCTTTAATTGTCTTGTTGCCATTTGCCCTACCGGTAACTGCATTATAAAATTTAACGTGCATCCCTTAAATAAAAAAAAAGCATGTTGAATTATTCTGTGTGAAATGTGTTATTCTGGTGGAAAAGCTATCTTGGTTCATGTGATCATTTCAGATGTCGCTGTGGAGGGTCACTGATAAAAACCCCTCCATGCAGCCTACTCCCGAAATAATGATACATGAGCCCTTTCTGGTTGTGGGAAATATTGGCAGCAGTTTATTAACATAGACGTATACCAAGACCACCCTTGTATTCTTTATAAGGGCCATAAATCATTGTGTCATTGTGTCAGATCTCTCCATTTATGATAACTACAGACCACCTGGAACTATTTGTATTGTATTTGTATTTTGGTATTTATACAGCGCATTCCGGCCGTGGCCTCGAAGCGCTAAGATGAGAACAGTAAGTGTTAAGGAGCATGAGGAGGGCAGGGAAAAGAGATTATAGAGGAAAAAAAAAGGTTTTCACCAACCTCCTGAAGGTCAGAAAATTATGCTCTTTTCTTATATCCAAAGGAAGCGAATTCCAGTGTTTAGCCGCAGGAACCGTGAAGGCTTAATCTCCCCATCTAGCTCTCCGAGTACGACAAACTTGTATCAAGTAAGCTTCTTTTGATCTGAGTTGCTGACTCGGCTTATACCAGCATAACCTCGAAGCCAAGTAGTCAGCTCCACCTCCATGTACAGACTTAAAAGTTAGACATAGAGTTTTAAATATAAGCCGCTTAGCATCCAGTAGCCAATGCAGTAATTTCAAGCTATTGCTAGCAGAAGCTGAGCGAGGGAGAGCTAAAATCAAGCAGGCTGCATTATTTTGAATCAGCTGAAGCTTCCTAAGTGACCATTTATCCAGATCGAGCAGCAAAGAGTTGCAGTAATCCAATCTGGACATTACTAAAGCAAGGATAACCGCAATTCTCTCCTCCATCTGCAAATAAGGAAGGATTTATTTCAGTGTTTTCAGAGTCCAGAAACTTGTTTTGATAATGGAGTTCACTTGGGGCGTAAAGGAAAGACAGTTGTCAAAAATGACTCCTAGGTATCTGGTGGCAGTAACAGGAGCGGGAAGCTTGCCACACTCCGGAGGCCACCATTGAGAATTCCACAGTTCTTTACTAGAGCCGAACAACAAAATTTCTGTTTTGTCACCATTCAGCTTAAGCCAGTTCTGACTTATCCAGTGGTTGATCTCTCGCATGCAATTATAAAACTGATCTGCCACTTCCTCCCAATTTGTTTTAGAAACAGAGATGATCAATTGGGTATCATCAGCATATGAGGTGGACATGAAACCATACAAACAAATCAGTCTGGCTAGAGGAGCAACATAGATATTGAATAAGGTGGGCCTAAGAGCAGAACCTTGTGGAACACCACATGGTAGACAATACGCCGGGGCCCTAATATCGGCCCAGCTCACTGTAATCGGTCTGACACCTAAAAAGGATTCCAAAATCTTCAGTGCCGTATCTCTAATCCCTGCTTGATGGAGACAAGATACTATAATCTGAGGTGAGATGGTGTTGAAGCAGATAAATCCAATAGGACTAGTACTGCTCCCTGCCCCTCATCCACTAACCTACAAATAGTGTCTGAGGTGGTAATGAGCGCAGATTCGGTGCTGTGGGCCTTCCTGAGCCCATGTTGGGAAAAGTCTAAGCTTCCTGAGTTATGGAGAAAACTGGCCAGCTCTTTCTTAATGTGTTTCTCAAAGAACTTATCCTGAATAGGGAGTAAAGAAATAGGCCGTAAATTGCTCAAATCATGTGCTGCTTGGTCCAGTTGGTTTTTCAGAGGAATCACTGTCGCTTCCCTCCAAGATGGAGGAAAGGCTCTTGTGGAAAAAACCTCCTGAAGAACCGGAACAAGAGCTGTGGCAACTAGTTCTGGAACCTGCTGTAGTATGTATTGGGGGCAAGGATCATTCGGGGAGCCCAACTTAATTCCCATTAAAATCTCTTTGATCCTATCGGGAGATAATGGCTGAAAGTTGGTAAGCAAAGGGATGTCATTATCTGAAGTGCTATTCGAGAAATCAAGGAGGCGTAAAGCCTCTTCAGAGTGATTAAAGCTCAAGTGAATTTGTAAAATGTTATTTTCCAAAAAAGTTGCCACCTTATTACAAAATTCTTGAGAATTCTCCACCTTAAGCCAAGGAAGGGGGCCCCATCAAGGCCCGTACCACACTAAACAATTCTCTAGGGGCATTCAATGCCCCCTTAATCTTTAGAGTAAAATAATCTGATTTGGCCTTAAAACTAGCATCTTTATAAGCCTTCAGGACCATTCTAAGCTTATCTTTCTCTACTGAATTAGGAGCTAACTTCCATTGTCGTTCTTGCTGGTGATATTTTCTTTGTAAAACCGTGAGGTCCTTAGTGAACCATGGGCATCTGATTTTTTTGTTTCCTGAAGGGGCCAAGGTCTTGAGCGGAGCAAGTTGATTGATTGCAGTATTAATACCGCAATTAAAACTGTCCAGAGCAGACATAGAGAGATTTACAGCAGCTTCTCAACCTGCAACCGAGGCTGGGCCTAGCTGATGCTTTTAAACCCCTTCGCTGCCAGGCCCTTTCCCCTCCTGTGGCGAGCCTTTTTTTGGCTAATTGGGGCAGTTTGCGCTTAGGCCCTCATAAAGTTTTTGTTCACATAAGCTACCCACGACAAATTTGCGTCCTTTTTTTCCAACATCCTAGGGATTCTAGAGGTACCCAGACTTTGTGGGTTCCCCTGAAGGAGATCAAGAAATTAGCCAAAATAGAGCAAAAATTAAGTTTTTTTCAAACAAATTGGAAAAAAGGGCTGCAGAAGAAGGCTTGCGTTTTTTCCCTGAAAATGGCATCAACAAAGGGTTTGTGGTGGTAAAATCACCATCTTCCCAGTTTCAGGAACAGGCAGACTTGAATTAGAAAACCCAATTTTTCAACACAATTGTGACATTTTACTGGGACATACCCCATTTTTACAATTTTTGTGCTTTCAGCCTCCTTCCAGTTAGTGACAGAAATGGGTGAGAAACCAGTGCTAGATCCCAGAAAGCTAAACATGTCTGAAAAGTAGACAACATTCGGAATTCAGCAAGGGGTCATTTGTGTAGATCCTACAAGTGTTCCCTACAGAAAATAACAGCAGAAATAAAAGAATATTAAAATTGAGGTGAAAAAAAACCAGCCATTTTTCTCCACGTTTTACTCTGTAACTTTTTCCTGCGATGTCAGATTTTTTAATGCAATATACCGTTACGTCAGCTGGACTCTTCTGGTTGCGGGGATATATAGGGCTTGTAGGTTCATTAAGAACCCTAGGTACCCAGAGCCAATAAATGAGCTGCACCTTGTAATTGGTTTTCATTCTATACTGGGTATACAGCAATTCATTTACTGAAATATAAAAAGTGGAAAATAGGTATCAAGAAAACCTTTGTATTTCCAAAATAGCCACAAGATAAGGTGTTGAGAAGCAGTAGTTATTTGCACATCTCTGAATTCCGGGGTGCCCATACTAGCATGTGAATTACAGGGCATTTCTCAAATAGTCGTCTTTTTTACACACTGTCTTTCATTTGGAAGGAACAAATGTCGAGAAAGACAAGGGGCAATAACACTTGTTTTGCTATTCTGCGTTCCCCCATGTCTCCAGATAAAAATGGTACCTCAGTTGCGTGGGTAGGCCTAACAACCGCAACAGGAACTGCCCCAAAACACAACGTGGACACATCACATTTTCACAAAGAAAACAGAGCTGTTTTTTGCAAAGTGCCTAGCTGTGGATTTTGGCCTCTAGCTCAGCCGGCACCTAGGGAAACCTAGCAAACCTGCGCAGTTTTAAAAACTAGACACCTAGGGAAATCCAAGATAGGGTGACTTGTGGGGTTCTGACCAGGTTCTGTTACCCAGAATCCTTTGCAAACCTCAAAATATGGCAAAACCCACTTTTTTCTCTAATTTCAGTGACAGAAAGTTCTGGAATCAGAGAGGAGCCACAAATCTCCTTCCACCCAGCATTCCCCCAAGTCTTCCGATAAAAATGGTACCTCAGTTTTGTGGGTGGGCCTAATCCCCGCGAAAGGAAATGCCCCAAAACACTATCTGGACACATCAAAATTATCAAATCAAAACTACCTGTTTTTGCGGGGGGCACCTGCGTTTTTGGTCCTGGGCTCAGCAGCCTCTAAAAAAACCTACCAAACCCAGACATTTCTGAAAACTAGACACCCGAGGGAGTCCAGTGAAGTGTGACATGCGTGGATCCCCCAATGTTTTCTTACCCAGACTCCTAAGCAAACCTCAAATTTTGCTAAAAAAAAAACACGTTTCCCCCACATTTCTGTGTGGGATCACCGCACTGGGACACATTTTATACCACCCAATGTTCCCCTCAGTCTTGCGGTAAAAATGATACCTCATTTGTGGAGGTGGACCAAGTGCTTGTGAAAGGGAAGAGCCAAAAACATGTCGATATTGAGGGGGAACCTAAGGGGGTCCAAAAGGGCAGTTTGCAAAAAAAAAATCATTTTTAGGCTGACAAGTGCAGCAGAATTTTTATCGGTATAGATGAGACAATGCTGGGTGGTAGGCATTTTGTGGATTCCTGCAGATTCCGGAAGGTTCCATCACAAAAATGTGGGAAAAATGTGTGATTTCCAGCAAAGTTGGAGGTTTGCAGGGCTTTGTGGGTACAAAAATGGTGCGGGTGCATGTGAAACACCACCCTGGAATCACCCAGATGTTTAGTTTTCAGATGTGTCTAGGTCTTGTGGATTTTTCTACATGGCAGTGTCCCAAAGTCCATAAAGTGCAGCCCTCACCATTCCAAGTGGGCCGATTTTGAAAGTTAGCCAAGCTCTCATGGCCCAAATATATATTTATTTCTTTTATTCCCTGGCATCTAGTAGACTTTCTGCCCCCCTGGGGTGTGGATCAGGGGTAATTGCCTCATCTGCCCACTGGTGGGCAGAACAACTTTGGCCCCATTTATTTGGGGTGGGGGTATGCCTCCCCCTCCGGGGAGCGACTCTTGCCTAAGGGGTTGCTCCCCTTGCGTGAAATTGGCGCAAAAAAAAATCCCATGTGGGCAGATTGGCCTAACAAAAATCATCCGATCTGCCCCCAAGGGGGGCAGAAATGGTCTAAATACAATGTGCCCCTCAGGGGAGCGACCCTTGGCTAAGGGGTCGCTCCCCACCTCTAAAAAACAAAAAACAAAAAACCCCAAAAAATTATCCCTGGCGCGTAGTGGCTTCTGCCCCCCCTGGGGGCAGATCGGCCTAATAACAATAGGCGGATCTGCCAAATGGCCTAAAATAAATTTCCCCCTTCCCGGGGAGCGACCCTTGCCTAAGGGGTCGCTCCCCTTGCGTGGCATTGGCACAAAAAAAAAGATCCCCGGTGCCTAGTGGTTTATGCCCCCCTTGGGGGCAGATTGACCTAACAAATATCGGCTGATCTGCCGGAAATGGTCTGAATACAATTTGCCCCCCAGGGGAGCGACCCTTGCCTAAGGGGTCGCTCTTCATCTCTAAAAAAAACCCCCCAAAAAAACACAAACAAAAGCCCTGTGCCCTAGAGGTTTCTGCCCTCAAGGGGGGCAGATCGGCCTAATAACAATAGGCCGATCTGCCCCCAAGGGGGGCAGAAATGGCCTAGATATAATTTGCCCCCGAGGGAGCGACCCTTGCCTAAGGGGTCGCGCCCCAACTTTAAAAAAAAACACAAAAACAAAACAAAAAAAAAGATCCCTGGCGCCTCCAGGGGGGGGCAGAAAAGGCCTTGAAAAATATTGCCCCCCTTGCCCAAGGGGTCGCTCCCCTCATGCCAGTTTCCATACAAAAATAAATCCCTGGTGTCTAGTGGGCATTTTAAAAGCCGGATCGCTTTACGATCCGGCTTTTGAAATGCTCTGAGAGACTTCAAAGGGAAGGAAATTCCTTTCCTTCCCTTTGAAGCCTCTCAGGCCCCCATCACATGATCGGAAGAGAAATGCTTTGCATTTCTCTTCTGATCACGCTGAAAGCTGAGCTCCCAGCGCAATGGGGAAGTGGCCTCTGATGAGGTCAGCGCGCAACTGACGTCATCAGATGTCACTGGGGGGTCAGGGGGGTTGGGGTGGAAGGGGAAGAGGAAGGGCTTCCCCTTCCATCCCTGCCTTGGGGGGTGGGTGGGAAGCCCACGGAGGGAGCGCCAGGAGCATTGTGCCTCGGGACGTAACCCTTAGGTCCGCGGCACAGAAGGGGTTAATACGGTTCCAGTGTTTCACAGATTTACGGTTAACACTAATGTGTTGAGTGGAATGTACATTCGTACACCTAAAGGTTAGGAGATGATGATCAGTCCACTCAAGTGGCATGTTTGTCACCATCACCTGGTCCTCAGGACGGGCAAATATCCCATCTAATATGTGGCCAGCCGTGTGAGTGGCAGATTTAACTTTAAGTTCCCAGTCAAAGACCGCCATGAAATTGAAAAATTCCTTAATGTGAGGGTACTGACTGTCGTCAAGATGACAATTAAAATTCCCTATTATAATACATTTCGTGGAAATGGCTCACGGCTCAATCAAATTAGGCAAATACTGCAGGAAGTTGGAGTAAGGACCTGGAGGCCGGTAGACCAAAAGTCCAAGTAGAACAGAGTTTTTTTGACGAATCTTAAAGTACATTCCGTCACAGATCTTAGATATGGGATTAGCAGCATGTGAGATAAGACCTACATATAATAGCTAAACCACCTCCTCTGCCCGTGGTTCTATCCAATCTATAAAAGGTGTATCCTGGAGGCGTTGTCGCAATAAAATCCGGATTGGAATCGGCTTTAGCCCAAGATTCCGTAATAAAAAGGCAATCTAACTTGTGGTGACCAATCAAATCTTCGATTTCCAACTTATGTTTAGTCAAGGAACGAGCATTAATCATAGCACAAGCTAAAGGGTCAATAATTTGAACCACATTTTAGTCCTTTTGCTTTCCTCATATAAAGGACTACAAGCAACTGAAGTCTGGGGTGACTAGCTGCAGTGTTCGCAAACCCAATTTGTAAGGTTGTCTGAGGCCATTTCATAGAGTACTTACATCACGGGCCTTCTGCTAAAGAGTGGAGAGAGTGAGATGAGTAAGAGATCTGTCTCGAAGTTGCCTGAGGCAGAGCATAATCATTGGCCCCCGGCCCCGGTCAGACACAAACGGGCACAGACGGGCTTTCCCTCGGCGTTCCAGCGGCGCACCTGCTGCACGGCTGCATCGGGTCTATGATAAGCATGCCGGTTAGAAACGTCAGAGCCCACAGCTCTGGGACCGGCAGCAGCTAGACTGCAGACCTGTTACGTGGTAAGAAAAGAGACAATAATGGAAGGGAGGGCTCTGACACACCTGCACCTTCTGAGATTAAAAAGCGCTACTAGCGTCAGTAAGTATGAAAAATCAGTAAAATAATAAAATATATGTCCATAAAACGATTAAATATATAATATGCCCCACCAGAAGTATACGAGTAGGCACACAGGGACACAGACACACTGGTAAATGCACTTACATTCTCTAATTACGTTCTCTAACTATTCTCCTATCACAAATCTTGACAAGTATGTTAATTGCAGTTCTTGTCATAGATCCCTCTGACATTTATTCAAATCCCAGGTCATAAATAATTGTTCACAGGTTTTACCATAAATCACACATCATTTGCATGTCACATGCCCATAAATCATTTAGCCATAAATCAAAATGGTTAGCTCTTTGAGTACCTTGGCGCTGGCATTTGTCGTTTCGTTTCAGGGGTACTCCTTTTCCTTTTAGGCCTAACTCGCTACCTTTGATTATTCCTTGTGTCCAGCCCTCCAGCGGACACAGGCTGCGAGTGGTGTTTTTCGTGTACCCCCCTCCAGTCAGTGCCTTACCCTGCGGTAAGGCATCCCAAGGTAGGTAACCCTGCCACCCCACTGGGCTGGGTGTGGCCTCCCCATCTTCCTTCTTTGCCGCCACGCCGCATGTGGGTTACCGTGCATAGACGGCTACCCCCAACTCGATCCTTTTTATTCGCAGCCCACTAGCCGCTTGGCTGCCCAGAGGTTGGCCCAGAAAACCTCCGTCCCCTCTGTGGATAGGTGCACCCTGTTGTCACTGAAATACTCCAGCCTCTGTAGGTTGATTAGGCCATGATGGATGCTTTCCCAGGCGTTAGCAATGCAGAACTTTTTCACCGCCACCATAAGGCACAGATTAATGGATGGTTTGCACCATTGCAGCGCCACCCTAGCCTATTTTTTTTTGCCCTTTTCTGTATATGCATACTTCTCCCTCCCCCTCATTGCTCTGATATTAAATCAGCCACTGAAACAAGTGGGATACATGTTGGGTTGGATGTTACCCAACCGCACCTTTACCCCTCTCATCCATCCGGCCACCTTATCATTATGGTAGACCCACCCACATGTGGGGAGTGCCCACTAGCTATGAGGCACCTGTAGCCATGCATTATATTTCGCCCCCCGGCAAAACCCCAGAACCACATTGTAATTCAAACAGTGTCTATCATTGACCTCATACTGTCCAGGTATGCAACCGTGCCTTATTGACCAATTCAAGCAACCATATGTGCTGCACCAAGACACTTCAGCTATGTCTAACTGATTTTCATATATTGACAGCAGTAGCATTCGTCCCATATACATTAGTTGTCTATCTGCCCTTAGGGAGAGGCAGCATTGACATCCTGCCATCCCACCTTGGCCAGCCTTCCCTTCAAGAATTGGACAAGCAGTTTATGGTCCGTGAATAGCATTGGCTTGCCATCCACCATTACTCGAAGCATGGCCGGGTAAAGCATGTGGTAATCCATTTTTAATTCTCGTAGTTGGCACTTTCCCTGCAATAAACTGCCGTCTTGCCTCTTGTACTTGCTGTGTGAAATCAGGGTAGAGTGAGATTTCCATCCCTTCATATTGTAGGGTCTTTAGTTCTCTTGCTCGTCTTAGGACTGCATCACGGTCCTTGTAATTCAATAGTTTGGCTATCACCGGCTGGAGTTCAACATTGTGTAATCATCCTCCATATCTGAAATGCCTTTCTCCATCTGATGAAGGCGCTCCGCATTTTTGTCAAGTCTTTCGGTCATTCTATCCATTCTGAAGAATAGAGAGTCCATTTTACTGTCTGTCTTAGCCAAACTCTGTTGCATTGCAGCTAGTATTTGCTTTAGATCAGGTTCTTCCTCCTGCATTGAGGCCTCTGCCCCAGGGTCCGACGCTGCCATCTGCTCTGCTTCTGCTTTAAGTGCTTTGCGCTGATCAAATTGTAGCTTGGAGTGGTTTTTGTCACTTTTACCCATATTGATCAGTGCAGCCAGTAAGCAATCCGTCTCCGCTGTAATGGCTGTAACTGTGGGCATCTGCCGTTATTTAGTTGTAAAATTATGTTTTACAGGCCGCAGATGATATACAGTCTCTTGGTGTCTCTTTAAGCCAGCAGCATTCTTTGCTCCTTGGGGTCCAGTTATAGCAGCTCCCTGTATGTCTTATCCCCAGCGGTTATGACCTGTATCATAGTAGAGAAGTTTCAGCACTGCGCAAAATACTTATGGATATATGAGTCAAAGATACACAAGGCTAGAGGCAGTTTGTCAGGGACGCTTGGCTAGATTATGATAAGGGTTCCAGGCTAAAAATGCAGGCCCAGCCAGACACTAAATGGGTGGGCTCAAAGCGCCTGACTTAGAGACATATTATAGAGTGACCCACTCCATGTTTGCACATTCTTGGATAAATGGTTCCCTTGAGCTGCCTCAACTGAAGTTGGAATGGGATATGTCAGCCCCGCTCCCATTGCCATATCAGCTATTTCAGCCTCCCATTAGGCGGTATGGGGCTCTCGACTACCTACACACGACAACCCACGCGTGGCACAGTCTCATGGCCGGACTGGGGCTTTCCTTGTTATACTCTCCTCGTAAACCTTTGGGGTGGTGTGTCTGGTTCCTTCTGGGGCGAGACAAGAACGGCGTTGCCATGTTTCAAAAACTGGGCATCAAGACAATGGTAGACTTCTTCCATGAGGGCATGATGGACAGCTGGGAGTTGGTTACTGAACAAGTGCACCCAACGTCCCCACTAATGCAGTATCAGTACTATAGGGCCCGTCATGCTATGGGTGCACTGCCGGAGGAAGATATGCTGGAACCACCAGACATGCAGGCCCTTTCCATGATTATAGTGGACACTTAACCCCGAAAGCTAGTGGCCAGACTCTATGCACATGCCGAGGAGGCCCGCAAGAATGGATTGATGAAAGCAAGGGTGGAATGGCAAATAGATTTAGGGATACACTTAACCGATGCACAGAGGTGCTACTGCTTCTCCATGACTCATAACATATCCCTCAATGGCAGACACCGCCTGATACACTTTAAATTCATTAATAGAACATACTACACACCTCTTGGGCTCTTCAGGTATGGGTTGTGCAGAGCGGCAGACTGTCCCAGATGCAGAGAGGGAGAGGCGGGCTTTCTCCATAGGACGTGGACCTGCCTGGGCATAAAGTGTTTCTGGAAAAACGTGTTTAACGTGCTGGAGGATATTGTGGGGGAACCGGGTAGGGCGCACAACCCTCCTTGCTCTCCTAGGCTATGACAGAGGTGTAAAGGAAGGAGATCAGTGTTTGGAGTCCATGGGGGCGCTGCCGGCAAAACCCAGGGTGGTCATGAGATGGGCCCGTGGCCCTTTGCCGACTTTAAAAGAATGTCATGCTGATATGTTATATTGTAATACTCAGACAGATATATACAAGGAGTTGATCCCCCCGAAAAATAGACCCAAACAGTACTGGAGAGCCTATCAGAAATATTTAATTGGAAAGGAGACAAGAGAAGACAATTAAGGGAGTGGTATTGGTGCATATGGATCGGGTAGATAAACTGTTAACCCTTGGGAATGCCACAGTAACTGTGTGGCTGTGAATTAGCAAATTCCATTATGGCATTAGAGATACTGGACCGAGGAGCGGGCATCATCGTCATAATGAACTACCATATTTGACCCTGCCAGTGGAGCATAATACACCTTTATTACATTAATTTGGAAGCATGTTTGTACAACAAAACTATATCGAGTGAGAAGCAACTGTAATTTGTTTAAATTGTTATAAATGCTAAAGCATAAATAAAATAATTTAACAAAAAATCCTTAATGAGTGAAGCCAGTTATCAAAGCTTTTCTACTTATCCTATTTCTCTCTCTCTTCTCCTCTTCCTTCTTGTCTACCATGGTCAAATCGAGGCCCTCCGCTTGTATCTCCAGGAGTGAGAATATATCAATGAGTTCCCTGTGTCAAATACGCTTCTTGACCGCTAAATGTAGCTTACTAGCTAAGCCTGGTGCTCTGACGACCATGTAGGGCCTCCCTAGGCTGCCTCTTTTGTATGCCCCAGGGGCAAGCCCTCCTGTAGCTGAGCTGCCCAATTTTGTCACTTTTGCTCCTGTGTCAGCTCCCCATACCTGTGTAGGCAGTGCCCCAGTGCTGGTCGATGGTAGTTGCTCCTCCATCCTGTCTGGTGATGGGAACCCCTCGCTCTGCACCTCTGCTCCAGTGGAAGTGGCCCTCTTGCCCGGGGAGCCCGCTGTGACATTGGTTCTCTTGGGTGTTACTGCCTCACCCCCACTTGTCGCACCCAACCCCAGCCACCCCCCTTTCGCAAATAGCAATGGCACAAAACACTTTAAACATTCTTGTACAATAGCGCTCATTTGATCACCATTGCTTGTCTTCGCTCGCTTGCTGGGTGAAAGTACCTCCGATGCTATTAGTTCTCCTGCATCTTTCTTGTCCCATTTCTAGCTGCCTCTGCTTGCATTTCACTGATGTTTCTTTGGTTCATCAGCTCTGTCCATCTCCTCCCTGGATGTCTGGCTATGTTCTTCTTCATTGGGCATCTCTTGAGATGGCCGCTCGCTTGCTACATCCCCACTTATCTGCCTCGGGATCCACTCTTTACTATACATTGAAGCCGCCACCCTTGCTGCTTTTAGAATTTCTTCAAGGTTGATCTGCTGGATTGTGCTCTGGTCCTCCATGCTGGCAGCCGGGTTGCTGCGCCTCATTGAGCTGGCCCATGCTGCTTGTTGTTTACTGTTACTCAACTCATGTTGCATCGCCCTTTCGGGCTGTCCCTGGTTGCTTTCCATGCTGATTCTGCAGCCATTGCCCAAGGGTTGTCCCTGGCTGCCCACCCCAATTTATTTGATGGTTCTGCCTTCTCCATTCGGGTCGCGTCACCCTGGGGGGCTGTCCCTGGTTGCCTCCTGTGTTGTTTCCGAAGCCAGGTTGCGTCACCAACGGACTGTCCCTGGCTGCTCGCCCCCAGCTTCCTACTATGCTCAGGAAGGAGGGCAATGTTTATAGGCACACCTGAAATAGCACTTCAACCTCTCAGTGTGAAGGTCTATCAATGTGACCCCGTCCTTTAACTTTGAATGTTCCTGCCCAACATGCTTGTTCAGATGTATGTTCATTCACTAAGGGAAACTGTCATGGACACTTAAAGCAGAATCCTTCAATTTCAGTGTGAGTGGCCTTAATGATTAGGCCACCGGTGACTACTATGTCTTTAAAAAGTATGACTGCTCCTGCCCTAGAGTGCTTGTTCCGCCTTTGCTCGCTTAGGAGGAGTTAATCAACTCCAAGTGAATTAAATAGTGGAGGGGAGGGCTGGTGTCTCAATACGTAGAATGAAATGACCGTGGACACTCCTAAATGGATCTTTACTTCTGTGTGTAGATCTGGCATTTATAATTGGTAGCCCCACAGGTCAATCTGCCAAGCCACTTAAAATGCTTCAGATTCAGCTGAGCTGCTCAGTTGAGCGACCAGTGGTATGAGTTAACCCGAGTGTGGGGGGCAGGGAGTGGCATGGCCACTGTGCTCCATCCATGCTCTCATTCATTCTGCCACTGCTCTGCTTGCTCCCCCCCCCCCCCAGCTGCCGTAAACAAATGCCACACGCTGGACGGACTCTGTCCCCGTAGGTTAAATGCTGACTCCCTTCTCAGACTGCTACACTGGAGAACGCGATGCCGCTTCCGCACGTCTTCCCTCACCGCGCCACCTATTCCCGTGCCTTCCCTGTGAGTCTTTTGTGGGCTGCGGTGTGAAATGGGGACAGCCATCTCCCACAGCAGCCTGCCCCGTGCCGCAGCAGCCTTCACGCTGGCTTTGCCTTGCTGCGCGGCCTGCAGTACCTTCTTGGGCTGTGGCAGTGAATCTTACGCTGTCCCCGCAGGTGGCTTCGCTGCACCACAATCGAGTGGCTCCAGCAGCATCTTCTGTGGCGGAAGGCCGCTGAGCACTGCATGTGGTCATCGACCCGCTAGTTGCTCACTGAACCGTGTTTAGGAGCTCTTGAATATTGAAGGTAGGAGCTCTTCTTCGTTTTATTTGTGCCGTCGCTGTCCGGCCATCCAGGTGAATAGAGGGGTTCCGGCCAGGGCAGCCTCTTTTTATGCCCTCCTATTGGCCTTGGGCTTGTCGCCCTTTTCTTGCATGGCACCTTGCCTCAACCCCCTAACCACCATTTTTCACCCTGCAACAAAGTGGTAAGGGGTGCTGCTTTCCTGCTTCTCCTTCTCTTATTTGTGTGCCCTTCCTGGGGTCCTGGCACGCTTTCTTGTGGGTCTTGGAGGGGGTTTTGCTCCGACCCATCTTGCCCCCTTCAGGTGCAGGCCTTTGCCCTGAAGCCTGGCTGGTGCACTCAGGAGTGATGTGTAGGCATAGTGCTTTCAAGTCCCAGCCAGTGACAGAAAGCACTGGGAATATTTAGGTAATTAGTCTACAAAATGCATATATTTCACACAGTATAATAAGAAATCAATGTTTAAAATTGTATTATAGAATAAGAAAGGTTTCATCCAATATAAAAGAATCTGCCACAATATATGCATAAAAATATGTTTAAGTGTTTACAGTGCGTTCAGAAGTCATACTTTAGTAGTATGCAGTTAGACTGTTCCTAGTGCAAACCGTTTTTGTAGGTTTCCAGAACTGCTAACACTGCTACAGCACCCCTCAAAAAGAATTGTTCTTTGACGCCATGAAGCTTCATATGATTCTCCCAACTAAAGCTTATACTGGCCCATCCAACCTTTACATTTGCTGATTAAAAGATAGCAGGCGCCTGAAGAAAAGGCGTGTTTCTCTTCACGTGTCTGCCCCTCCCCCACTTCTCAACAAGGAGACCCCCTCCTTGCCTATAAAACCTGAGGCAACTCAAGGTCACATTACCATCCCGTTAAAATTATGAGATTCTTATTTACACTTGGAAAATCTGTGTGTCGAAATGGGGAACTACCAGAGGAATTGGACAATGAATTGCAGATTCCCCTGGTAATTCCTAATTTCTTAGACCCTCGTTATGAGTGGCCTATTACAATCCCCATTACTTCCTGCCTGATTTATCATTACCAGGGATCCTGGTAATTCCAGGTGCTGGAAATAACAAGAGATTACACATTTTTGGAGCACAACTTGAGGAAATTGGCTTTTCTGCCCATTTTTGAGTGTTTTCCAACAAAAGCAGATAGAAATTTAGGGGCATATTTATGACTGAGGGTGCGTCGCTCTTGCGTAACACACTGTGGTGAATGCACAACACAGGCCCAAAATGTGATTTATCAAGCCACGCAAGGCCACCTTGCGTGGCCCTGAGTGGCTTGATAAATCTGGAGTAAGTGTAAATCGCTGTGTTGCATTATTCTGCCCCAAGGAGGTGTTTCATGGGTGTTGCATAGGTGTTCCCATGCAACACCCATGGACTGTGATGCATTCCCAGATTTACCAGAAATGGTAAACCTGGGAATGCGCCAAAATGTTAAGCCTTCCCAGGTCAGGAGTAACAATGAGAAATGTCTTTATATCTCATTGTTACTTGCTCTTTCTATGTGAGGTTCCCCTCCCTTCACAACAACAATCCTCCTTACACTGCAGGCACCTTTGCACAGTGGTGCAAGTGGGCCTGCGCTGGAACTAGGCAGCCAGAACTGCACCACAGCAGGGTCAAAGGCAGGAATGCACCATATTCTTTTAAATACAATGCATTCCTGCCCTTTCCCTGTCACGTAGCACAGCAAGGTGACTTGTTGCGCTGCATGATTTTTCCATAAAATGTCCCTTAATCTGGAAACTAAAAATGTACATTCTGATGGGCTCGTAATACAAACTTCACGTATAAAACCAGGACAGTCTGAGTTTTTTTAGATGTTTTCCAAGCACATTATTAAAAATGTAGTTCATGGACATGCGTCGCCAGTCCTCCAAGCCATGAACACACATAAATTGCTTTGAAAAGTCCCTGGCTGTGCTGCCTCTCCACCTTCATTCAGCACAGCAGAATTGAAAGAGTGGAGATCAAAGTCTGAGGAGACCCTTAGGCAAGGCATACAATGACCACCATTTTTCTTGGCCTCAACATAGGATGGGGAATGGGAAATTGATAATTTACTTAAACATTGTTTATCAGTTAGTCAAGGCTGAGGTTTGTACTATTCTAATAACTATATTAATTATAAAGATGGGTCCAGCAATTTTATCTTTTTGGTTCGATATGCAGAGAATGCAAATATTTCCCATTATGAATAAACATGCGTCTCTACCATCTTCCCCTTTGCCACACAGAAGCACATCGAAATTCATCCAGTCTTTGTCTTATCATTGGCTTTCTGGTGTTCGTAGTTTTGGTTTTACCATTAAAAATGCAGTACAGGAATGCAAAGAAAACTATACTAAATCAGCCACTGATGTGCAATACTGGGCAGCTTGAGAGCTCTGTCATCTCTTCATTGGGTTGGTCAAAGCTTTCTGAAATCTAACAAAGTGTAAAACTTCTCAAACAATACTCTTTCTATGATTATCCATCAGTGGGCAATGCCAATATTTAGCGTTAGTTCTGCGTGTAGGGGCACTCCTGCTTGTTGAATTTTAAAATCTGGTCACTGAGGTGAGACCTTGCATGTAAAACTCCAGATTCCAAAGGAGAGCCAGGTCACATGTTCTAATGGGAAGTCACAACAAAACTCTAGAATCGGAGTGAGATTATATTGTGGGAAGTTTGTTTAACTTTTTTTGGAATCTAAAGCTACACAAAATTGTTCTCCTTTGAGTGTCTAATATAACCCTCAATGCCCTAGATACACCCGCTGCTGCTTCTCCATGGCTCACTTAGAGAAGAGATGCCCTCAACATACGAGAGAGTGAAGGACCACAAGCTTTGTGCTTCCAGAGAGCTGGAAGTCTTCCCAAGTCTGTTGTTCCTTCAGGAAAATGCTGCCTTGTTACTTTATAGGGCTATGTATAGGACACTGTTGTCAGAGGGCAGACTGGAAGCTCAGTTGGGTTCATGTAGAGATAGATCCTGAGGGCTTTTCCTTTTCCTTAACAGGTTGTAGAGCGCGGCCAACGTTCACCATGTGGAACCAGTGGAAGCCGATTGTGATGCTGTTCTAGTCTCTTCCACCTCCCTCGTGGTCGGTAGGTGCCAATCACACACTTGCACTGTTGTTCCCACTGTTAGTGAGCGAGATCAGTTTTACTACAAGTAGCACTGAACATCCCCTTTTGCCCAAGCAATTTTGCTGGTGTGTTACATGTATCCCATTTGCCATCAGGTCTGATGTACAGTGGATATTGTGAAAATGGTTTGATAGAGAATTTGAAACCAGTTTGACAGAGTAATAACACAACAATGTCAGATAACTATACAGCAACTTACAAATAGTTTACCCTTTAAAATTCTTGAAAACATTTCTATTTTAACTGCAGGCCTTGATCATTTGGAGGAAAGAATGTGTTGCTCGGTCTATGCTACTTTATGAAATCCTTGGGAACGCTGGGAGCATTTTTCCCCCAATGATCACGATGCTCAGATCTGCCTGAAGGTCTCTTCCTTCCTTTTTGTTTCTTTTGACAAATGTTTTATTAGAAGTTATGACTTGTAAATAACTGTACATTAACATTGCAATGTACATTTATCGGGCTGCGCCCCCCCCCCTTCTCCCTCCAGGTAATACCCTCAAATGTTATGTGCTTAGTAAATGTCTTTTACCCCATCCCTCAGCCACCCACCCACGACCCCCCCTCCCTGATGAGTCATGTCCCATATGCTTGGAGTGTAGTGTGTCATTAAGCCAGCTGAAGGTCTCTTCCTTGATGACATTACCCTTTGACCGACACCTTGGCAAGAATTCAAACATAGATGTTCATTCAAAACCATAAACTTAACCCTTAGAAAACCAGAATTGTTTCTTATTTCTCCAAAGAAATCTAACATATGTGCACAAGAATAGATAGAGTCCCTCTCTTCCCTGAAGTGCCAACCTACCATTGTTCAGAATGCCAAGTCGCTTGGTTTCATCACCGACAGTGAGTTTTGAGTGCTGGGTTCCACTTAAGGCTGATCTGGGGGATCAGGCAGATCATTCTGTAACAGAATTTAAGATTAGTTGTTCAGAAGTTGGTTCTCTCTAGAATAGACTGCGGGAACCCACTCCTCTCATGCTTCTCAAATGGACACTTAGCTTCACTCAGAACAGTCCTTCATGTTGCAGCCCGTTTTGTTACTGGTCACAAAAAGTTTGACCACAACTCATCTATCCCGCTGTCCTTCCAGTGGGTTCCTATTGAGGGGAGACCTCAAATTAAAACTGCTGACACCACACACAAGGCCCTGAATTCTTCTTTGCCCCTCTACTTACCTGAAAAGTATCAACCTTCGGGCACTAAACGTGGTTAAAAAAATGCACAGTACCTTCTCTTTGGGCTTCTCTCTTTTAAGCGAGAACAACACATGAAACAATCAAATTTCTTCCTCCAACCCTCTGTATGAGCACACGCTCTGCTACCTTTAAAAACTAACTGAATTAAGACTCTTCACTTTGAAAGACACTTGAGCTAAATCTATGGTCAGGGCCACTGATATTATGGAATTGTGTGGTGATATTCGCTGTATTCACCACATAATCCATCATCTGACGCATAATCTTCAGATTTTCCCCGCCCCCAAATTTTTTGTTTCTATCTCACACGGTTCAAAAGTTACAAAAAATGCAGTGACGTGCTGCCGCGCAGTGGAAGTCCCGCTGCAAAGTTGAACTGGTCACCTTTTTGGTGCTTGTTGCTATATTTGAGTAATAAACTGGTACTAATGAGGTGCAACAAATGCCCAGACAGTGTGACAAAGTTTAAAATTGAAGGAATAATGAAGTAATACTATTACAAAATGTGTCAAAATATGCTGCATGATTTGCCTTTTCATGCCACATAATTTACTCAATCCTGTTGCATAACTTGGTCCTCTCCTACCGCATTATTTCAGTTGCCCTGTCTATGATCTCCCACACACTCGTGAATGTCTGTTCTTTCACTTTTCCTGTGCTGTATATCAAATAAATTCTCGCGAGGATTGTTGGCAACTGTACTCTTGATAGCACTATGATGCCCCAGGGCCATGTCCGCACATAAATAAATCAGAACAATAAATAAATTTACAAGTTTAGCAGCTGAGCCACGGGCTAGTTCTGGAATGCAGACAGAAATGAGCAGTTCCATGTAGTTTTGAAGACACTGGACCCTGTACCATAGAGTCAGCATAGATCCCAGCTGAGATTAGACAATAGACGCTATTTCTGGCACGAGGAGACTGTACAGGAAATGGGAAGAGTGGGAGGGCATTCTAGTGAACAACAGCAGCAGCAGCGTAGTGGGAAACAGGCATACTACGAAATAGGGGAACAAACTACCAAAGAGGGTTCTGGTAGACTGGCTCTGTGCCTGTGTCTGAGTCATTTGTTCCCATGCCCCTCAGAACTCTGCAACAAACTATCTGTGGCGTGTAGCTGTTAAGAGGGCCTTATGCAACCCAGTCAGGATACAAACTCAGCATACGTAGGACAGAGACATTACCCCCTCAGGAAACGAGAATGAAGATCAGATCCCATATAGTGGCTTAAGGTAGCAGAATCCAACTGGGAGTTTATTTGACGTTGCCACAAAACCATTCAAAATGTTATGTGGACGTTAATGGGGGACATCAGAAGTCAATAATCCTTAAGGCCCTGAACACAATGGATCTCATACAACTGTTTTGGGGGCAAATTTCCATTTGCTTCTAACACTGGATTATAGTGGGGGACTACAAATCTGAGGTAGTGGTTCTGTGATTTGCGGCAAGTGAAAACTGGAGCAAACCGCAAAGCACATAGTGCACAGGCGATATTTTACTCACAGTGGTTTGTGAAACAACATATACTGTCAGCATGTTATTCTCAATTGAAAGGTGACCGCCATGTAATCTGGCACTAATTATGCACTCACGTAATTGCAAACCTTGACCATTCTCAGATTAGCGGGTGTGTGCAATTTTCCTCGGATTTCAGCAGGTCAGTTGTGATCAGCCCTGAGTTGACTGTGATTTAAGTGCAGTTTTCAGTCATGATCAAGTCTTTTCTGTGCTTCATTTTTAGCTTCAGAGGAGAAAGAGGAAAGTAGTTCGCTTTGGTCTTCACTTCCTTACATCGCAGTGGGTGCAGGTAAGATGTTACACCGATACTCTTGCTGAAAATATCCTGTCATGTTGTTCTTGACCAACAAGGCATAGTGGAGGCACCAAGGGGCAACAGGTTGGTGTTTTTGTAGAATTTCAAGATTAATATGATCATCCACATTTTGAGTGGCCAAGGAGCTCCTTTTATTTACAGGGCCCTGGCTATGTCTGTGGGTGCAAAGCCCAAGAAGGAGTCAGGTTACCACAGTGTGAGACCAGTGGGGGTAATTGTAAGTGCCTGAAGTAGATTCACTTGTAAGGAAGACTCAGCTACTGAAGGACTAGATGGTAAAGCCTTCTGCAGTGGTTGAAATGAGACAACAAGGCTTAGAAGCAGCAAAGGACCAGGAAGCCTCAAAGTCCACAAAGTGCCATGTTCTCTTTTTTCTTTTTGCAAACAGTGATTCTGGAACCAGGGGATCACGGATGACAGGGAGAAACATTCAAACTTTAACACAAAGAGCACATGTTGGGACAACTTCTGTATACTGTGCCAACGCTTTATCCTGAGAACAAAGCTAATGAATACTTAAAACAATGGAGAAAGAGGTTATACATAATTGCTCCCTCTCTACTTAAACACAAATTCACTATAACTTCCACCCTTCTAGCACAGGTTGTGTAGAGGGAGACTGAGGTGCAAAGGCAGCTCGAGGTCTCTTGGCGTCATTCGTGGAATGAATGTTCAGAGGGGCTATAGGTTAGAGGTGAACTAGATTGACAAGTAGTTATGTCTTTTGGCTGGAATAATGGAAAATTTGATTCTTTTGCATAGTTCATTGTAAAGGGAAGTGGCGTTGGATGCTCGTGTAATATTGGCCTCTGTCTCTTTTTCCGCACAGCGGTTGGTGCTGTTGTGGCCCCTGCTGCATTGGCTGCAGCTGGTTTCACAGGAGGTGGTATAGCAGCTGGGTCCTTGGGGGCTGCAATGATGAAGACGACAGCCATCGCTGCGGGTGGTGGAGTGCCGGCTGGATCAGTAGTTGCCACCCTGCAAAGCGTGGGTAAGAGAAGCACAGTATGAACTGGTGGAATCTCCAAGTGTATGAGGCACCCTCTGTCAGATTTGAGAGTTTTAAGACAGCCTGATTCAAGATGAAATTACTTACTACATTGAACTAGTTGCCATTGAGATAGGGATGGAACAGAATTTATGTTTTATTTTTTTTAATGATGACCCTGGCTGACTGTTGGTAAACCGTGGTTATCACAATGTGGCCTAAGTATTGAATACGCTACTATCTGTCATACAAGAACCTCCACAGTTTGGCACTGATTCAGTGGTCCGATGGCACTCGAGGTAAGATATTTCAAAGGTCAGTAACCTGGGCCGTATTGCACAGTGTGCCCCGGAGGCACCCAACGGGCGTTTGCTCCCTCTTTGCACGCTTCCCGGGACACTTTGGTTTTACAGAAGGGGCTGCAGACGATTGTGCGTCCTTTTCCGTTATACAGAGAGCGCTGGTGCACATGTAGAGGCAGTGCGATCATCGGAGGTCTGACCCCATGCAAGTGAGGAAATCTCTTTGCCTTTGCGCCCGCACTGTATTATAGACTCGGGCACAACGGCAAAGAAGCTCTCAGTAGGCATTCTGACACTGCGCCCCAAAATCGGGCAGACAGTCAGTGAGCCCCCTGATAGCAGAGGGCTAAATGGGATCCTGTGGAACCCCCCAGAAAACCTCTTGCAGGCATGTTCAATGACCCATTGCAACACAGAGTGACTGCTTCAACCCTGCTCCATATTTCACTTGAATGCTCTGCCACCAGGGCAGTATGATTTGCGGCTGCCCTGAGAGCAGCACATTCAATATAATAGGGCACACTTTCCTTGTTTGCTCATGGCGCGCCTGTTTAAAGGTGCGTGTGGCACAAACAGGGAAAGTGCGCCCTCTGCGTTCCTATATGCCCCAGGTAGTCAAAGCAAAAAGCATACTCAAATGTGGAAATTTGTGATGAACCTGGTAAAAGTGCGGAGAATGACCTGAAATTTCTAGAAGTAACTTGAATTCCCCAGTTGTGTGACAGAGTGCCGGTGGCCATCATCTGGTGGTTCGGAACAGGCCGACATTGGCCAGTGAGCATGGAGCAGCCGAGAAGTGTAATTCTTAAGAGCTGATTAGCAACAAGTTATACTTATAAAATGTGATTTGTCGGAGAATGATCTTCATTGCAATTATGTATATATCATTTTTAGTACAAGATTATTTTGATAGAAGTGTAAATATCTTTACAGCTAGACCCTCTTATTGCTGTTGAGTGTTGTGTAATATTTTTAAGGGTATGTTGCGTTTTGTGTTGAAACAGTTATTGTATTTGGATTTTTTGGTGGGTTCCTGGTTGGCTAAGGCCTGGCTGTCCTGTAATAGACACCAGCTGTACCTGCTATGCTTCAATAAAGGCAGCAACGGCTCCTCCATTATGGCGGAGGAGCATCGCGCCACCCCCACCACCAGCAGCAGCTGCTAAACTTTAAAAATAAAACGAAAATAAATAATGTTTATTATCGTTTTATTTTTAAAGGGGCAGGGCCATGGGGGATGACGCCATAGAGTGTTGTGGTGTGCACTCCCCTCGACACGCATGTCTGCTTGGACAGCCGTCTCAGGATGACCAAACACACATACGCGCTGAGCTCTCTCCAACCCGGCACTGTGTTCCCGGGTTGGAGAGAGCAGGCACAGGCTCACAGTCTTCCTGGGAGCACAAAGCCAGGGCACTCAGGCCAATCCTGACGCTGCTTTGATGCTACCAGCAGCATCAGGATTGGCCGCAGGGCAGGCTGGGAGCCTGTGCCTGCCTGCAGTGCAGAGGAGAGCAGAAGTGCAGGGGTCAAGGTAATTATTATTATTTTTTTTGTCCCATCGCCAGCCACGACTGAATACAGGTTTATAATTCCCGCCTGATGTCTACCTGGTGGTAGAACATGTAGCTTTTTCTCTGAGAGACTATTGTTCTTTTCCTTCCTAAGGGAAACAGATTTGCCATTCAGTCTATGCATTTGAGGGATAAAAGAGAGCTCCAGTGGTAGCAATTCCTGAGGCTTTTATCAGAATCTTAACTCTAGCACTGTGTTTAGCTAATTCTAATTGACATTGAGCACTCCATTAAGGGAGGGCAGTGGTTGTGGGGTGCCAGTCAGCATGGCTCCCGCAGTCCCCCACCAATCCATGGATCTTTCCTGTCCATAGATGCAGATCTAAGGGAACGCCAGCTCTGTCCAGTAATCCATCTGCTGTAGGAAAATCGGGGTCCCTTCTTCTAGGTTATACAAATTGATGCTGATTAAGTACCAGATGTGCAGTTTATTGAGGTGCTTTGGTCTCATTGTTTTTTCATACTCGAAAATGGAGGAATTTTCTGGGATGAGTTAGTTTCATCCTTACCTGCTTTCCAACGTGCTGTTAATCTCTTCTGTGGCTTTTCACCACGCCCACCTCACGCCCATCACTTGCATTAATTCCTGGACTTGCCTTTCAAAAATCCCTGGATGTTGTTGGTAAATGCTTGTGTTTGTACTGCCTTGGGGGCGGTTTTGTTTCCGCCTTTGGGACTGACCTTATTACATGGATAATTACACATTTGCCTCTAAGTTTTACTGTGAGCAAACTACTTTTTAGGGTAGAGCCTGAGTTGCATGCGCTCGCGCATGCGTATCGCAGCGAGACTCTTTTGTATTTAGAAAAGGGCTCGGAGCCCTGTCAACTTCATGTCAGTGTTTTTTATTGGTTCGTGGGCTTCCCTAATAAAATCTGCTTGCTTTCATTAGTCGAAGGCATGCGTATGGCATGCCTTTTCCGGTGGCTAGCCCTCCTCGAGCGCAGCGACCAAGTACAGAAAACATGCAAGGCTCGCTGTTTTCCATCGGGCTCGTGGACTTTTTTTTTCTCTAATTTACGAGCGTGATCTCTCTTGGCAGAAGTCGAGCGCTTTACATACTTGATTTCACTTTTTCAGGTTATGTACATAAATGCACTTTTGCCCGATAGGTGCAAAGTCGGGTTAAGAGTTTACAACGCGATCAGCTCTAACATGAGCAAACGCGAGACCCGTTGCATTGTAAATGCTTGTTTATTTTGGCTCTCCTTCACGCTCATGCTTAAGGCGGAAGTTTCATAGAGCACAAACTTGTTTGAGCCTCTTTCCCCTGCGATTGGCAGCTGCACCTTAAAACGTTTTGATAACTATGCAAATAAAGATGTACCTTTTTCCAGATGAATCGGGAGCCTTGCTTTTGCTTACAGCATTTGGGGCCAGATGTAGCAACTTCCCAAATTGCGACTTGCAATTTGCGAGTCACTGCGACTCGCAAATTGCAAGTCGCAATTTGGGATGCAGAAAGGTGTCTCAGACACCTTCTGCGAGTTGCTATGGGGTCGCAAGTATTAATGAGGTAGGTTGCAATTTGCGATCCCATAGCGATTCAGGGCACTCACGGACATAGAGGCCTGCTGGGAACAGCAGACCTCCATGTCCGTGACTGCTTTTAAATAAAGCAGTTTTTATTTTCAAAGTGCAACCCGTTTTCCTTAAAGGAAAACAAGCTGCACTTTGAAAAATAAACCAAAACCTTTTGTTTCGGTATTTTTCAGGGCAGGTAGTGGTCCATTGGACCACTGCCTGCTCTGAAAAATTATTTTTTAGGCCAGACACAAAGGGGAAGGGGTCCCATGGGGACCCCTTCCCGTTTGCGACTGGGTTACCATCCACTTCAAGTGGATGGTAACTGCGAGTCCATTTGAGACCGCTTTCGCGGTCGCAAATGGAATTGCATACCAATGCGACTCGCAAATAGGAAGGGAACACCCCTTCCTATTTGCGCCTCGGAAATGCATTTTGCGAGTCGGTTCCGACTCGCAAAATGCATTTCTACATACCAGATGGGCTTTAGCGACTCGCAAACGGCGTTTTTCGCCGTTTGCGAGTCGCTAAAGCTTTCCTACATCTGGCCCATAGTACTTGTATTTTTCAACCCCACAAACCACTTTAGAGATTGCAAACCTTGACCATTCTCAGATTAGCGGGTGTGTGCAATTTTCCTCGGATTTCAGCAGGTCAGTTGTGATCAGCCCTGAGTTGACTGTGATTTAAGTGCAGTTTTCAGTCATGATCAAGTCTTTTCTGTGCTTCATTTTTAGCTTCAGAGGAGAAAGAGGAAAGTAGTTCGCTTTGGTCTTCACTTCCTTACATCGCAGTGGGTGCAGGTAAGATGTTACACCGATACTCTTGCTGAAAATATCCTGTCATGTTGTTCTTGACCAACAAGGCATAGTGGAGGCACCAAGGGGCAACAGGTTGGTGTTTTTGTAGAATTTCAAGATTAATATGATCATCCACATTTTGAGTGGCCAAGGAGCTCCTTTTATTTACAGGGCCCTGGCTATGTCTGTGGGTGCAAAGCCCAAGAAGGAGTCAGGTTACCACAGTGTGAGACCAGTGGGGGTAATTGTAAGTGCCTGAAGTAGATTCACTTGTAAGGAAGACTCAGCTACTGAAGGACTAGATGGTAAAGCCTTCTGCAGTGGTTGAAATGAGACAACAAGGCTTAGAAGCAGCAAAGGACCAGGAAGCCTCAAAGTCCACAAAGTGCCATGTTCTCTTTTTTCTTTTTGCAAACAGTGATTCTGGAACCAGGGGATCACGGATGACAGGGAGAAACATTCAAACTTTAACACAAAGAGCACATGTTGGGACAACTTCTGTATACTGTGCCAACGCTTTATCCTGAGAACAAAGCTAATGAATACTTAAAACAATGGAGAAAGAGGTTATACATAATTGCTCCCTCTCTACTTAAACACAAATTCACTATAACTTCCACCCTTCTAGCACAGGTTGTGTAGAGGGAGACTGAGGTGCAAAGGCAGCTCGAGGTCTCTTGGCGTCATTCGTGGAATGAATGTTCAGAGGGGCTATAGGTTAGAGGTGAACTAGATTGACAAGTAGTTATGTCTTTTGGCTGGAATAATGGAAAATTTGATTCTTTTGCATAGTTCATTGTAAAGGGAAGTGGCGTTGGATGCTCGTGTAATATTGGCCTCTGTCTCTTTTTCCGCACAGCGGTTGGTGCTGTTGTGGCCCCTGCTGCATTGGCTGCAGCTGGTTTCACAGGAGGTGGTATAGCAGCTGGGTCCTTGGGGGCTGCAATGATGAAGACGACAGCCATCGCTGCGGGTGGTGGAGTGCCGGCTGGATCAGTAGTTGCCACCCTGCAAAGCGTGGGTAAGAGAAGCACAGTATGAACTGGTGGAATCTCCAAGTGTATGAGGCACCCTCTGTCAGATTTGAGAGTTTTAAGACAGCCTGATTCAAGATGAAATTACTTACTACATTGAACTAGTTGCCATTGAGATAGGGATGGAACAGAATTTATGTTTTATTTTTTTTAATGATGACCCTGGCTGACTGTTGGTAAACCGTGGTTATCACAATGTGGCCTAAGTATTGAATACGCTACTATCTGTCATACAAGAACCTCCACAGTTTGGCACTGATTCAGTGGTCCGATGGCACTCGAGGTAAGATATTTCAAAGGTCAGTAACCTGGGCCGTATTGCACAGTGTGCCCCGGAGGCACCCAACGGGCGTTTGCTCCCTCTTTGCACGCTTCCCGGGACACTTTGGTTTTACAGAAGGGGCTGCAGACGATTGTGCGTCCTTTTCCGTTATACAGAGAGCGCTGGTGCACATGTAGAGGCAGTGCGATCATCGGAGGTCTGACCCCATGCAAGTGAGGAAATCTCTTTGCCTTTGCGCCCGCACTGTATTATAGACTCGGGCACAACGGCAAAGAAGCTCTCAGTAGGCATTCTGACACTGCGCCCCAAAATCGGGCAGACAGTCAGTGAGCCCCCTGATAGCAGAGGGCTAAATGGGATCCTGTGGAACCCCCCAGAAAACCTCTTGCAGGCATGTTCAATGACCCATTGCAACACAGAGTGACTGCTTCAACCCTGCTCCATATTTCACTTGAATGCTCTGCCACCAGGGCAGTATGATTTGCGGCTGCCCTGAGAGCAGCACATTCAATATAATAGGGCACACTTTCCTTGTTTGCTCATGGCGCGCCTGTTTAAAGGTGCGTGTGGCACAAACAGGGAAAGTGCGCCCTCTGCGTTCCTATATGCCCCAGGTAGTCAAAGCAAAAAGCATACTCAAATGTGGAAATTTGTGATGAACCTGGTAAAAGTGCGGAGAATGACCTGAAATTTCTAGAAGTAACTTGAATTCCCCAGTTGTGTGACAGAGTGCCGGTGGCCATCATCTGGTGGTTCGGAACAGGCCGACATTGGCCAGTGAGCATGGAGCAGCCGAGAAGTGTAATTCTTAAGAGCTGATTAGCAACAAGTTATACTTATAAAATGTGATTTGTCGGAGAATGATCTTCATTGCAATTATGTATATATCATTTTTAGTACAAGATTATTTTGATAGAAGTGTAAATATCTTTATAGCTAGACCCTCTTATTGCTGTTGAGTGTTGTGTAATATTTTTAAGGGTATGTTGCGTTTTGTGTTGAAACAGTTATTGTATTTGGATTTTTTGGTGGGTTCCTGGTTGGCTAAGGCCTGGCTGTCCTGTAATAGACACCAGCTGTACCTGCTATGCTTCAATAAAGGCAGCAACGGCTCCTCCATTATGGCGGAGGAGCATCGCGCCACCCCCACCACCAGCAGCAGCTGCTAAACTTTAAAAATAAAAGGAAAATAAATAATGTTTATTATCGTTTTATTTTTAAAGGGGCAGGGCCATGGGGGATGACGCCATAGAGTGTTGTGGTGTGCACTCCCCTCGACACGCATGTCTGCTTGGACAGCCGTCTCAGGATGACCAAACACACATACGCGCTGAGCTCTCTCCAACCCGGCACTGTGTTCCCGGGTTGGAGAGAGCAGGCACAGGCTCACAGTCTTCCTGGGAGCACAAAGCCAGGGCACTCAGGCCAATCCTGACGCTGCTTTGATGCTACCAGCAGCATCAGGATTGGCCGCAGGGCAGGCTGGGAGCCTGTGCCTGCCTGCAGTGCAGAGGAGAGCAGAAGTGCAGGGGTCAAGGTAATTATTATTATTTTTTTTGTCCCATCGCCAGCCACGACTGAATACAGGTTTATAATTCCCGCCTGATGTCTACCTGGTGGTAGAACATGTAGCTTTTTCTCTGAGAGACTATTGTTCTTTTCCTTCCTAAGGGAAACAGATTTGCCATTCAGTCTATGCATTTGAGGGATAAAAGAGAGCTCCAGTGGTAGCAATTCCTGAGGCTTTTATCAGAATCTTAACTCTAGCACTGTGTTTAGCTAATTCTAATTGACATTGAGCACTCCATTAAGGGAGGGCAGTGGTTGTGGGGTGCCAGTCAGCATGGCTCCCGCAGTCCCCCACCAATCCATGGATCTTTCCTGTCCATAGATGCAGATCTAAGGGAACGCCAGCTCTGTCCAGTAATCCATCTGCTGTAGGAAAATCGGGGTCCCTTCTTCTAGGTTATACAAATTGATGCTGATTAAGTACCAGATGTGCAGTTTATTGAGGTGCTTTGGTCTCATTGTTTTTTCATACTCGAAAATGGAGGAATTTTCTGGGATGAGTTAGTTTCATCCTTACCTGCTTTCCAACGTGCTGTTAATCTCTTCTGTGGCTTTTCACCACGCCCACCTCACGCCCATCACTTGCATTAATTCCTGGACTTGCCTTTCAAAAATCCCTGGATGTTGTTGGTAAATGCTTGTGTTTGTACTGCCTTGGGGGCGGTTTTGTTTCCGCCTTTGGGACTGACCTTATTACATGGATAATTACACATTTGCCTCTAAGTTTTACTGTGAGCAAACTACTTTTTAGGGTAGAGCCTGAGTTGCATGCGCTCGCGCATGCGTATCGCAGCGAGACTCTTTTGTATTTAGAAAAGGGCTCGGAGCCCTGTCAACTTCATGTCAGTGTTTTTTATTGGTTCGTGGGCTTCCCTAATAAAATCTGCTTGCTTTCATTAGTCGAAGGCATGCGTATGGCATGCCTTTTCCGGTGGCTAGCCCTCCTCGAGCGCAGCGACCAAGTACAGAAAACATGCAAGGCTCGCTGTTTTCCATCGGGCTCGTGGACTTTTTTTTTCTCTAATTTACGAGCGTGATCTCTCTTGGCAGAAGTCGAGCGCTTTACATACTTGATTTCACTTTTTCAGGTTATGTACATAAATGCACTTTTGCCCGATAGGTGCAAAGTCGGGTTAAGAGTTTACAACGCGATCAGCTCTAACATGAGCAAACGCGAGACCCGTTGCATTGTAAATGCTTGTTTATTTTGGCTCTCCTTCACGCTCATGCTTAAGGCGGAAGTTTCATAGAGCACAAACTTGTTTGAGCCTCTTTCCCCTGCGATTGGCAGCTGCACCTTAAAACGTTTTGATAACTATGCAAATAAAGATGTACCTTTTTCCAGATGAATCGGGAGCCTTGCTTTTGCTTACAGCATTTGGGGCCAGATGTAGCAACTTCCCAAATTGCGACTTGCAATTTGCGAGTCACTGCGACTCGCAAATTGCAAGTCGCAATTTGGGATGCAGAAAGGTGTCTCAGACACCTTCTGCGAGTTGCTATGGGGTCGCAAGTATTAATGAGGTAGGTTGCAATTTGCGATCCCATAGCGATTCAGGGCACTCACGGACATAGAGGCCTGCTGGGAACAGCAGACCTCCATGTCCGTGACTGCTTTTAAATAAAGCAGTTTTTATTTTCAAAGTGCAACCCGTTTTCCTTAAAGGAAAACAAGCTGCACTTTGAAAAATAAACCAAAACCTTTTGTTTCGGTATTTTTCAGGGCAGGTAGTGGTCCATTGGACCACTGCCTGCTCTGAAAAATTATTTTTTAGGCCAGACACAAAGGGGAAGGGGTCCCATGGGGACCCCTTCCCGTTTGCGACTGGGTTACCATCCACTTCAAGTGGATGGTAACTGCGAGTCCATTTGAGACCGCTTTCGCGGTCGCAAATGGAATTGCATACCAATGCGACTCGCAAATAGGAAGGGAACACCCCTTCCTATTTGCGCCTCGGAAATGCATTTTGCGAGTCGGTTCCGACTCGCAAAATGCATTTCTACATACCAGATGGGCTTTAGCGACTCGCAAACGGCGTTTTTCGCCGTTTGCGAGTCGCTAAAGCTTTCCTACATCTGGCCCATAGTACTTGTATTTTTCAACCCCACAAACCACTTTAGCTCAGCCCTGTTTTTCTCCACAGTCCTAGGATCAGCTTAAGTTGTTGCTCCAGAGCCTCTCTAGCAGTGCAGAGAGGGGGCCTACTGCTGCAGGGGAGCCCTTTCTAGCAATTAACCCTTCTTGTGCCATCATTTCCCTTTGGTCTTGGCCATATTTTCTAGCCCTTACAGCTCACTAATATGTTTGCACGAAACTTCCAGTTCTTTTGAAGGTGACTTGTAAGAATTAAACAGATTCTGACGTTTAAGTACATTTATTGACTGCTCCTCAAATGAGCAACCTCGCTGTACAGAACTGTCGACGGTCTTATTTTTCATACAGAATAATTCCAAAATTGTATCCTAGTAATAACAAGAATAATGATCCTCAATGTGTCTGTGTAGTTAAGGCACAAATTACCATTATTAAGTACAAGTTGCCTCACAGTATCTTTCGAGCCTAACATCTTATTGGTATCAGAGGCACTCTGTTTTCTGTTTGAATTGTCGACTTTTACTTTTTTCAGGTGATAATTTATCTTTACAGTTTGTACATGTGCTGTCAATAAATGTACATTGTCTGCGGGATGGATTGAAATAAACCTCTGATGCAGAGTGCCTAACCAGAATATGTTACAATGTGACAACAGGTTTATGGACGGTATACAGCAATATATACTCGCATACATGTTCATATATTTTACAGTGCTCCTGTGTGGCTATATGCACAGGTCTTGGCTTGCTACAGTTTCTCCAAAGAGGTGCAGGCCGTGAGAAATAAGACCCAGGCAACGCATTTGTGTCACTACATCCTATTGTACATGCCCAGGCACATCACATTTAACCTGCAGCTCTTGTCTTTGGATGATATCTGTTACTGTATAATTGTTGTACAGAGTCTGTGAAATTACCCATTATCTACTGCTCAATGCTGTTACTGACTCAAACTTTTCAGAATAAGTTGCCTCTCACCATCCATTATGGCTATTTCATGTCAAACGTGTGTCCTATTTTCTCAATGCATTTACATCTATATTTTTGATCTTCTTATTTACTGTCTAAAACAAACAGGATATTCAACCATCACTGCAGTGAAAAACGTTTATTTCTAGATTAGTTTAATTTTCTGCACTCACATTAATGTTGTTAAATGTTGTCCGTTCTGCCCCATAACTTTTCACTTGGTAATATTGCTTATTTTTCCCAGGAATGCACAGTAGTTTTTCATCCTGCACTCGATTTTGTAGTTCATCACCCTCCAGTTGGTCAGACGTTGTGTGTTGTGGTTTTATGCTTTAAATTGGGAGGGGTAAACATTAATCTTTCTTCACTCTACATCTAGTTATTGTTCAGTGGCGGCTAGTGACATTTGAATGTGGTGGGGCGTCAAAGTTAGGAATTACTTTTAAGTAGCGAGCGAGCACTGCATTTTCTTTTACTTTCACCTTGACATTATTTTAAAGACTGTGTACCCCCATAATGGGGGTCCCATCATACGCACTTGCACAGAATCACAATTACAACTACATGTGACCACTCCCCTGTATACTGTGCAAAGAGGCCAAGGATTGGATGGCTATGTATTCTGAACACGTTTTTGATGGACTGACAGGCACAGTGATAAACTCACACTCCCTTCAGCTCCACAGAGGAGCACTGTGCCAAAGTATGCCACACGTGACGCATCGCCATGAGACTACCTCAGTGTTGTGTGCCACTCACCTGCGGCCTTTGCTCCCTGGATGGTGTCTGTCTTAGAAGGGATCTCTTATCCTAGTAGCCCCGAACTGACTGACAGCAAGTACTCATGATTTTCTGTGTTCCAGGTCTGGCTGAGAGTAGTAAGTTCCAAAGGTAGGGAAGGTGAAAGGCTTTCCAAACGCACCCCCAAAGGGAGATAGTGAGGGTACTGAGAGCAACCTTAATGTTGCCTCTTGACACACCACAGAACTTCTCAGTGCATAACCTGCATTAGCCTACTGATGTGTGGTCCAGCGTTATGCCACGCATACAATGTATGTCTTGTTCTATCTGCATACTGCTCAGGGAACAATGACTCTTGTATCTTTTCCACCCACACACCTAGCACTGTGCTCGCAGAGTGACTGAACTTTCTTAGCCGCAGAGTATTTACTTTTTCACACCTTGCAACATGAATTTATTCTATGGTCGCCCAGTTCTCTAAAAGAAGGAAACAAAGGTACTCATATCTGAAGTAATTATCCAAGGATCACAAAATGTGTACATAAAAGATGCCAAATTAGAGTCACAAACCTGTAGCCTGCAAACACAGAGTTAAGAATGGCTCCCATGATCCATTGATCCCGGCTCACTAGTCTCCACAGGTGAAACCATAAATTATTTTAACAACCATACAGAAGGCGCAGCACAGCTCTGTCACGCTCCCTTTTAAATATGTATTACGCACTCTACCCCTGCAGCCTTCTTTATTCATGAGGGAGTTCTTAAGCCATAAAACAGATCTCAGCCAGGTCTGTGTAGCAAAGCAGTGCTTATGGGTGGAGTATGCGCATTTACAGAGTTCCAATAGGAATCAGCAGCATATCTTAATATCTCCATGCCAGCAAGCTAACAGTTAAAAGTAAATCAATGGCACATTTTGTGTCTTTCTTCGATACCAAGAAAACAACACGTAGCGAATCCAAAGAAACACAGCAGATCTCGGGGCTCACGGTTAACAGGTTCAGCTTTATAGCTCTGTATTAGCCAAATTTGATAGCGACACACTTTACTTGAGTTAGGTAATCCATTGTTTTTTTTGCACTGCTGCAGGTACCCCGAGCCACCTACTGTCACCCAAACGAACACCACAGAATAACTCACGAAGTGCACTGAAAACACAGCTCACCCATGCAGCACGCCAAGCCCACTGCCCACAGGACCCGCACCGGGCTCATGTTCATGGGAGAAGGTCGCAGTCAGGACGCGCTACAAACACCAGCCTCGCTAAAAATGTTTTCCTTTCTCGGAGTTGCCGGGTCTGGCAAAATCACCTGACTAATCGAGAGCAAAACTTGTTGCTTTTGGGAGAGAAAAAAAACGTCTGCCCTCTTGCCTTCTGCGCTCACCCTTAACAACTCGAAAACTGGCTGACAGTTACAATACAAAGCACACAGGGACAGAAAATGTTGAGGGAGAGAGGCCATGGCTGTGCACTTGAAATATGAGGAAGTCAAGCGCCACCGACCGCGGGTTGGAAACTTATTACTCACAGACTGGAGCTGGGAACTGCTGCATCCTCTCTTTCTTCACTTCTTTAGAAGAAGGGATTCTACCGTCCTACTGGCTCCCAACAGCAGCGCGGGAAGCAGACACCTCGTGTTTGCGCAGTTAGTAACACAAACTGCGCAGACTCGATTTTGAGCGTGCTGCCTGCAGCCTCTACCCCGCCCACATTTCCCAACTTGTCACAGGGCTGGACTCACCCTCCGTGACGAATTGGGAAAGGGTGGGGTGACCATCCTCCACTATCCTGACTGACGTGAAGCCCCTAGCGCTACAGGGTTTCAGCCTGAAGCGCCCGGGGCAAACTTTATCCACACGTCATTAGGGGGTGGAGACTGGTCCTCGGAGCTATGTCTTTGCCGAGCTGATGACCTCACAGGCCTCAGGCTGTGAGCTTATCCGCCCGGCAAACATAGACTCAGTCAGGGGAGGGCCTGGCCTGATCCTGCCAGTCTCTTGTCACGTGACACAGTAGCCCGAGCCAGGCCCCAGCCCCAAGAAGAGTTGTGTGCATTTTTGTTTTAGGGATTAAGGGGAGTTTATTTTCACATTTTTTTTTGTTACGAATTTAGGAGGGCGGAGCCCCGACGCCCTTATGCAGAAACCGCCACTGTTATTGTTTCCATTACAGCACTAAGTATACATTTTCCACAGAAAGGCATGTATATTATCCAAGTCACTTTACCCGAGCTCCTTCCAGCTCTATAAAATAGACAAGGGATTTCAAGCTTTACTTTTAGGAGCCATCATCCCATCATGTCTTCTGTATGAACTCTGTATTGTAGAAACACGCCTGGACATGACCCATTTTAAGGCAGTTTGATGCAATTTTTTCTAAACTTGATATCTTTGGATACCTCTGAAGGAGCATGTGCCGTTCTTGTAGTAAGCGTCACAACAGCTTTCTGGGGCTCTTGTCCTTCACTGTTCGGCTAGCTCACCCGCCAAAGATCCAATGCCTACCCATCTTCGTTTCTGACTTGTTTTTTTCTTCCAACATGCTGTCTTTTTACTATGCTATCATCTTCTTTCTTTGAAGCCTTCTTCTCTGTCTTCTTACTTTGTTACCATATGTCTTCTTTTTCCTTTCTGCAAACCGTCTTCTGTCTTCTTTACCGCATGCCATCTTCTGTCTTTTCACGTCTGCACTCTTCTCACACTTTCCGTTTTCTGAGCCTTCTCTCTGCTTCCGTCTTCTCTCTGCTTCCGTCTTCTCTCTGCTTCCGTCTTCTTCCGTGTTCTGTCTTCTTCCGCCTTCAGTCTTCTTCTGTGTTTTGTCTTCTGTCTTCCCCAGTCTTCTGCCATCTTCTGTCTACATTTTTATTCTGTTTACAGCCACCTTTAACCCCTTTAGCTCACAATGCTTAATTTGTAAACAACCATGTGCTGGTGCCTAAAGCTCTCCTTTGCAACGTGCAGCTGTTGCAGTTCAATGTGAATAGTGAGGCACCATTATTCTAAAGCCATCTTGGGCATTTTTAATTTATGTTTTGAGCCCTTTAGCGCAGTGCTTAATTTGTAAAAATTCACATGCCGGTGCCGAAAGCTTTCCTTTGCGATGTGCGGCTGCTGCAGTTCAATGTGAATACTGAGGCACGATTATTCTAAAGCCATCTCGGGCAGTTTTAATATATGCACAGCCACTTTTAACCCCTTCAGCTCACTCTTGCAGTGCTTAATTTGTAAATAATCATGTGCAGGTTGTCGTTGAGTTTTTATCAGAAATAAAGAAGTGACACAATTCTAATAATAATTGAGTATATTTATAAGTAAATAAAATACGTCCGGGAGTACAGCACAGTTCTGTAACTAAAGCCACACTCAACTCAGCTCTTACAAACAGCGTTTTTTATACTCTTGGTGGACGCCTAAGATCCACCTCCTTCATAACATTTACAATTAACAAAGACCGTAATTCTTTAAACGCTATCTGACTGCTTGTTACAAAAATACACCTATAACAGATATAATACATGTATATCTTCCTACATACACAGTGTCCTTCGATCCTACCCTTTGATCTCTATCAATATGTCCTCCCTACACGTCTACCAAACTTTGAAGTTTTACGGTCTGTCTCCCACTCCCTGCCAGCCTTGAAACACAAACATCTAGTGCTGTGTCTCCCTTTCAGTCTGTCATGATTTACCCCTTCGCCTAACCCTGGTATCAGAAAGTGTCTCAGACTCTCCTCTATGTATGCGTCCTTCTAACTTATCTATGGTATGTGACTGTGCCTGCTTTTACCCTGCACCTGACCTCTCTACTCATTCTCCTTTCTGTCCCTGTATCCCCACTTGACCATTGTATTCAAACCGAGGCCTGTTCTTTTCACATATAATATACACTTCTGCACATTTGTTTTCTAAGTCGTGTGTTGACCAGAGTAGGCCTTCTGTCATTTTCTTGAGGCCTATTACAAGGTGCTTAACCCCTTGGGTGCCCTGGATGTAACGTTACGTCCTTCACCCAGCCCACGGAGAGAGCGCTAGCGCTCCCCCACTGGGCTTCCCACCTCCCTCCCTTGGGCAGGGATGAAAGGGGAATCATTTCCCCCTCCACCACCGACCGCTCCCCCCCTCACTCAGAGGTTGCCCCCATTGTGCTGGATCCAGCTGGATTTAGCTGTATTTTGGCACATTTCCTGGCCTCCTCCAGGGGAACCCACAAACTTATGTGGACAAAATGTTATGAGTGCCTCAGCGCGAACTACCCCAAATAGCCAAAAAAGACTCAGCACCTGAGGGGGAAAAGGCCTGGTAGCGAAGGGGTTAAAGCTTTTCTTTCCAACACACTGCTGCTACAGTTCAATGTGAATACTGATGCATGGTTATTCTAAAGCCATCTCGGGCATTTTGAATATATTTACAGCCACTTCTAACCCTGTTGGCGCAGTGCTTAATTTGAAAATAATCACATGCCGGTGCCCAAAGCTTTCTTTAGCAACACGTGGCTGTTGCATTTCAGTGTGAATACTGAGGTACCATTATTCTAAAGCCATCTCGGCATTTTCAATATATGTACAGCCATTTTTAACCCCCTTAGTTCGCAGTTCCTAATTTGTAAACAATCATGTGCCGGTGCCTAAAGTTTTCCTTTGCAACGCGGGGCTGCTGCAGTTCAATGTGAATACAGAGGCACTGTTATTCTAAAGCCATCTCGGGCAATTTTAATATATGTACAGCCACTTTTAACACCTTTAGGGCAGTACTTGATTTGTAAATAATCATGTACTGTGCCTAAAGATTTCCTTTGCAACACGCAGCTGTTGTAGTTCAATGTGAATACTAAGGCATCATTATTCTAAAGACATCTGGGGCATTTTTATTATATGCACAGCCACCTTTAACCCCTTTAGCTCACTCCTGCAATGCTTAATTTGTAAATAATCATGTGCAGGTGCCTAAAGCTTTTCTTTGCAATGTAGGGCTGTTACAGGTCAATGTGAATACTAAGGCACTATTATTCTAAAGCCATCTATGGCATTTGTGATAAAAGTACAACCACTTTTAATCCCTTTACCTCACTCTTGCAGTGCTTAATTTGTAAATAATCAAGTGCAGGTGCCTAAAGCTTTTCTTTGCAACAAAGGGCTACTGCAGTTCAATGTGAATACTGAGGCAGACAATCTCTGGTATTTTTTAATATATGTACATCCACTTTTAACCCCTCTAGCTCACAATGCTTAATTTGTAATTACAGTCTAATGCCAAAAATGTATTTCTGAAAAAGATTTTTATTGGGTTTTTATGATAATTGTATGTTTTATTAATCTCTCTCAATTTTGACCATCATTGAACACTCTTGATATGTTTGAGTGACCCTTCTAGTTGATTTCTTTTGTTACTCCTCTGTGGCTGCTTTGTCTCTTTTTTTAAGAATTGTGTTAGCCAGCCAGCAACTCCGATGGTGGGGTGGTGAAAGTGGTATTCTATTGGAATAAGGATGTCAGATTTTAATTAGGATGCTAAATTGCAACATTTTCATTTGTTACCACAGATAGAGGAAGAAGGTAAATAGAAGTGCTTTAGTGTATGCAGGGCCACTGGAATGATGTGGCAGGAAAAGTCCAGATTATGAGGCAGGATTGACCAATTTATGTGCAAGAAAATTCTAGTTATGAATTTACAACACCAATAGCTCTAACTCAAGTAAATGAAGACCTATTGCATTGAAAATTCTTGTTTAAGTGAGGTGTTAATGTCAGTACTCGATCACTTCCCTAGGTATTTAAGAATGTCTATACAGAACGGTTGTTATTAGCAGAATTAGCCTCCATCCACCCTGTTGTCACTGCCCCTATGTATTTTTTGTGGCTCTTATTGGCCTTTAATGAAGGGGAATGTGCAGAACCTGACATCACTAGTCCGAGACACACATAACTTGAAAAAAACTCTTACATGCTGCTCAGATCTCCCTAAAGCCCTTCAGCGACGATGAGTGAGTACAGAGTTGACACAAACTACAAGAAAGAGGAGAGGAGCTTAGCTTAAAGAGCAGTAGTTCTTTCATGAGTTTAGTCTTTGGACCTGGTGCCCCTGCACCACCAAGCTACCGTTTGTCTTTATGGTTTTGCTTCCCTTTCCTATTCCCAGCACTTTCTGGCCACTTCAGCACTGGGAACACTCCAACACTATGGCCCATATTTATACTTTTTTAGCGCCGCATTTGCGTCATTTTTTGACACAAAAGTGGCGCAAACTTGCAAAATACAATTGTATTTTGTAGGTTTGCGCCGTTTTTGCGTCAAAAAGCGGCGCAAACGTGGCGCTAAAAAAGTATATATATGGGCCTATATATCTTGCTCTTCTCTTATCGGATAACATTGGCCAGTCTCCTGAATGTTTATGTCTGGAGACTACCACCATGTGTTTTCATATGTACCACCTTTTAATTCTAATATGTTTAGTATGTTTTCTTTTCAAATTTGAAGCTGCCCCTAAGGGGCAAAGTAGCCATAGAAGCCCACCGTTCTCCGGTGCACAGCACCCTCACAGGGGGTACGTGCAGCTGCACCTTTGATAGGACTAATACGCGCCTAAACCGTCAATGATACGAAGAAGACATCCCATAATTACTAGTGTTGTGGCAAAAGTCAGTAGTTTGGAAGAGCAATCCTTCTTGTCAATAAATATAACAAAAAGATACATTATGTTGCGATTGACTGGATACAATCAGGTAATTACGTAGAATAATGTGATGTTATTTTAATACAGATGAGCCTGCAATCACTGTATAAACGCCTGCCTTTAATTGCTTTATTACAGTCGTATTGTGACATCTCTAGTCACCAGTACTAGGAAACTGATGTAGCTACTTAAATGTAATAGCTTATTTCAGTTGAGTTGTGATATCATAATGCTTGCTGCCATGCCTGCAGTAGAGGAGAAAAGAAGCACCAGGAGTGTAATTATAGTTGCAGCCAGAGCAAGGAAAACAAGAACTATCTTTTCCACTTTGTGGTCTATTTTCTTAAAAGAAAGTGATCAGTATAAAGGAGATATTGATGGCAACATGTTTATTTTTTTTCACACTGTTGGCCGTTACAGGAGACTTAGAATGTCTGCATGTTTCTACACATTCTGAGCTATTGCATTTTTAACACAACCTAGTTAAACTGACTCCAATATTCTTTTGCATGAAGTTAACTAATTGATTTTCAGTGTGTTTCATTTTTCACTACAGATTCTACTTGTCTTGAAATAAAATATCTCTTTCATATAAAAGAGCAAGACACCAAGGATTTATTTAAACAGTTTGTGGGAAGGGTGATGGCGTGAACATGAATTATAAGCAATACAATACCCTCTGCTGTACTTGAAAAAGATTTGCAAGTTCCCTCCGAGTTCCATGACTTTATAAAGGAACTTGGCCTCCGGCCTTACTCCTGTATATGGTTATGGAACTCCTTGGTGACTTCCAGTAGTGCCATGATATATGGCAGGGGGTACTTTATCCCATATTTATGGCAATCCTTCCTGAAAGCACAAAATATTTATATAAACACTGGTAATGACAAAGCAGTTTTACATTTGGTAAACTTGTACCTACGCAGCAAAGGCAATAAAAATCGTCTAGTGTGTGGTAGATAATACCTACAAAAAGTACGAAATGCAACAAGGTCTGGAATGATTGCTCATCACATGGACAAATGAATATGTCTATAAAAGAGTATTGCCCTAGCGGAAAACATAGCAACCACCTAAATATACCTAGTCTAACTTGGGACAATAAAGTTCGCTCATATACATTCTGCACAAAGAGTAGATAGGGTCAATCCCAGGAGATGTTTGTATTATGCAATAATCCCTCATGGCTGGTTTTACCACCTCCACAGCCTCCCTAGTAGCTTGCCCGTGCTGAATGAAGCAGTCACGGACCCAGGTTTTATCTTTTTTTATGATAGTATATGGATTCTGAAACAAATATCCACAACCCAGGGCCTTGGTGGTATCTTTAATATACTTAAACCATGGGATATCCTTTCCATGATTACAAAAGAGGCAATCTCTTATAACAGCCCAATTTAACTCAGCTTCCTTGTTCGCCCAAACTGAGCTACAGAGAACCAGGGGAGCAACATTAACAAAGTCTTGTACATATTCCAAACCTTGTTCCTGGTACAGAGAAAAATGTGGTGTGGAGTGGGGGAACACCCAAGAAGCGCAGACAGAATCTATTCCCCTCCACCTGAATCGCCACCCGGGTCTCTTCATCCCCAGATCCCCATACCATATGTCACAATTGGGACGCATTTCTTTTTATACATTTCTAAGATCAGGGCAACCAGTTTTCTAACAATAGAGGCAGCAAGCGAGAAGGCCGTTCCAATGGCACAAGAAAAACAAATCAATCTACTTCTAAGGCAAGGAGACCAGTTACAAGCATCATCAAAATCCATGCTGAGCTATGGAAAGGAACTCGCCCTGCCCAATTTCCTTCCTCCTATTCATAAAGTACGGGTTTTAGTATTTCTGAGGCCATACACCATCTTAAATGTTTTTGTGAAGTTGGTCTCCAAATCGAGCCCCTTCATAAATGTCACAGAGCTTGAAATTAGGATCTTTAGGCCGTTAGCCGTCCTAGCTAGAAGTATTGTGTCACCCGCGTATAATAAAGTGGGTACTGCCATATCCCCAACCTGAGGTACATCCGCTTCAACGACCACCAATGTCCATTCCAAATCACTGATATAAAGTAAATATAAAATGGGGGCCAGTACAGAACCTTGGCATACTCCTTGTTTATCTTATGGAGACTGAAAGATCCTGATGGAGGAGTCTTAGAAGGGAGACCAAACCCGCCTCAAGGCCCATAGACTCAAGAGTAGTCCATAATTTGGACCTATTGACACAATAGAAAGCACTCATTAGAACCCTGAATTCAAGGTGGTTCAAGGTGGATAGAGATGCCCTTTGCATATTTATATGTAGCCACTATAAGATGTAAATTAAGGCACTGTTGGATTGTCCCAAGACCCTGAACCCGTATTGTAGCTGAGAAAGAATATTACTTCCATTTAACCAGGAAAAGAGACGTTCCATAATAACTCTACCAATTATTTCAGTCTTGAATCAAGCAGAGAAATTGGGCGGTAACACCTTGGGTCACGGCATTACCTTTTTTAAAGATGGGAAAAATAATTGACAATTGTCAAGAATGCTGGACCCCCTCCAAGCATGGAGAATTGAATACACTAGTGAGCACTGGAGAACAGTACCCAGGATCTTCTTCAAACAGGTCAAGGGGGACTCCATCCGGAACCAGAGCCGGCTTACAGGGGCTATTACAGGTGTATCATAAAATACCAAACTACCTCTTGAGATGAGCATCTGAAAAAGTAAATTCACTCCTTTAGTCTTTTTTTTTTTAAGTTGTGCTCAGCAGGCAGAGCAGGCTGTCTGTTTGCAAAAATCTATTGTGAACTTATACTGCTCTTACCCATTGCTTATCATTGGTTGGCTCTATTGTCATTCTTATTTGCATGCTTCTTATTCAGTTTGTCGTCCTTCCTCCTCTTGTGTTCGCTCCTTTCCTGGAACATAGCTTGTTACAATCCTTTTGATTGGCTGACTTGCATCCTTTCACCACTGACACTTAGGGAACTACTTTTTTCTCATCCATTCAGTACTCCATGAGCATCCATGGGGTATATTTATAAGATAGTGACGCAACGCTGCACAGCACATTACCTAGCAGGGCTGCGTCACAGGTAAAGGACAGGAATGCACCATATTTAAGAGAATACAATGCATGCCTGTCTTTGTTCCTGCTCTGGTGCCTTTTGGATGCCTATTGCCAACACAGGCACCCTTGCCCCATGGTGCAATGTTGCCTGCATTGAAAGGGTTGTTTTGTGCAGAAAGAGGCACCTTCCTGCACAAAATAATCCCCTGGAGCACTTTCCTCTTTCCTGAGGCATTTTCCTCTTTCCTTTTCCCTGAGGAGAAATAAAGATATTTGTCCTCGTTATGCCTCCCCTGGGAAGGCGTATCATTTTGGCACATTCCCAGGTCTACGACTTCTGGTAAATCTTGGAATGCGTCAAAATCCATGGATGTTGTGTGGGAACACCCACGCAAAACCCATGGAACGCATCCGTGGGGCAGAGTAACGCAGTGGTCAATTTGTATTGTGTTGCGTTACTCCAGCTTTATGAAGCCACTCAGAGCCATGCAAGGTGTCCTTGGGTGGCTTCATAAATCACATTTTGGGCTTGTCGTGCATGCACCACATTGCATGGTGCAAGAGTGACGCAAACCAAGCTATAAATATGCCCCCATATATTTCTCTTGTGTGCTGCTCTCCTCCTGTGAAAACCCACCCCTGGCGTTGTGTTGCTCACCACCCTTCTGCGCTTGTCTGTAAAAGCACAGCAATAGGCATAGACTTGCTGGGCTATAGCTGAACAATGGACTATGATTTATCTCCTGTATTCCACATATTGCATGAAAGTACAAGATTTGACACAGAAAGGCTTTTATGACGCTCGGGTAAGAGTTGTCTGCTGTACTCATTCAGCTGGGATCTAAGGCAGAATGTGTGCTTAGCATGACAGTTCTCCTGGAGGCCCATAAATCTGCTCCCTAAGCTACTGCAGATGACCAAGTGCCTGATTCCTGTGGAACGTAAATTAGGCACTGACAAACAATTACCTATACATTCTGACATTCCGTATACTGTTAAATTTTCAGATTTTCCTGAGCGAAAAGTTTTTGAAAAATAAACTATGTCATTGAATTCAGTGACCAGTTTGAGATACTATAAGGTATGTGTTTGCTTTCCCTCCAGTATTTTGAAATGTTTTTTTATTTTCCTTTGTTAAACCATACTTTACAAACATTGTCAAAGCCAACTGATCGGCACTCACATTTTAAAGGTTCTAGTAGGACACCTGATTTGTGTGAAACCTGTACAAATATGTACGTATTGTGACAAACAGCTTCTTTTACAGCAGTGCCATTCACTCACTATACTTTGTTGTAGTTCGGCTCTCTATTACATCATCTCTTCTGCCAACGTCAGTCACTCGTCTTCTTTCCCTCCAGTTCCCCTTTGTGCTTCTTACTTTGATGCAAGAATCCACTTCTTTTCAGGAGCAACAACTGGAGGGGCCTACGTCAGTTCTGTTGTTGGTGGGGCGGCTGGATATGTGTACGAAAAGTTTACAGGCAAGTCGGACAAGAAGAAGGAAAACTAAGCTGCGCATCTTAATCTTCGCAAGGTAATTGTGCTGTGGGACACCCGTGTGGGAATTAGAAGCACGCCAGTGGGCTGTGTGGCACTGCATCTGTTACTCCTGCATTTAGTCAGCAGTAATTAGACCAGTTAGATCTTTCTCAAGAGCACATTCTTGATAAGGTCGTAAATGGCTCATCATCCGACCATGGATGGGCAGGGTTTTTTGTAGCACAACTATGCACATGTTTGTGTAATGAAATGTATTTCATTGCATTAACATAACCTCCTGCACCCATTACCCACTAGCCTTTCATCACCCAGGAGCATGGTATGTAGCACTAGCTTTAATGCAATGGTTTTAGAAATTCAGACTTGAGAAGGTCTTAAGACCTGGACAGACTTCGGAGACGCATAGTGAGGATCTTTGTACCCTGCGGTGTGGTGTGGGTGGAAGCTCAAGAATTGTTGGCTTACCAAAGGCTTGCTCCATACCCTTCCATGGACACCGGCAGAGCTCTAGAAATTATGGGTCACAGCAAAGCTATAGTGTGCCCCAGTGAAAGCTCCCTGTGGAATGACACAGAAGTTGGTCAGGTGAATATTGCAACCTGGTCACAGCATGGACAGTGGCGTAACAAAACTTTAGGGGCCTCCCTGCAAAATATATGGAGGGGACCCCCTCCCCCCTGGACCCAGTCAGGAGTCTGCCTCCCGCGCAGTGTACTGTGCTGACGGGCCCCCTGGAGCTCAGGGGGCCGCCTGCACAGCAAAGGCTGTGAGGGCCTTTGTTACGCCACTGAGAATTGATTTAGTTATGAGGAAGGGTTTGGTCTGTGCATGCTCCAGTTGGCTCCCTAATGTGTCAATGTTACACACCACTTAATGGGGGGTAGGCGGGGGGCGATAATTGGGTGTTTCCCTAGTAACCAGTGATTGGACGCTGGTTTTCAGTGGGGCATTTGGAAGCAAAGGGCATATTTACATGCCCCTTGTGCTGTCATAGCGTCATTTTTTAGACACTGAGGTGGCCTTTTCCCCACGCCAGATTTAGAAAGTGGTGCAATGCTAGCAACCCCATGTGCCACATTATGCCTGAGCCAGTCATAAAGTGGCACAAGGTGGCGTTCCGATGCAGGGAGGCCTGAAAAAATGGCACAGTGAAATTTACATTTCAGTGCGCCATTTTTTCCCGTTGTTTTTATCACCTGCTCAAAGCAGGCGTTAAAATGACGCACCCATATAAACCTACGGGCCTCCCTCTGCTTTGCTGCACTAGCGTCAAAATTTTAGATGCTAGTGCAGCAAAGCGCAACAATAGCGTCACATTTTGATGCTAGTGTGCTAATGACCGCCATGGTGCACCGTAATATAAATACTGCACAACCATGGTGTCATTAGGTGCCAGTAGGGGGACGGAAGAAAAGTGGTGCATCGGGACCAATGCACCACTTTCCTGTAAATATGCCCCTAAGTGTCTGCTGGATAGATAGCTGATAGAGCAGCTGGTGGTTTAGCCTCTTCGCAGCAGTATTCATGGGAAGGCCCTGCCAGCAAAGGGTCTTGGTAGGGAGGGGAAAGGAAAGTGAACCTAGGGTATCAAAAAAGCTGGGCTTAAGCACACTCTCCATCCTGAGCAACTGGCTAGTATTCCCCTGGGACATCTAAACCCTTCACCCCTCAGTGGATGCTACCTGCATTGGGGTGACAAAGCTGAGTGAATGGACAACCATGTTGGGTCACCACATTAATGCCATAAGCCTGTAGATAGATCTGGACACCAGACAGACTCCCAATGTCATAATGGGTGGACACTGGTGTGAAGACAATATTAATCTTGGGCACTATCTGAGCATAGTAGTCATGGCTGTCTCATTTCCGCACAATGTAGACATTTCTTAATGCGCACCCTAACAAGGTGGTGAGAGACTGGCAGTTCTCTTCAAAGGCTGGTATGATAAGGGCCATGAGGGAAGCCTCTAAGACTAGGACGAGGATAGTTTGTGTCCCCGACAGTGAGTAAATCTCATGGAACAAGACATTAGCACCTAATTCCACTCTCAGTAACCTCACAGGTGAAGAAGCTGGCGAAGCCGCCTTACTTTCAATTCACTAAATGAGTCTTATAAATGTCTGAAGAAGGTGTGGTCTAGAAGTTATTGGAGGCTCTTTGAAAATTATTTCTTGATTTTTCCCTCTTCGAAGTGCAACACGTGCCTCTTATATCTACGCACAATAGAGCAGCTTGCACACAGAATGTTGGTATGTGCTTATTTGGAAACAATTGAAACCGACTCCACACTCCCCAGATATCTAGGGGACACAAAGAACTGCATGGATTGGAGTTCACAAGACACTGCATGCACCACATTCCTCCTCATGTCCCTCAGAGTGACAGGGAACAGCGCCATATCCTGTGAACATCATAGCTTCTAGGGGGCACATGTGGCTAGGAAGGTCCACAGGCATTTAATGTTACATCAAGGGCCTGATTTAGATCACAATGGACGGGTTACTCCATCGCAATGATGACGAATATCCCGTCAGCCGAAATCTAAATCCCAGTGTTTTCTATGGGATTTAGATTTCGGCAGATGGGATATCTGTCACCATTGTGATGGAGTAACCCCTCTTCCAGGATCTAAATCAGGCCCTGAGTTTTTTGGTAGGGAAAATACATGCTTATATCTAATGCTGTGCACCTAATATTAGTAAACTGGAACCACTTGATGTTGCACTATATACATTTATGTATTCAAAGGGTTAGTCAAATATGGAATTTGTATTTTTTGTCTATTCCTGTTTTTTAGAGGGAAAAATGTCTATTTGAACCTACACTATTCATATATTCAGCACTGCTCACTTCTAAAGAAACATATCTAGTTTGATTTATTTTTGGTAGTATTATCAAATATTTATGAGTGTTCATAAAGAGGGAGGGTACTAGCGGATAATTATTGACTGTAGCCAAAGGACATATTGCGCATGTGGGGTTTGAACCTGGCATTATCGCTCTAATATACAATATCTTTATAAATTAGGAGTATACATTGGCTTTTTTTGCTTTAACTGTGCTATATATTGGCTGATTGTTCTCACTGATCCCTATCTTTTCTAGGTTGGTTGAGCAATTACAACGACAAACCTTGGCATCCTAAAGTGAAACTTTGACAGAACAAGTATGACAGCAGGAAGCAGCTGGCGAATCTGTTACTGAAGCAAGGGACATAGTTAATTCCTAGCCTTGGAATGTTTTAACATAGGACCTACTTTAGAAGAATAGTAATGTAAAATCCTTAGAAATTTCTCCATCATAAACACATTATTATTGGAAAAATCTGCTTGTGTGTTCTCTGAATTGTGCCTTTTCTGCAAACAGAAGATTACTACTGACTTTAATTGAGGTCTATAGTTTTTAGGTTGAAGGTTATCTTTAGTTATTTTAATATTTTTATGGATTATTCAATTAAATGATTACAAACACAAATAAACTCCATGTTTTCTGTTGCGAAGGAAACAGAAGTACAGAAACAACCAACAGAGAACCATTCATTTGTATGTTGTTATGTTGATTTGTGTAGCGCACTAATCACCTGAAAGGGTTTCCAGGTGCTTGGGCAAGATGTGTAGATGTGGTATCCAAGGTGCTTATACGAAGAGCCAAGTCTTCAGGTCCATACGGAACTCAAGAAGTGATGCGGGGGCTCTGATGTGTTGAGGGAGGTCGTTCCATGTTGTGGGTGCGATGTACGAGAATGAGCAACCTCTAACTGCTTTGCAGATGCAAGAAATGTGTGCAAGTAAAAGTGAGACAGAGTGTAGCTGTGTGGTGGGTTGGTGAAAGTGCATGTGGCTGTTCAGGTATTGTGGTTCTGTGTTGTGTAGGGCTTTGTATGTGTGTGTTAGAATTTTGAATTGGCTGAGCGTGTGAATGGGGATCCAGTGAAGCTTCCGGAAGTGCGGTGTGATGGAGTGTGTGTAGCAGTTGTTTGGAGATTCTGGCATAGAGACTGTTGCTACAGTTCAACCTGATGGTGATGAGTACTTACATGACCGTCCATCTAGTGTCCTGAGGCATCCAGTTGAAGATCTTGCATAGCATGTGTAGGATGTTGAAGCAGGAGGTGCACACTGCATTGACTTGAGCAGCCATATTAAGTTTGTTGTCTAGAATGATCCCTAGATTTCTTGTGTGGTCTGTGGGTGTGGGTATTGGTCCTAGCACGCAAAAAACATTATGAAATGTCAGGTCAGCTACTATTGGTGACCACCATTACTACAAAGACTTTTTTATTTTATTACAGGCCTCAAATAGGAGTTCCCTTCTATTTTAAGATCCATGCAAAACTCCTCTCTGCACAGGTATCTCGACTACATGTGCAACGTTCTTCAGTGGTAGTAAATCTAATCCTTCTCCTCTCTATGCTACAGTCTAGTCTTTGCTGGATATGAGCACATCAGACATCATTAAGTTCCCCAGTTGCTTACGCACCTGTTATTCCCCTGCAGTCAGTTCACCTCTGAATGTGCAATGTTGATCCATAGAAGGGACTGCAATGTGCATTTATTTTCTGTCCATATTCTCCCTTGTAAACACTATGGGGCTTATATACAAGCCCTTTGCCCCAGCGGGGCAACACGTTTTCCCATATACAAAGTGACACACCCGCGATGGAAATGGCTTGTAAATAAGTCCCTATATCCCTAGTTGGGAGAAGCTGAAATCATCCCTGTGCCACATAGTCAGTGCATGAGCATCATTTTACTTATCACTGTCTTTTCAATTCTGATTAATACTTTTAACCACACATTCTGCCCCTTAACAATATCCCTACACTCCAGATTGGATCCAGAGAATTTTTCAGCAATGATCGTGAACGCCGTTAGATGGTGCTGTGTGGCTGCACAATGACTCTGTGCTGCCCTGGAAGTAGTAGAGCGGCGCCATATATAAGCACTACTCCTGTACTCTACCATCAGTTCTTTCAACACCCTCTGACACAGATCCAGCGCTCTACTCTATAATTTGTCGCTTTTCTAACATACACCAGAATTTTTTGCAGTGTGCTAGTGAATGTTTTCTCCACCGAAAACGACAGGATTCAAATCAAGGGCATCATGATAATTGTGCTGGCTCTCAATGGCTTCTGAGACTGAAATGACATTGCAGATGGTAATGGCATGTCCTGAATTCCCCAGGCTGTCGTTGACCTTATAGAAAATAGCAGTATTTAAACAGGCCATGATAAACATCTTTGTTATCATTCCAGATCCATCTGGCACGTCTTCAAGGAGCCGAAGTGGTCTCTAGTCAGACTCAGCTAAGTATGTGGGCAGACGATTTCGATCAGACACTATAGACTCATTGACAAAGCTATAAGCACCAATGTTGTATTGAATACACACATATTGGTGCGATCAATAGTATTTTTGGAAGATGTGTAACCATCCTTAACCCCTCGCTGCTAGGCCTTTCCCCCTGCTCCAGTGCCGAGCCTTTTTTTTGGCCATTTGGGAGGGTTTGCACTTTAGGGCTCATTAACTTTTTTCTAGATAAGATAGCCACACCCAATTTTCAGCCTTGTTTTTCCAACATCCTGGGGATTCTAAGGATACCCAGGGTTTTTGGATTCCCATCGAAAAGATCAAGGAAATAGGCAAAAGAAAGCAATATCTTTAGTTTTTTTTAAAAAAATAAGGAAAAAGTGCTCTAGGTAAGTGTCTGTTTTTTTTCTCCTAAAAATTGCATCCACCAAAGGTTTATTGTATTAAAGTCACCATCTTCCAGGCTTTCAGAAAAATGCAAAGTTGAATAAAAAAAAGAAAAATTTTGTACCACAGTTTTGCCATTTTTCTAGGAGGTAGCCTATTTTCCCTATTTTTGTGCTCCCAACCTACTTCCAGTTTGTGGTGGAAACCAGTGTGAAACCCATGGGTGAATATAAAAAAATGATACACTTCTGAAAACTAGACAAAATTCCGAATTACGCTAGGGCCATATGTATATATCCCTCAAGGTTTCCCAAGAAAAATAACTGAAATAAAGAAATATTGAAAATGAGCAGGAAGAAAACAGGCATTTGTGGCAAAATATTTATGTGTAACTTTTTGTCACAATGCCTATTGATGAAAGCAATATACCATTATGTCTGCCAGATCCTTCTGGTTGTGAGGATATGAAGGGTTTGTAGGTTCTCCCAGAATCCAAGGTCATCAGAGCAAACAACTGAGCTGCACCGTACACTAGTTTTATTATTGAGTACAGAGTATGGACACATTCCTATAGAGAAATAGGCAGAGTGAAAAATGGGTATCAATAAAACTTATGTATTTCTAAAATGGGTACAAGATACTAGCATATGATTTGGAGGGTATTTTTCAAAATGTCATCTTTCTTATAAACTTACATTTGTAAGGGAACAAATGCAGCAAAATCCAATTGTTAATAACAAGTGTTCTATGCTCAGACAAGTCTCCTGATAAAAATGGTACTTTACTTGTGTCAGTAGGTCTAGTGCTTGTGACAGGAAACTGCCCAAAACGCAACATGGATGCATCACATTTTTTCACCGACAACTGACCCTCTTTTTCCGATGTGTCTACCTGTAGATTTTTGACCCTAGCTCAGCTGGCACCTAGGAAAAGCTAGCCACCTGTACATTTTTGAAAACTAGACACTTAGGGGTATCTAGGGTTGGCTGGCTTGGGTGGCTGTCATCACGATTTATTACCCAGAATCCCTTGCAAACCTCAAACTTTGACTAAAAACAAATTGTCCTCACATTTCAGTGATGGAACGTTCTGGAATCTGCAGGGAGTCACCAACTTCCTTCCACCCAGCATTTCCCCAAGTCTCCCAATTAAAAACAGTACCTCACTTGTGTGGGTAGACCTAGTGCCCCCGACAGGAAACGGCCCAAATTGCAACATGGACGCAGCTCATTTTTCCTCCAAAAACTGACCTTCTTTTTCTAATGTGTGTAGTCTAGGTTTTGGAACCTGGCTCAGCCGGCACTTAAGGAAACCCAGCCAACATGTACATTTTTTTACACTAGACACCTAGAGGTATCCTGGGTGAGTGACCTGTGTGGTTCTCCCTATGTTTCTTTCCCAAGAATCCCTTGCAAACCTCCAACTTTGACTAAAAAAACATTTTCCTCTCATTTCTGTGATGGAAAATCTGGAATGTGCGGGGAGTCACAAGCTTCCTGCCACCTGGCATTTTACCAAGTTTCCTGATAAAAATGGTACCTTACTTCTGTGGTTAGACCTAGTGCGCATGACTGGAAAAGGCCCAAAATGCAACATAGACGCATCACATTTTTCCACTGAAAACTGACCCTTTGTTCCAATGTTGATAGCTCTACATTTTGGACCCTAGGTCAGCAGGCACCTAGGGAAACCTATCCAGCCTCTTCATTTTTAAATCTAAACACCTAGGGGAATCTAGGGGGGGCTTACTTGCATGGCTCTCACCATGTTTTATTACCCAGAATCCCTTGCAAACCATAAACGTTGACTAAAAAACACATTTTCCTCACATTTCTGTGATGGAAAGTTCTGGAATCTGCGGGGAGCCACAAACTTCCTTCCCCCTGGCATTCCCCTAGGTCTCCCGATAAAAATAGTGCCTCACTTGTGTGGGTAGATCTAGTGCCCGTGACAAGAAACAGCTCAAAGCGCAACATGAACGCAGCAAATTTTTCCACAGAAAACTGACCCTCTTTTTCTGATGTGTGTACCTTTAGATTTTGGATCCTAGCTCAGCCAACACTTAGGGAAACCTAGCTAACCTTTACATTGTTGAAAACTAACCACCTAAGGGTATCCATGGTGGCCTGACTTGCGTGGCTCTCACCGTGTTTTATTACCAGAATCCCTTGCAAACCTTAATTGTTGATTAAAAGGACATTTTTCTCAAATTTCTGTTATTGAAAGTTCTGGAATCTGCGGGGAGCCACAAACTTCCTTCCACCTGGCATTCCCCTAGGTCTCCCGATAAAAATAGTGCCTCACTTGTGTGGGTAGATCTAGTGCCCGTGACAAGAAACAGCTCAAAGCGCAACATGAACGCAGCAAATTTTTCCACAGAAAACTGACCCTCTTTTTCTGATGTGTGTACCTTTAGATTTTGGATCCTAGCTCAGCCAACACTTAGGGAAACCTAGCTAACCTTTACATTGTTGAAAACTAACCACCTAAGGGTATCCATGGTGGCCTGACTTGCGTGGCTCTCACCGTGTTTTATTACCAGAATCCCTTGCAAACCTTAATTGTTGATTAAAAGGACATTTTTCTCAAATTTCTGTGATGGAAAGTTCTAGTATCTGCGGGGAGCCACAAACTTCCTTCTCCCCGGCATTTCCCCAAGTCTCCCAATAAAAATGGTACCTCACTTGTGTGGCTGGTCCTAGTGGCTTCACAAGAACAATTCAAAACAAGATCAATGAGGGTCCTTTTGTGAGGACTCCCATTGATGTTAGTTTGATCAGTTCTTGCCACAGGCACTAGACCCAGCCACACATGTGCGGCAGCATTTTTATTGGAACTAGTTGAGAAACGCTGGGTGGTAGGAATTTTGAGGTTTGCAGGACATTGTGGGTAGGAAAACTTGTTGGGATCCACAAGAGGCAAACCACTCTGTACTCCTCTGGATGTGTTGGTTAAGAAAATATCTAGAATTGGTAGATTTCCCCTAGAGACAATGTACACCCTGGCAGAGAAAGCGAGAAAAGGTTAATAAGACTGCACAATTATCTATTCCTCAAGCACACACACATATTGGTTGAATTTGGCACAAGGGTGAGTGAAAGGTTCAAATTGTGAATTGTATTAAAAAGAGATTTCACAAAAATTAAATACACTGTTAATAATTGAAAGGTCAAGAACGGAACCAATGACTCACAGCTCGTGAGCTGTAAGGTCACGACAAGGCACCAACATCTTTAGAGGCCATTCATATACCTTTCAGGCGTGACACACACAAGACCATTCACACCGCCAGGCACGGGCCCAGCGCATTACAACACTCACATCAACAGACAATGTAGAGACAATATACTGTACACTCTGGCAGAGAAAGACAGAAAAGACAATTATTACTGCACAACCATTTATTCCTCAAGTACACACACATACCAGTTGGATTTGGCACGAGAGTGAGTAAAAGGTTCAAAATGTAAGTTTTATTAACAAGAGATTTCACAAAAATGAAATACACTGTTCATAACGGAAAGGTCAAATAACTGAACCAATGACTCTCAGCTTGTGAGCTGTAAAGCCGCGACAAAGCACCAACCGTTTAACAGGCCATTCACACACCTTTCATGCTTGACACACACAAGACCATTCACACCGCCAGCCTCGGGCCCAGCACATTACAACACTCACATCAACAGACAGCACCATTCAATGGCTCGTTACTTTCATACGCTCACATGACTGACACAGCAATCACACCGAAGGTGGTTGACGAAGTGTATGGACTGACGTTTGGCTAGCAGTGTGTATAGTGACCACTACTCACACAGCACCAGCCAAATACTCTCTCACACACCTCCAGTCAATCCCCAGTCCATGCACACTGCCAGCCAAGCCCCAGTCCACGCACACTGCCAGCCAAGCGCCATTCCATGCACACTGCCGGCCAAGAGCCAGTCCACCCACATCGCCAGCCAGGTGTCAGTTCATGCACACCACAAGCCAAGCAGCAGTCCATGCACACCACCAGCCAAGTGCCAGTTCACGCACACCGCCAGCCAAGCCCCAGTCCAAGCACACCATCAGCCAAGTGCCAGTTCATGCATACTGCCAGCCAAGACCAGTTCACAAACACTGCCAGCCAGGCGCCAGTCCACGCAAACTGCCATCACATTTTTTTTTAACAAAAAAGAAAACAAAAAACAATTGGAAGTAAATGCAAAACTATAACTACAAACACAACAGCTGTAACTATATACATCACACTAATACCTACCGAGAAATCTGAGCCAAAAATATATAATGAGACAGACCAGTCAGTTCACTTTTATGCTCACTGTTGCTCCTAATAACTATTGCATGTGGTACAATGTAAAACACTCGGGCAAACGTAGCCTAGGATTAGAAGGACCCTCCTGGCAGTACATACGACTCTCCTTCCACACGTCTTTTCGGACACAGACTCTACATCTCCCTCAGGGATAGTGGTTTTTTGGGTGTGGGAGGAATGTAATCAGGAAAGTGGTGATCTTTCAATCTAGTCATATCCTCCATCAATTCAACTCTAGGAACACTTGCCTGTTCCACTACAACAAGGCTGCCTATCACAGACTGCTGAAACTGAACAAACGTCATCTTTGAATCTGGAGAACAATCCTTGAGTGCAACAAAAGCATTGAAGGTTGCTAAATGGAACAAATGGATAGCCAACTTCTTATACCAAATGTAAGCCTTACGAACAGCAGTTGCAGTTTCCAACCTCCGATCTACCCTGTCTACACCACTCATGTGCTTATTGTAGTCTAAAATGCACACAGGTTTGCACACTTCAGCAACCGGACCCCCAAATAGTCACAGGTGAAGCACTTTTATTATGAGTGGTTGTCAGCATGTGGACATCTCTCCTGTCTGCAAATTTCACAGCTAGAAGTTTATCATTACTCACTGTTCCCTCTGAAGTTTTTTACATACAAGCTCTTTAGGGTAACCTTTACGGTTAGAGTTGATTGTGCCACAAGCAACAGTGTCCACTTTTAACAATTCCCTGAACAATTCAACACCAGTGTAGAAGTTATCTATGTATAAATGCTGACCTTTTTTTTTAAAGAGTCCTCTACCAAGTTACCACACCATTTTCTCACTATCTCTGAAAGTAGATGGACAACTGGGGGGAAGATTCGGGGGGGTCAACAGTGGAATCCCTACCAGTGTACACCCTGAAATTATAGACATATCCAGTACTACTGTCCAACAACATATACATCTTAGTTCCATAATGTGCACTCTTGCTAGGAATGTACTGCCTTACGACCAAACGTCCCCTTGAACCGGACCAAAGACTCATCCACAGCTATTTCTTTCCCTGGAACATAGATCTCTGAAAATTGATCTACAAAGTGATCAAAAACAGGCAGAATCTTAAAAAGACAGTCACAATAAGGATGATCTAGTGCCAACGCTGAAGCATTATTAACAAAATGCAGCATCCGAACCAGAAGCAAATACTGATCAGCACTCATAATTACGAGAAATATAGCCGTTGCCATCAAGGGACTAATAGACCAATATGAAGGCATTGATGGATTCCTTATCAAGCCCATCAAAAACGTTAAACCCAAGAACGTATTCAACTCGTCCAGATTTGTGGAAGTCCACCGGCTAGCGCTAGAGCGAAGCTTAAGTTTTGCAACTGTTGTCACTTCAATTCTGTTCAGAATACAAATTAGTCTAGTCAATAATCTTATCCAAAAATACCAGTAAAGGCAGGCAACACTGGCTGGACCATGTTTGGGGCAACCCTGAGTTCATCACTTTCAAAGGGGAATACTTTGAGCCTCAGGCTGCAATCCAGATGCTTCTTGCTGCACTATCTGCACATCAGTGTCCTCCTCTAAAAGCAGCACTTCCACTGCACTGAGAGTGGTTTCATCTTCGGATGATTCCTCTCTGAGAGAACATTTACTGCCAGCATCTTGGACTTCCTCCTCTGCCTCAGATGCAGAGTCAGTCTCATAATAATGGTCAGAGAAATATTCGAAAAGCATACTAACAACCTGCTGAGTGGTAATCCTGCAGCTAGCCATAATCCTTATTAATAAAAGTAACACAAAAAAAGTCACCAATAACTAACACTGTTTAAAATAAGTAATAAACAAAGTGTGGCCTTATCAAACAGAAAGTAAAACTACTGGCATTCAGTAATCTGGAAGGAAAAGTCAATTACACCATTTACAAAAAATGCATTCATGCATAGCAATGGTACTAAAAAATGTGTTCTTACCAAATACATGAAACAACACAAACTGCAGATCTACCAGTGTTGAAACCACAAGCAGAAGTTGCAGCAAAGGAAAACAAAAGATTTGCACTAGAATAAAAAGCAGAAATAAAACATAACGATCTGCCCAGAACCTTTCAAGCTCCAGTCCATACACACCGCCAGGTGGGTGCTAGCCTACATGCACCGCTAGGCAAGCCTTAATCTATACACACCGTCAGCCAAGCGCTAGCCCACACACACCGCCAGCCAACCTCAAGTCCACACACACCGCCAGCAAAATGCCAGTAGACACACAGTCAGACAAACGCCAGTACGTGCAGACAGACAGCCGATCTCCAGTTCATGCACACACATTAACTTTCCCTGGTGTTTAGAGCTTTTGTGCCCCTCTTGGGGGCAGACGGGCCTAAAAGTATGACCAATGTACCCACAAGGGGGGCATAAAATGTCAAAATACATGCCTGAATAATGGGGAGTGGCTGTTGCCTAAGGGGCCGCTCCCTGACATGTAAATAAATAAAATCCCTAGTGTCTAGTGGCTTTATGCCTCCTTGAGGACAGATTGGCCTAAAGATATGGCTGAAATCACCCAAATACATGGCTCAATATAGGGGAAAGACTCTTGCCCAAGGGGCCACTTGTCAACATGCCCAGATAAATAAATTCCTGGTGGCTAGTGACTTCTGCCCCATTTAGGGCACATCGGACAAAAAAATGGCTGATCTGCCTCCAAACGGTGCACAAACGTCCAAAATGTATACCCCCTAAAGGGGAGCGACCCTTAGCCGAGGGGCTGCTCCCCAAAACAACCATACAATCTCCCAAAAAATCCCTGGTGGCCTAGTGGGCATTACGACTGCATGATCACGGCCCACACGTGATTGTGCAGCAGGAATGCACTTCAAAGAGAAAGCAGCAGAAAGGAAAAACTCATTCCTTTCCTGATAGTGCTTCTTTCAGCCCCCACCCCTCCCAGGTGGAAAACTCACCTTCTTTCTTCTCCAGCACTGGAAGCAAATGCCTTTCAGCACCTCTGGCCTGCTCTGACGACGCCGGTGAATATCGTGCACGCTGATGTCATCAAATCACTTAGATAAGGGCAAGAGTTGCAGCGTAAGTGCTTCCACTGCCATCCCTGGGCGAACCATATTTCAGGCTGGCCCACAGGTAGAGCGTCAGAGCTTTTCTCTTGGGTGGGTGCAAGGACAGGTTGTATGCGGGTGGCTCCAAGTCATTTGACATACCAAATGCGTTAATAGATGTGCCCTTTGAAGGCTCTAGGCTGTTTGGCGAAAAAAATTATTTGGCGCTAGATTTGTTCAAGGATAGGCATGCCACTGCATGAACCTTGGTGCTATTGAAGCTAGCTAAGCAATATCCCCACCAATACCGGAAATTTCGAGACTGTCCCAGGGGGCTTTCTTACAGAGAACACCAGCCCTCTCAACCTGCATTGCAGCAACCACCCCAGTTCTTTCAAGGCGATGGACGTGGCCCCAACAAAAATTGGACCATTCAGTAGGGACAGCAGGTCTTCCAATTCTCTCTCCCCTGTTGCAATGTCTACAAAGCAGATTTGTCTTCCCCTTTCAGACAAATACTTGGCCCGTTGAAGGCAGAATACCACATTTCCTATCCAGCTAAAGATGCATCACGTCCTACAGATGGTTCTTACAGATAGTTGAAAGGGGGGCTGCCCTGCCCTTCACTTCCTCCACACCACAACAACTTTCAGAAGAGCACGCTGCAATTCTGATGCAGGAAGTCAACTTTTTGTTTTCCAAAAGTGCCATGGAACAGGTGCATACTAGGAGAGAGGAGGACAATGCTACTGATGTTTCTTCCTCATTCCAAGGAACCTTAGGCCTATTATGGACTGCTGTCCACTGAACGCCTTTCTGCAGAGGAACAGATTCAGAATGCTCACTCGGCCTCAGATCCTCTCAGCTCTACACTAAGGAGACTGAATGGCGTCCTTGGACTTGCAGGAAGCATATTTCCTTAAACCTGTCCTTCAGTCTCACAGTCATTACCTTCTGGTTCAGGGTGGGAGAGGAACACTTTCAATTGAATTTCTTTCCCTTTGGCCTTAACTTTTCTGCTACGGTGTTCACAAAGTGACAACAGTGGTTGGATGCCATTTTTGGAGGTCAAGAATTCAGACATTCCTATACATCAATAATTGGCTACTAGAGGGGCGGCTCGCCACAGTCAGTCGTAGATCACCCCTGGAGACAGGCGAACTACTGACATCATTCAGCTGTAACCCTCAACTAGTTGAAATGCCACCTGAGCCCCTCACAAACACGTCCATGTATTGGGGAATTTCTGAACACAATGGCATTCAGAGCCTTCCTTCACCACAGTGAGTCCAGGACATTCAGGATATGATCCTGATATTCATGATCCGCACTAGGTCCCGTTGAGGATGGCTCTTTGGCCTCTTGGTCTCCTGCCCATGTGCATCCTTCTCATTCTGAATACCAGGTGGCACATACAGGCCCTGCAGTGGAACGTCCGGTCCCTTTTGACCAAGCATCAGGAATGCCTCTCAAACTCTATTCATATCTCGCAGGAGATGGTTTAGAAGCTTCAGTCGTGGCAGGCATACACTAATCTGCAGCAATCCACTCTCCTTTCCTCAGCCAGAGTTCACTGTGCTGACAGACATGTCACTGCTGTGTTAAATGTTGGAATTTAGGGAGGGAAAGATTAGAGGAGTTCAGGCTATTTGGCGCTGAAAGCCTTCCTACCATCCATCAAATGGAGACTGGTGCAGGTACTCGTGGACAACACGACGATAATGTGGTGCTGCAACAAGCAGGTCAAGGTGGGTCGTGAATCCTTTGTCAGGAGGCACTGTGCCGCTAGAGGTGGCTGGAACATCTTCCTCCATGCCAAACACAATGAGATCTTTGAGTGCCAGAGCAAAGAAACTGTGCAGGTGTTGTTTGGTGGATTACGAGTGGTATCTTCAACAAGAGGTGGCACAGGGAGAAGTGTGTGCCCTGGTTAGACCTATTTGCCACCATAAAGAATGTGCAATGTCAACAATTCTGTTCACTTGAGTTTCCTCCAAGGGACTCATTAGTAGGTGAATTCTGGCTGGCATGGACATAAGAACTCCTGTAAAAATTTCCACTGCTACCTCTACTCCCTTGAGTTCTGAGGAATATCAAGACAGACTGGGCTCAATTCACTCTCATCGCCCTCATGGCTGTGCAGTAGGCACAGTGAAAGGTTATTTTTCAGCCCTTTTTGCATTTCTATGATTCCCTGACCAACTGTCTTTGTTTAAGTCACCAGTTGTGATGCATTTTATTAAAGGTTTTACTCACGTTCCCCCCTAAAACATTTAAGGGATCATTCTGACTTTGGCGGGGGGCGGAGGCCGCCCGCCAAAGTCCCGCCGGCAGAATACCGCTGCGCGGTCAAAAGACCGCCGCGGTAATTCTGAGTTTCCCGCTGGGCTGGCGGGCGACCGCCAGAAGGCCGCCCGCCAGCCCAGCGGGAAACCCCCTTCCATGAGGATGCCGGCTCCGAATGGAGCCGGCGGAGTGGAAGGGGTGCGACGGGTGCAGTTGCACCCGTCGCGATTTTCAGTGTCTGCGTGGCAGACACTGAAAATCTTGGTGGGGCCCTGTTAGGGGGCCCCTGCAGTGCCCATGCCACTGGCATGGGCACTGCAGGGGCCCCCAGGGGCCCCACGACACCCGTTACCGCCAGCCAGGTTCTGGCGGTCAAAACCGCCAGAACAAGGCTGGCGGTAAGGGGGTCGGAATCCCCATGGCGGCACTGCTTGCAGCGCCGCCATGGAGGATTCCCTTGGGCAGCAGGAAACCGGCGGTACACCGCCGGTTTCCCGTATCTGACCACGGCTGTACCGCCGCGGTCAGAATGCCATGGGAGCACCCCCAGCCTGTTGGCGGTGCTCCCGCGATCGTTGGCCCTGGCGGTCCATGACCGCCAGGGTCAGAATGACCCCCTTAGTTATGCCTCAATTTTATCTCCACTTGGTCTTGACATTTCACACGTGCACGTCCTTCGCACCTATGCACAGCTGTTCTTTAAGGCTATTAACGCACAATACCACCTTCCTCATTGTCATTATGTCAGCATCCTGTATAAATGAACTGCAGACACTTTTGATCCACCCCAATACACCATCTTCTTTCCAGACAAACCAATACTAATGATTAGGGCGGCCTTCCTACCAAAAGTCATGATTCCTGCTCGGTTCTGCAGGACTTTATGGTTTGAGTCAACTCTCAGACCCTCCACCTCACAAAGTAATTGCTATGCTGTTTACTCTAAAGGTGATGAATCTGCAGTTAGAAATATCCATCAGAAGTTACTTACCTTCAGTAACGCTCTTTTTGGTGGATATTTTATTAAACCGCTGAATCGCACATCTGCGTTCTGTGGAGTGGCTTCTTTACCATCTAAAAAGGTCCCAAGTTAGGAATCAGAAGACTGCCTCAGACAATTTGTTCTTCCCTCCACCTCTGTGGTCGTGGATAGAGAAAGATACAAGAAACTGACATCAGCTCTCACAGGTGGTGTTTACATACAGCTCTGGTCTGTCACTTATGGGATAGTATGGAGTCATCGCAGATCCACCCAGCACCATCTACAGAGATGTGGGAGCACCTCTGGAAGAATTCTTCACATCCAGGTTAGCACCTATGAACCTTCTGCCATTTGAGTGGATGTTTTACTTTTGATTGGACGTGTGGTGTGATACTACCAATGACTACGGAGGTGTACGCTTTAGTGTGAGCATTCTGTAGCTATTGCAAAGCATTTTTACCCTCCCACCTCATCCTTCAAATGACCTTCCCTCCTATTGAAGGTGAATGACCCTTTCCTTTACCCACATGATTGCATCTTCAGCTCTCATTTTGTGATATGGTAACGTTGAAGCACTCCAGTGACATACTTGGAGAATCATTCTCACACCAAGCCGTGACAGAAATATTACAGGCAAGGCACGGTAAGAAATATTTACATGATAAACTGAATTAGAAATAATGTTCGTAACAGATATGATTTCAAATAATGATCGTATCAAGCACAGTTAGTAAAAAAAAACATATTCAACATCAGCCCGTATAACGATCATACCAGATAGATGTTTAATTAATCACCACATATTCAAAATTAATTTAAAAATCTGAAAATTAAGTGTTGACTGTCTCAGTTATGGTATGAAATTGTCAGGGATGGCTCCTCCATTAGGGCGGAGGAGCGTTCGGGCCGGCCAAACACACATGAGCTGTAGGCTCTCGCCAGCTCAGCAACACAGTTGCCACGCTGGAGAGAGCATGCACAGGCTTCCTGTCTGCTTGGAAGTGCCCTGGATGGGCCGGAACAGAAGCCAAAAAGTCTTGGGAGAACTTGTGCCAGTGGCTCACAGAAGGTTTTATGAGTTAAGGCTTTAAATTCCTCTGGTGCAGGAGATCTGCCCAGTTTTTTTCCTGTGCTTGACAGTAATGACAACTTGTAAGCCTCTTGGAGTCATCTAGGATCCTGACCTGATGCGTTATTTTCTTGCCTTGATAGCCGGGAGTATATTATTCAACATTTGGTTTCTCCTTGTACAGCTGCAGGTAGAAGGCTATTGATTTTGATTTTGGGCCTCTCACCCTGTAGCACAACAATCAACTCTATTACCCGACCCCCTGGCACAAAGGATATCAGTAGTGGCTAATTGCCCAACTAATCAGGCAAGCTGTTCATCCTGATCAAAATCATCATCTGTCACTTCTCCATGAGCTGAGCTGCTGAGCTCTCTTTCCTACCTTATCGTCTCTGTTTTTGCCTTTGGAATGTCTTTAGGAGAATATCATCCTCTTCTTCCCCGGTGCGCTCTCTGCCATGTTGTTTGTTTCTCCCATTCATTTGATTATCTTACTGCTCTTGGTCACTTTCACCCAAGTGTAGGTGCAGGAGCTTTGGTGCTTCTTCCAAGTAGCACGCTGACCGCTTCATTCCTTCCCACATGAAAAACAGGTGGAATGGGTGGCCCCATTGATAACTCAGCACATTCTTATAGAAAGTCAATTATAGGCTTAAAGTTTCTTCTTCTCAGTGTTGAGGCCACCAAGTGGTGATATAATTGCACTGTGATCTTCAAAGCGTACCTTGTCTTTGGTTCTTGCCAGTGTCATTATCTCCTGTTTCTTTTTATAGAAGTTCACCCTCATCAGGATGTAAGGCCAAGCCTCTCCCCGTGGTTCCACCCCCTTACCTCCATCTTCTACAGCGACAAATAACCTCTGATGTCCAGGTAGCATGCCAGGTCCCCCTCCCCAATTGACTTCTCCAGTGATGTTGAAATGCACATGATGACTACAGGGAATAGATTGGAAAGCCTTGTACCAGGAAGCGTACCTCCCCACTCAGTTTCTATTTTTTAATGTACAAAAACATATACCTGATGTATAGATGTCCAAATCTACCTGAAGTCTAGTCAGCCTTAACTCCCCAATGGGAGGAGGTTTGGGGTGAACCTCATCATCTGTCTCCTTGCTGTTTGGTGGTGGGAAGGCAGACAGCTGTGGCTCAATCTGGAAGAGAGCCACCCCTTAAGTAACAAATACCTAGTGGTCCAATGGTGCTTTCAGGTCTTCCTCTCGAGGTGGCTGAAAGGCTAGTACCACTGAAAAGGGGAAACTTACCACAGGGAATGATCCCCAAACAGGCATCCTCCACTGGACCACTAATGTTTTTTGTAGGGAGGCATCAAGCAGTACCAACATTTCAGGCCCTCTGGGAAGGGGTGGAGGTGAAGGTGTGTGTGGGGGGGGAGGTGTTGCAGGGTTAACTCCCTATTTTCCCGCCTTAACTAAGGTAATAGCTACACTCAACCACTAGACAGTTGCTTATTGGGTGGGAGCACCCGGCACCCCCATCTTGGTTGGACGACACTCCTACCCGTGATGGATAACAGACAGCAATGCACGTCAATGGATGCAAACAATATTCCTTGTATTGCCTTGATCGGCCATGAGTAAGTCTGGGTACATGATCACAGGAGGACGACAATGGTGGTCAGGTCAGTACCAAGCAAGGTAGCGACTTTGGTGAAGCCAGCAGAGACACTGCATACAGTTATCACTCATTTGCTGTCTCTGCCTTTCTTTCCCAAGGTATAAGGAACAAAGAATTGTCTGTGTTTCTCAGTGCTTAGCGTTTATTTGGTGTAAAGTATAGTTATAAGGTATTACTCATGCATGACAGTTTCTGTTTCACACTCTTTTCCACAGAGAGTGCTCCAAGACGACATAAACTCACCAGGCACCCACCAGGGTAGGGCACCCTACACAAACTACTCCAAGAGCTGATTGCCTCATATATATCTACTTACCCCTGGCAAGCCTCTGAATCAAAGCAACAGTTTAAGGCCCATATTTATACTTGTATATATGCGTCGGCGCAGTTTTGCGTAAAAAATGTTACCACCGGCTAAAGCCATTTCTTTGCGCCGCTTGGTGTCAAATTTATACTTTGACGCACTGCAGCGCAAACCACTGGTGTGAGTAATTTATTTTTACTCAAACCAATGCGTCACGTCGTAAAGAAAAACAACTTTAACGTGGCGAAAATTACTTTGATCCGGTATACAACGTCGCAAACCGGATACGCGCATATTTTTGACGCAATAGCGTCAAAAAGCGGCACAAACACTGCAAAATGTGCTAAGGAGAGCCAAAATGGATCCCAAATGCTTGCACAGACCCCAGGAAGATGACAACAGACCAGGAACTAGCCAGGAGGACCCACAGAAGACCCAGGACAGGGAGAAGAAGAAAAGAAAGTGTTGCTTCAGTGCAGAGAAGCAGGAAATTCTGATGAAAGAGGTGACGGAACACCAGCATCAACTGTTTGTCACCTCAAAGTTGCCAATCAGTAGGAGAGAGGCAATATGGCAACAAATTGTTGACAAGATAAACAGGGTGGCAGAAGTACGGAGAACAGTCATCGAGTGGAAGAAACACTGGCATGACTGCAAGCGCAGGACCAAGGAAAAGATGGCCCGGAATAGGAAGGCAGCACTGCAGACTGGAGGCGGGAGTCCAGCACCGCAGGAGGTCCTGGACCACATGGAGGAGATGGTGGCAGTTGTCATCCCTGAGGAGATCGTCACAGGGATTCAAGGACAGGTCAGCGCAGACTACCAGGAGACAACACAGATGCAGGGTAAGTTGCATGGGGAATTAAAATGCACAAATGTTAAGTGCAAGCAGGGGGGACATACCTACTACACAATGCATGTAATTCATGATAATCAGGGAGTGGCATAGGTAAAGGGGCACTGCACGAGGGCATGGCCCGTTCAGAGGAAACCTGGGGCACAGTACTACACTACACCAACAACCTTTGCCTGGGGGTATGCTGCCATGCCAAGGATGTTGGAAAGGTAAAGCCAGTCCAGGAGGGTAGGGTACAACGTAAAACTGGCCTGCTGTCACACGTCAGCTGGTATTCTCCCTACCAGAACTAGGGTTCAATTAACAGTCTCAGGCCATATCTGCAAGTGGAATTTAATATTGACAACAGTTGCCACTACCACCTCTGCTGTGTGGGCAGGTCAAGTAGCTAATGGCAGTAACGTCACCATGGATCAAACACACCCAAATTAGAGGGTTCACAATGGCAACTTTATCAATCCCCTGTAATCAATAAAAAAATTCTAATCCTGTCAAATGCGATTGTCCATAGTTGGTATAAACATCAGCCATTGTCATAAACATTATGAGGTACACAGCACTAATGTCATACCCATGCAGCATATGTCAGGGTCCACCCTGTGCCTGTGTCACAGTAGCTCCAGTGACACCATGCAGCATCCCAAATGTCATACTGGTCAGACAACAGCATTGAGGGGGAGGACATATGTCACCGGCTAGTGAAATTCACCCTCACAGTCAGAAGAGGAAATGGAACACTGCTAGGACCATCAGTGCAATCCAATGTAGCACACATTCCCCAACATCAACATTACACACTACCAATGCTGACATATGCAGTGTGCCATGCCAATGCTATACATAGTATATGCTAGGCCTCAGCAACATATAGCTGGATGTGATATATCTGAGACTGCCTCAGTTCCAGATTGTGAAGTGTGGTGCAAGTGCCATCAGAACAACCGCAGCCAGTGCAAGGCCTCACCATGAGAATGGAAGTAGACGGAGGGTTGAGTAGGACAAGAAGGTGGCAATTGACAATTTGGCCAGAACCAACACCTAGAGGATGTGATGCTGACAAGTCCCCAAACTGACCACAATACATGTGACATGCAGGTGGGGCATAGGCCATGGGAGAATGCTAATATGAAAGACAGGAGTAATGAACAGGAACCAAGATCACAATGTGCAACAAATAGGAAGGCAGGCACGTCACATTACAAATCCCACAACACACACACACTAATTGTACAATATCTCATTGAAGAGGACGATGGCTCTCCTGGGGATATGCCTGTCCTGGAATTCCCTGATGACATGGATGACGAGCTGACAAACATCAGCCAGCAGACCCTCCAAGATGTCCTTAGGACCCTCCAGACCCCACCTTCAGTCGCAAGGAGGAGCACAGATACAGCAGCCATTACAGAGGACCCACCCACCACCCCAATTGTACGACCAGCCAGCTCCAACCCAGCTGAGTACTCTGACGACACTGGCACCAGCTTTGATAGAACTGTAGTTGGAGTACAGCGGGAGCTGGCCAAGGAGGTGCGGGTGGGGATGGAAAATATGGCAGCCAGCCTAGAGGGGGTGCGTTTGTGCATGATGTCAACTGCAGAGCAGGCAGCAGCCATGCAAGGGCGAACATCAATCTTGCAGGAACTAGAAAAAAGTGTGAAGGAAATCAGCACAGCTGTAAGAGAGTTGACACAACACCTCCAACAACAAACTTTTCAACGCGTGCACGAATGCAATATTGACCCCCTCATGGCCGACCTGGCTGCCTACCACAGTGATGTGGCTGCTATTCTTAAGAACCAGCAGCTCTTCCTTGCTGCAGTACTGCCCTTAATAGCCCCACAGGTGGCTGCTACCAGGATGTCTGGCTCCACGTCTTCAAACACTGAGGTGTGTGTTGCCCCTTCACAACCACCACCACCACGGGCAGAGGAGACAACACACACATCAGAAGATGAAGACGTGGAACAGATCACCTTCACCCATAAGAGTACCCAGTAGCACTAGTCCCTGCCACCTGTCCACTTATAAACAAGGTCCTGTGCTTTGTAATATGTCAGTCTTGCAACAGCTGCTCACAAGCTCTGTTCTCCAGCCTGCTGTTTATCTTGTCACCCTGCCCTGTGATTGTCTCTCACTAACCCATTGGCAAATCCTGTCCCTCTGCACTGTCTGACACTTCACCCCAGCATGTCCAATGGCATGTTCTTTTGCACTTGTGTAGGATTACAATGGAAGGTGTCGCACTAATGGACTCACAATCATGGACAATGTACATATAGCACTACAGCACTTTAAAATAAATAGCACTTACACAACAACTTTGTCTCTGTGTAATGTGACACATCAACCGTGATGGAGATCAGTGATGTTTACCTCAGGTCAATGATTATAGAATGTCAATACAACTGCCCTGAAAGAATGTGGGCTGATAACTATGCACTGTGATCTGGATTGTACCGTCATCTGCCCTTCCTGAGGGTTAATTATGAGGGAAATAGAAACTATACAGTATAATGATGTGTTGGACAGAATAACGCTTCCTCAAGGGATGTCTAAGCCAAATATTATTGCCTTCAACTTTTTCTTCAAGCCAATCTTTATGTATGTGACATTTGACCCAAATTTGTCCTAACACACACCATACAGCATGAATGGATGTGTATGAGTGTACGTACAAATATGTAACCTGGCTGAACAATCTAACAAATGATAGGTGTGAGCTATGTATACCATACTACATGAGATCACACTACCACTCACCTTATAAGGCTTCACTTGCACATCAGGCTGCAGGCAGACTTAACACAGTGTCCTCAATACCAAATCTGATCCCAAAGTATGTGAGATTGAAAACATACATCAAACATTAACAACACTTTGGAATCCATAGTAACCTTGAGTGGTGGGTGCAATGGATGGCAGATTCTTACCAAAGTAGCTCTGGTGTAGCTGCCAATGTAACAGCTCAATTGGGATTTGGTTGCAGGATGGGACACAAATGCAAATACTAAAAAAACATTGTTCACCAATGCCAAGGCCCTGATCCCCAAGCATGTGACACATACTGTAAAGGATAACCTAAATATTTATTTAACAGTAAAAAAGGAAGCTAAAACCTGGGGAAACACCTTACCTAACCTAACCTATCCTAACTACACATTACCCACAACAGGCCCTAACTAACCTAAGCTAAACTTACTTATCACATTTAACAAAGCGATCTAAACATCAACCCCCACGCCCTTTATAAGACGGGACACATGGAGGACAACATATACTAAGCTAAACACATGCTATCTTATACTAAACAAATATATATTTTTGGGGATTTTTATATTTTATATATATATATATATATATATATATATATATATATATATATATATATTTTTTTTTTTTTTTTTTTAAACACCAAAACCCCAACATCTTCCACTACCCACCCACCCACACACATAGTAAAAAACAGATATTAAAAGTATCATACCTCCACCCCCCCACCCTCTACTACTAACTAAACTAACAGCCTATTCTAACCTAACACTAAGCCCCCTAAACCCACTAATTGAAAGAACCAGGAAAGAGGAGGGAGGGGAGGGAATCATGGCTGAGGGTAAATTGTTTACAAGTTCGCCCTCCGCAGGGTCTTCTTTGTGGCACGCACCCTCCTATTAACTTGTGCCACCTCCTGCTGCAGCCTGTTCATTTTCCTCAACATACGTTCAATGTCACGTTGCATCTGTTGAAAGTCTGCAGGGTCAATGACTGCAGCAGGGGTGGTCTGGGTGCCAGTTGAAGATGTATGTCCCATTTTTGGTGCCATGCGTGTAGGAGAAGGTGCAGGTGGTGCTGTGATAGGTCCGGGAGCAGTGGAGATTGACGGTCCTGCAATGGTGCTGGCTATGGTTGGTGCCACCTGGGTGGTAGTGGTGGTGCTGGTGGTGGTGGCTGTGGTGGACACCGAAAGGCCCCCTTGGGCAAATGCCCTCCACACTCCGGAGGCTCTTTCATGGCGATAACGCCGTGCCATGTTGCGGAACCCAGACTCCACATCCAGAATGTGGCAGTAACGCATCGCCCCGTGCTGAAACTCCTGAATCTGGATGGGATACACATTGGCTGCTGTTAAAAAAAAGATAAAACCAAGCATTAGGTACTTTATTGTGTGATATGGCTCCTGAAGTAAAACAGACAATACATCTAATGTACCAGAAACAGGCCATATCATCATACAGATCACAGATTGTCCCTGAGGAAGTACATGCCAACGCAGCCTACACATGTCCTATCTAACTGCACAGCAATGCTCTAAAAGATGAGTAACAACTGACCTATGCATCATAGTTCAGCCATTTGTCACGTAAAAAATGCTGCAAGTCCTCCACATGTGACAGGCCAACTAATGACTAACTTCTGGATGACAATCAAGGGCCACAAGATCTGTGGTTTGTAAATGGAATTGCCACGATAGAATCCAGTTGCTAATCATGAGTGGGTATCCTAGTTTTGGACAAGTGATTTACAAATTTACATGTCTATGTACTAAATTGGATCATCAGTCCTAGGTACACATCTCATAACCCTACGCCTGTGCCTGGGGGGAGGAGGGGGGGTGGACAAGCAACAAATACTTTCCAACATCTAGGACACCCAGGAAGCTTTGGACAGCTGTACATGGGTTTTGGCAGTCCACCACAGGTAAGGAGGATGTCCAACTAGGATACACCCAAACCTTGGACAATCCCATCCACATTTATGTTTGTAAATCTAGACAATTGTCAACATAATTTCATACCAGTAATAATTGACTTACAATAAGCAGATAGATGCAAGCACACATCTGGCCATGATCTGCATGCACACCTATGACATTGTACTCAAGTGCCACATACAGGTAACACAACATGTGGAGCTACATGCTGCTAGGAAGTCAAACATACAGTCAAACATGTTCATTAGTGAACAGGGAGGCTCAAGTATGTGGGTAAGACTTTTGCATCCCTATTCTGTGAGATTCAGAGTCTGACTTGCTGACTAAGTCATAAATATGGTCCTCTGCTAAATTTTCTTAGTAAACGTTTTATCAACAAATGTCACCATATTCACATGACCATGCCTACAGGACTGCACGACAATCCCAAAATATGACTATACGCTAATGATTGTCCAACTCAAAGATGGGGAAAAAAATGATACTCCACTCACGTAACATATCCGATCATTTACCAGCGCATCATACCTTGCTATGTGTCCAACACACAGGAGTCAATCACACAACAGCAGCAAACACAACACAGAACAGAAATATCAACACTTACTGGAGATGTCTGGGTCCGCAAATCGAGCCACCTCTACGATTGTGTAGGGGGCAGGTCCACCTGCAAAGCATGGAAGGGAGACATGTGCTCAATGTATGTGCACTGTACAACACTTCCAAATACAATTACTGTGTGTAAGATTACATCTGAAAGTCCAGCCTCTCAGACATGATGATACTGCAACCAACATACTACTGCAAACATGTACAGACTCGGTCACTCCAGTGAGTGATACACACATATCTGCACACATGCAGTGGCCCTAACTATCATGTAGTGGCAAACATGCTCCATCCATTGTTTGCAGATTCATTTATGGAGTGTACTCCTCTCATCATTTGTAGTAATGAGAGACATGCAAAGCCACTTTCCTGGAGCACTGCAATTCCAGTCACTCAGGTATTGTGGCTTGGGCATCAAAGGTCAATCCTTTACTGTGTGACGCACCTTTGGGTTGAATTAAGGTCATGATTTATCATGCTTTCTATGGTCCCTTATATGTAGGGCCTGTGTTGTGTCTAGGTTACATATGCTACATTAACAGGGTACCCTGAGCCACATATCCTGTGCATTATTTGGTGACAGTTTGAGGCTAGCCATGGATTGATGAGATTTCATATTTGGATACAACAAGGAGATTTATGTTGACAGCGTATATTGTATTCATCCATGACAGACTGCATTGGCACAGGTGTAGTCATTGCACCTGAAATGTGTCTCTCATTGCCCTGTGTCCCCAATATGGGTTTCGGAAATCACAGATGAGCCACATTCATCATCTTACATTTGCCAATTTGGTTGATCAGCGGATATATAGCAAACTGACACTGTGATATTATTAATACATGGTTTAGCAAATGTACCAGTGTCTCAATCATGATGATGTAGGTTTCAATTTTTATGTACCTTCGGAATGAAAGCAGCCACAGGAATGCTGGTCTACTGATCTTAGCATACACCCATGTCAGTGATAGCCTCCATACTGGGAGGTTAGTTATTAAACATATGCTGCACTTGATCAGCATGGGTGTGCCAAACTAAACTAGCTAAGCATTAGTCAACTTTATAGGTATGATGGAATTGGACAGTGGTCCCTTGCATGACAGCATGCACTTAATTCACTGTGATTATGTATTCCCCAACATCAGGTATCCCATGATGACCCCATAACTTATGAAAAGTACATGGCAATAGAGTAACACAGATGGCAAATGCATTAGCTCGGGCCAGCTATTGTGATTAAGACCAATGTAAAACGCACAGGTACAATGAACAGAGGGCCATAGATAGTTGTTACCCCTCAATTTGTATCATTTGCTTCAATTTATGTGCCACAGTTACGGTAAGTTGCACCAAACATTTTGATATGAACCCGTGTGCATTACTTTTGGCAGCCATCCCTAATTTAAATGCGGCACAACCAAGTCGAACTATCAGCCTAAGATGTTATCTGAGGTCAGAAATAACTTGTTACGTATTTGTCAGAATCCAGTTCAGACATGTATCAGAAATAATTGTGGGACACATTATTTCTTGAAAATATCTGGATTAAAAATGTGTCTTTCCTGGTACACTCACAGACCATACCTAAAACATATGTTAGAGCCACATTTGCATCATTGATTGATGTGAAGGCAGCACTAATTTACAGGCTCCAGTTGTGTTATGTAAGTTAGTGCAGCTGTTGCGTCAACTAATGACGGTAATGTGTAGGAATGATTGTATAACTCACGGCAACTGTATGTTTAACTTGCATTCCACATGTCCAAAAACATTGCCTGCAGCATATGAACAAATCTGCTACTGTCACTACAGAGCATTTAAATGTGCACATTACTCTGAATGGTACTCATCAACAGGGCCACCAATCACAATCCCCAGGTGGTCCAACAGGTCTTGCTCCCTGGCAACCAGGTCAGCCCAACAGTGTTTTAGCTGGTGGTCGTTGTGCGGTGTGTTGTATATTCTTTTAAGATGATACAGGACCTTTGCCCACCGGAGCCTCCTTGCCTCTGTGTGATACCCCTGTATCACACAGCCACCTGCTTCAATCATTAATGGGAGCAAGTGGCACAGCAGCCAAATAAATCCCCCCAGCTCCTCCTGTCCCATCCTACCAAGATGTGGCCTACCCAACATGCTTGTAAAAAAAGAAGTAATTAAGGGGTACAGAGGATAATGAAGGGAAAGGAGGAGAGGGAAATGAAAACTAATTAACAGTAAAACAGCCCAACTATCCCAAACTAACACTACCCACAACAGACTCCCAACAGTACAAAGACAAAATTAGACACCAAAAGTGACAAAAATACACTTACACAGGATAACACAGACACTTAGGAAACACCAAAAGACAATATAAAGAGCACACAGGAGACAAATTCACAATATGCACAGAGAGACAAGTCCAAACACAGCCACACAGTCAAGAAAGACCTTACTGAGATACACTGTTTGCACCTCCATTGTGCATTCCCGTCTATGGGCACATGTGGCAGATCATACTACTGCGGACCATGATCCTCTAGTTGTTGTACTGGATTTGCACTCTTCACTGACCCAATAGATGGCCAAACGTGTGAATTACAAATTGGTATTACCCAGTTTGAGCATGGTGTGCATCAACAGAGGATAGCAAGGCTAAGTAACTCAATACAATAACTCATTGCCTGTGCGTCAATGTGTGTGAATTGGCTCTTACTAATATAGTTGTCCACTGCATGAACATCACAAGACGTGTTTTCTTAAATGTGCTTGTATGCATGTGTTCTCAATGTGGCCAACCATCAGATGCTATTCAGTGTGGAAATGAGAAAGGAAATGTGTTTGTCATACACATAGCAACAAATGGTGTGTGAACTTCCCAGGTTTTTTGGGACATAAGCATCTCCAATGACAAACCATACACAGGATAGATAGAAGACGGTTGATCATGGCAAGCTTCCAAGACTAGGGCATCACATGTCCTGGAATGTTGGATACCACTTCCTGGGTACTTGTTTGTATACTACCTATGAGTCAGGCATTGGAAAATGCTCTGTGGATATGGTGTTTGTGACACCGAGTCCCAAAAACAATCCACAAATGTAATGTCACGCCACAGTTTGAGTCATATAAATGACCTATGTTTCTCCTGTGGCAGTGGAGGACCAGCACACCAAGCAGCACGTGTGCACATATTTCCAGTGGTTAATTGCACAAAGGTGTCCAGTTCAAGTGGGTGGGCCAATGTTTAGCCTGTATCATTATTGGGGTCCATGTTGTCACAGTTACGTGTAGGTCTACTCATGAGTCTGTAGAGCCATTTCCTGCATTAACAAAGTAACCTTCACAACTGAACTGAACGAAAGCCAAAGAGGAATAGAAAACATACATGGAGATAGTCCAGCTATGGCACTGCAGAGGTTTTATGAGACTGACAACAGGGCAACCTTGGTGTCCTCACAAAGTTAAAGAATCAGTAATTTTAAACCGGCAGGTTTCCTCACAACATTTGTACACAGGGTGGCCTCTAAAATTCCCACTGCATCCGGGAACATCAGTGCCTCTGTGCTGATTAATCTCACAGCTATCCCCATGCAAGTCACATCAATATGTTGAAGGCAATGTGAATCAGTGTGTGGACTGTCAGGGTACAAACATGTGTTGACATTTCATGCACATTAGCAAACGTTGTTTGTTGTGCTGGAGGTACCATACCCAATCCATGCATACAGCCATGGTACACTGTCACTATTTGTTGCTCATGCATAGATGAAACCCAGACAAGGGACAGGACATGATTAGGCTATTTGAAGACAAGTTCCACCCCATGATACGATAAGTAAACTGATTACGCTATACAACGTATTTGAGTATTCATTGTAGACCTACCTGACACAATACCCCAGGAGGAGAGTGAGGGCATGAAAAGCAACTATGATACAAAGGTAGCCAAAGGGAAGCTTTGTGGTAACTCAAAGATAGGAACCAGTCAGGCTAACAGGATGCAGGGTCAATCAGGAACAAAAATTAACAAGGCAAATACACAGTGAGCAGATTGATACTGGTCAAAGCTGGAACAACACTGTGGAAAATGAAAATTTGATTTGTCCTGTGTGTTGCAACGTAACACAATAACCCAATGCCTGTGTTACCTAAGTGATTTATACGGCAATGCATAACAGTGATATACATATAATGGCAGTTTCTATGCTGTTCCAGGCAGCTGCAAGGGCAGTGCATGTTAAATGACTGGTCTGCATGGAGGTGCACACAGGTGTGTGCAGCTTCAGTCTCTCACAAGTCCTGTAGGTGAGAATCAAGTTCAAAGGGCCAACAGTACCTTTCACATGGGAAACAATGGACAGGTGATTACAGGTCCTACAGACTAGAAGGCAGTGCATTATTCAACCTTAAGTCCATGCAGACAGAAGAACAATGACTATGGCATACCATGCTAAAGAGGGAAGCACACTGGAGTCAGAATGTGAGTATGGGTGTGTGTAGATGAGGGATTATCTGGGTTCACATATTCCATTTCCAGGGCCCCCTGAAGAAGGGTGGGGTGAGACAGAGAACATGGCAGTGACAGGATTTATGACCTGGGATGGCATGTGCAGGGGATGTCTTGTGAGCAATGCTAGTCATACCTGGGGCACTTGTGCTATCCATTTGCTGCTTATATGGATTTCTTGTCAAACATACTCCTTGCAAAGATTGCTGATGTCACACTGCTGTCAAGGGTCTGGTTATACCTTCTTGTTACCAATGCTATAGCACATCCACTGCTTCATGCATGAGGCATTTTTTTCTTAGTGAATGATGGTGTCTTAGTTGTGTGCCATATGCTGCAATGAACCATGTTGCCAACATGTATGTGTGAAATAGCTGTGGTCCTCTGCTATTGCCCTTCAAATGTGAAATGGACAGGATATATGTCATTTACAGTGTGTGTGAAGTTGGGTATACATTCATACCCATCAAATGTGATGTGGATTTTTCAGTATCCTAATAAGTATTTCTGCAATGCTCCATGAGGCTACACTCTGATTATGATTCTTAGGAATAATGTGATGCAAAAACGATTACCCAGACCATGATATAGTGATTAGAATAGGTGTTTATTGACATAAGACAGTGGTGATGGTGAGTAGAGTTAAAAGAAGTTTTGGAAAATGTGTTGTCTCCAACGCAATCCTGCAGCTGTGTTTGGATGGTCCCTCTCATGTTGATGGACAACGTCCTCCTCTTCCTTCTCTTCAGGCTTTTGTGGGTCGGGTTCATAGAGGGGAATGTTCCTCCTTACACAAATGTTGTGCAGGATGGCACAGGTCAAAATGATCTTGCAGACCATTTCTGGTGAGTATAGGAGGCTGCCTCCGGTGATGTCGAGGCACCTGAATGTTGACTTCAGGATGCCAAAGGTCCTCTCAACTATGTTGCGTGTCCTCCGATGTGCCTCATTATAGGCATGTTCTGATGCTGTGCTTGGGTTTACAAATGGGGTCATGATCCATGGCTGGATCCCATACCCCTGATTAGCTGAAAGAGAAAATGAGTGAGAAAATGTTGATGTTGCTAGCACCATAATTATCACTTTGCATGGTAGTTGTTCTCTTGTGTTGTCTGTGACTCATCTCTGTTTGTGTTATTGTGTGGAATCCTAGGCTTCTAGGATGGACCATCAACATTGGATTGTTTCATTATCTGAACTGGTGTTTGTCTGATTGACCGGATGTCTGCAGTATTTTTGTAGAGTTGCAGTACATTGTGCACTCCCTTGCATTATGTCATGTGAAAGAGGTGTCCATGTGTCTTAACTGGGGGTGACATGATACTTCCCTACACAGAATCAGTTCCACAGTGGTGGTAACACGGTTGCATCTACTGTATATGGCCTGGACATCCCATCCAATTTAACATATGCAATAGAATTAGTTAAACATCAGTGAGACCCTTTGGTTTGGCAAGGTGACAATGTACAATACATTTCCATAAGTTGTCAGCACTGACGTGTTGACAATTGACTATGCACAAATATCCCATGTGTGACAAGTTCTCTGCAGACCTATTTCTCTGCCCTTGCCGAGTTGACTCAGGTTCAAACATGTACCTATACCATTGAACCTGTTCTAGTTCAGCTGGCTAACTTTGTTGTGAGGTTGTCGTTTACAGTGTCAGAAGGTCCATATGCCTGTACATCTGTTGTGTATATGTGTAATTGTCTCAAACCACATGTGTAGGAATGTCCACTTTCAATATTGTCACATGAATATGTGTTCTTCGCACAGTCCACTTGCTTATTGGTACTGGGCAATGTCAGAGCAGGAGTGATGTGAGATATTGTTACAGCCTCATTGATTCCAGGTCACCTTCATTGTAGTCATCATCATCATGCTATGTGTCTCATGGTGTTTGACCTGCAGCAAAATACATTGCACACACCTTACACAGTACTTATTGGTTGGAAGGGTGTTTGATTGAGTGTTATTGATGTGATATTGAAAGATTAATCTTCCAAGTTGTACTGCCAGTTAAGGCCATGTCATTGTCATTGTGTTGTTTTTAAATTGTTCCCTTGTGTCTGTGGACTGGCATCTGTAGTTATTTGCATTTGTCATTTGTCCATAGGTGTGTATCCCATTGGGTGAGGATATCAAACATGCCTAGCGGTGTCTTCCTGGCCACGTGTCAATGTAGTGGTGTATGTGTTGTTTGTCCTAGAGGGTTGCCGTGCAGTGTGCATATAACTGGGTTTCTGTACTTACCAACAAGTAGGCCATTTCCATATCGTCCATCCTGGAACTGTTGATTGATGGTACAGTGGCAGAAGATGAATGAATCATGTACACTCCCAGGATACTTTGCCACAATGTTGGTGATCAAACCCCGGTGATCGACAATGGCCTGCACATTGATGGAGTGTGTGTGCTTCCTGTTGCGGTATAGATGCTTGGTTGTAGCAGGTGGCACAATGCGTACATGTGTGCAGTCAATGACACCAAGCACGTGTGGGAAGCCATTGATTTGATAAAACACCAGTTTGGTCTCCTGCTGCTTCTGCTGTGTGTTGGGGAAGCTGATGTGGCGGGTTTGAGGGAGATTATGGCATCCAATACCTTAGGTAGGAAGGCAGAGAATGAGGGCTGTGAGATCCCGGCAACCAGGGCACCAGTGGTTTGAAAGGAGCCACTTGCCAACATGTGGAGTACAGCTAGCAGCTTGGTTTCTGGTATAATGGTGTGGGGTGTCTGCAAGCTGGGTGCCAACTGTGGCTCAATGTTGTGCAGCAGCTGCTGAATGGCTTGCCAGTTGAGTCTGTACCTCTGGATGATGTCTTGTTGCCGGAGTCCCAGAAGGGTTGTCCTGGTGCGGAATATGCTCTCCTGCCTTCTGCGTTGCTTTGGGGTCCCTGCTGGTGTTGTAGAAGCTGCTGTTGTTGGTCCTGTGAAAAGAACAGTTGATGGACGGAATGCAGAACAAATCAAACATTCACCCCCAGTCACAGATCTGGGTTTAATCCATTAGTTTTTTGTTGTTGCTCACTATGCCATTCCAGTTTGGACCCAGCCATATGCAAATCAGTCTTGACCCTGTGCCCCATGGGAACAGTCCAGCCCGAACTGCCAGACCAGGTCCTCCCTAGACCAGAAACAAGCATCCGGGGACCAGTTTCGGCGTATCACCCCTCTTCAGCCAGGCTAGCTTGAATCTGGTGGCATAGTGAGCACGGGACCCACTTGGGGCGACAAATGCAAAAAGAACAGTTGATGGACGGAATGCAGAACAAATCAAACATTCACCCCCAGTCACAGATCTGGGTTTAATCCATCAGTTTTTTTGCTCACCGTGCCATTTTCTTTTTACATCTTTTCTTTTTGCATTTGTCGCCCCGAGTGGGAAGGGTATGCCCAGACGTGCGTTCCGTGCTCACTGCGCCACTGGATGCAAGCAAGCCTAGCTGATGAAGGGTGATACCCTGAAACCGGTCCTAGGATGCTTGTTTCTGATCCAGGGAGGACCTAGCTTGGCAGTTCGGGCTGGACTGTTCCCATGAGGAACAGGGTCAAGACTGATTTGCATATGAATGGGTCCAACCTGGGGTGGCGTGGTGAGCAAAATAACTATGGATTAAACCCAGATCTTTGTGACTGGGGTGAATGTTTGATTTGCTCTGCATTCCGTCCATCATCTTTTCTTTTTGCAGTTGTTGGTCCTGTGCTCTGCGGCGGCGTGCATGCTGGATGAAAAGCACCTCCATGTCTTCCTTTTGGAGCTCTGCTGTTGCTTCTGTGTGTTTTCCTTAAGTATTGGTGTGTTTGCCCCATTTTAACACCTGCCCTGACCCAGGTGTTATTTTTTGACACAAAACGGGCTGTGCGTCATTTTCCGACTCCGCCTCCCCGCCATGTGGGACTTTTGCACGGTAGAATAAATATGGTGCACGGGTGTTTAAGTCATTTTTTGGACGGGAACGCCTACCTTGCATGTCATTAACGCAAGGAAGTTTCCCCCATCCAGAAAATGACGCACACAGCAGACTTTTGCCATTCGCGGGCTCGGGCGTCATTGTATAAATATGGTGCAAGGTTTGCGCCGAATGTGCGTCAAAAATTTTGACGCACATTCGGCACAGAGAGAGTATAAATATGCCCCTAAATATTTTAAACAGTGCTGCGTCAGAACTGATGGTGCTCTCGCGCCACCATCACCTCACGGCCTTTACTTGGTTACTGTAATAGGCCATGCTTCGAGTGGCACCCTGACTATTCCTCCCAGGTGCTGATCCTTTGCTAGTACCGCACTTTTTATATCTGGACAGTGAGCCCCTCATGAAGGTCAATTCACCAAAATACCAGTGATAGCAGAAGTGACATCACATGCCCTTTAATTTTCAGTTTTACTAATACACACATACACTCTCTCTCACATAAACACACAATCACCCTCAAGCACGCACACACCATGCATTTTAAAGTATTTCTTTTACTTAGCTGCCAGAGAAGGCCACATTCCAGCTAATTGTACTCCATTTTTTATTACACTAAAAATTAATAATGAGTCATTATTCACTATTAGTGTAATACAAAATTGAGAGAAAACAAAAAGAATGAAGTCCCAGGGCGAGCTGCCACTGTGTTCCTGGCACTTCTTTTGCCACCTCTGGGGTCAGCGGTGGCGAAGTCAGTGCCAGGGGTCGCAAGGAGCAAGCCAGAGGTCACAGCTGCGACCCCTAAATGAAGTCCATGGAGCCCTTCGCCTAAACTCTTGCTTACTTCCCTTTGATTTGCTTTCACTTCAGCTGTGCCAAAGCGAATGGAAGACCAGGTGGCGCCCATGTCAGGCGGTGAGGGATGACGCCCGATCCTAGGAGGGTCCTGTGAACAGCCTGATACTTCCTTTGCTGCTAGAATAGCGCCAGCCACACACTAGTCACGTGCTCCTCTGCGATTCAAAATGCTGACCTCCATATTTGCGTGAATGTCTCTAGTTGTCAATGCTTCTATGACCGCCTGACTATGAGGTGGTGATGCCCAGTGCTTGACGAGTCCAGGTAGCTCTGTGATATTCTTTTGTAAAAGAGGAAATAGCAGCCATTTGTATTTCTTTAGGAATCTACCTGGTGTCCAGAATCACGCTGAATTAAGTTAGTACCATCCCTGCTGCTGGACTAGATTCCTTCCAGGTATCAGGAAAATGTGTCTGACATGGTCTAGTTGGCAAAATCACATTGTCAGTGACCACGGTATGTTATTGTGGAAAGCATCATCATGGTATCTCTTTTTCGCAGGGTGAAGACTCCCGGCAAACATTCATGATTTCCAATCAGTTTTTCCTTTACAGCCAGGGAGCATTGTCAGTTGGGTTGTAGGGTTTTCCATATATTCTTACAGGAATGGCCATCATGGGTGCAGTGGCTTGTATTGGCACTTTCAATTACTAAACCGACAAGGTCTTCGGTCAAATTAGATTCCTGTGACTTTGTTAGGGTCTGGTCAGCCTGGCTCTGTAGTCCACCAGATGAACGCCTCTGGAAGGTACTCAATCATGGGTGAACAGTCCAGCGGGTGTTTTTTCGGTTCTTGGGGAGAGCTGTGTGGCTAGCCTCAAAATAGCTGAATCGTGATACTGGTAACCTACTTTCTCAATTACAACTGCAGATTCAAGTGCATTCAGCTCTTTCTCCATCTTGCCACAGGTATGGAAAGGAGTGCCCCAAGGCTGCAGCATCACACTCAGTACTTTCTTGGCAGTATGAAAGTGTCTTTCATTGAGGATGCCATCCACCTCCCACATTTGGTTCTCAGCATGAAGAGGAAAAGCTCCTGCCTCTCAGTCCGACGGCATCTTACAAGGCTGCCAGTCCAAATTTCTATAAGACATATTTCACGCGCTGTACTTTGCATATCAAAGTGCCAATGATGGCAATTAGTGATACCTTTCCATGTGCAAAGGGTATCTGGAGGCACCCTCACCCCCTTCCGACAATGGAACAATGATGCAAAATGTGATGCACTTGTACAGGGGATGGGGAGCGGCCCAAACCCGTTACAGCTGATTGGTCCGGGAGGGGCCCAACCCGTTACAGCTGATTGGTCTGGCCCTTAGGTGAACACTGAGCGTCTATAGCATTTCTTGTTGTTTTGTGTAATGGCGATACGCTGTTGGATATAAACATAAAACTGAGACAGCAAATGAAAATGATCAATAAAAAGATATACCAAAAAAAATCACACCCTGGCACCTAGGCTGGAATTTCTACGATGTCCAGATGTCTTCTGCATTCGAGCCCTAGACACAGAGGAGCAAGCCTTTATTTTGGTTCTCTGTTCCCTGTAGAAATTTTTCAGCTTTTGTTGAGTTTCCAGTGGTGGTTTAGTCAGGCTGTCTCTTCTGCAAACCTTGGTATCAACTCTTGGCATCCCACAATAAAAACATCTTGGGCCATATTTTCAAGAAAGAGATGCACCGCAGCAAGTCACCTTGCTGTGCTGCATGACAGGGAAAGGACAGGAATATGCCATAATTAAAAGAATATGGTGCATTCCTTCATTTTTCCTGCGCTGGCGCCGTTGTGAATGCTCGTTTTCAATTGTTTTGGCCGCTATAGCCCGACACTCTTGCCACGCTTGACTGATGAAGGTAACCGCTACTGTATTATTTGTATTGTTGGCTCTATTTAGCACCTGAGTTTGCATCAGGTTGATGCCACTTATGCCACGAGTAAGTTTTGGTAAAATTGATCCATACGCTATGCTTGAAGCGGTCACATTTGTTTCACACAAATACAATTTAGTACGTCACCAGGTGCTGCATACTAACTATCACGAGGACATACATTGTGGCCCATATTTATACTTTTTTAGCGCCGCATTTGCGTAGTTTTTTGACCCAAAATCGGCGCAAACCTACAAAATACCAAGGCCCATATTTATACTTTTTTAGCGCCACACTTGCGTCATTGTTCGACGCAAAAGCGGCGCAAACTTACAAAATACAATTGTATTTTGTAAGTTTGCGCCGCTATTGCATCAAAAAGTGACGCAAATGCGGCGCTAAAATAGTATAAATATGGGCCCAAGTGTATTTTGTAAGTTTGCGCCGATTTTGCGTCAAAAAGCGGCGCAAATGCGGCGCTAAAAAAGTATAAATATGGGCCTGTATGTTTTAGCACGCCCTGTGGTATTGAACAACCATGAGTGTCTTCAGCTTGTCTTTTACTTAGTGTTGGTGGCTGCATGAGACTATGGGGGTCATTACAACCCTGGCGGACGGTGTTAAAGCTGCGGTAATACCGCAAACAGGCGGCGAAAAAAAAAAAGGAATTATGACCGTGGCGGAAACCGCCAACAAAGACAGACACTTTAACACTCGGCGATACAGACAAGCAGCGCGGCGGTCACCGCCAACAGACAGGCGGAAGACAAAGTACCACCCACAGTATTACAACCCGCCAATCCGCCACCTTTTCCGGGGTGGATTCACTGTGGATAAAAACACGGCGGAAACAGCTCTTGCAATGGGAAAATGCTCACCTTAACACACTCCACGAGGAAGGAGGACACCATGGAGCCCGAACTACAAATACTCCCAGCCCTTGTCTTCCTGCTCGTCTGCGAACACCAGCAACTGCGGCGCCGAAGACAACGGTGAGTACTGCACCTACGACATAGGGGATGGGGGAGGCAAAAGTCAGGGACACACACACGCAAAACCCCGACCCCCACCCCTACCCTCGCACATTACAACACACACACCAATGCATTTCCAAACATCACAGTAACAACCCACAACCCCCCCGGAAGAATGCAAAGACAAAAGGAAATCAGTTCAAACATTGTAATGTATCAAAATACAGTTACCAAATATATACAGATATATATACACAATCAAAATATTATACATTACGAGAAGTAGTACAGGTATGCACATATCAATGTCCGTGCACCACTGGGCACAAAATGCATGGGCGAGGCCCACACTAGATACCTGTCCACAAACGGAGAGAACACTGCAGGGGCATCAGATAGAAATACAACAGGCACCTCAGGGGGAAGGGAAGGGGGGGGGCACCTCAGCCGGATGAGTGCACCACGCCAGATCCGCGACGGGGCTCCATACCCATTGATGTATCCTGGGGAGTGCAAAGCCACAGTCTCACAAGTCTCTACAGTGGGTGGTTTGCCCACTGTACCATCCTGGGGAGTGCAAAGCCACAGTCTCACAAGTCTCTGCAGTGGGTGGTTTGCCCACTGCTGTATCCTGGGGAGTGCAAAGCCACGGTCTCACAAGTCTCTACAGTGGGTGGTTTGCCCACTGTACAATCTTGGGGAGTGCAAAGCCACAGTGTCTCAAGTGGATAACAGTCTTCACTGGTTCTGGAGGAGGACTGGTGCCCAGAGTGCTTCATCCTGTTAAGGACAGACGGAGTGGATGCATGTCTCCACTGGTTCTGGAGGGGGAATGGTGCCCAGACTGCATCAGGCTCCCCGTGACGGTTCCTGTTCCGTCACTGTCCCAGCTGCACATGGGATAACGATGCTTGATGTGGCGGTTTTTTCCCTGTTCAGAGGTGCTTTGCCCTGTTCAGCGGTCTTCACCATGGCGGTCTGTTCCCTGTTCAGCGGTGCTTTGCCATGGCGGTCTCTGACCTGTTCAGCGGTGCTTTGCCCTGTTCAGTGGTCTTCACCATGGCGGTCTTTTCCCTGTTCAGCAGTGCTTTGCCATGGCGGTCTCTGACCTGTGCATTGGTGTGTGGCATGACGGTCCCTCATTGCCCAGCGGGCTGTGGCTGCCGGGGCCCTCCTGGGCACTGATTCTGGAGGTGGTCTCCTGACCAGTGACGATAGTGCTGCCCTCCTGGGCACTGACTCCGGCGGTGGGCTCCTGACCAGTGACGATAGTGCTGCCCTCCTGGGCAATGACTCTGGCGGTGGTCTCAGGACCAGTGACGACAGTGCTGGCAGTGGCGTCCCGGCCGCCAGGGAGGATGGCGCCCTTCTCTGCCGTGCTGCTCTTCCCAGACTGTGCAGACTTCCTCTGGCCCTTCACCACCTTTGGAGGAGTCACAGCTGACTCGGCACTCCCCCTGGGACCCTTGTGAGCAGGTTTTCCGCCAGGAGTCTTCACCCTGTCCCGTCCGCCAATTTCCAACTTGAGGTGCTTTACAGGGGGTGGACTGGCAGTGCTTTGGCTCCGTGTCACACTGGCTGCCCTGGTGACCGGTGCACTCCACACACGCACCACTCGTACTGGACTTTTTTTGGCTGAGGTGCTACTACGGGACCTATCAATTGGAGGTGTGGGGGTGGGGGCAAAGAGGTCAACGTTGCAGAGGAAGAGTTGCTGATGAAGACTGGGATGGGTAGCTGGAGGGGGTCTGGGAGTGGAGGAAGAGGAGGTGGTTGTAGGAGGTGTAACTTTAGGTGATTTGGGTGCAGGTGCAGGTACTGGAGCCTGTCGTGAGGTGGATGGATGTTGGGTGTGTGAGCGGCAGCGTTTGTGTACTTTGGGAGGGGGCGTCACAGACACACTGGGAGTGGACACAGGGGACGTGTAAATGGTAGTGGGGGTGGTGAGTGCAGGTGAGCGGGGTGCAGCTCTGGGTGTTCTGGTGCGAGTCCTAGTGCCTGTAGATGTAGTGCATGCAAGTGAGAGTGTGGACGAGACTGGGAGGGAGGAGGTAGACGACGAGGAGGGGGACACAGTGGAGGCAGTGGATGTTGCTGTGTCTGTATGTGGGTGATGCTTGTGTGAGTGCCTGTGGGTTGTGTGGTGCTTATGTTTGCCTGAGCTACTTGTGTGTGTTGAGGTGTATGCATGCTTGTCTGATGGTGTGCTTGGGATAGGCTGGGGTACAGGGGATTGGGTCTGGGTGGAGGAAGTTGGAGGGGGGAGGCTAGACACAGGGACAATGGCTGCCTTCAGTGCTGAGGCCAGAGATTGCAGGGTTCGATGAAGGGTAGCCTGACCAGAATGAATGCCCTCCAGGAATGCATTACTGTGTTGCAACTCCCTTTCTACACCCTGGATGGCATTCACAATGGTAGACTGCCCAACAGTGAGTGACCTGAGGAGGTCAATGGCCTCCTCACTGAGGGCAGCAGGGGTGACTGGGGCAGGGCCTGAGGTGCCTGGGGCGAAGGAGATGCCCACCCTCCTGGGTGAGAGGGCACGGGGCGAACGCTGAGGGGCTGCTGGGAGGGCGGTGCTGGTAGGGGAGGTGGCGGCTGTACCTGTAGAAGTGGGGGGCACAGATGGTGCCGCCACCACAACGGAGCTCCCATCGGCGGACGAGTCCGTGTCGCTGTTTGGTGATCCTGTGACCGACGTGAAGCTCCCCTCGCCCTCCGTCCCACTGGTGTATTCAGAGTCTGTGGTGTGGCCCTCCATGGCCATGTGGGATGCAGCTCCCTCGTGCTCCGGTGCCACTGTACCTCCGCCTGATGATGCTGATGCACAAAAGAACAGGGAGAGCAGAAAAAGTGGGGGGGACGACAGAAGAAAGACAGATTGAGTGCATGGCTTACCGCTACCGTTGGCGGACAATACAGACACAGCAGCCCCCTGCACTACGCCGTGCTCTTGCCCACTACAGATGCAATTTCTGGGATCTGGCCTACATGGCTATGATGGACATCTGCACACATAGATGCCACAGGGGCATGTATACCTATACTTGGCACTCTACTGAGGTGGGGTGGAGTGACACATGGCCTGCATTACGGAGGGGCCTAGCCTACGTAACTCGCCCTGGCCTAGGGAAACCACAGCCCTCTTCCCCCACCCAGACCCCTCCACTGCACGCAAAGTCCCCAGAATGAGAATGTATTCACTCCCTTGTGTCTGCTGTGATGCCCTCAAGCACCCATCCAACTCCGGGTAGGCCACCGCCAGGATCCGGAACATCAGGGGGGTCATGGTGCGACGGGCACCCCTCCCACGTTGGGAGGCCATCCCCAGCTGAGCCTCCGCCGTCTTCTTGCTCCAGCGGTGAATGTCCTCCCATCTTTTACGGCAGTGGGTGCCCCGTCTCTGGTGGACCCCCAGGGTCCGGACGTCCTTGGCAATGGCACACCAAATGTCCTTCTTCTGGTGGGCGCTGACCTACATGACATGCACAGGGGAAGAAGAGAAGTCATTAACAACTGCACCATCGATGTGAGTGGCCCCCTTCCCTACCCTTGCCATGTGGCACATGCATTCACACTCCTTGATGTTCCCTGAACTCTGTCCCCTTCCAACTCACATCCAGCCCTCTCCACCCAGGCATAGCCCATACAACGTGCTCCCTGTGTACTTACCTGTTGGTCTGGAGGACCGTAGAGTAGCGTGTACTGGGGGAGGACCCCGTCGACTAGCTTTTCCAACTCCTGAGCAGTGAAGGCAGGGGCCCTTTCCCCAGACGCAGCAGCCATTGTCTCTTCCAGACCGAGGTCACAGCAGCACTTGCAGTGTAGGTCCTCTCCTGTCGAAGAACAGGTATCGAGTGATTGAACAGATAGAAAATGGCGGTCACGTCCGCGGTGGTGCGTGTCATCACCACCGGCGCACTTCATCATTGGCTCCTGGGACCCATAGGGTCCAATGTTAACCAATGTAGCATTGCGCCGCGGTCTACGACCGCCTACTGCGACGGTGTACTACGCCAGCGCAGATACCTCACATCCCATTGTCCCAGTTTAGAGGTCAGGCAGCCGCCATTTCAGGGGCCCACATGGCTTCATTTACTACTGCGTCACACATACCTAGGCCTACACTCAACACACATACAGGAACTGTTTTGTGTTTTGTGTAGTGTTCTGTGTATCTGTGGGTACATACCTGGGAATTTGTTGACTCTGTGGTCGCTGTTCCTAGGCACCGTCAGCTGGGACATTTGAGAAGATGGCGGAATCCTCCGGTGTACCGACCGCTGGTGGACCTGTTGACAATGGAGGAGTGACATTTGATCATCACCTACAGGTTTGACCGTGCCACTATCCAGGAACTATGTACCCAGTTGGAGCCAGACCTGATGTCACCAATCCGCCATCCCACTGGAATCACCCCTGACGTGCAGGTGCTGTCAGTGCTCCATTCCCTTGCAAGTGGGTCTTTTCAGACAACAGTGGCCATGGCATCAGGGATGTCACAGCCTATGTTGTCCAACGTGTTGTCCAGAGTGTTGTCTGCCCTGCTGAAACACGTAAGGAGCTACATCATTTTCCCTCAGGTGGAGGATTTGGCTAGAGTCAAAGGTGACTTCTATGCCCTTGGACATATCCCCAACGTCATAGGTGCTATTGATGGGACCCATGTAGCTCTGGTCCCCCCCTACAGGAATGAACAGGTGTACAGGAACCAGAAGAGTTATCATTCTATGAATGTACAGATGGTATGTTTGGCAGACTAGTACATCTCCCAGGTAAATGCTATGTTCCCTGGCTCTGTGCATGATGCCTACATCCTGCGGAATAGCAGTATCCCGTATGTGATCGATCAACTCCAGAGGCACCGTGTGTGGCTATTAGGGGATCCTGGTTATCCTTACCTGCCCTGTCTATTGACCCCAGTGAGGAATCCCAGGACCAGGGCAGAGGAACGCTACAATGAGGCCCATGGGCGGAAAAGGAGGGTGATCGAACGTACCTTCGGCCTCCTGAAGGCCAGGTTCAGGTGCCTCCATATGACAGGTGGTTCCCTATTCTACTCACCAAGGAAGGAGTGCCAGATAATCATCGCCTGCTCGATGCTTCACAATCTTGCTTTGCGACGCCAGGTGCCTTTTCTGCAGGAGGATGGTCCAGATGGCGATGTTGTGGCAGCTGTCGAGCCTGTGGAGCCTGTGGACAGTGATGAGGAGGAAGCTGAGGAAGAAGAAAAAGACAACAGGGAGTCAGTCATACAGCAATATTTCCAGTGACAAATCAAATCAAATCATTAACATTTATAAAGCGCGCTACTCACCCGTGCGGGTCTCAAGGCGCTAGGGGGGAAAGGGGGGGTTATCGCTGCTCGAACAGCCAAGTCTTTAGGAGTCTCCGGAAAGCGGAGTGGTCCTGGGTGGTCCTGAGGCTGGTGGGGAGGGAGTTCCAGGTCTTGGCCGCCAGGAAGGAGAAAGATCTCCCACCCGCCGTGGAGCGGCGGGTGCGAGGGACGGCAGCAAGTGCGAGGCCAGCGGAGCGGAGGGGGCGGGTGGGGACGTAGAAGCTGAGGCGTCTGTTGAGGTATTCCGGTCCCTTGTTGTGGAGGGCTTTGTGTGCGTGGGTGAGAAGACGGAAGGTGATCCTTTTGCTGACTGGGAGCCAATGCAGGTGTCTCAGGTGTGCGGAGATGTGGCTGTTGCGGGGTACGTCGAGGATGAGGCGGGCCGAGGCGTTTTGGATGCGTTGCAGGCGGTTTTGGAGTTTGGCGGTGGTCCCGGCGTAGAGGGTAGTGCCGTAGTCCAGGCGACTCGTGACAAGGGCGTGGGTCACGGTTTTTCTGGTGTCGGCGGGGATCCAGCGGAAGATCTTGCGGAGCATGCGGAGAGTGAGGAAGCAGGCGGAGGACACGGCGTTGACTTGCTTGGTCATGGTGAGAAGAGGGTCCAAGATGAAGCCGAGGTTGCGGGCGTGGTCTGCGGGGGTCGGTGCGGTGCCGAGGGCCGTGGGCCACCAGGAGTCGTCCCAGGCGGACGGGGTGTTGCCGAGGATGAGGACTTCCGTTTTTTCAGAGTTCAGCTTTAGGCGGCTGAGCCTCATCCAATCTGCGACGTCCTTCATACCCTCTTGTAGGTTGGTCTTGGCGCTGGCGGGGTCCTTGGTGAGGGAGAGTACAAGTTGGTTGTCGTCGGCGTAGGAGGTGATGATGATGTCGTGCTTGCGTACGATGTCGGCGAGGGGGCTCATGTAGACATTGAAGAGTGTCGGGCTGAGCGATGAGCCTTGAGGTACGCCGCAGATGATCTTGGTGGGTTCTGAGCGAAATGGAGGGAGGTAAACTCTTTGGGAGCGGTTAGCGAGGAAGGAGGCGATCCAGTCCAGGGCCTGGCCTTGGATCCCGGTGGAGCGTAGGCGGGTGATTAGGGTGCGGTGACAGACGGTGTCAAAGGCAGCCGAGAGGTCGAGGAGAATGAGGGCGACTGTTTCACCGTTGTCCATCAGGGTTCTGATGTCGTCTGTGACTGAGATGAGGGCGGTTTCCGTGCTGTGGTTGGTTCGGAATCCGGTTTGTGAAGGGTCGAGCAGGTTGTTGTCTTCCAGGAAGGTGGTCAGCTGTTTGTTGACGGTCTTTTCTATTACCTTGGCTGGGAAAGGTAGAAGAGAGATGGGGCGGAAGTTTTTCAGGTCGCTTGGGTCAGCCGTAGGTTTCTTTAGTAGGGCGTTGACTTCAGCGTGCTTCCAGCATTCGGGGAAGGTAGCAGAAGAAAAAGAAGAGTTGATGACGGTCTGGAGGTGCGGGGCGATGATGTCGTCGGCTTTGTTAAAGATGAAGTGCGGGCAGGGGTCCGAAGGGGCGCCGGAGTGGATAGAGTTCATGATGGATTTGGTTTCTTCCGTGTTGATGTGGGTCCAGTTGTTGAGGGTGATGTCCGGGGAAGCGGGTTCAGTGGTGTATGGTTGGGTCTGGTGTCCGAAGCTGTCGTGGAGGTCGCTGATCTTGCGATGGAAGAAAGTGGCGAGGGATTCGCACAAATCCTGTGAGGGCGTGACGGCGTTGGCGCTGGCGCTGGGGTTGGAGAACTCTTTGACGATGCTGAAGAGTTCTCTGCTGTTGTGGCTGTTTTTGTCTAGTCTGTCGGTGAAAAAGTTCCTTTTGGCAGTGCGGATCAGGTGGTGGTGTTCGCGTGTAGCGTTCTTGAGGGCGGTCATGTTGTCCGCGGTGTGGTCCTTGCGCCAGGCCTTCTCAAGGGCACGACAAGTTTTCTTTGATTCTTTGAGGGTGTCAGAGAACCAGAGAGGTTTTTTGGTGTTGGTCTGTCGATGCGTGCGTTTGAGGGGAGCAAGGTTGTCAGCGCAGTTGGAGATCCAGTTTGTGAGGTTGAGAGCTGCGTTGTTGGGGTCGGTGGTGAGGGTGGGTTGGTTGGCGGCGAGAGCGGAGAAGAGTTGCTCTTCAGGGATCTTGTTCCACTGTCGACGAGGGGTGGGTTGAGTGCGGAGGTGGGAGGTCTTGCGTCGGAATGTGAAGTGGACGCAGCTGTGGTCGGTCCAGTGTAGGGCAGAGGTGTGGCTGAAGAAGACGTGTTTGCTGGCGGAGAAGATAGGGTTGAGCGTGTGTCCGGCGATGTGGGTGGCGGTGTTCACCAGTTGTTTGAGGCCGAGGTTGGCGAGGTTGTCGAGCAGGGTGGTGGTGTTGGGGTCGTTGTTTTGTTCCAGATGGAAGTTGAGGTCGCCTAGGAGGATGTAGTCCGGTGAGGCGAGGGCGTGCGGGGAGATGAAGTCGGCGATGGCGTCGCTGAAAGAGGCGCGAGGTCCGGGAGGACGGTAGACGAGGGATCCTCTGAGGGTGGTCCTTGGGTCGGTGCAAATCTGAAAATGCAGGTGTTCAGCGGCGAGGGGGGGGTCTTCGGTGGAGGTGGTGACGCTGATGGAGTCTTTGAAGATGATGGCGACACCTCCTCCTACTTGGTTGGTGCGGTCTTTTCTGGAGATCTTGTAGCCTTCGGGGATGGCGGTAGCGATGTCTGGAGCAGAGGAGGCGTTCATCCATGTCTCCGTGATGAAGGCGACGTCCGGGGCTGTGGAGTCCAGGAGGTCCCAAAGTTCAACGGCGTGCTTGTGGACGGAACGAGCGTTGATCAGGATGCACTTGAGGTGGTTGATGGCGCGTGGGCTTGTGGTCGTGGTAGTTGCGTGGTGGAAGATGCGTTTGCAGGAGTTGCAGGCGAAGGGTCCATGGGTGCGTTTGGGGTGAGCTAGGAAGCAGGTTTTGGAGCGCCCTGGGTTGAGGGCGTGGAGGGTGGTGGGGTCGTAGCGGATCAGCGGGGCTTGGGGGAGCAGTCTCGACAAGTTTTCTTTGATTCTTTGAGGGTGTCAGAGAACCAGAGAGGTGAGAGGTGAGAACATTTTATTTTAGTATCACATTCATCTTCACACTTCTACCTCTATCCTGTCAGTCATTTAGTAGCAGTATTTGGTAACTGAGTTGTACCTTTCCATTACTGTTTCACAGATGTGGTTACCAACGTGTGTCATCTGCTTGCATCCTTCATGGACTTGTGATGTGTGACATAGGTATGTTGGCTTTACAATTGAGAACGCATTTTGACACTGTCATTGATAATAAAAATTTACCAAATCACAGACTGACTCCAGATTGTTTTGTGCTTTAAGTGTGTTTATTTAAGTGCTAAAAAATGGAGGGGGGTTGTAAAATGGTGATGGGGGACAGTGGAGGAATGTCCATGGCAGAGTCCAGTCTATTGGTCACACAGGTGCACTGACCATATGGGCATAGGAAGTGGAGCTGGGGCAGTTTCAGTATGGACAGGGTAACAAAGTGGGACAGTGGGATGACAAACAGGGTGGTCTCATTTCCTGGCGGGGGTCTTGCCATCTTGCTCTGTCCTGTTCCTGGATCTCAGGGACCGCTTTCGGGGAGGTTCTCCATCTGCAGGGGGTGGGTTGCTGGTGTGGTGGTCCTGTGGCGGGGCGTCCTGTCCACTAGCGCCGGCGGAGGTGGTGGGCAGTTCATCGTCCAGGCTAGTGTCAGGGGCCCCTTGGAGTGCCACGGTGTCCCTCATGGTCTTTTGTATGTCCTTCAGCACCCCTACAATGGTGCCCAGGGTTGAGCTGATGGTTCTGAGCTCCTCCCTGAAAACCAAATACTGTTCGTCCTGCAGGTGCCGGGTCTCCTGAAACTTGGCCAGGACCGTCGCCATCGTCTCCTGGGAGTGGTGGTATGCTCCCATGATGGAGGTGAGGGCCTCGTGGAGGGTGGGTTCCCTTGGCCTGTCCGCCCCCTGTCGCACAGCAGCCCTCCCAGTTCCCCTGTGTTCCTGTGCCTCCGTCCCCTGGACCGTGTGCCCATTACCACTGCCCCCAGATCCCTGTTGTTGTTGGGGTGGTGGGTTATCCTGGGTTCCCTGTAGTGGTGGACACACCGCTGATTGACGTGTCCTGGGTACTGAGGTATGGGCCCGCTGGGTGGGTGCTGTGCTGGTGTTACCAGAGGGTGGAAGGTCAGTGTTGGGCTGTGCCTGTGCAAGAGGAACCGACTGTCCCGAGGCCCACGATGGTCCGGGCTGGTCATCAGGATCCAGTAGGGCAGAGCTGCAGTTGTCACTGTGGGCCTCTTCTGTGGGTGGAGTGGAGATGTCTGGACCCTCCTGTGTGGTGACGTTGGGTAGTGGTCCTGCAGGGGTATAAGGGCATGATTATTGCATGTGTGTGTGTAATGGTGTGCAATGGGTGGGTGTGCGTGTACCCCAGTGCAAGCATTCCTGTGTGTGGGTTTGTGTGATGATGGTTAGGGGGTTGTTATGGGTATGTACAGTGAGCATGCTTTAGTGATGGGTGTCCATGCTTAGTTGTGTCATGCAGGGCTTGGTGTTGGGATATGTGGTTTGTGTTATTAGTACATTAGTGAGGAGTTGTAGTGATAGGGGAGGGGGTGAGGGTGGGGGTGTGTGATAGCATGCAGGTAGGGTGGGGGATATGATAGTTAGGATTTGACTTACCAGTGTCCATTCCTCCACCGAGTCCTCAGAGGCCCTCAGGATGCATGATGGTCAAGACCTGCTCCTCCCATGTTGTTAGTTGTGGGGGAGGAGGTGCGGGTCCGCCGCCAGTCCGCTGTACCGCAATGTTGTGCCTGGAGACCACTGAACGCACCTTCCCCCGTAGGTCGTTCCACCTCTTCCTGATGTCCCCCCGATTTCTTGGATGCTGTCCCACAGCGTTGACCCTGTCCATGATTCTGCGCCATAGCTCCATCTTCCTGGCTATGGAGGTGTGCTGCACCTGTGAGCCAAATAGCTGTGGCTCTACCCGTAGGATTTCCTCCACCATGACCCTGAGCTCCTCCTCGGAAAACCTGGGGTGTCTTTGGCGTGACATGGGGTGGTGTGGGTGATCTGTGGGGTGGTGTAAGTGTTGATGTGTGTGGTGATGTGTAGTGGTGTGTGGTGTTTTGTGCATGGAATGTTGTATGGATGATGGTGTTGTGTGCCTCTGTGTGGTGGGGTTCTCAATAGCTGTGCTCTCTGTCTCTTGGCTTTCTCAAAATTTCTGGTCGTAGAGGTTTGTGGGTGATGTGGGTGTGTGTTTTATATTGTGTTGGGTGTGTGGGAGTGGTGTTTGTATGTGTGTCAGGTGTGTGTATTTTGAATTGTCCAATGTGGCGGTGTTTTGGAGATGTGTGTGTATTTTGAGCGCGGCGGTGTGTACCGCCAATGGAATACCGCGGTTGAAAGACCGCCGCGTGGATTCGTGGGTCGTAATAGCATGGGCGTGTTTCTGTTGGCGTGACGGTGGAGGTTTTGTTTTCGCCAGTTTAACACTGACCTTTGGTGTGGCGGACTTGTGTGGGTGTCTGAATTTCGGCTGATTCCGAGATGTGGGTCATAATAGCTGTGGCGGAATTCCGCAGCCGCGGCGGTGTATTGGCGGTCTTATGCACGGCGGTAAGCAGCTTTTACCGCCAATGTTGAAATTACCACCTATATCTAATTTGGTGTTCTCATTATTGTACCTCAGGCTACCATTTGTCAATTGGATATATGGCTTTTGTTCAACAATTATTCAGTTTTGTGGTGCAATATGTTTGTTTCGAGGACTGCGGAAATTTAAGAACCATGAATCCTTAGCCTTGAATTAATTACTGTTTAAGTAAGTCAAATACTGGTGTATCGTGGGTGAACCCCTTCCACATGGTTATACTATATACTTTTCCACTACTTTATTAACCTAAACTTCATCCTTTACAATTTTTCTGGCTCATGAATCCACTCTTAGCAACTTATTAGTGGAGTCTGACTGTTTATCCTTGATGCCCATCGTGAGTTTGATTCTTTGCGTTGATGGCTCTGTCATTTCTGCTTAATTTCCTAGAAACTATCATGCAGGTGCACATCTCTAGCTCTTAATTTATAACGTTTCATTTCCCTAGGGGACTTCTACTACATATAAATATCAAGTCCTGAAGATGGTCTCATCCATATTTTCAATCTTGACGCACAACCCAACTCATTACTAACATTTCAATTCAATTGTGAGCCATGGATCACTACTTTTGGACATTTCTTGTGATATTTTTTTGAGTGGGTTATATATAGTTGGACATATGATGATAGAACATAGTTTGGACTATAAAACTCACAGTGTCTATGTACTTCTGCAGTCCTTATTTAAATACCCCTTCAAGTCGACCTTGGATATTTTTATAATTGTGAAAATATAATATTCTTTAATTTATACACCTGCTGTCTTAATTTGTTGTTTGATTTTTACAACATTGAATATTGGTTTAATTAATTCTTGATGTTACTTTAGAATTTCCTAGAGCCATTAGACTTTACTAAAAAAAAAATATTCTGTATCAAATAAGTCTCTTGTTGGCACTTTCACTTGTTTCATATTTGTACTCAAGCCTACAACGGCATATTGGGTTGTGCTTTTGTTTCTATTAGCTCAATACCTTTTGTGACACCTATGACTCCTTGTTGACTTGGATGCCTACCCTGTAGTGTTTTGTGAATGTATGACTAGATAATCAAGTGGCTCCAGTGCATATGTTGTTTATCAGAATGTTATCCAAAAGAGTTATAGTGCCTCCTTTCTTCCTTGTGAAATGTGCTCCAGGCCTTGTCTCTAGTTGCACACCCACTTTTTTGTGGCATGTCTGGATTGGACTACCCATCACACAATACTGCTTCATGTTACAGGTGAGCCCTTGCCTGTATTTGTGAAGGATACAAAGAATTGGCTTCCTTTTCTGACCTCCTTTGTCCTTACTAGGTGGTAAATTACTGCCCTATGTACATCCAGGGTATGCAGGCCTGTTCTGCTTGCCTTTTTAGTTGCTGAAAGGACCATGGCAACTGAATGGCTTGATTGATGTGAAATGGTGACACGAACTTTGGTAAACAGGATGGGCTGCTTCTTGTGACCACCCTGTCCTTATGTATTTGGAAATAAGGCTCCTTGGCGGACAGCACGTGCAGTTCGCTGACCCTGCCTAGTGATGTGATGGCAATTAAAAAGTTGGTGCTTAGGGTTAAGAAGAGTTCTGTTTTGGGGGAGCAGTTCCTTCATTAACTGTGTTAGTACCAGATGGAAGTTCCACATGATTGTTGGTACAAAACTGCGTGGAGCTATCTTTTTGCTCCTTCTAAGAATCTTTCCTGCTGCCAAGTGAACTTTTAATGAAATGTAGGTTATGCTATTGTCTAGTATATGTGTTAGGTACCTGATCGCTCTGGTTGTGTGTTCTGCTGCAAAACAGTTCCTTCTCTCTGCATCACAGGGCATATCTCTTCTATTTTGCTATGCACCATCTTCTTGAGCTTGGCATTCTACTCTGTTTTGGTATGTCTATTTATTTCTTTGAAAGAGTTAAATGTCCAAACTCTATGTACACAAGCTCTGATTGCTAGACTCAGGCTTTTCAGCTCTGGATGGCGAACCTTGCCTTTCTGCATAGAGAGCAGGTTGTTAGTCACTGGCAATATTTTTATTTTCATCTGTGCCATTTCGCCATGGAAATGAAACTCACCACAAGAAGAAGCTACTGCTTCAAGACACTACCCATCCACATGCACACTTAGCTAGGCTAACACCAGCAATGACCTAACCTGGAATCAATATAGTTTATACTTGTGCACAGACTAAATACCACTTTTTCACTCTTCATTAGTACTCACAGCTAGAATTTAAAAGCGTTATACACTTCAAAAACCTTGGTTCCGCCTTTAAACTTCCACAGACACTATGGGGGTCATTCTGACCCTGGCGGTAAAAGGCTCTTACCGCCGGTCAGAAGACCGCCATCATCCCGCCGCGGCCGCGGTAAACCGCCACGGTCATTCTGACCCACAACTGCCAAACCGCCAAAAACCCGACATCCTCATCAGCGGTCAGCGATCACCTGGAGATGACCAAACCTCCACCGTCACGCCAACACAAACACGCCCATGCCATTCCGACCCACGAATCCACGCGGCGGTCTTTCAACCGCGGTATTCCATTGGCGGTACACACCGCCGCGCTCAAAATACACACACCTTTACAAAACACAGCCACATTGTACAATTCGAAATACACACACCTGATACACATACACACACCACTCCCACACACCCATCACCATATAAAACACACACCCACATCACCCACAAACCCCCACAAATCGAAATTCAGAGACAAGGCGCAATACACAGAGAGAGAGCACAGGGAACGCAAACCACAACACACACAGGAACCCACCATCATCACCCACACCACATCTACGCACAAAACACCACACACCACCACACTCATCACCACAAACACCACCCCACACCTCATCCACACCACCCCATGGCACCCCAAAGACACCCCAGGTTCACGGACCAAGAACTCAGGGTCATGGTGGAGGAAATAATCAGGGTAGAGCCCCAGCTCTTCGGCACACAGGTGCAGCACACCACAATAGCCAGGAAGGCGGAGCTATGGCAAAGGTTCGTCGACAGGGTCAACGCTGTGGGACAGCATCCCAGAAATCGGGAAGACATCCGAAAGCGCTGGAACGACCTACGGGGGAAGGTGCGGTCGATGGTGTCAAGATACAACATCGCTGTGCAGAAGACTGGCGGCGGACCCCCCCCCACTCCACCCGAATTCACAGCATGGGAGCAAGAGGTCTTGAACATCCTGCATCCTGAGGGCCACGCTGGAGTAGGCGGAGGAATGGACTCTGGTAAGTCTAATCTCAACTACTTCACCCCCCCAACCACCAGCATGCCAACCCACACCCCCACCCTCACCCCTAACCCCCCAGCACACATACTCCCTGTTAATGTCTCACCAGCACAACCCACCCAACCCAACCCAAACCCCTGAATGCCAACACAAACCATGGACACCCATCACCTAAGCATGACCACTGCACATACCCATCCCCCCCCACAAACCACCCTCACAACTCCTCCCACATGGGCCTGCCAGCACTGGGGGACAAGGGCACCCACAAATCGCACGCCACGGCACACACAAAATCAATAACCATATTCTTTTACCCCTGCAGGGCCCGAACGCCAACACACCGGCCAGGAGGGTCCAGATTTGTCCATCCCTCCCCCAGAACAGGCCCTCAGTGATGACAGCAGCTCTGTCGACCTAGAACCTGATGACCAGCCCGGACCATCGGGGACCTCTGGACAGTCGGTTACCCTCAGTCAGCCCCAGGCCACAGCAGACCTACCCCCCTCAGGAAACACCAGCACAGCACCCACTCAGCGGGCCCATGCTTCTGTCTCCAGGACAGGTCAAGCAGCGGTGTGTCTACCAGTACAGGGCACCCAGGGTAACCCACAACCCCAACAACAACAGGGACCTGGGGGCACTGGTAGTGGGCACACCGTCCAGGGGACAGAGGCCCAGGAACAAAGAGGAACTGGGAGGGCTGCTGTGCGACAGAGGGAGGACAGGCCTAGGGAACCCACTGTCCAAGAGGCCCTCACCACCATCATGGGAGCGTACCACCACTCCCAAGAGACGATGGCGACGGTCCTGGCCAGGTTCCAGGAGATCCAGGCCATGCAGGAGGGCCAGTACATGGGGTTCCGGGAAGAACTGCGCAGCATCAGTTCCGCAATGGGTACAATTGTGGTGGCACTCAACCAGATTGTCACCACATTGCAGGACCATGTGGCCCCCCAAAGGGCCCCTGCCACTAGCATGGAGGAAGAACAGCCCACCACCTCCGCCGGTGCTAGTGGTCAGGAGGCCCCGACACAACAGCAACGGCCCTCCCGGACCCCACCCCCTGCAGAACAAGAACCACCCCGCAAGAAAGGCCTGAGATCGAGGAAGAAGACAGAGTAGGATGTCAAGACCCCCGCCATGCACGGAAAACCCCGGATGTCATCCCACTGTCCCACTTGTTTACCCTGTCCAACCTTGAACTGCCCCTGCTCCACCTTCCACAGGCATATGGACAATGGACCTGTAGGAACGACAGTCTGGACACTGCCATGGACATGCCTCCACCATCACCCTTTTTGAACTATACACCTATTTTAAAACTTCAATAAACACATTTATTGCACATTAACCAACTGGATTCTGCTATCTATTTATTTAAACCAAATGTATTCGATATAACCAACAAAACATTTCTAGTTACATTGTGATGACAACATACCAGTGTCACACAGCGGTAGTCCATGGGGAAAAAAAACAGAGGGCACTCCGTGGGGATCAGATCACTGAAATAGGAAGTGATATACACAACTAAGTTACCATACATTGGGGTGAAAGGTCAGACAGTAGAGAGCCACTACAGTTACAGATATAATACAATGCAGGAGTAGATTATTACCTGTGTGTCACTGGAAATACTGCAGTATCACTCTGTCCCTGTTGTCTGTGTCGTCCTCTTCGTCTTCCTCCTCTTCACTCTCCGCAGGCTCCACAGCGGCCACAACACCACCATCTGGACCATCCTCCTGCAGGAAAGGCACCTGGCGTCGCAAAGCCAGGTTGTGAAGCATGCAGCAGGCCACGATGATATGACACACCTTCCTTGGTGAGTACATTAGGGATCCACCAGTCATATGCAGGCACCTAAACCTGGCCTTCAGGAGGCCGAAGGTCCGCTCAATCACCCTCCTGGTACGCCCATGGGCCTCATTGTACCGTTCCTCTGCCCTGGTCCTGGGATTTCTCACTGGGGTCAATAGCCAAGGCAGGTTTGGGTAACCAGAGCCACCAATTAGCCACACACGGTGTCTCTGTAGCAGTTCCATCACATAAGGGATGCTGCTATTTCGCATGATGTACGCGTCATGCACTGACCCTGGGAACTTGGCATTTAAATGGGAGATGTACTGGTCAGCCAAACAGACCACCTGGACATTCATCGAATGATAATTTTTACGGTTCCTGTACACCTGCTCATCGTCTTTTGGGGGAACCAAAGCCACATGGGTACCATCAATGGCACCAATGATATTGGGAATGTGTCCAAGGGCATAGAAATCACCCTTCACTGTAGGCAAGTCACCCACCTCAGGGAAAATGATGTAGCTCCGCATGTATTTCATCAGGGCAGACAACACTCTGGACAACACCTTTGAAAACATAGGCTGAGACATCCCAGATGAAATGGCCACGGTAGTTTGAAATGATCCACTTGCCAAAAAATGCAGTACTGACAGCACCTGCACTAGAGGCGGAATCCCTGTGGGTTGGCGGATGGGTGACATCAGGTCTGGCTCCAGCTGGGCACACAGTTCCTGTATAGTGGCACGGTTGAGTCTGTAGGTGAGTATGACGTGTCTTTCTTCCATTGTCGACAGGTCCACCAGCGGTCTGTACACGGGAAGATTCCTCCGTCTCCTCGCAAGTCCCAGCGGACGATGCCTAGGAAGGACAACATGGAGCACAGAGTCAAGCAACCCACAGGTAAGTGCCCACAGCATGCCCAGTACACGAATCTCTCGGGATTGAATGGCTAGTATGATTGTCGGTGCAAGGCCTAGCCATGTGTGACGCAGTAGGAATTAAGCCATGTGGGCCCTTGAAATGGCGGCTGCCTGACCTGTGAAGTGTGACAATGTGAAGTGAGGTCATAGCGCAAGCGTGGCACACCGTGGCGGTAGGCTGTCGCAGTCCGCGGCGCCAAGCCGCATTGGACAACATTGAACCCTATGGGTTTCAGGAGCCAATGGCGGTGAGCGCCGGCGGTCGCGGAACGCACCGCCGCGGCACGCACCGCCGCGGCTGTAACCGCCATTTTCTCTCTGCTTGATCACACGAGACCTGAGCATCCACAGGAGAGGACCTATACTGCAAGTGCTGCTGTGACCTCGGTCTGGAAGTGACAATGGCTGCTGCGACTGGGGAAAGGGCCCCCGCTTTCAGTTCCGAGGAGTTGGAGAAGCTCGTGGACGGGGTCCTCCCCCAGTATGCGCTACTCTACGGGCCTCCAGACCAACAGGTGAGTACACGGGGGGCAATGCATAGTGCCCAATGCCTGGGCTGAGTGGGGAGGATGTACGATGGAGGGGAGGGCAGCGAATGACGAATGCATGGCACGACAGATGAGAGCATGTGCCAAATGGCAAGGTTGGGGAGGGGGGGCCACTCACATCGAGCATGCAGAAAAGTGATGATGTTACTCTTCCCCCCCTGTACATGTCACATAGGTCAGCGCCCATCAGAAGATTGACATTTGGCGTGCCATCGTCAAGGATGTCCGGTCCCTGGGGGTCCACACCAGAAGGGGCACCCACTGCCGCAAGAGGTGGGAGGACATCCGCCGCGGGAGCAGGAAGACCGCGGAGGCTCTGCTGGGGATGGCCTCCCAACCTAGGAGGGGTGCCAGTCGTACCTTGACCCCCCTGATGTCCCGGATCCTGGCGGTGGCCTACCCCGATTTAGATGGGCGCTTGAGGACATCACAGCAGACACAAGGGGGTGAGTACCAGCACATTCAGCTATTTTGCGCGCAGTGGAGGTGCCTGGGTGGGGGAGGAGGGCTGTGGGTATCCCTAGGCCAAGGCGATTTCTGTAGGATAGGCCCGTCCGTGAAGTATGGTCCTGTGCCCCCGCCCCCCACCTCTGTAGGGTGCCTAGTGACGCGATTCATGGACCAGTGTATACTGTGTGGGCAGTTGTCGCCCATAGGCTTGTTGTCACGACTCACGTGCTGCTTGCGCCTGGAATTTGCAGATCTGGTGGCGTGAATCTTCAATGTTCGGCTTTGGCCCAAAAAGGGGCGACTCTTTCTGGTAGCCACGGTGCTGTAGGCAATGGAGACACCAAGAACAGACCGTGCCCTTCAGAAAATAGCGCCAGAGGGAAAAAAAACCTTAAAAAGGGGAAAAAACCTCCAAACAGGAAGACTCCTGGAGAAAAACAAGAACAAACAAACAGGAATCCAAAAGGAGCAAAAATCTGAAAACACAGAATGCTGAATCCAAAACCAAAAGGCAAGGAAATCAGGAGCGAAGACACTAACTGAGCAGAAAGTGTTGCAGCGCAAAGAAAGAGGAAAAACACAGCCCTTATATACCAAAAAACAGGAAGTGACCCACAGGAAGTAAAAGGACACCATCTTAGATAGGGAACCAATACATAGAACAGAATAGTAGAGGAACCATAGAGAATAGGGAACAAGGAATGCTGGGAAAGCACAGGAATCTGGGAAGGAGGAAAAAACATAAAGAAAGGCACACAACAGACTGCAAAAAAGAAGAAAGGACAAAGAAACGAAGAAAAACAGGTAAGAGGGTTCAGAGACCCCTGGGACAGTGAAAGGCAGAAGGAAGAACGAGGCCCCAAGCAAATCTGGGGCCTCGAAACGCGCAGGAGAGGCTGGGGGCGCGCCGCGTCTTAATAACGCGGTGCGCGGCCCGAGCCGAACGCCCGGCAGAAGTCGAGCTCTCGGCTCGCGCCGCGCGGTGCGGCGCGACAGTAGGTCCCCCTCCCGAAGGCCCAGGTTTAAGAGGGAATAAACAGTGAAAGCGTTGAATCAGGAGAGGAGCGTGAACGGAAGAGGCATCTTCCCATGAACATTCACTGAGAGGATAACCCTTCCAATGAATCAGATACTGAAGTCGTTTATGAAAAAGACGAGAGTCACAAATTTCCTGCACTTCATATTCAGGAACATCATCCACAAGGACAGGAGGTGGACAAGGAAACTGACGTGAGTAAGGATCAGGCACATAAGGTTTAAGCTGAGAAACATGAAAAACCGGATGGATCTTCCATGTATGGGGTAAGTGAAGACGGACAGTGACAGGATTGACCAACTGGAGAATACGGAAAGGCCCATAGTAACGAGGTGTGAACTTGTTTTGAGAGAGACGTGAGGGCAAGAATTTGGAGGAGAGCCAGACTTTATCTTGCAGATGATAATTTGGATTGGTTGTACGTCTCTTGTCTGCAGCCTTCTTCATATACCTCTTGGTATGTAACAAATTAGATCGAATTAGTTTATGGAGTTGGAGAAGGCGTTTGGAGAAATAGGTAATAGCAGGTAGAGGAGAGTTGGATTGTGGAGAAGTAGGGAAAGAGGTAGGATGAAAACCATAGGAACAGAAAAAGGGAGTGACCTTGGAGGCACTATGGACTGAGTTATTGTAGGAAAATTCAGCTAAAGAGAGGTAAGTGCTCCAGTTACTTTGGGTAGAATTGCAAAAGCATCGAAGATATTGCTCTAGTCCTTGGTTCAGACGCTCAGTCTGTCCGTTGGTCTGAGGATGGAACCCTGAAGACAGGGCTCTATTTATATTCAGTGTTTTACAAAAATGCTTCCAAAATCGGGAGATGTACTGAGGTCCTCTATCAGATATTATGGTATGTGGAAGTCCATGGAGACGGAAGACATGATCTATGAATATTTGACTTAGTTCTTGAGAAGTAGGCAGCTTTTTTAGGCCAGTGAAATGAGCCATCTTTGTGAAAGAATCCACTGTGACCATGATAACCCGGTTTCCTGCTGATGGTGGGAGTGAACACATAAAATCAGTAGAGATAGTATGCCATGGGGCCGATGGAACAGGCAAAGGCTGTAGTAATCCTGCCGGTCTGGTGTGAGGTATTTTGACTTGGGCACATATGGGACAGGCCTGAACGTATTTTTCCACATCCAGTTTCCAGGTAGGCCACCAGAAAAATTGTGAAAGTAGTTCTTGTGTGGCTTTGATGCCTCTATGACCAGCTACAGGGGAATCATGGCACATTTGTAATGCTTTCTTTTGCACCTTGTTTGTAGGGAGGAATATCAGGTCTTGGTAATAAAAATATCCTTGTTTCTTGTACAATAATGGTCTTAGTTCTTCTATGTCATGGTCCGATAGGTTGGCGTATTCTTGTTGTACTTCTTCCAGGAAAGACTGAGCCACTCCAATGATCTTACTGGGTTCTAGAAGATACTGGGATGAGGAAGGAGAACACTCTGGACATCGGCGAGACAGAGCATCAGCCAGAATGTTTTGAGATCCTGGAATATATGTAATATAAAAATCGTACTGACTGAAGAAAAAGGCCCAGCGGGCCTGACGACTATTCTGGCATACAAAATTTCTTAAACATTGTAAATTACGGTGGTCTGTCCTCACCTCGAATGGTTCCTTGGAACCCATCAGAAACTGTCTCCACTCAAGGCAGGCTGTTTTCAGAGCCAATAATTCCCTTTCAAGTACGGAATAATGTTGTTCAGCTGTGGAAAGGATATGAGACAAATAGAAAACAGGATGTTCAAGGCCATCATCCTCTTGTCGTTGGAGTAAGACAGCTCCGATGGCTCTCTCAGAAGCATCAGTTACTACTATAAATTGTTTGGTGGTATCTGGATGTCTTAAGATGGGGGCTTGGGTGAAGGCTCTCTTTAAGCTTTGAAAGGCTGCTTCAGCAGCCTCAGTCCAGACAAACCCCTTCTTTAAATTGTCCTTCTTTAAGGTGTGAGTTATGTGGCTAGTCTGACTGGCAAAGTCTAGAATGAATTGTCGATAGAAGTTTGCTAAACCTAGGAAACATTGTGTTTCTTTTATGGTAGAAGGAGAAGGCCACTCTAGGATAGCTTGTACCTTTTCTTGATCCATAGCTATGCCGGTGGGACTTAAATGATAGCCCAGATATTTGACTTCCGTCATGTTGAACTCACATTTCTCTGGTTTGCAAAACAGTTGATGATCACGAAGTCTTTGAAGAACTTGTTTCACATGGGAAGTATGGAGTTCAGGATTTCTAGAATAAATAAGAATATCATCTAGGTAGATCACGACTGTCTGATTCAGTAGGTCTGAAAACACTGAGTCCATAAATCTCTGGAAGATTGCGGGGGCGTTAGTAAGACCAAACGGCATAACCCTATATTCAAAATGGCCAAATGGGGTCCTGAAAGCTGTCTTCCATTCGTCGCCTTCTCTTATGCGTAAAAGGTGGTAGGCTCCTCGTAAATCCAATTTAGTAAAACGTTGGGCCCCTCTGATTGCTTCCAGTATGTCCCTGATGAGAGGCAAAGGATAACGATCTTTAATGGTAATTTTATTCAGACCTCGAAAATCCAGGCACGGACGAAGATCCTTAGTCTTCTTGGGCACAAAAAAGAGAGGGGCCCCAGCCGGAGACGACGATGGAACAATAAGACCACTCTGTATATTTTCGTCCAGATACTCCTTTAGAACTTCCTTTTCGGGTTCCGTGAGGGAGTACATCCTCCCAAAAGGAACAATTGTGCCGGGTTCCAATGGAATTGCACAATCATATTCTCGATGTGGAGGTAGCACAGGTTTTGACGGTTTTTGGAAAACATCCTGAAACTCCAAATAGTGGTCTGGGACCCCTTGGACCGTATTAATGGACATACCAGTGGCACCTTCAGTAGCTAAGGATCTTTTCGGAGACCAATACTTGTCGGAAGTAAAACAGTTCTCATGACAAAATTGCGAAGACAAAGAGACTGTCCGGGTAACCCAATTTATATATGGGTTATGTCTGATGAACCACGGAATTCCAAGAATGATGGTATGGTTAGGGGACGTAATAAGATCGAAGGAGATGTGTTCTTGATGGTTTCCCACCTGTAGACTTAACATCAAGGTAGTGGTGTCTACAGGACCAGAGGATATCAAAGATCCATCCACAGTGTGTACCTGTTCGGGTACTTCTTTTGCTTGAGTAGGAACTAGGTTAGCAGCAGCCCACGTCTTGTCCATGTATATACCACTAGCACCACAATCTAGTAATGCCATAGTCTTTTCTTGACGACCGTCAGGAAGTTGTAACAGGACAGGAAAGATGAACAAGGCAGTTGTATTGTCATTAAAGGAGCTGATGGAAGGTATAGCTGTAGATCCCGTCCCCTCCCTTCTTACAGAGGACGGGAGGTGGCGTTTCCCGAAGGCCTGGACGGACGTACTGGACAGGTACGGAGCATGTGACCAGCAGAACCACAATACAGGCACAACCCTCTCTTGCGTCTGTCTTCTCGTTCACTAGCAGAGAGCGGACCTCGGGTAGTATCCACCTGCATGGGTTCCCCTTCGATGTCTCTAGCAGGAGTGCGAGGTTCCTCGGAACGCTGCAGGTATGCACGTGAGCTACTTGGCTGGGCAAACCCTCTACTCCTTTTCTTTTCTGATCTCCGTTCCTGAAGACGATATTCGATGGACAGTGCTTGATCCATCAGGCCACGAAGATCTTCCGCTCTGGTAGAATGCACTAGTTCATCCTTTATTTCTTCTTTGAGTCCTCTACGAAATAATGTTACCAGAGTACGTTCCACCCAAGTGGTCTCTGCCGCCAGCTGACGAAAACGGGTTATATATTGCAGGACGTCTTGGGAGCCTTGTTGGATGTCGCACAAGGCTTCTTCAGCGGAGGCTTCCAATCCAGGACGGCTAAACATCTGTTTGAAGCGACTCACAAAGGCGGAATAGTCTGACAATACAGGGTCGTTGGAGGACACCATCGGGGTTGCCCAGGCCAAGGCTGGACCGGATAAGGCACTGATAAGATAACCCACCTTGGTCCTGTCGTGGGAGAATTGAGTAGGTCGGAAGGCGAAATACACCGTTAAAGCATCCAAGAACTCGCGAAGCTTGGTTGGTTCACCAGAGAAACAAGGGGTAGAAGCGGAGATTGTCGGAACATCACTGGTGCGGAGGGCCAAAACCTGTCGTAACGCAGCATTTTCATTACGTAGTTGTTGCAATTCCTGGGCTTGTTGCTGAATCGTGGTCAACAGAGATTGCTCCGGATCTGCAGCAGCCGCCACTGTATTATCCATGGTGTTTGAGGACGTCGGAATGGTTGGGTGCTGCAATCTGTCACGACTCACGTGCTGCTTGCGCCTGGAATTTGCAGATCTGGTGGCGTGAATCTTCAATGTTCGGCTTTGGCCCAAAAAGGGGCGACTCTTTCTGGTAGCCACGGTGCTGTAGGCAATGGAGACACCAAGAACAGACCGTGCCCTTCAGAAAATAGCGCCAGAGGGAAAAAACCCCTTAAAAAGGGGAAAAAACCTCCAAACAGGAAGACTCCTGGAGAAAAACAAGAACAAACAAACAGGAATCCAAAAGGAGCAAAAATCAGAAAACACAGAATGCTGAATCCAAAACCAAAAGGCAAGGAAATCAGGAGCGAAGACACTAACTGAGCAGAAAGTGTTGCAGCGCAAAGAAAGAGGAAAAACACAGCCCTTATATACCAAAAAACAGGAAGTGACCCACAGGAAGTAAAAGGACACCATCTTAGATAGGGAACCAATACATAGAACAGAATAGTAGAGGAACCATAGAGAATAGGGAACAAGGAATGCTGGGAAAGCACAGGAATCTGGGAAGGAGGAAAAAACATAAAGAAAGGCACACAACAGACTGCAAAAAAGAAGAAAGGACAAAGAAACGAAGAAAAACAGGTAAGAGGGTTCAGAGACCCCTGGGACAGTGAAAGGCAGAAGGAAGAACGAGGCCCCAAGCAAATCTGGGGCCTCGAAACGCGCAGGAGAGGCTGGGGGCACGCCGCGTCTTAATAACGCGGTGCGCGGCCCGAGCCGAACGCCCGGCAGAAGTCGAGCTCTCGGCTCGCGCCGCGCGGTGCGGCGCGACACTTGTAGGGCATGTCCCAGTGAATGAGTAGTGTACCCCAAGTGCGCAGCGTAGTGCAGGGGGCTTCTGTGTCTGTCCTCTCCGCCAACGGTGTCCCCAATGCATGCACTCAACTTGTCTTTATGTCTTCCACCCCCCCCCCCATTTTCTTTGTTTTTCTGTGAATGTGTGCATTAGCATCATCAGGCGGAGGAGAAGTGGCATCGGTGCAAGAGGGAGCTGCAGCTCACATGGCCCGGAGGGCCATGCAACGGACTCCGACATGACCAGTGAGACGGAGGGCGAGGGGGGCTCCACCACGGGGACCCGTGGAGACGGCAGCGACACCGACACGTCCTCGGAAGTGAGCTCCCTTGCGGTGGCGGCAACATCCGTGCCCACCGATCCTACAGGTACAGCCGCCACCCAGCGCACCAGCTCCGCCCTCCCAGCAGCCCCTCGGCCTTCGGCCCATGCCTGCAAGGCCAGGAAGCCGGCCATCTCCTTCGCCCCAGGCACCTCAGGCCCTGCCCCAGTCACCCCTGCTGCCCTCAGTGAGGAGGTCATTGACCTCCTGAGGACCATCATTGTTGGGCAGTCTACCCTTTTGAATGCCATCCAGGGTGTGGAGAGGGAGGTGCATCAAAGCAATGCATACCTGGAGGGCCTTCATTCGGGTCAGGCTGCCCATCAACGATCGTTCAACGCTCTGGCCTCAGCACTGACGGCAGCGATTGTCCCTGTCTCCAGCCTCCCTCTTCTGACTCCCTCCACCCAGTCCCACTCCCCTGTTCCTCTGCCTATCCCATCCACACCTACAGACCAGCCTGCACACACCTCAACACCCAAGGGCAGCTCATCCAGACATAAGCACCACAGGACACACAAGCATTCACCCAAGCAACATCCAGATGCAGACATGCCAACAGCCACTACCTCCTCTGTGTCCCCCACCTCCTCGTCTCCCTCCTCCCTCCCTGTGACGTCTCCACACACACCTGCAAGCACACCACCATCAGCCATTGCACCCATCACCAGCACACCCTCCACACCAGTCCGCACACGTGCAGTCACCACCCCCACTGCCATGTACACGTCCCCTGTGTCCTCTCCCAGTGTGTCTGTCACCCCCGCTTCCCAACCACACAAACACAGGCAGGCACCCAAACAACAGCCATCCACCTCACGTCAGCCTCCTGCCCAAGCACCTGCACCCAAAGACAGCACACTTGACTCTCCTACAACCACATCCTCTTCCTCCACTCCCATACCCACTCCAGCCACCCTTCCCATGGCTCCAAAGAAAATTTTCCTCTCTAAAGTGGACCTCTTTTCCTCACCTGACCCACCCCCTCCATCCCGTAAGAGTTCCACAAACACCTCAGCCACCACCAGCCCAGCAACTCCAAAGAACGTCGTGCCTGGTTTTTGGAGCCCGCCCTTTCCTTGGGCTGGGACATCGTCCAGCAGCAAAGGCACAGCCAGCCCCCCCCCTGGGAAGAGGACCAAATAACTGAAGGGCAGGCGCGACAGGCCTGATACGCCTGCCCCCAAGGAGGGTAGCCTTGCACCGTCACCTGCCACATCGGGTAAGGGAGCCAAGGGCCACGGACAGTCTGCCAAGGAGGGCAAGGGCAGCAAGGAGCAAAAGGCAGGGAGCAGCCGACCTGGCCATGAGGGCCCCACCAGCCCCATTCCGGGGGTATCGAAGGAGAGCCAGGGCCCCAGGACTCCATCACAGGAGGGCCCCGCAACGGAAAGGTCCGATGCAGACTGAGCGGCAAGTATTGGCCAGGTGTGGTTCACTGGAAACACAAGACAGGCACTGCTGAACAGGGCCCCCCCCGTGAGGAGCACCGCTGAACAGGGCCCCACCGTGAGGAGCAGTGGCGGTTTCTGCATAAGGGCATCGGGGCTCCGCCCTCCTAAATTCGTAACAAAAAAAAAAGTGAAAATAAACTCCCCTTAATCCCTAAAACAAAAATGCACACAACTCTTCTTGGGGCTGGGGCCTGGCTCGGGCTACTGTGTCACGTGACAAGAGACTGGCAGGATCAGGCCAGGCCCTCCCCTGACTGAGTCTATGTTTGCCGGGCGGATAAGCTCACAGCCTGAGGCCTGTGAGGTCATCAGCTCGGCAAAGACATAGCTCCGAGGACCAGTCTCCACCCCCTAATGACGTGTGGATAAAGTTTGCCCCGGGCGCTTCAGGCTGAAGCCCTGTAGCGCTAGGGGCTTCACGTCAGTCAGGATAGTGGAGGATGGTCACCCCACCCTTTCCCAATTTGTCACGGAGGGTGAGTCCAGCCCTGTGACAAGTTGGGAAATGTGGGCGGGGTAGAGGCTGCAGGCAGCACGCTCAAAATCGAGTCTGCGCAGTTTGTGTTACTAACTGCGCAAACACGAGGTGTCTGCTTCCCGCGCTGCTGTTGGGAGCCAGTAGGACGGTAGAATCCCTTCTTCTAGAGAAGTGAAGAAAGAGAGGATGCAGCAGTTCCCAGCTCCAGTCTGTGAGTAATAAGTTTCCAACCCGCGGTCGGTGGCGCTTGACTTCCTCATATTTCAAGTGCACAGCCATGGCCTCTCTCCCTCAACATTTTCTGTCCCTGTGTGCTTTGTATTGTAACTGTCAGCCAGTTTTCGAGTTGTTAAGGGTGAGCGCAGAAGGCAAGAGGGCAGACGTTTATTTTCTCTCCCAAAAGCAACAAGTTTTGCTCTCGATTAGTCAGGTGATTTTGCCAGACCCGGCAACTCCGAGAAAGGAAAACATTTTTAGCGAGGCTGGTGTTTGTAGCGCGTCCTGACTGCGACCTTCTCCCATGAACATGAGCCCGGCGCGGGTCCTGTGGGCAGTGGGCTTGGCGTGCTGCATGGGTGAGCTGTGTTTTCAGTGCACTTCGTGAGTTATTCTGTGGTGTTCGTTTGGGTGACAGTAGGTCGCTCGGGGTACCTGCAGCAGTGCAAAAAAAACAATGGATTACCTAACTCAAGTAAAGTGTGTCGCTATCAAATTTGGCTAATACAGAGCTATAAAGCTGAACCTGTTAACCGTGAGCCCCGAGATCTGCTGTGTTTCTTTGGATTCGCTACGTGTTGTTTTCTTGGTATCGAAGAAAGACACAAAATGTGCCATTGATTTACTTTTAACTGTTAGCTTGCTGGCATGGAGATATTAAGATATGCTGCTGATTCCTATTGGAACTCTGTAAATGCGCATACTCCACCCATAAGCACTGCTTTGCTACACAGACCTGGCTGAGATCTGTTTTATGGCTTAAGAACTCCCTCATGAATAAAGAAGGCTGCAGGGGTAGAGTGCGTAATACATATTTAAAAGGGAGCGTGACAGAGCTGTGCTGCGCCTTCTGTATGGTTGTTAAAATAATTGATGGTTTCACCTGTGGAGACTAGTGAGCCGGGATCAATGGATCATGGGAGCCATTCTTAACTCTGTGTTTGCAGGCTACAGGTTTGTGACTCTAATTTGGCATCTTTTATGTACACATTGTGTGATCCTTGGATAATTACTTCAGATATGAGTACCTTTGTTTCCTTCTTTTAGAGAACTGGGCGACCATAGAATAAATTCATGTTGCAAGGTGTGAAAAAGTAAATACTCTGCGGCTAAGAAAGTTCAGTCACTCTGCGAGCACAGTGCTAGGTGTGTGGGTGGAAAAGATACAAGAGTCATTGTTCCCTGAGCAGTATGCAGATAGAACAAGACATACATTGTATGCGTGGCATAACGCTGGACCACACATCAGTAGGCTAATGCAGGTTATGCACTGAGAAGTTCTGTGGTGTGTCAAGAGGCAACATTAAGGTTGCTCTCAGTACCCTCACTATCTCCCTTTGGGGGTGCGTTTGGAAAGCCTTTCACCTTCCCTACCTTTGGAAATTACTACTCTCAGCCAGACCTGGAACACAGAAAATCATGAGTACTTGCTGTCAGTCAGTTCGGGGCTACTAGGATAAGAGATCCCTTCTAAGACAGACACCATCCAGGGAGCAAAGGCCGCAGGTGAGTGGCACACAACACTGAGGTAGTCTCATGGCGATGCGTCACGTGTGGCATACTTTGGCACAGTGCTCCTCTGTGGAGCTGAAGGGAGTGTGAGTTTATCACTGTGCCTGTCAGTCCATCAAAAACGTGTTCAGAATACATAGCCATCCAATCCTTGGCCTCTTTGCACAGTATACAGGGGAGTGGTCACATGTAATTGTAATTGTGATTCTGTGCAAGTGCGTATGATGGGGCCCCCATTATGGGGGTACACAGTCTTTAAAATAATGTCAAGGTGAAAGTAAAAGAAAATGCAGTGCTCGCTCGCTACTTAAAAGTAATTCCTAACTTTGACGCCCCACCACATTCAAATGTCACTAGCCGCCACTGGTGAGGAGCACCACTGAACAGGGCCCCGCCGTGAGGAGCACCGCCGAACAGGGCCCCGCCGTGAGGAGCACCGCTGAACAGGGCCCCGCCGTGAGGAGCACCGCTGAACAGGTCCCCGCCGTGACCAGAACCGCTGAACAGGACCCCGCCGTGAGGAGCACCGCTGAACAGGGCCCCGCCGTGAGGAGCACCGCTGAACAGGGCCCCGCCGTGAGAAGCACCGCTGAACAGGGCCCCGCCGTGAGAAGCACCGATGAACAGGGCCCTGCCGTGACCAGAACCACTGAACAGGGCCCCGCCGTGACCAGAACCGCTGAACAGGGCCCCGCCGTGAGGAGCACCGCTGAACAGGGCCCCGCCGTGAGGAGCACCGCTGAACAGGGCCCCGCCGTGAGAAGCACCGCTGAACAGGGCCCCGCCGTGAGGAGCACCGCTGAACAGGGCCCCGCCGTGAGGAGCACCGCTGAACGGGGCCCTTCCTGTCAAGCACCGCTCCGCTGGGCCCTTCATCTCAAGCACCGCTCCGCTGGGCCCTTCATCTCAAGCACCGCTCCGCTGGGCCCCGCCGTCTCAAGCACCGCTCCGCTGGGCCCTTCATCTCAAGCACCGCTCCGCTGGGCCCCGCCGTCTCAAGCACTGCTCCGCTGGGCCCCGCCGTCTCAAGCACCGCTCCCCTGGGCCCTTCCTGTCAAGCACTGCTCCGCTGGGCCCTTCCTGTCAAGCACCGCTCCGCTGGGCCCTTCCTGTCAAGCACCGCTCCGCTGGGCCCTTCATCTCAAGCACCGCTCCGCTGGGCCCTTCCTGTCAAGCACCGCTCCGCTGGGCCCTTCATCTCAAGCACCGCTCCGCTGGGCCCTTCCTGTCAAGCACCGCTCCGCTGGGCCCTTCATCTCAAGCACCGCTGGCCCATTGGCAGTCCCGGTTCTGTGTCGGGCAGGCCTTCACGACGCACTCTGCCCACCATGCCTCCTCCATGACCAGTGGTCTCTGTAATCCACCTGATGGACTGTGGCTTTGCACTCCCCAGGATGCCACAGTGGGCAATCCACCCACTGTAGAGACTTGTGAGACTGTGGCTTTGCACTCCCCAGGATGGCACAGTGGGCAACCCACCCACTGTAAAGACTTGTGAGACTGTGGCTTTGCACTCCCCAGGATGGCACAGTGGGCAACCCACCCACTGTAGAGACTTGTGAGACTGTGGCTTTGCACTCCCCAGGATGGCACAGTGGGCAACCCACCCACTGTAGAGACTTGTGAGACTGTGGCTTTGCACTCCCCAGGATGGCACAGTGGGCATGGAGGCCCTTCGTGGATCTGGCGTCGTGGACTCATGTGGCTGAGGTGCCCCCCCTTCCCTTCCCCCTGAGGTGCCTGTCTTTTTATTTTAGTGATGCCCCAGCAGTGTTCTCTCCAATGGACTCGATCTCGTGTGTGGGCTTTGCTCATGTGCTGCTGCACATTGGCCCACGGACATTTGGACTTTGAATGACTGGGCCAGACTTTTGCTACTTGTATGGATAGAGTTCTAGATGTGTATTAATTCTTCATATATTGCTAAGGTCGCTATACTTTATTGTTGCAATAATATGGTTCTACTTTTACATTCATTGCCTTTTGTCTTTGTTTTTTTTTGGGGGGGGGTTGGGGATGTCACTCTGACTTTTTTATCTGCATAGGTGTGTAGGTATTTCGGTGGGGGTGAGGGTGGGGGTGGGTGTGTGGCGTATGTGTGTGCCCGTAACCTTTCCTCCTCCCCCCTCCCCTGTGTTGTAGGTGCAGTACTCACCGTTGTCGTCTGCGGCGAGGTTCGTGATCCTGGAAGAAGAGCAGGAAGGCAATGGCTGGGAGGATGTGGAGTTCGGGTTCCATGCTGTTCCGATTCCGCGTGGAGTGTGTCGAGGTAAGCGTTTTCCATTGGAGATGTCTGTTTCCGCCGTGTTTTTATCGGCGGGGCTCCCGCCCCGGAAAAGGTGGCGGATTGGTGGGTCGTGATAGGGTGGGCGGTACATTGTCTGTCGCCTGCCTGTTGGCGGTGACCGCCACGCTGTTTGTTTGTACCGCCGTGGCGGTCGGAGTGTTAAAGCGGCGGCCTGTGTTGGCGGTTCCCGCCAGGGTCAGAATTCATATTTTTAGGCCTCCAGCCTGTTGGCGGGTTGGCCGCGCTTTTACACTGACCGCCAGGGTCAGAATGACCCCCTATATCTTACTGCTGTTCTCCAAAAAATCCACTATATTCACATAAAACACAAACCACAGAGTCAAGACAAATAAATCATCAACAGACCGTAATAAGCGCAATCACCAAAACACACAAACACTTTGCTATACCACAGGTGCTAGACATACCACAATGTCACCACACAAGACATATCACCCTATTAATACTCACCATTCCAAAGTTCTGAACAGCCCGGTCAGATCATGTAGGATTGTCCAACTTGAAAGTCGAATCGTCCACTAATTAGCACTAAATAACACTAATTAGCCATTGTCTGCACTTTACAACAAACTGTTGGCACTTCACCCCTTAATTAATTAAGGAGCGTTGATAGAAAAGGGAGAATCCTGAACTTTAACGCTCAGTCAAAAACATTAAGAGAACAAAGATTTCCCAGTTGTCAGTAGTTGTAGATGTATTTAAATAATAGGGTTGGGAACGAAAAGTCCGCTGCATGTGAACGGACGAGCACCCCTGCCCTGAGTGCTACAACTGTATTGATGTCTGGATCCCTAATGCCTATTTTTTCTTTTCATATGCAAACATGTAGCATGCATGTGAGCCATGACATAGGCCTGGCTCAAGGCTTGCATTCTTGTTAGACTGTCAGGGTCACCCAAAGCTGCACCCTCATAGTGATTGAAGGCTACTGACTTTACCAGGAATTAAGCAGCTAGGGCCAGATGTAGGAAGAAATGGGATTGCGACTCGCAATTTCGAGTCAGAGCGACTTGCAATTTGCGAGTCGCAATCCCATATGCAGGATGGTGTCCCTGACACCATCTGCGAATCGCAAGGGGGTCGCAAAGAGTCACCTCATTCATAATAATGAGGTGGGTCGCAATTTGAGACCCCCTTGCAATTCCCTGCACTCACAGGGATGGTGGCCTGCTGGAGACAGCAGACCACCATGTCTTTGACTGCTTTTTTAATAAAGCAGGTTTTTTTATTTTTTTTATTGCAGCCCGTTTTCCTTAAAGGAAAACGAGTTGCAATACACTCGTGAAAATGAAACCTCTGAAAAATTATTTTTAGAGCCATTCACAAAGGGGAAGGGGTCTCATGGGGACCCCTTCCCTTTTGCGAATGGGTTAGCACCCACTTCACATGGGTGCTAACTGCGAATTGCTTTGCGACCGCGGTCACAAAGCAATTCTGCATCGCGATGCGAATCGCAAATAGGAAGGGGAACACCCCTTCCTATTTGCGAGTCGCATTCCCATTTTGCGAGTCGGTAACCAAGTTACCGACTCGCAAAATGGGAATGTGCATCGCGATGCGCGTTTTGCATGGCGCAAACTGCGAATTTCACAGTTTGCGCCATGCAAAACGTTTCCTACATCTGGCCCCAAGAGTGCTATGGTGGCAGCATATCATGCAGTGCTTAATTTGTAAATAAAAATGTGACGGTGCCCAAAGCCCTCCTCTTAAACACGCAGCTGCTGCATTTAAATGTGCGAACATGGAATACTGAGTGAAGCCATCTTGGGCCCCTTTAATTCATTTAAAGCCACTCCCTGCCCCTTCAGCTCACTCTTGCAGCTTTCTGCTTTCTCCCACTGTGATGCTTTTTCGTTTTTCTCTTCCTCCGTCTTTCCCACATGTCTTTTGCTCGCCGTACATGCTTGAGGCAGAAGAATTAGCACCGGCCCTGAAAAATAAGTGCCAGTGCTGAGCACCAGAAACAACAAGCACAAATTAAGCACTGATACCATGTAGTGATCAGTAGGAGTGAACAAGCCCTTTTTACCTGCATCACTGTAGAAAGGACTACAAGATCACTCATTTAAAGTTCTGCTGTTGTGTGCTTAACTCACTCTTGACCTACATCAGTTTGGTGTGGAGTGCTGAGCAGCGCATAAGTGGCATACCTGCATTGGGTGTATGTGTGCCTGGGAAGAGTACAATACAGGGATAACGTAGTACTGTGAGGTGTGTGTATGTAATATGCATGTGCTGGCTATATGTGTACTTTTGAGGGGTACAATACATGAAGGATGTAGTGCTGTGCTGTGTATTGATGTTATATGCATGTGTGTCAGAGAGTGGTACATTAGATGAAGGAGACAGAGCTGTGCAGTGCATATTGGTTGAATATATGTACTGGGTGTATTTGTGCCTGTAAAGGGTTTAAACATGGAGGGCTCTGTTCCATTTTGGAACACCCAGGGCTGCACAGTGAAACATGAGGAGTTAGAGCAATCCCCCAAACAGATTTGTGTATTGATGCATTCCTGTACCTGGGTAGGACACACTGGAGAAGGGAGAGCAAGGCTTCCCAGGTACACTTCAAAGCGTGCCTTTTGATTCAGAGAAAGGTCACAACGAAGGGGTCTGGGCACATCTCAGGAAGAAGATGGGGCTGATAAGAGAATCATAAAGAATAGGGCTGAGCCCCGGGCTAACCTTTTGTTACACATGTCATTGTGGCTGACACACAGGGGTGAAATCTAGTCACTCCCATGGCATGTGTTGTGGGACTATCACCTTTGGAGATACTCCTACTGTAACAGACTGCTTTCTAGAGAAAGGGAGGGAAGAGAAGGCACTTCAAAAGGAAGCAGACCCCAAACATAAACTTCAAAGACTCAGGCTCTAAGGGCCTGATTTAGATTTTGGTGTTGCACATCTCGGCCGCCGAAATCTGAATCCCAGTTTCCTATGGCATTTAGATTTTGGCAGACAGGATATCCGTACCCGTCACCACTGTGACTGAGCAACCCCTCCACCAAAATCTAAATCAGGGCCTAAATCTCAGTTGGTGCCTGGAAATGGACTATTAGAAGGGGAGTTTGAGATCCCAAAATTTGTCAGCTCTCAAGTAACCAGTCTGGCTATGCAAGGAGGAGAAGCTTTGCAAGACTTCAGCCTGTGACCCGGACCGGGGACCAAGGCCTGTCAGTCTCCCAGCTGGGTGAGGGGACATCACGCATGGAATCCAAGACCACCTGCCCTGGAGCACCAGCGCCTGCCTTTTTGCCAAGACCAGTGTGCCCTGCTAGGAAGAAGAGAGCGTTCAAGGGACTGAGGTCCAGTGGGAATACTTTTGAGTGTACACCCTTTGCAAGGTGTGAGGAGACAGTTGCTACACTAACCAGGTCATTGCCCGTGTGCAGGAAAAGTTGATGACCCTTGTATGCCAGAGGAGGGCCACCATGAAGTGAGCAGTGGACTTCACCATGCCAAACGAGTCATCACCTGTGTGCAGTGAGGAGTCGGCAACCTTGTATGTCAGGAGGGGCAGACGCTTAGTAAACTGTGATCATCGCTGTGCAGATCGGACCGGAGCCCTTTAGCAATGAGGGATTGTTGACCCCGTATGCTAGTAGGGACTGCATTGAAGGAATCTTCTATGCCAATTGGGTTGAAGCCCATGTACAGTAGAGCTATAGTGACCCCTGTATGTCAGAGCAGTCACCAGGACCAGCATGAAGTGTGACCTGATCGGGATAATCATGGGAGGAGGTAGGCCTCCATGGGGACCCTTAACACTCCTACACCAGGATGCGGGATCAGCATCAGTACCTTTGCACTACTTCCTCCCATTTTGGGAAGAACAAAAGTCTTACACTGCCAAGAGGACCTGTTAAGAACCTCCGGTCACTACAATTGTACAATAGTGTGTGACGAGCTTGAGGACTGCTGAGCATAGTCCACTGCATGCAGTGGACTCTCCTGAACCAGCCGCTGCTACTACAGAGCCCATGGAGGGGGCATGATCAGGAACTATAGTTGCTCTGACTCTGCAGGTATGGGTAAGACTGATTTCAGGCCAGTCGGTCCTGGGGGAACTTGCTTGCTAGATAGAGCTTTGGGGCTGGAACACCTTTAACTTTAATACAGAGTTGAAGTGGAACATTTGAGACTTGGACTACTAATTGGGTTTACTCTGGATGTTGCCCAAGGTGAATGAGGAATACCCACTATTGCTAGAGCTAGAAGCGAGTTGGACATGGGGAACTGCCTAGGAAACACTAGAGTGCTGCCCCTAGGGAGCTGTGGAAGTTGTTTGTAAGTGGTCTATTTACTATTGTGTTAATAGGAGTGAAGTAAAATACTTCTCTTTTTTCATAAAAGTGAGTGTTTGGCTGGACAATAATTTATTGCTGCTACTGCACATATTTTGAGTTATGAACCCTCTACGTTCCCCCAGAAGGGGCATTGGATTCCTCAGATTACTCTATTTTTGAACATCAAGTTCTGATGAGGTACTTAGCCTTCTGACTCAGGAAACATAGTAGGCCAGGCCCTGTAGGATCAGGAGTAAAAAGCCACATCCTTCACGGTTTGGCCCAGTAAAGCTTGCTTGCCTGGTGGGGCTCTGAAAGGGGTTCTGACAAATAGTATAATTACAGAAAGCACAAGTCATTAGTGTCAAGCGAATGAGCATAAACCAAAAACCATAATAAATGCAACAACGCATTCGACTTAAAGCAATTCAGTAAGCACTGCACACCTGCCAATCAATCAAACAACAGTAAATAAGCCCTAATTACAGAATGGATCAGGAGCCCAGTGCTCTCTAAGCAGCAAATAGAATGATTGCAAAAGCATGGCTGTCCTGTAGGAAAGTGAGACTTATCTGCCTCTTTCCTAAAAAGCATGGCTTTAAATCCTGTTGTACACAAAGAAAGCACATAATTTTCATAGCACAACTTCACGTAGAAGCAACGCTGAAACTACTTGCGGAGTGAGCCAGTTGACTAATTTAAAAACAACTGCTACTTGTAAATTATGCATATAACGTGCGGCAAAAAACTCAAATCATAGGTTTTATCAGTGCAAAACACAAAAGAATGAACTGTTTTTGCACATCAACAGTACTGACTGTTGAGAAGGCTCAGCTGAGTGACTGTGCATGCAATGTTGCAGCATCATCAGAACATCCGTACCCAGGAATGCTAGTGAAACATTTTCTTGATGCATTAAAGTGGACACCGCCATTTGCAGCTGAACTTAAAAGGTTTTCCTGAAAGCAAAATGAAACATGAACGTGCACAGCTTGTGCACAGAAACAAAAAATGCACTCTTTTGTAAGGTGGCCTAGTGCGGCCTAGTTATGCTAACTATAGCAAACCTCAATTAGGCACTATTATTTCAATATGAAAGTAGACTCTCACGGGGATACCAGGGAATAACAAGGGAGAGCTGCTTGTTCAAACTGCTATCAAGAGACGCCTCCACGAAGGAATATCCCACACTCCTAGAAAACAACAGAACCTGCTGAGCTCACAACAGCAGAGCATTCCAACAAGGCATCATGTAAGATATACAAAGGAAAGAATAGGACCCATAGCACAACCACTTAATCCTGTATGTCAATGAGGGGTAGATGGGCCTAGCAGATGCTACTCCTGGTTTACCCTTCTTACCATAGCACTAGCCTTGCTAATAGTGGCATCATAAGTCACGAAGATCCACCAGGGAAAGAAGTAAGCTAGCATTGGCAAAGCCAATAGGTCTTAGCAATGGGAGAGTGAAAAGATGGAGACTTGCAAGTGAGTAGAAACTCGATTAAAGGTTTATTTGTATTTAAGTGCAGATTACAAGGAGGGAGCTGCCAGCCAGATCACCTCCAGCCGTCCTTCTCGTCCTTCTCTGTCCGGTGTTCCAGCTAGAACTCCCAAGGAATTCCACCTGGAACACCACGCACACGGAGAAAGAGAAATACAACACATCTCTCTTCACATATACAAATGTTCAGAAAAGAAATAATACACTGAACAAAACACATTCAAGAACACTAATGCACAGCAAATTGTACAATAAGTAAAAAAGAGAAAAATATACTGTAATAATGCAAGTATACAAGAAAACACAATCCATCTAGAAGACGTACATACTAAGACAACCCATATAAAAAAGGGGGTCATTCTGACCCCGGCGGGCGGCGGGAGCCGCCCGCCTGGAGGGAACTGCCAGAATCCCGCTGCGCGGTCAAAAGACCGCCGCGGGTATTCTGGGTTTCCCACTGGGCTGGCGGGCGACCGCCAAAAGGCCGCCCGCCAGCCCAGTGGGAAACACCCCTCCATGAGGATGCCGGCTCCGAATGGAGCCGGCGGAGTGGAGGATGTGCGACGGGTGCAGTGGCACCCGTCGCGTATTTCAGTGTCTGCAAAGCAGACACTGAAATACAAAGTGGGGCCCTCTTACAGGGGCCCCACAACACCCCTCACCGCCATCCTGTTCCTGGCGGTCGGAACCGCCAGGAACAGGATGGCGGTGAGGGGGTCGGAATCCCCCATGGCGGCGCAGCAAGCTGCGCCGCCATGGGGGATTCCCAGGGCAGCGGAAAACCGGCGGGACACCGCCGGTTTTCCTGTTCTGACCGCGGCCAAACCGCCGCGGTCAGAATGCCCTGCGGGGCACCGCCAGCCTGTTGGCAGTGCTCCCGCCGACCCCGGCCCCGGCGGTCCTTGACCGCCGGGGTCGGAATGACCCCCAAAATGTCTATCCCATTACATAATCATCGTGCCAGGACTGTGCTCGCCGGACTATCTCGTGACACACACTCTTTTCTTAATTCTTGTCTTCTTCAGAACAAACTCCAATTCCACACTCCTCTCAACAATCAGCCACCTTCACTGCCTTCTTGTAATGCCACACATTTCCGTCACTCAATAACATTGTGTAAGGATACAATTGTTTTATCTGTAAAAGATAAGAAAAAAATTGACAAACCTTTGTCCTCTCTCCACCCTCTCTTTTTTGATTAAATCTGTTGCAATCACAGTAACTCCATTTCAGCTATGCACATCAGGATACAGAACTTTGATAGGAGAGATAGGGCACATATTACAATATGATTCAAAGAAAGCAGGAGTTGGGATATGCATGCTTAGTCTTTTGGGCAATTATAACGGCGTGACATGGAGCTCCAATCAGCTGCAGGTGTATTCGGGCCACAGGGGTGTACAACTCGCAATGTCTGAAGTAAACAGATCATTTCTGTAAAGAACTGTAATAGTAACAATAGCATTAATAATAATAACAAAACGAAGAAATTCACGGCTCTAGTCTGTATCTTCCCCACGTGCGATAATTTACAGTGCAGTCAATTGTAAGGACATCCATACAGAGATGTCATAGTAATCTCCGTTAGTTAAGTGGATACTGGAGTTGTGTGCGGGCTTCAGAACATGTTGCTCAGCGGGGTTCTTCCACAAGGTAAGGCACAGGTAGTTCCCCTTGCCCCAGTATATCTCTGTCAGGTAGTAGTACATGCAATGGCGCAGAGGTATGGTGTGTAGTAGAGAGCAAGTCAGCCATGATGGCATCCCATTTAATGGCTATGGGATATTTGCGAAGCCCCAGATTATCTTCCCTGGGTAGGGCAATACTCTCTGCCTGTGCCCAAGCTGTCGGTGACTGTATCCAGGGCATAATGGGTAGAGAGTGAGGCAATTTCCACCTATACGTAAGGAGCCTTTTGGCTAACAGAAGGCCAAGGTCAGTAAATCAGGATGTGACCCTAAGGGGCATCTTTAAACTTTTTGCCACAAAACTGCGCTGACGCAGTTTTGCGGCAAAAATATTCACGCCGGCTTGCGCCATTCCACAGCGCCAGCCGGGCATGGTGCAAGCCAGCGATAAGATTGGGTTAGCGTCATCAAAAATGATGCTAGCCGGGTGGGGGGGGCGGTGGGGAAGGAGGAGGTTGTGCGTCAAAAAATTACACTAGTCTGGTTAGAGGCAAAAAAATGCCTCTAACCAGACTAGTGCCATTTCCTGGCCCACAACCACCAAAAACATGACTCCTGTCTTAGGAAAGCCAGCAGTCATGCCCACCACCCCAATGGCCAGCACAGGGGACAACTGTCCCGTGGGCATGGCCATTGCACCCTGTGCCATGCAGGGGGCCCCAGGTTAGGGCCCCCAATGGCAGTTAAAAAAAATAAAACATACTTACCTATACTTACCATACTCACCTGGGATGGGGTCCCTTATCCTATGGTGTCCCTGTGGTGTGAGTGTGGGTGTTCCTGGGGCTTGGGGAGGGCACCTGTGGACCCATTCCATTGTGTTTAACCATGGAAATGGATCCACAGGTCCCCTAACGCCTGGTCTGACCCAGACAATAAATAATGGTGCAAAACGAGCTTTGCACCATTATTTAGCCCCTTCTCCCACCCGTGCGTCATTTTAGCACAGGGGAATAAATTTGGGGCTATGAGGTTCCACGGCCATGCAAAGGCTGACGGAGAAGGAGTGTCGGGAGCCCCTTGGGGGGCCCTGCACTGCCCATGCACTTGGCATGGGCAGTGCAGAGACCCCCTTGGACAGCCCCGTCGCGCTTGCTTGATTTACAGGCAGTGAAAAGCGCAACGAGGGCTGTCACACCCGACGCACCGCAACATTTCCGCCGGCTTGATTACGAGCTGGCATCAATGTTGTGGTGAGTTTTCTACCGGCCCAGCGGGAAACTCATAATAGGGCCAGCGGGTGGGAAACTGGAGTGGCGGTCTTCCAACCCAAAGAGTTTAGCGGGCAGCCTCTGCCACTGACCAAACTCATAGTGAGGCCCTCAGTATGCAAATAGAGCCCACATTTGCCACAGGAATATTTTGTGGGTACATATGCAGAGGAACCTGTAAAGCAATGGGATATGATTAGACAACCACAAGCAAGGTACAACAACAATCTAAACTTCAGATTGGTAGAAATCATGTAATGTGAATCATATAATAGTGTCCGGTGTTTGCTGAGTTACTTCTGGCAGAGTGGGTGACTGCAGCCGAGAGGTCGAAGTGACGCTTTCATCACTGGAGGACTGAGGTGATGCTTCGTCCGGACTGCAATGTTGCATGGTTTCAGCGATTGCAGGGGCCTGCTGTATCGCCTGTCGGTGTTCTGCTGTCATCTGCTCCAGGTCAGGGCAGCCTTGGGGGCCTGAAAATGCTGTAATTCATTCCTGGGCCTGTGACAGCGACCTCCAGATGAGGGGCGAGCTTCTCCAGTGTCTGGCTGCAACATTCAGGACACCTGGGTTCCGGATGCTCCCAACCACCCTCATGCGTCCTCCGGGGAATCCAAGAAATGCTTGGTTCCGTCCACAACCAAGCACAGCCACGTCAGAAAGAGGAGCGAAAAGCCTAAGTTCAACCCACAGAGGTGGTGTTTCACGACAAGAAAGGAGTTCCATTGGCGCTGCACTGCAATTGTGAAATCTGGAGAAAACATAATACAAGCGTTGTCTACTTTGATCTCAGTACGTTTCCAGGTTTCACTGAGCATGGCCACTATGTCTTGATAATGAAGTAAGCGGAGCACCAACAGCCGTGGGGTGGAGTGGGTGGGGGGTTTCGGATCAGAACACGGTGTGCCCTTTCGGTAGAGAAGAACTGTGATAAGGCAGCTGGGGAGAGTATGTCACACAGCCATCTCTCAATATAAGTGACTGCATCCCACCCCTCTAGGAGGCCCACAACACAAACATTATCCCTCCTCGATCTCCCCTCTGCATCTTTGGCCTTTCGCTCCAGAGTATGGATGTGCTCAGATAACATCTGTAAGGAGGATTCCATGCTTTGGGATTTCGGTTGCAGGTCTGCAAGGGTCTGTTCCACCGCACCAACCTTATCAGCAAGTTTGCAGTGGTCCACATGTACTAATGTGAGGTCTGTGGCTACATTTTCTATCTTTGTTTTTAGGGAGGTCCTAGTGTGTTCAATCACCTCTAGTACAGTGCCCAACTTGTCTTCAAGCAACAGGGAGCGATCGAGGGGCTCCGGATGGCACAGGTCTTTGGCTGTTACAGTGGTCGACGTTGATGGGTGTGAGGGTGTGCTCAGAGTGGCAGAACATAGACACTCTATGGCAATATAGCATACTTGGTGGTCCTCTGGCATAGTAGGTGTGACCCACACTTGCAAAGGCCAGCTTGCAGGTGTCTAGATATCTCTGGGACACTGCAGCACGAGCAGCCCAGTGCAGCAGGCAAGGATCAGCTATTAGAAATGCCTCAGACTGAAGGTGAATAAATGAAGGATGAGGAGTTGTGGGGCTCAAGGCAGGGAAATTATCAATGGGAGATCAGAAGGCCAAGAAGGGAACTAGACTGACAAGGCGTATTTATTGCCCTTCTTTATCCTGACATTTATTGCCCTCTACCAAGGAGAAGAGCCGCAACGTTGCACAGCCCATCCAGTGCAGGTGTATTCGAAGGGAGTAATGCAGGCACAACATGAGGCAGTACCTTAACTACACTGGTAAATATCAAGTGCAGGTAGTTACAAGTGAGCAATACAGACACAAGGTGGTGCAAGCAGTCAGCCTGTAGACGGAAGCAGTGCGATGCAAGCTCCATGAGTGTAGGCCTTACAGGTGTCCTGTGTCCACTGTCTCTCCTGCCTCAGTGCCGGGGTCCCAGTGGCAGCAACAAAGACAGGCCTGAACAGCCAATGCAGGTGAAGGGCTCACTATCCACCCCAAGTGGCCCGAGCTGCAGTGTGTAGGTTGCTGCGAGCGGCTGGGCCTAGGCTGCATAGGCCAGACCCCATAGCTGCAGCGCAGTGGAGCGGCCTCACAGCATCTCAATGTTGCTCAGCCCTTTCAGGGCAGTCACAGAGCAGCAGAGCCAGCTCCGCGTCTTGCGTCCTCAGATCGCAGCACAGGGGGACCCTGATCAGCAGCCATTGGTGCAGGTTCGGTAACGTGGCCATCCCACACAAGCACAAGCAAAGTCTGGTCGTCAGGCCCAGGTGGGCCGCACCTGCAGTGCACCAGCCTGCCCTCTCACCTGGGGCAATCCAGAGCTCCAGGTAGGGTTGCTAGCTTGGTGGGCATCGAAGTCTCCCGCATCGCATCTCCAGTCCTTGCCCCGTCAAGGGCGAGCACTACTGCCCCTCCGAGGCCCAGAAGGTGTACCGTAAAAACATCACTGTTTTTCTGTTGCAGTAAGTCTCCCTCAACTCAGTTTACCTCTCGCCAAGTGGGCAGGGAAGTCCCAGCGGTTATGGGGCACGCTACCGCCACAACCCAGTAAGGTCTGCCGGCAACCCTTGGGCGCCACACTCCTTCACACTACAGTAGGCCGAGGCCAGGACAGTTGTTCAGTGCTGCCTCTGGGGGTCCAAACACAGTGCAAAGTATATTAGGCAGCGCAGGGCAAGGCCAGGAACATAGTCGGGCAGACTTCGACAGCAGATGGTTGGCAATAATTAGAATATTCAACAGATAATGGGTTAGGTTTGCTGAGCCTCGTTAGAGTACGTCCGCCATCTTGGCCTTGCAAGCCACCCTCTCTGCCCCTCTCTTCACCCTCTCTTCACGTGCACCCATTCTCCTTCCACAAACTTCCGATTCAGGCTTTTTGATCCTCCCACCATGCCATCAGTGAAACTCTTTTTTTCCATTCCTTTGGTTATCACACTTCTTGCTTTTCTTCCTCCCATGACCTCAAAAGGTACTTTATGCAAGATACTGTTAGGTGTGGTATGCCCACACCAATTTCCTCACTGCACCCCTCTACTGGTCACCTTGACTTAACGCCCTGTTAACCCATCTCTCCCTTCACAGACTCTAACAAAATGCCGCTTCAATTAGCATTTCCTCACACTTGACCCACAACAGGGCAACTCGAGTCAGTGGCAATATGACCCTTTAAACCACACTTGTAACAAACAGTGCATTTTCCATTTGCTTGGTTAAATCTTCTAGAAAAGACTGTTATATTCCTCCTTTCTCCTGACATTTTGCATTCAATCCCATAAATGTTCTGCACTTTCTTGGAGTCATCTGCCACAATTTCCTTCAGCCCTTCTTCGGTTCTCTCTGCCCTTTTCGCTAATTCGATGGCCTTCTGTGGAGTTAACCCCCTGTATTTAAAAGTTTCTCCTGCATCCTCTTGTTAGCCAGTTTTTGCACAAATTTATCTCTTAGCATGTCGTCTAGGAAGGTCTTGCAATTTACAAGTGGACGCTAATAAGCCTAAAGCTGCCATAAAATTGTCTACTGACTCCCCAGGCTGTAGAGTTATTTTTGAGTACTTAAACCTTTCTACCATTTTATTTATTTTCTTTCCAAAACTGGGATCCATTGGCAACTTTGCTGTTTCAACTGCATCCTCCTCTGATTCCTCATCATCTTCCTCAAGCAATGGAGGAAGATGCTTCAATATGCGTCCTCCCGCCACTCACAGACAATACTTAAGCATAGCTAACTTGCGTGAAGCAGTAAATATCTCACTACCTCCTGTTTCTACTTAAGCTTCGAAACCCTCCTTCAAATCCACCCATGCTACAACTGGCTCTCCAGGTAACTGCAAAAAGGCTGTTGGTGCGCTCATCCCTAAAGCTTTTCTCAGCTGGAGCTCCTCTGCTCAATCACTGTCCCAGCAGGAGGCTTTTTAATGCTAAAATACTTTCAGAATCCATGTACGCTGAAATGCCCAGCTCTCCGCACACAAGGACGGCGTTGGGCATAAGGTTTGTTGCCAAGGCAACGCGTCACGAGCTATGGGCCACCCACGATGATCAGTGCGCACTCACTTGACTGCTACAAGTAGGCCATAAAGAAGTGCGCATGTGCCAGACAGCAAAATGGAGATTCCGCATTGAGGAGCACATGTACGTAAGATTTTTCCTGTTGCAAACGGCCCGATTCACAGAATCGGACCGGTTGCGACAGGAAAAAAACATTTTGGTATGTACAGAACTTATTTTTGGATTCGGTAATCTATTTACCGAATAGCAAAATAGGAATGCGAGTTGCAATTAGGAAGGGGCTTTCCCTTCCTAATTGCGAGTCACAGCGCGATATAGCATTGTTTTGTGACCGTGAATGCGGTCACAAAACAATCGCAGTTAGCACCAGTTTCAAACTTGTGAATGGCAGCGAAAATATTTTTTCAGAGCAGGCAGTGGTCCTACGGACCACTGCTCTGAAAAAATGAGAAGAAAACTTTTCATTTTCGTTTTTGAAATGCATCTCGTTTTCCTTTAAGTTTAAGGCAAACGGGCTGCATTTTTAAAAAACAGATTTATTTAAAAGCAGTCACAGACATGGTGGTCTGCTGTCTCCAGCAGGCCACCATCCCTGTGAGGGCGTCCATTCCCAATGGGGTCGCAATTGCGACCTACCACATGAATATTCATGAGATAGGTCATTTGCGACCCCATTGGGAATCTCAAACAGTGTAAAGTACACTGTTGTACATCCGGTTTTGTGACTCGCAAATTGCGAGTCACTAATACTCGCAGTTTGCGAGTCACGGAACCGGATCTTGTACATGTGGCCCTGAGTCCCTTGATGGAGAAGTGAGCTCCAAAATCAGCCAATGTCCTCTGCTATGGCGACGCTTAAATGGTGGCTGTTTCCAAGGTTCACTGCTTCATTCCCAGCTGCCCTTACAGCCACTAAAAAGCTATCTGCTGGCTCCGTCTGGATGCTCTCCTCCCTTCAGCTCAATAGTCTCCGTATCACCAGTGAAAAAGTGGAGACTTGCGAGTGAGTAGAAACTGGATAAAGGGTTTATTTCTATGGAAGAGTGCAGATTACAAGTAGGGAGCTGCCAGCTCACTGGCAACTGTCCTTCTCCATCAGGTGTTCCAGCTAGAATCCCCGTGGAATTCCATTTGGAACACCACACGCACAGATAAAGAGAAATATAACACAGAGCTATTGGCGTTGCCAATGTCAATGTCTTTTATCCATGTTATAGAGCAGTACATCTGCTGTTCCGCATGGCTGAAATTCAGGGAAAAAAGCGGTGTGACAATGCCAGCGCTGGCCACGTCATATCGCTTTTCTGTGTGGCAGTAGGGGTGGGACAGTGAACTCAACTCAGGTGGGCTAAGAAACAGTGCATGCACTGTTTAGCAGAGACCTAAAAATTAATTCAATCTTCTGTAATGTAACAGTTTTTTCCAGTTTTATAAAGCAGGAACTCAAAGGTACTGGAGCAATTTACCTGAGCACTAGTTACATTGCACAAGAAGACCTCCATTTTTGGTGCATATAGGGAGATTTAGGGCTAGATATCTGAATACGAAGAGTTGGGATTTCCTAATAATGGATCGCCATCAGGAGATCGCAATTCTCTATGTATGTACAATTTGAGCCCTCAATTTGCAAGTCGCTACTCAGTCGCGTCACAGTTATGGAAATCGCTACTAGGCAAAATTGAGGTTGCAAGTTGTGACCACAGATAGAGTAAAAATACTTCCAGGTCATGGGTAATCACGTCTGAACCAGGAAGTGCCTCATACTATATGCCTGTAGGCCATCCTGGGTGGATGTGGGGTGGCGGTGGAGAGCACCTGTCATTTCAAGCAAAAATCAGACAATCTAAACAGGTGTCGTCAGCATCAATGGTCAGCCAAAGTGCAGAAAAGGATGCATGATGCAGAAAAAGGAAAATGAAGTTCTCTGAGAAGCAGTTGAAGATCCTGACCAAAGAATGCTGTGATAACCACTAGGTACTTTTTGAAAGGGCATCCATGACAGTTCCAGACTCCCAAAAGGAAAAAATCTGGCAGGATATGCAACAAAACATGAATGCCGTAGGAGTCACCTACTGCTCCAACAATGAGATCTGTAAGAGGTAGTAGGACCTCAGGACACAAACAAATGAAAAGGTGACAACTTGATTATCAGAATCCAGGGCAACAAGAGGTGGTCCCCCAACCATTACCCCCAACCACAGCACTGGAGACCACGGTGGAGACCATCCTGGAGCCTGCACCTTTTGTGGGAATCAGGAAAATTTACACCTCAGCACCTGGAACTTCACAAAGTAAGTGTGAATTATTTACTATTGTCACATCTCAGAACTTAAATCTATGTCTAAGTCCACATAGAACTGTAGCATGGATCAGATGTTTGTTTCTTAAGTTAGTTAAAAATGTATCTTTATAGTGCATTGTGGGATATGTAGTGAGCACAGGAGTAACTTGTAGACATTTATTAGGCTAATGCTTTCAAAACTGAAACATTGATATTTCATCATATCAGTGATTAAACAGAATTTCATTATTTTACACAGATCTCCCAGAGGAACTTAGTGATAACACCAATGTGGAGGGAGTGGAGGACTCAAACAAGGCAGCTGAAGAACCCATTCTCCCGGATGCCAGTCACCCAAGCACACCTCCAGCCCAATGTAGCATTGCCTCATTGTCACCACAGAGACCAGTAATGACGATGTCACTCTGCATAACAGTCCCATCCAGCACCCAGGTGTGACCCAACAACATCAGCATGTTCCAGGGCCTGTGCGCAGCTGGCTCCGTGAGGCTCACATGTTGTAGATCCTGGGGCCACTGAATAGATGTTTGGAGGCCTTGAGGCAACCATGATCAAAATTCAGCATCTGCAACACAAGCAGAGGAGACCCGTGAACAAAAATATGCAGAACCTGCAGCAATGCATGTCATTTCGAAATTACACCATTGGGGCACAATTGTCAACCATGAACACTAAAATGGACAGTCTCAGCACTGCTATTGAGAAATTATGCCAACACAGGGTGGCTGATCATGCCCATCAAAGGCACTGAGACAGGAGCGGTGCGGCTAGAATGGGCAGGTTAACCTGGGACATTTTAGATGGTACGTTGCACGGAGCTTGTGGCAGATCACCTCTGCAGTTGAAGTACTACAAAATGCACAAATAGTAGGTGGTGTTGGGATGCCCCTCAAGGAAGTGAGGACATCTCAAGTGTTAACAGCGTCTCTGCCAGTGATGCATATGTTCTGAGAAGCAGCAGGAGTTGCATTCCTGCTGGAGAACATGTAGGGGCAGGTCATGTGGGACGTAGCCGCAGAACGCAGTGAAGGAGACAGCATATTGTGTAGTCATTTTGGCATTGTTATTATTATTTTGGTGAGGTAACCAACATTTGTTTGTACTTTACTGACCAAATGGTTGTCATACAGTTTAAAACATAACCAACTGATATAGCAGCTTGACGTAAAAGGTTGCTTTAGTTTGCTGATCAACTCTGCTTTTATCATTACAGTGAGTGAACTGTCAGGTAGAAATTTCCTTAAAGATTAATTTGTTGCAATGTGGTCCTGTCTGCTTCTCCCCTCCACTGTTGCACTCTAGCCTTCAGGCTGCTGAAGAGGTGGTTCAGGATCCTCATCTTCGGTATCAGTGTCCTCCAAAATGATAGGTAGTCCGCTCCTGGTAGCTATGTTGTGCAACATGGCACATTTTGCCACGATTTTGCAGGCTGTCTCAGGAGCATACTGTTATGCATCTCCACCCGTGTGAAGACACAGAAATCTTGATTTCAGCATGCCAAATGTTTGTTCAAGCACCACCCTGGTGCATTGATGAGCAGTGTTGCAACACCTTGCATTTTGGTTTACTAGGGGGTGAGTATAGTGTTAGTATTGAACGCCTTAACACATACGCACTGTCACCTGGAACAAAAGGCATAAGTGTGAACATGGCTAAATTTTGGATTTGATTAACACATTCATATGTCTCATTGTGCAGCAGTACATTACCTAATAAAAAGAAATCATCAAACTCCACTCTTTCCAGGCATTGGTGTATTCCACTGTGCCTGAAGAAGAAGAATGAGTCATGGGTGCTCCCCTGAGAATTAGTGATGGATTAGTATCGGGAAATAATGAGTACAGTTTTAGTATTAGTATGAGCTAATTTGAGCCGCGGATATGAGAGTTTGTTAGTTAGATTGACTGGAGTAATGGAGGGGTGGAGGAGGAAAGAAATCCAGAAGTGTTAATTGGGAGTATATCCTTCATTTACTCAACCCAAAGGCTTGGGATGAGTAAAGGGGGATGGAGGAGGGAAGAGTCTGTGGAAGGGTTAGGGAGAGCATAGTAGCAGGGTGAGATAAATGAGGGAGAATTTAGTAGGGTTGGGTGGGAGGTCATGGTAGTAGAGTGAGGTTTGGTGAGTTAGATGTGGAAGCGGAGGGAAGAGCTTAGTCAGAGTTATTTAGGAGATGAAAGTAGTAGAAAGGATTTGGGATGAGGCAGAGTAGGAATGGAGGATAGTGTGATAGAGACATGACATATGATGATGGGTAGATAAGTGTGATACGATGAGAGCAGGAATTCATAGATATCTAGTATAACAACCCAACCAGGAGCCATGCAATGACCCACGAACATGCCTAGCACAGAAACAACATATACACATATATATATATATATACATACACACATACAAACACACATGAATACACACACATATGCACATACAATACATAATTAGAACCATGGGTAAATATACTTAGTCAAACAGGTTTAAAGAGTGTGTGTGTATTTTATTTTAATGACATAGTAGCGATACATATTTATTAAAGAACTATACATAACTAGAAATATACACATAATCAGAAAAAAATATTCAACATAGGCATATGCAGTCCATAGTTGTTTGAATATGGTGGTTATGAAGGAAAGAGCCAACTCTTGAGTAGTTTTCTGAAGACAAGAACGTTATCTGTGGCTCTTACAGTTGGGGGTAATGAATTCCATAGTTTGGCTACTTGAACGGAGAAGGATGTACCACCTATAGTCTTTTTCTTGTATGGTGGTTTTCTAAGGCGGGGTGCCAATCTTGAGTGGAGGTTTCTTTGTTGGATGTATTTGGTTATTTTGTTTCTGATAAAAAGCGGTCCTGTTCCATGTATAGCTTTGTGGGTGATACAAAGCAGCTTGAAAGTGCATCTTCTGGCAACGGGTAACCAGTGTAGTGCTCTCAAGGCAGGGGAGATGTGGGCTTGCGGCTTTACATGTAATAGTAGCCTGGCTGCGGAATTCTGGATATTCTGGATACATTGTAGTTTTTTCATAATAGATAGAGAGGATCCATGGTAGAGGCCATTGGCATAATCCAGTTTGGATAGTACAAGCAAGATAGTAGCTTGCACCTTGTGTGGAAATCCGAGGTGGGGGAAGATGCGTTGTAAAGTCTTCAAGGTGATGAAGCTTGTTCGTGCAAATTTTTCCACTTGGGCATTCATAGTTAACTTGGAATCCATGGTGATTCCTAGGTTTTTAACTTCCTTGGATAATTGAGGAGGTGGTCCGAGATCGTCAGGCCAGAAGCACAGAGGGTCATAATTTTCCAGTCACCACATATGAGCATTTCTGTTTTGGAGGTATTTAGTTTGAGATGGCTCCAGGTCATCCACTGATCAACGGCTCTGAGGCAACTGAAGATTTGTGAGTTTTCAATGTTTTTGGGGCATTCTAATTTAAGTAGTATTTGTGTGTCGTCTGCATAGTTGTAGCATGTGAGATGGAAATCATTGATCAGTTCTGGTAAAGATATCATGTAGGTGTTGAAAAGCAAAGGTGAGATGATTGATCCTTGGGGGACCCCTGCTTTTGTGAGGTAGGGTTCGGACGAGAAGGGGGGCGAGTGGATGTTATTAGATCTTTTTTGAAGATAGGAAGTAATCCAGTCGAGAGCAATCTCTTGTATACCGGCTTCGTGGAGTCTTTGAATTAGGGTGTCATGGTCAACCGTATCAAAGGCAGCTGAGAGGTCCAAGAGAAATAGTGCAGCAACTCCATTGCGGTCGACTGTGTTTTTAAGATCATCCCAGATTGCTATGAGTGCCGATTCAGTGCTTCTTCCTGGGCGGAATCCAGATTGGAAGTCTGAAAGTATAGAATTGTCTTCAATGATTGTGCCATCTGGGCGAATGCTGCTCTTTCTATCAATTTGCCCAGGAAAGGTCCATTTGTGATTGGTCTGTAGTTGTAGTACTCCATGCTGGTTAAGCAAGAGAATATGGGGGAGGTCAGGGGGGGTGGAATAGCCCCAGCAGGTCATGTAAGAAGGGAACTACTTTATAAAATGAGAGACAAATGTGTCTCTCGGCCCAAATATAAATGTGGAGAGAGCACCTGCCAAATTCCCCTAGGGCAAAGCCCGAAAAAATTTATGCACCCCGTTCGGCGCTCAAGGGGATGCAAAGTTAATGTCGATAAGCAACGCTGTGCCCAAGCCGGTCTTCGATATTTTTTCTAAAGTCGAAGACTGCCACGTGCGCATGCGCGAGAATAAACATATAAAGAGGACAAAGTCCTCAAGAGTAAAGCACTCACTCAATTTCTGTCCACCCGGGGTATGGAGCCGTGTCAGGACAGTGCCTGAATCTGAGCACCCAAGTGGGCATTCTTGACACTTAATAGAGAACGCTGTTGACAATCAGCATCAAATGAGACAAATCAGCAGAAAATACCAACGAACGGACCACGTGAATGTGCGAAGCCGCTGCAGAAAGAGGACACAGTCCTCTGTGCGAAGCGCTAGTGCAATCCCCGCTCCACAGCCAAAAATCAATTAGATAAACCCCCAAGGCATAAGCCTAAGAAAACATCAATACATATAACACAGAAGAATATTTATATATATATATATATACTGTATATATATATATATATATATATATATATATATATATATATATATATATATATATGAATTAACTTATCTCTGGCTGCAAGCAGCAAAGAAATAGGAAGGACTGAGGTCGCAAAGTTAAATATACTGAGAGCAGGCCTAGGATTGGGCAGGATATGGACTACAAGAGGTACTGGGAAAAGTAGTTTTCTGTGATTTTAGTGTGTGATTGGCTGCTGTTATTTTTTCAGTAAATAAAGAGAAAACATAATCTGAAGCCTCCGGTCCTGACATAGAATTAAATTGCAGTCTGCTGCTGGTGTTGAAAGTGCATGTTTCAGTCTACATGTCAGAATGTTTTAATAAAATAGAAGAGGAAGGTATTTGAGAATTCACTTAAAACATGTCATAATTTTTCTTTCTACAGCACTAACCATAACTTCTATGATAAAATGAACCCCCCTCATTTTGTCATTTCTAAATTAAATGTTTTACATTTTACCAGCTTGTTTCAATCAAGATGGCTTCAGCTGTGCTACACTTTTGTGATAAGTAAGACCTTTAGTGCTCTAGTTGTTCTTTAGAACACTCTGGGAGGCTGCAGTAGGGAATCAACTGACAGACCGCTCCTGTTGGAAGTTCATGTTTTTCTGAGAATGTCAAATTTCATTCTCACATGGCTGAGAAAGATAGTGTGAATTTACAGAAAATATGCTTTCATTTTAGCTTCTGGAGCACCTTCCATAACCTCTATGGGAAAATCATGACCAAACAGTTTTCTCCCAGACATGATTCATGGAATCCGACCAAGGAAAAGTCATCTTAAAACACACCACAATTCCTAAAATTAGTATGGTACCATCAGCAAAAGATTTATATTGTAACTAAAATTTGTTATCACCCTTTACATGTTCTCCTTATTGTGACCCTCAAAACCTGCCATTCACTACAATGTATTTCAATGGAGTGCTATCATGTATATTGATCTCAGGATGGCTGCCATCACTTTCTGTTTGAAGTGCTGACAGTCAATCAGATCTCCCCATGAGATCTGTGCTTGGGCTCCACACACATATACAAATTTGTCACAAATTTAGTGAATGGTGCTCATACATAAAACACCACTTTTTCTGTCGCTAACTTATTTCCAACCGATTTGTGAGTCACAAAACATTCGGACATCTATCTCATAGTAATTTGGCAAGAATCACAGAATGTTGTTCCAGTGCCGAGACTTAAGCCTTGTTCTCCGGCTCCAAATTTGGCAGCTCTGGCTGTTATGCCACATCCTTTTTTAAGGATATCATGCATTTAAGGTAAATCTCACAGTTCAGTCATACACTATGATAAAACATTCCTGAAGATGGAGGTCTGGCTTTGTACATGGTTTGCGTAATGTGTTTTTCAAATTGTATCAATTTGCATTTTAACTAACGAGCACCAAGTTCCTTTTTTGGTCCACTATACATCTGTAATCCAATTCATAAATAAGGGCCTGATTTAGATCTTGGCAGAATCGGACCCACCTTAGGTTTTGCGCTGGATATCCCGCCTGCAGTCTGCCCACTCTATTTAGATACTGGAGGTCCCACAGACAAAAGTCCATTGACAAACCGCCATAACCGGCAGGATTGTATACCCGCATCAACAGCACAATAAGCGAAAGCGGCTGGTGGTGGGACCACAACCTGTTTTACCACAGAGTCAATCACTATGTGCCTTCCCACCGACGTAACAGTGGAGGATAAACCGGCACACCTGAGCAGGCGGAATTGAAGGCACATAAGCACAAAAGTCACCCTTTTTTCACATTTTCACTTTTCCTGCTGCCATGAACCCGATCCTTCAGGTCCTGCCTTTGCTGCTGCTACTGGACCACAATGAAAATCAACACAGTCAACGCCAGAATCGAAGGTAAGTGACTGTTTACCTGTCACCATGAGAATGATCTGTTAACATTAGTACTGGACTCATGCATTTATGAAAAATACCTGCAGTCAATAGTAAAATAATGTTCAATGCATATACGTGCAATGTGGTAGTCTAAGAAATCTAGAGAACCACACCTGTAGATAATATTCACATTCACCAATTTGGTACATGCTGGCCTCCATGTAAATGGACACCTAAACAAAAAGTCACATTAATAAAAAAATTATAATTGTCCCATACAGGTGTGCATGATCATTTTCACTAAAGTACCAAATCAAATACTTATGCATTACACATTATTTAAACTACATAAGCTAATATAATGTAGTAACTGCACTACGTAATGCAACAAGCGGGTTTACAAGAAATATACATTCAAAGTCACTTCAAAACATACAACATATCATATATGCATCAATGTCACATTTCCCCTTGTCAAGTGTATTTTCTGTTAATCATTTAATTCCAGTTAACTCAAACTGTCATTTATGTGTAATGCATATGTGTTTATCATTAACACACAACATGTGTAAATAAACACACCAGCATTCACAAGTAATCATTTATCATGATGAATGCTTGCACCAAAATTAATATGTCCATCACAAAAGTTCATCACTAATGTATGCACCATACAAATATCTGAAAAAGTAAACCTTATTGTTCACCGTCATAAATGAAATAAAGTACATGTTACATTCCCATGAATCACATTGTCAACAATCAATTACTTTTAATTAATAATACTGTCAGGACAAACTTTGTGAAAAGAAATTAGATTTATTATCAAATGAGATACTGCTCTCATAATAACATGTGTAAATTAAAGAAATAAATGTCCATAAAAAACCAATGTGTCCTTCAGTTGGGTGGCTGGCTCATAACTTGCCTCGTAATGACACTCTCAAGGGACAAACTCCTCAGTAAGGGGCACCTAGGGTGCAGAGCAAGCACCTTAATATTGTTTCTTGGGAGGGTTGGGTTTGGGTCTCACAGGGGTCAGGGACAAGGCAAGAGTAAAAGGGTGTGGAGAATGGGTAGAAGGGGTGGGAGAAGATTTGGCTTCAGAGGGAGAAGAAGGGTGTGGAGAATGGGTAGAAGGGGTGGGAGAAGATTTGGCTTCAGAGGGAGAAGGAGCTGGAGTAAGTGGTGTGCATGTCTGTCTCTTGAGCAGGTGCATGTGGGTCTGATTTATACTTGGGTGTGCATTTTTGGAAGGTGTGTGGTGTTCGGGTGAGTGTGCGCATTTGCGTTTGGTGAGTGTTGATGTGGGTGTGCTTTCCGGTGGTAGGTATTGTGGTTGTGGGGCTTGTGGGTGTGGTGCTTGAGGTTGTGGTGGTGGGTATGTTGGTTGTTGTGGTGCCTCTGGGTGTTGTATCAGTACTGTGTGTATGTTGGATGGGTGTATGTCTGTGTTTCTTGGTGTGTTTGTGTTCATTTGTGGGTGTGTGTGTGCTGCTTGTGTCTGTTGGAGTAGGTGCGTGCAAAGGAGTGGGTGTGCTTGGGATTGGGATGGGAGGTGGGATATGGGAAGGGGAAGGGACCAGAGTAGGGACACAATGTTGGGTCAGTTGGGGGGCTGCAGTCAGTGCAGAGGCTATCTTCTGAAGCAGGTGAAACAATAAAAGTCTTGGCACTGGAACAACATCCTATGATCTCAGCATGCCAGACATTGAACTACGAATGGCATCCAGGAATTAAACCATTTGTTGCATTTGGGAATTAAGCCCCTGGATGCCATTCACAGTCGCTGTCTGGTTTACAGAGATACTGGGTAAGAGGTCAAAAGCCTCTTCACTGTGCGCAGCCATGGGGCGGAGGGAGGAGCCTGTGGAAAAGGAGACCCCCTGCCCTTTAAGGGGGTGGGTTTGGCCAACTTGGGGTGGAGCAAAAGGGAGGGTGGAAATGGGAATCTGGGTGGCACTAGGGACTGGTCGCCTGCAGAGGCATTCAAAGATGATGCTGAGCTGATGGACTCCATGCCAGTCCCCTCACCCTCAATGCCACTGTCTCTATTAGTGCCCAATGTTTCTCCACCCGACACCCAGTGGGCAGCTGCTTCCCTGTCTTTATGGTCAATGTCTCCTTCACCTGCTTCCAATTATCTGTGCAAATAAAAATGTTCAGGAGGTCCATTAGGAAAACATTGAATACTTTTATTGTTTCACCTGCTGCAAGGCATTATACTTCACCATTACCCCATGCATATTGGGAACATATCATGGACCCATTTGCTCACAGTTTTGAAAATTACCATCTTTACTCCCATTTCATTTTAGATCATTTCTCATAAACACTTCAAATTTCTCATGGAATTGTTCATTACCTCTGAATGGGTCAGTAAGGTTGTTTTGAATAGTGAACTCACGTCACAAAATTAAATATCAAGCAATAAAGCTTTGTAACATGTGCATTGTCCATCTGCAGAAGTACCTTTCAATAACTCCTTTCCTTCAATGTTGATTCATCATCCCACACATTACAAAGGACACAACAATGTTGTTTGGGGTACGTGTAACTCTGCCACCAATGTGTACACATTCTTGTCTGTTTCAATTAATAATGTTTGCCCACTTAAATCATGTTTGTTGAAACAGACTGGCCTACAAGCACATTTGTGAAGGAGTAAGGCTTCATGCCTTCTCCTACTGTCAACATGAACTGACTTGAATCTTGCAGTGAAAACATTTTTATCAAATGTCTTTGCTAAGAAATATTGCCATTGTACTCATTTTTGACCAGACGCTCAATATTGTTTGGTCATTATTGCAACTCACCTATGTAAAGTCAGAAACATACACTGTACTATAAGCGCATTGTATGCCATATCACCTGGAATAGGGGCAACATTACCTACTCACAATTGTGATGGAGCATCACACCTGACAGAATCCTCAATTGGGGCCTGTTTGGTACAAATGTCCCTCAAAACATAGGCAAAAAAAACAATACCTTTCTTTTCTTAGGCAGGCATGTGTCTGCTCAAAAACGTTTGGTTGTGATAAGGAAGCTAGTGGCAACCATTAACACAAATCAATGCACAAAATACATTATCAAAACCTTACACCTTCAAGAAATCCTCTTGTGCACTGGATGTGTGCCAACCTTTATGTTGATGCCATAAATCATTGCTATAACAAAAAATAGTTAACTAACAATAGATCTCAAAACATAATTCACCCCCATGATGCTGTTGTCGGGCTCTCAACTGCCCATCAAGGCCACTGCAAGTACGCATACCATTAGGGGGGTCAGGGTGCCGTGCAGGGTCATGGCTACTATGTGTGATGGCAATGCACGAAAACCAATGGCTGTGTCCATCTCCGTTGACGATCGCCTGCGTTGTGTACATGCATACGGTGTATCAACAAAAGCTCACTTGCCTCCTAAGACTGCGGCCAACAACGCCTCCTCCACTTTTGCTGCTGTTATCGACCTCCAGGACCCACAATGTTGGGCAAAGTAGGTGACAGGGCCCCTAACTTCTCCGCTGAGTTGGCACTCCTTACCACACAGGTCCTGTCCCTCTACAGCCAGCTGTATGGGAACCCAGAGGAACAGGTACATGTTTGAATGAAAATGTATTTCTAAGTAACTTGTTTGTTTATTAACACAGGCTAATCTATCCCTTTTAGTTCCTGAGTGAAGTGTTCTGATTGGAGAGTAGGCCACTCAATAATTTAGCTGGGAACATAACGATGTATAGAAATGTTTTTAAATGTCTGTACATTGAAATATAAAGTCACCTGAAAGAATAAGGTGACCTTTCGTTACAATTTGCTCATAAATCAAGATTTCAGCTTACAACCTTCATACCCTTTACTTCCAGTGGCCAGTAGACACTGTCCCATCAGTATAAGTGAAAAGATACAGGAATATGTAGAAATGATAGAAATGTTAAGTGCAAGAAAAAACTTTCAAGTTATGGACTTGTCAGAATATTTATTTTATCAGCTTACCTTTATCCCTGGCCTAGATGATGTTTGTGGCCTGGATTTGTAAAATGAGGACACTAAAAGTAATGAGGGTACTCAACAGGTCACTACAAACTAGTATTTCCTAGGAAAAATAGTTAGAAATGCTTGAAAGATTTTACAAACTTGTGCCACAGCAATACAAAAAGAACCTCACAAAACATGTTTTTCTTTATTCTTTCTTATCGATACAGGTTAACGCCCATCAGAAGAAGGGAATATAGAATGCCATTGTCGAGAAAGTGTGGACCCTGGGGGGTCTATAAGCGGCGCAGCATCCATTGCCGGAAAAGGTGGATGGACCTGCTATGCTGGACCAGCAAGTCATCCCAAGTTCAGCTCGGCAAGACCTCCCAGGGTCAGGGTGTGGCGCTGCATTGCAAATGTCCTGAGGGCAAGGTGAAGTGCCCGCCATTTAAGGATGCAGACCAGTGTATTTTAAAATGTTAAGTGCATCACCACCACTCAAAATGGTGGCTAGTTTGTTTATCAATGCAAAATGCCTACATTACTCATATTTTAAAATTTTGACTCAGTATACTGTAATGGGGTACTGTGTTTAAGTTCATTAATGATACGGTTTATTTTATACTTCTGTTGACGGAATTTTAGAAAAAAATGTGTAATTATAACATGTGAAATTTATTATTTACATATTATTTTTTTAACCCCTTCGCTGCCAGGCCTTTTCCCCCTCCTGTGCTGAGCCTTTTTTTGGCTGTTTGGGGCAGTTCGCGCTTAGGCCCTCATAACGTTTTGTCCACATAAGCTACCCAAGCCAAATTTGCGTCCTTTTTTTCCAACATCCTGGGATTCTAGAGGTACCCAGACTTTGTGGGTTCCCCTAAAGGAGACCAAGAAAGTGGGCAAAATACAGCGAACATTTTGTTTTTTTTTAAAACTGGGGAAAAAGGGCTGCAGAAGAAGGGTTGTGGTGTTTTCCCCTGAAAATGGCATCAACAAAGGGATTGCAGTGCTAAAATCACCATCTTCCCAGCTTCCAGGAACAGGCAGACTTGAATCAGAAAACCCAATTTTTCAACACAATTTTGGCATTTTACTGGGACATACCCCATTTTTACTACTTTTTGTGCTTTCAGCCTCCATCCAGTTAGTGACAGAAATGGGTGTGAAACCAACGCTGGATCCCAGAAAGCTAAACATTTCTGAAAAGTAGACACAATTCTGAATTCGGCAAGGGAACATTTGTGTAGATCCTACAAGGGTTTCCTACAGAAAATAACAGCTGAAATAAAAAACAAAATAAGAAATTGAGGTGAAAAAAGCAATATACTGTTACGTCTGCTGGACTCTTCTAGTTGCGGGGATATATAGGGCTTGTAGGTTCATCAAGAACCCTAGGTACCCAGAGCCAATAAATGAGCTGCACCTTCCAAAGGGTTTTCATTCTATACCAGGTATACAGCAATTCATTTGCTGAAATATAAAGAGTGAAAAATAGGTATCAAGAAAATCTTTGTATTTCCAAAATGGGCACAAGATAAGGTGTTGAGAAGCAGTGGTTATTTGCATATCTCTGAATTCCGGGGTGCCCATACTAGCATGTGAATTGCAGGGCATTTCTCAAATAGACGTCTTTTTTACACACTGTCTTACATTTGGAAGGAAAAAATGTAGAGAAAGACAAAGGGCAATAACACTTGTTTTTCTATTCTGTGTTCCCCTAAGTCTCCTGATAAAAATGGTACCTCACTTGCATGGGTAGGCCTAATGCTCGCAACAGGAAACGCAACATGGACACATCACATTTTTACATTGAAATTTGACGTGTTTTTTTGCAAAGTGCATAGCTGTAGGTTTTTGCCTCTAGCTCAGCCAGCACCCAGGGAAACCTACCAAACCTGCGCATTTTTTAAAACTAGACACCTATGGGAATCCAAGATGGGGTGACTTGTGGGGCTCTCACCAGGTTCTGTTACTCAGACTCCTTTGCAAACCTCAAAATTAGGCCAAAACAACACGTTTTCCTCACATTTCGGTGACAGAAAGTTCTGGAATCTGAGAGAAGCCACAAATTTCTTTCCACCCAGCGTTCCCCGAAGTCTCCCGATAAAAATGGTACCTCACTTGTATGGGTAGGCCTAGTGCTCGCAACAGGAAATGCCCCAAAACACTATCTGGACACATCAAAATTATCAAATACAAAACTACCTGTTTGTGTGTGTGTGGGGGGGGGGCACCTGCGTTTTTGGCCCTGGGCTCTGCAGCCATCTAGGGAAACCTACCAAACCCAGACATTTCTGAAAACTAGACACCGAGGGAGTCCAGGGAGGTGTGACTTGCGTGGAGCCACCAATGTTTTCTTACCCAGAATCCTCTGCAAACCTCAAATTTAGCTAAAAAAGCAATTTTTCCCACATTTCTGTGTGGGATCACCGCACCGGGACACATTTCTTACCACCCAACGTTCCCTTCAGTCTCCTAGTAAAAATGATACCTCACTTGTGTAGGTGGGCCAAGTGCCTGTGACAGGGAAGATCTAAAAACATGTTGAAATTGAAGGGGAACCAAAACAGGTCCAAAAGGGCAGTTTCCAAGTCGGACGATTTTGAGAGTTAGCCAAGCTTTCATGGCCCAAATGTAAAACCAAAACCCAAAATAATCAAATGTCCTCTTGCTTGCCATGGGATAAGATGTTTTAGTGAGCGGGGGAGAGCTGAAAGACTGTTACCCCCTTCAGTTAGGGTGGGGGCATAACGAGGCCCATACTGGTTGGCAGCCACCACCCCACTTTTTTTTTTTTTTATTCCATGGCATCTAGTAGACTATCTGCCCCCACCGGGGTGTGGATCGGGGGTAATTGCCCCATCTGCCCACTGGTGGGCAGAACAACTTTGGTCCCATTTATTTGGGGTGGGGGTATGGCCATACCCCCACCCTCTTATTTTGAAAACAAATCTTCCCTGGTCTCTGGTGGGCTTTCTGCCCCCCCACACACCCCCCTTGCCCAAGGAGCCGCTCCCCTCATGTCAATTGCAAAAAGAAAAATTCCCCTTGGGGGCAGATTGGCCTAATAAAAATAGGCCGATCTGCCCCCAAGGGGGGCAGAAATGGCCTCAAATTAATTTTGCCCCCAGGGGAGCGACCCTTGCCTAAGGGGTCGCTCCCCACATATAAAAAATAAAAATAAAGAAAAACAAATTATCCCTGGTGTCTAGGGTGTTTCTGCCCCCTCCCCATCCCCCCGCCGGAGGCAGCGAACTGCCCCCGGAGGGGGTGGGCAGAAATGGCCTAAAAATAATTTGGCCCCCTGGGGAGCGGCCCTTGCTGAAGGGGTCGCCCCCCCTTATGATATAAACAAAACAAAAAACAAAAAACAAAAAAGTGGGCATTTCTGCTGCCCGATCATGCTGAGAAAGACATCAATGAAAAGGAAAGACTTTCCTTTCCTTTGAAGCCTTTCACGGCCCCTCCGTGTGATCGGAGGAGAAATGCAAAAGCATTTCTCCTCCGATCGGTGCTGGAAGCTCGGCTTCCAGCGCGGAGGGGCAGGCCTCTGATGAGGTCAGCACACAATTGCACGCTGACGTCATCAGATGCCAGGGTTTGGGGGTAGAAGCGGAAGCGATTCCCCTTCCATCCCTGCAGTGGGGGCACTGAGGCGAGGCTCATGTGGGAAGCGCTAGCTCTCCCCGTAAGCCAGTCCAAGGACGTAACGGTTACGTCCTTGGTGCCTCGGCGCCGCAGCCAAGGACGTAACCGTTACGTCCTTGGCTGCCAAGGGGTTAAATATATCAGACATGTTATAAATTGTTATTTCAAGTTTCAACATCACTTTAAAAATGATGTGTACATTTATGTCACAAAAACATGTGGAATTCTACAAAGACATGAGATGTGTGTTGATTATCAATGTATTGTTTGCCTATTTTAAATGATATTATTTTTTCATCTTAATTGCAGACATATGAACCCAGGGAGAGGTAGAAGACGACAGCCTGAAGTGTTCAGACTATTTACTGACTTTGCCACCGTGGAAGAAAGGGATATTATTAAAAAATAGGCAAACCATTCTGGATTTATGTCATCGGCCTCATCAACTGCGCCTTGAGATCCTCACAGGTGATTTGCAGCGATCTATAAATGTTTCATTGATTGATCAGCTGGAGCTACATCTTCTGCCTCACAATAAGAATCCCTCAGCAATTACACAAATAGTGAAAAACATGGCAGTACTCCATTTTGTGGCCACAGGATCCTTCCAATACACTGTGACAGTATCTGGATGCATGTCACCTTTCAACGGTGTTCTACAAAACGTTCTTTCTACTATGATGAGACACATCAACAGCTTCATACGCTTAACACATCATGAAGATTTAGCCAATGTGAAGGGAGATGAGTTTGCCATGGCCTGACTTATACATGTGGTTGGAGCAAGTTGAGCAGCCCATATTGCCTTGGTGGAAAATTCAACAGAAAACAGGTCTAATGAAATCGCAAAACTGTGTGAGTTTTCTCTGTACAAGATTTGTACATCCAAAGTGTGTGTCTGTTGCAGGATCAACCCATGTTTCCTTTGTACTTTCCAAAAGCAACGTATAACTTAATGATTTCACATGACAAAATAGACTCAAATGATAAGTTAGGAGGACACATTTACTTAGAACAAGCAAAGATAATCAATGTAAATAAACACAGTAGTCAATGTGTAAAATCTTTGATCAACAAACATCTTTGCCCTGGACTTTCCTGAACTAACCATTCCTACCAAATCCCCATCACAGCTTGATGTGCTCAGTATGTTACAAGTTGTTTCGACATTTGATTTTACAATATGTAAACGTAAACATTTTTAAATGATGGTGGAAGGAAGAGAAAAAAAAGGAAATACCACAATAAATACAACACCAGTCTTTCACTCTGTGGTTTTTAAATTTATTTTAGTAACCCGAATGAACTTAATATGTTACAAAAAAAAACAAAGGAAAAAGACCAAAAAAAGAACAAAGGAAAAAGACCAAAAAAGAACAGTAAATCATGGTGGATGAAACTATTTTTGTAGAGACAAAATTGTTTCAGGTCCAATGTACAATATACAACTGCCCTCAAAAAAGGTAAATGTGTCTACAAAATAGTCCACAAAATGAATGGTAGACACATAACTGGAGGAAATTAGATTTGGCATCTCTTGGTGGTGGTGGTGGTGGTCTTGCCATCATCTCCTGGTGGTCTGGATAAACTTTCCCTCTTGGGGTGATAGCAGCTGTTTCCTGTTGTGGCAGGGCCTCCCTGTCTGTGGCTGAGGCAGATGTATTTTTCCCCAATGTGGAAGGACCACAGATAGGGGTAGATGGTACAGAAAAAGCCCTGCACATATGTTGGTATATATCAGACATCAGCCCAGTCAGGGAGCCCAAATTAGAGTTTTGATTTTCCATCTCATAATTGTGCTCCCTCTGCAATTGCTTCATCTCCCGGATCTCTGTCAGGACCAGGCCCATCACGTCTTGGGACTGATGTAGGGCTTCCAAGAATTGGTTGATGGTGGTCTGGGTGACAGTGTGCCCAGCAGCCTCGCTTTGCTGGTCCACGGATTTCCTCCTACGACCCCTACCTCTAGTACCCTGTGCCCCTCAGGCAGTGTGCCCCATCCCACTTGGTCCTGGCTGAACAGGGCATGGTAGTGGTGTCTCCTCAACAGCAGCCAGGACTGGGGGTTTCGTAGTTGGACTCTTGCTATAGGCAAGACTGCTGGTTTAGGCATGGCAGCACTTTTGTTTTATAGGTGACTAGGCCAATCCTACAACAAGTCGCAACTGTCAGCCCAAACCTCCCGGCTCTCAAGCGGTACTTCACCAAAAATCCAAACAGTAACATTTGATTTCTGGAAGCCTTTACGCATGGACTCTAAAGTGCGACATCTCTGGGGAGTCGTGGATAAACGGAGATTACCCTTTTCTCACATGAGCAATGAGTCTCAGTCACACACAGGCAATAAAGGTGATGCAGTTAAGTTTTTAATAGGTGTTATTAACAAGACTGCAATCTACAGTAAAATGCATGAGCTGCAATGACTAGGATAATGAACAATGCAAGAAACAGAATTGTGAAGATGCAAGTTGTGAATATAAAGACCCCCACCATCTTGCAATAACATAAGATATAAAATAGGCCCTAATACCCACAAGATGGGTGCTATGCTCCTTCGGACACATGAAGTGGAGGCATCCTGAGGCAGAGGTGCTGTTGCAGCTGGGGTGGGAGGTGTAAGTGTGGGCCAAGTGAGACTCACTGGAGCTGTCTGCCCAGACAGACCTGATGGACCAGGCAGCTCCTCAGCATTCTCACTTGCATGAGTGGTGTCCTCACTGAAGGCTTGATCCTGGTCTGGAGTAAAGGTGTCCTCAGTATTAGGCGGTGGTCCCCTGGCCCTGGCTGTGGGACTGTTAGAAATGGGGTCTTTGGTTGACAGGCAGGTTACCCCCTGTTCAAGCAAGGACCCTCACTCTAGTTAGGGTAAAAGAGAATCACCCTCAGCTAATCCCTGCTTACCCCCTTGGTAGCTTGGCAAAGCAGTAGGCTTAACTTCAGAGTGCTAGGTGTAAAGTATTTGTACCAACACACACAGTAACTTAATGAAAACACTACAAAATAACACAGCGCCAGTTTAGAAAAATAGGAAATATTTATCTAAACACAAGACCAAAATGACAAACATCCGACATACACAGGTCAAGTTATGAATTTTTAAAGATTAAACTAAAAAAATGGCGCTTAGAAACACAAAATGCTTCGATGAGGTGTTAACACGGCGTCATGACGGAGTCGTTCCCAACAAGCCGACACCAGCGGCGCCGGACACGGAGTCGCGTAGACCCCCAAGTACAGTACCTTTGGTGAAGAGTGAAAACAAGTCGATGCGCAACATCCGGGATCGCGGCGTCTGTGCGAAACGTTGAATCCGCGCACTTTGAGTGGCGTCGGTCACGATGTGGTGCGGCGACTTCCACAGAGTCACAGACTTCAGCGGGGCTGCAGCGGCGTCGGGCCTGCGAAGGTCGTCGCGTTCCAGCAAAGATCACGGAGTCGGTTGCAGGCGGCGTCACTGGATTCAGCAGCGGCGTCGGTCTGAAGTCGTCCAAAGTCGATTTCCTTGGATTTCCACCAGCTTTCCTTTCAAGGGCCCAGGGACTGGATAGGGCACCACTTGTCAGAGCAGGAGTCTCTCCAGAGACTCCAGGTGCTGGCAGAGAGAAGTCTTTGCTGTCCCTGAGACTTCAAACAACAGGAGGCAAGCTCTAAATCAAGCCCTTGGAGATTTCTTCACAAGATGGAAGGCACACAAAGTCCAGTCTTTGCCCTCTTACTCTGGCAGAAGCAGTAACTGCAGGATAGCTCCACAAAGCACAGTCACAGGCAGGGCAGCACTTCTCCTCAGCTCTTCAGCTCTTCTCCAGGCAGACGTTCCTCTGGATGTCCAGAAGTGATCTAAAGTCTGTGGTTTTGGGTGCCCGCCTTATACCCTATTTCTCCTTTGAAGTAGGCCTACTTCAAAGTAAAGTCTCTTCTGAATGTAAAATCCTGCCTTGCCCAGGCCAGGCCCCAGACACTCACCAGGGGGTCGGAGACTGCATTGTGTGAGGACAGACACAGCCCTCTCAGGTGTAAGTGACCACTCCTCCCCTCCCTCCTAGCACAGATGGCTCATCAGGAAATGCAGACTACACCCCAGCTCCTTTTGTGTCACTGTCTAGTGTGAGGTGCAACCAGCTCAACTGTCAAACTGACCCAGACAGGGAATCCACAAACCTTACTAAAAGATGTATTTTAAAATTGTGAGTTCAGAGTCCCCAAACTCCACATGTCCATCATCTACGAAAGGGAATCTACACTTTAATCAGATTTAAAGGTAGCCCCCATGTTAACCTGTGAGAGGGACAGGCCTTGCAACATATATGAATAAAGGAATGATTAGATCTTTATGTGATTTTTTGCAGATTACACATGGCAGTTAATTTACACAGATGTAAATTTCAGAAATAGCGCTGAAGGGGTGTGGCTACGCAAGATGGCAGTCAGGGTGTGTCTCTGAGGGGTTCCTGACTGGTCCTATTAATCATGCAGAATCCTGCCACATACGGGGGTATTGTGCCCCACATTCTACTGGGGTACCATTCTGATAGACCCCTGCACCTTGTAAACTTGCCTGGGGAACTGCTGCGACCCACTGTGTGGCATTGCCCTGGGCCTTGCATGCAGGTTCAGAGGCCTCAGACGGCTGGGGGAAAGGACCAAAGCGTCAATGTGGCAACCCTGGCAGGCCCCACTAAAGTGAGGGGGAGCCTACCCGAAAGGTGTCAGACAAGAGGGGACGTCAACGAGAACCCGTTGGGGTTCGTGAATCTGTCAGGGCGGCTGGGCCGGGAGCTGCTGGGTGCCTCTCCCCCCCAACTGGACAGGCCTAATGTGTGCGCCTGGAAGAGCCTCAGAGCAGCATGAGGTTCCCGATCCTTGAGGCAGCCTGATCTTGGTGTCTGTTGCTGGGGTGTTGGTCGCGGCAGCCCCCCTTCCTGACTGCATCTGGAAGCAACATCAGGACACTGTTTTGGACACTGGAGGACAGGTGTGGTGCTGCTGAAGCTGGGCCCAGTAGAATCTTCTACAGCGTGCGACCGGTGGTAGGTGGCAGAGCGCTGTGTGGCAATGCTGGGGTGACGCCTTCTGGGCACCCCGCTGACATTATCCGTGCCGCAAACTAAAGTGTGGCCTGCAGAAGCCCGTCAGGGCTGTACAGTAGGTGCCTGAGGGCAGCTTTGAATCCTCTGGGTTGTGCCTTCTATTGCAATGGGGCATATGAGACCTGGACAATGTGGGATGCTGGGGTTGTGTTTGCCTGTCTTCTCTCTATGTGCTTGGCCATTTGGGAACTGAGGGGTGTACCTGACTGCTGTTGGCCGCATTACCTTGCCTCCCTGAAGCACGTGGAGGTGCCCTGTGTCTGCCCTGTGGGGGGCGAGGGGTGCAGGTGCGCCTTGAGATTCTTGCCCCTCTGCATAACGTGGGGAGGAATAGGCAGGGGGGGCACTCAGGGGAATACAATGGAACAATATACTAATCTGCCGACAGCCTCGCAGAACACTATGCGGCATACCTCTGGCCGAGGGGGTGAACACTGATCAGTTTGTAGAGGGCACCGCTCTCACTTTTTGCTCCGTCACATCCTTGGGCTCCCCTGCAGCCCATCATAGCTCGTATCTTAAATTACAAGGCTAGGGATTGTATCCTCAGGGTGGCCAGGGACACCGATACTGCCAAATATGAGAACCAGAGGATCTCCATTTATCCAGATTACACTAACAAGGTGCAGGTCACCCGGAAAACATTCCTGGAGGTTAAAGCCAAGCTTCGTTGCGATGGCCCTCAACTAAATGTTTTTATATCCAGCCAGGTTGAGAGTGATTTTGGGGGACAAATCAAATTTCTTTGATCATCCTGATGATGTGTGGCACTGGCTGGAAGTCTGGGATAGGTTGCCCAAAGAATGCACCAGATCCTGGAGAATGGGAACCCGGAGGACAGCAGATGTGGAGGGTTCCAACTGGAGGGCGGGTGAGGGGTCTGCTTTTGAGCACCACAAGCCCCCTGAAAAGGATGATCCTGCTAGGGTGGAGATATAATAGGATGGGACAATGGCTTTGGCCCAGCTAGTGTGGCAGCCGGAGTCAGGGGGACATCCACAATGCAGAAGAGTGATTCGACTCCAACTGAGTCTGCATTAGGATATGGCACTTAGGCTCATATTTATACTCTGTTTGTGCTGGATTTGCGTCATTTATTTTGGCGCAAATTCGACGCAAACTTAACTCCATATTTATACTTTGGTGCTAGACCCTTCTAGTGCCAAAGTTATGGTTTGTGAGTCATTTTTTGTACGTGAAAACCTACCAAGCGCTAATGACATGCAAGGTAGGTGTTCCTGTGCAAAAATTACTCTAAGGCATGTGCACCTTATTTATCCTCTGGCGTCAAAATGACACACAGGAGGAGGTGGGCCTTAAAACATGGCACCCAGCCGGATTTTCTCAGTTTTTTTTAACGCCTGGGTCAGGGCAGGCGTTAAGGGACCGTGGGCTCATTTCCATGGTGGGAGACCATGGAAGCAGTCCACAGGTGCCCTTCCCTGCACCCAGGGACACCCCCTACCACCCTGGCCCACCCCTGCAGGACACCCATGGATGGGGTGACCCATCCATGGTGAGTACAGGTAAGTATATATATTTTTTTTAAGTGGCATAGGGGGGCCTAACTTTTCCCCCCCTACATGCCACTGTGCCCAATGGCCGTGTCCTGGGTACATAAGTCCCCTGGACACGGCCATTTGGCAGGGGGGCATGACTCCTGTCTTTGCTAAGACAAGAGTAATTTCCATGGGGGTTGTGCGTCAAAAAATGACGCTAGTCAGGTTAGAGCCAATATTTTTTACTCTAACCTGACTTACACCATTCTATGGCGCACAACCTTCAGTCTTCCCTTCGTCTCCGCGGCCCGGTTACCGTCATTTATTTTGACGCTAACTAGGCCGCATCGCCGGCTAACGTCATTCCATAAATAAGGCGTTCCCGTGCAAAAAATTACTCTAAGGCATGTGCACCTTATTTATCCTCTGGCGTCAAAATGACACACAGAAGGAGACGGGCCTTAAAACATGGCGCCCAGCCGGATTTGCGCAGTTTTTTAACGCCTGGGTCAGGGCAAGTGTTAAGGGACCTGTGGGCTCATTTCCATGGTGGGAGACCATGGAAGCAGTCCACAGGTGCCCTTCCCTGCACCCAGGGACAGCCCCTGCCACCCTCGCCCACCCCTGCAGGACACCCATGGATGGGGGGACCCACCCATGGTGAGTGCAGGTAAGTATATATATATATTTTTTTTTAAGTGGCATAGGGGGGCCTAACTTTGCCCCCCCCTACATGCCACTGTGCCCAATGGCCATGTCCAGGGAAAAAACTGCTGGAGGTCTACATAGAGGCAAAGCAGAAGCATCTTCTCCCACCTTCAATGCGAGAGGGGAATATGTGTCTGATGTTGAAACCCGGAAGGGACCCCGCTGACCCTTCTGCTTACAAATCCCTCACTATGCTCAACACAGATCTTAAAGTTCTGTGCAAAGTATTGGCAACCAGGATGTGTGGTGTGGTTTGGAAGCTGGTCAATGTGGACCAATGCAGATTCATGCCAGTGTGCAGCACCACTCATAACCTGCGTAGGTTGGCCCCTGTACTACACTGCACTTTGGTTGGAGAAAGGGAGATGGCTTTGGTCTCCCTTGATCTGAAAAAGGCAGTTGGTATGGTGGAGTGGGCCTATTTAAGGGCAGTCTTGCGGGGCATGGGGTTTGGGCCCAACTTCTGTGTCTAGATTCAACCTCTGTATACTGACCCTTCTATACCTGTCAGGGTGGGTAGTGAGCTTTCTGAAGCCTGGCATTTGGCAGTGGAGAGAGGCACCCATCAGGGGTGCCCTTGCTCGCCTCTCTTATTCGCCTTAGCAATTTAACCCCTCATGTTGCTTCTGCTAGCATAGCTCGAACCTTGGAGGATCAACATGGGGGACACTACCCACATCATTTCCTTATATGCGGATAGAGGGCTAGTGTCTGTGCAAGCGTCTGGGGAGTTGGTTCCTATCCTTGTGGAGTTACTGGGGTCCTTTGGGAAGGGCTCGGTTCTTGGGATCAATGTCAGAATGTTGCTCTTGTTCCCCTTTGGTGGCTTAATAGGGAGACAATTGGATCAACTGACGGATGTGGTCTCTGATGTGAGTTGTTTTTTTTTCAGTACCTTAGGATTTGGGTTGCACCGAGGACCAGCATTAATGTAAAAATGTGAATTGGGTTTTGATGGGGTTAGAGAACTCCATTAAATGCTGGAATAAGCTTACACTTTCAGTGATGGGATGGGCAGCTGTGGCTAAAATGGTTTACCTTCCATGTTGCCTTTACCTCGTCCCAAATTCTCTGTTTTCATTGCAGGACCATTTTTTTTGCAAGCTGGCTAGCTTATTAGTGAATCTCCTGTGGGTGGGTAAGCGCAGCAGGGTAGTGCTGGCAACGCTTAAGAAAGACTTAGAGGACGGGGTATTAGCAGTCCTGGATATACAGCTCTCCACTTATGCTGCACACTTGCAGCATGCTGCTAGATGGCTCACAGAATCTGAGAATTAGGAGAAACGACTTCTGGGGAACGACGTCAGAGGTGACACTTTACCTCAGCTGTTGATGTGAGGTGGTAGGTCAGACCACCCCAATCCATATCTAACTCAAAACATGGCAAGACTTTGGGAGAAGGTTGTTCACAAGGTTCTTTTTAGGGTCTCCTTTTATAGGGAAGTGCGATTGTGGGATCTGACTCCCTTTCATTACAGAGATATGGACATGTCCATGGAACAAAGGAGATGGTTGGTGTCTGGTAGCAGGTAATCTATACCCTGGAGAGACCTTCATCACATTTCTGGATGCTCAGGACTCCTTTGGGGTTGGACCGGGCTACTTTTTACATTATGCTAAATTGGAGAGTGTCGAGAAGAAAATCTGGATGGACCTCCCAGCGACGCCTCAGCCCTGGGGGTTGCTTGACTGTCTTATTGGGTGGGAAGAGAGACGTCACCTAATTACCCTCTTTTACAAAGCCCTAAGAGGTGATATGCAACCCAGACAATTCCCAGCATGTGGGGCCTGGAAAAGAGACTTGTGCGTACTGTGCCTTGCAACAACAGATTTAAGCTGCTGCACTTCCATCTTCTACACTGTACCTATATCACTTTCTACAGTCTAGGTAAGATGGAACCCACAAGGAGAGCTAAGTGTGGGTGCTGTGGTGCGATTGGTGCCAATTTCCTTCATCTGGCATAAGAATGCGAAAAAGTCATGGATTATTGGGGATGCATAGAGACTGCCACCGGGATTGAGATACCATTGACACCACTAGCCTGCTTACTGGGAGTGTTGGTACGTAAATCTCCTACAGACTCACTCAGTTGCCCTATTATTAGTGAAGAGTTGGGTGACCATTAGGTGGCTGGGAACAAGGTTTTCTCTGTTGGACCATTGGTTGCAAGATCTCTTGGAGTGGGGAGTAGCAGAAGAACACGACATGAGAGTGACTTGTACCGATGAAGGGGCAGCAGATGCCATAATGTTGTGGGTGCAATTGTTGGGTATGTTTTAGGATGACAGTTATTTGAGCTCCGAGAAAGGAACTGAGCTGGAGGGCTGACTGTGTGCAGGGCTCATACTCATGTTCATGTTTTGATAACAAGGGAGTAGCGGTGATTCTTCATATAATGGCTGCCTTTTAGGCTTGGTTGTATACACAAAGCACTTTGATTTTGGCTGGGCTAGATGTTTTCACCTGGGAAAACTGTATAAAACTTGTCTATCACTGCCTCTGCTCTGTAATTGCTTTTGGAATGTGTATGACACTATCGAATCACACTGTATGTTTTTTCTTGCTTTGTACTTTGCATAAAATCAATAAAATACAGCATAAAAAAATAATTAAATTGTGGTAAGGAGATGTGCTGCAAAGAAAAAAAAGGTTATTTAGAAAGTGTACATTACATATACCAAACATGCAACCCAACACAGTAGAAAGGAAAATGGAGAACTAAACCAGTCCAAGGCCTAGCAGCCTAAATATCGGACTATTATACAACTTAGAAGAATTAATGCCATTGGTCATCATATGAACATTGCAAAGTAAATTGTGTATCAATACTACTTATATTCAGCATGCAACAGAACATGATATAAAATATTTACGTCAACATACTATGATTTATGAAACCAATTACATCATTTCAATGATGTGAAAAGAAGGTGACAACATGATAGATCAACTCAACAAATGACATTTTGATACATAGCATAACATGGTAATTTGCAAATGCATAACAGTTTGACATATGTGCATATATGGAAAAAAAGAGAGAATGACCAACATCACATTGCACTATTATTTTCCAGAGATAAAATCAGAGCATCATGGTAGTTGTAGTCATTTGTAATCACCATTCACAACACTTGTTAAAATGCAAGTTAAACATACCTATTTAAATATCTGCAGTGAAAATGTACACACGTTTACAATATGTACACACATATGTGAATGATGTATATAGGTGAAAAGAACACTTACAAGCACCATTCCTTAATGTGCAAATAGATGGGGTTTAGAACCTGTTTTCTTGAGTACAACAACATACATTGAAACAAACCAAGAAACTAGGCAAATGCAAGGGATGATCCATGGAGAACAACACACATTATGACAACACATATTGATTATTGTTAAAAAGAGAGATACAACCATGATACTAGTAATTTGAATAAAATAAGATATTTGAGTTTTGAATGATATGTTTTGATAAGGGTCTTAAAACATTATCAACAGCTAACTTAAGGGCAAAAACTTCATTTGTGATCAGTGAAACATTTCTAAGTCCAATTTACCAGTCTCCATTCGACCAGGGATTTCTGTCCAGCTTTCAGGGTGTAGGATCTGCTAGACCTTCTCCTCCCTTAGAAAACATGGCAATGGGGATCTGGGAGAACCACCACCCATTCACTGGCCCTCCAGGTGATTCTTGGAAGCCAGGGAACGCACTCTCCCCCGCAGGTCGTTCCACCTCTTCATAATTTCGTCATGTGTGCGCAGGTCGTTTGCTACAGCATTTACTCTTTCAACTATTCTGGACCACATTTGCCATTTCTGAGATATGCTTGATTTTGTAGTTGGGCTCCAAACAAGTTTAGCTTTACTCTAATAATTTCATCCACCACAACTGTCAATGCCCCTCTGTAAAACGGGGATTTCTCCTCCCTGCCATTCTAATGAAATTATATTAAGTTAAATTGGGGATCCACAAGTTAACTAAAAAAAATTAAAAAAACACCACAACAAAAGAACAAGAAACAGAGGGAGAAAAACACCTAGCTTCTATGTTGTTGGCAATCAAAATGGTGTGCTGCAGTGAAATGGCAAAGGATCATGGTCTAAGTAGAGTGTGTTTTATAGAGTGGTATGCAGATGTTCACAATTAGGCAACAGACATCAAGTGTGTGTTGCTAGCATCCATCCAATGGCCACAGCCATGGTTCACTATTTAACAGGTCCCGCAACGGACTCCCGCCATCAGGGACCCACCGCAAGAACACCGCCAGCACAACTGTGATAGCTAAATATGCTCAGCAAAATCCCACAGTCCCAGCAGCGACAGAATTTTATTCAGCAGTACTGGAGTCCACCACTTCAGCTGCAGGATACAGCTTGCGCGACAGAGTACCTTCCGTCCACACGGACAGAGGTTCAGCCACCGTACATCTAAATACAGGGGTCAGAACTCTTGTCACCTTGGTGGAATGCTTGGAACCGCCAGCAGGGCGGTGGTAGTCCTACCAAGATCTAAATCAGGCCCCAAGTGTTCAGCAAAAATCAGAAGTGCAACACTGGGGCATAGCATCCATTGGTGTAGCAGGTGCGATGGCAGCAGGCCAACGAGGCCTAAGGGGCCTACTGAACCCTGATTATTGTTGTATTTCATGATTTGAACAGCAGCCAAGCAGCCCATTCCTTCCTTGCTTTCAGGCCTATGGCATACTGGTCGACAAATGGATGTAGAAGTCACGTGGTAGTTGGTCAGCTGCAGTCCCTCCCCCTCATAGAGTGTCTGTTGCTGTTTCCAGGATAAAAAACAGGCACTGGGAAAGAGAAACATTTGCCAGCATCAATTCACATATGGCCCAGCAGTGGAATTCAGATTCCAATGGTCTCTGCAGCAGTTGTTTATTTGGGTAGATCCATCTTTTGCATGGCCTCCTTTCCAAGCTAGATTGTCACTGGCCCAACTATTAATGTCCCCTATTGCATAATGCGCTCTTTACTTTGTGCTAAACATTAGTAACAAAGGGCCTGATTTAGAGTTTGGTGGAAGGGAATACTCTGTCACAAATGTGACGGATATCCCGCCCCCTATTTACGATTCCATTATATCCTGCAGAGATCGTAATACGGCAGACAGGATATCCGTCATGTATGTGACGGAGTAAACCCTTGCCAAACTCTAAATCAGGTCCAAAGACAGGCTACATCCATTGCTTTTAAGCACAGACTTGGCACTTATTTTACCATCCTCGGATAGATGCAGTGTTTGTTTTGTCAACTTTGGAAGGATGAGTAGTTTTATGTGTTCGAAGGGAACTGAACCAACAACTTACATTTTATTTTTTTAATACAGCGCAAACTTCACCTGAAGGTATTTGAGCACTTATACAAGCACCAATTAAAATGCACAAGGACACACTCATTTTTTATAGGCACTGGGAGATTAAGTGATTTCCCCAGGATGTAGAGCCGATGCACTGCCTTAAATCTGGTTCTCCAGTTTCAAAGTCGGCAGCTCTGCCCGTTACACCACATCCTCTCTGCATTAAATTGATTGCTACTGGGCTCTAGAGGGAAAAGAAGGAACATGTATGGGGGCAGTTGGGAGAGAAAAGAAGTGAATGGAAATATGAGCACTCACATGTAGTGCTTAAAGGCAAATAAAAAGTAGTTCCTAAAACAGGAGCAGTGGATGCCCAGAAGTATTTGGCCCATGCTCAGGGGAGGGCCAAACACAATAAGAGGCATGACGCATGCATGCCATGACAAACGGGAATGAAGGACACAAGATCAACGTTGAAGCAAACAAATTGTAAGCTATCAGCGGGCTGTGATGGTAAACAACAAGGCTTGAAGAGTCAGGGCATGCGCTGTCTAGCTGAGACCTAACGAGTAACTTGAGCTTAGTTCTCCAGCTCCAAAGTGGGCAGCTATGGCCATTACACCATATCCTCTCTGCATCAAACCAATTGTTAGCGGGCTCTATAGGAAAAAGAAGCAAGAGGGATGGTGTTGGGCCGGAGGGAAAAGAAGCGATTGAAAACGCAAGCACTTGTATGGAGGGCTTAAAGACTAATAAAAAAGGGGCCTCTGGGGTCAAGTAGTCTGCAAGGTGTCTCCCCCCAGGATGCTTCAGCCAGTGGGACAATTCAAGGACTCAGTGGGTTCTTGATTGGTGAGTTCAGGTAGTGAGGGGGGTGAGAGAGTACCAATTGGGGGCACTCTAAGGCAACAGTTGAGGGGAGCTGAGGTTCCGTCAGGCAGGCAAACCTTTGTGCATAGTTTTGGGCAGGCAAGTAAGGTTTCATTACTGGTAATATGCTGTGTTTTTTATAAATGGTACTGAGTAGTAGACTAATGTGCATTTAACGGAGTGAGTGCGATGTCTCGATCAGTTGGCTATGAGGGAAGCGTTACGGACACTGCATGAGACAGCAGTCGCGGCTGCTGCCAGGAAGGGGTGGGGCAGCACGCGGAGCAGGGTGTGAAGGGTGAAGTAAAAAATTTTTTAATAAACTTACCTGCCACCTCTGTTCCATCTTTCCATCTCCAATCACCTCTTGTCTTCACCCCCCAACCAATCCTGGTGCGTCTCTCATACTGTTACCAGCATGAGAGAAGTGCCGGGATTGGCCTGAGCTGGCAGAAATGCCACCGAGGGAGGGAGTGGAACACTGCGCTTGGTCTCCACCCAGCTGCAAAATACATCCAGTTCTAAGTGTACATGTCAGTTTGGCCGGCCTCAGATGGCCAGCCAAACTGACATAGGCACTTAGAAGAGCACCACCACACCTCCTCCACTTGTCGACATGGAGGATTCTGACCCGGCCCGCCCTACGAAAGCAGACAAATAAAGGGAGAATAAAATACGTTTATTATACCTTTATTTTTCTGCTTTCAGCAGCAGGGTGACGCTCCTCCGCCATAGCAGAGGGGCCGCCCCTGTGAGACAGGCAGGCAGGATCTTTTGAAGCCTCTTATATTGGAACAGGCCTGGGTGGGTTTTGAAAGACCCTGCAGGGAAGCAGCTACGGGATTGGCAGCTGCAGTTTTGGCTTGCTCACCACTGAGTGGGAAATATAAAGGCAGAAAAAAAAATCACATGTCTGAAAAACAGATACCTGTGCATGAAAGTGTAGGATTACTGCATGTTATCTCGTTGGAGACTCCTCCTGAAGACATTTGTGCGAGTAGGGTTAAGACGCTCGTGCTGGAACCAGAAGGCAGTCAGCATTAGAGGAACAGTGGGGAGGGGTAGAATGTCACATGGCAGGAGGAGAGCCAAGTCAGCTTCTCTATTGCAAGGTGAGGTTTCACCAGATGGCCAACAGAGGGCGACGGAAGCAAGAACTTCAGTCAGTACATTAACTGAGGTTCTTGAAAGCTCATTTTTTACTAGGCCTTCAAAAACAAATATCTTTAACACAGCAGCAAGTTTTCACAAAATTTCCTAACAAAAGTCATCAGTAAAATGAAGACAGCTACAAAGGGCTTATAGTGTTCATGGTGCAAGTGCAGTAACAGAGGGCAGACATGAGTGTGAAGTTGGAGGATAAAGGGCCAGCATAGGATCCAACACCGAAAACTTTGGGTCACTGGGTGTGGGTATTAGCACATAGTCAAGGGATTCACTTAGATAATGAGAGTCAGAGGACCACCGTGATCCCAGCTTTGAGTGGCTCGGGATGCTAGGTGAGGATGATGCTGGTACCACAGACCAGTATAAGTGACCACCGACTGGTGAGGGCCAGCACACCCTGGGGGGCACAAAATAAGAACAAGGGGGGCATGGTGCACCCGTTCTGTCATCGGAGGACTGTCCCCGAAAAGGGAGAGTCAGCATGCCAAACAAGTCGGTTGATTGGAGAACATTTGCATTTTATGTGGGTGTGGGGGAGATGGTGAAAGCCCAGGAGTGAGTGCGGCAGATGGACTGTTTGAAATAGTTGAAGAGGTTCTTGACTATGAAAGTGTTGAAGCCTCCTTCAGAGCAGGAACAAAACCAGAGACCAGCCAGCCCTTAGAGTATAAAGAAAGACAATTTATTTACGTGCACGGAGACTGATGGCTTGAGAGGCCAAGTCCAACCAGTCCGAATTGCGGAACTCCAATACAATCTCTTATGCATGAAGACCACCAAAATGTGAAAATACATCATCCAATCAGAACAACAGAGAGGTAATTTCTTCATCAAGTACATGGTGTGATGTTGATCAGGTGATGTATGGTTTTACACATGTATTAGGCATCTATCCAATCACAGTAGAACAACATTTCATGAGGACAGCATGATACAAGATGACCACAAGCGTGACCTGCACATTTCTCAGACGGTTGAGACTTTCCAAGGCATCACCAAACCAGTTTCTTCATAACCTTTCCCCAGACCTATGTGGCTATCCAGATGTCTGTCTGTTGCTGAGTGAATGAAGGAATGCATTTTGCGTGAGGTTTCTTTGAAGCAAGCCTTGCATTACAAGCTGTCTGTCAGGGTTAATTTAGAAAAGGTCATCCAACCTTTTGCATATCTTTTTCAGGCCTGTTCAGCATCGAGTATAACAGGATGAAGTCAGGCCTGGAGCAATAATAAAATTGATTCTTCAGTCAGTTTCCACATTCCCTCCTCTGATAATCAATGATGAAATCTTGTTCACAATCCTCTTGGAACTATGTCGTACCCATCAGTGTCTAAGTTTAGATATTGTGGGGGTGATTCTCACCCTGGCGGGCGGCGGAGGCCGCCCGCCAGAGTTCCCCCACCAAAATACCGCTCCGCGGTCGAAAGACCGCTGAGGGTATTTTGGGATTTGCCCTGGGCTGGCGGGCGACCGCCAAAAGGCCGCCCGCCAGCCCAGGGCAAATCATCCTTCCCACGAGGACGCCGGCTCAGAATTGAGCCGGCGGAGTGGGAAGGTGCGACGGGTGCAGTGGCACCCGTCGCGTATTTAAGTGTCTGCATAGCAGACACTGAAATACAAAGTGGGGCCCTCTTACGGGGGCCCCTGCAGTGCCCATGCCATTGGCATGGGCACTGCAGGGGCCACCAGGGGCCCCGCGGCACCCCCTACCGCCATCCTGTTCCGAACAGGATGGCGGTAGGGGGTGTCAGAATCCCCATGGCGGCGGAGCGCGCTCTGCCGCCATGGAGGATTCACAAGGGCAGCGGAAAACCGGCGGGAGACCGCCGGTTTTCCGCATCTGACCGCGGCCGAACCGCCACGGTCAGAATGCCCTGCGGGGCACCGCCGGCCTGTCGGCGGTGCTCCCGCCGACCCTGGCCCCGGCGGTCTCTGACCGCCGGGGTCAGAATGACCCCCTGTGTCTGGTATGCATGTTGTTGCTATCTTGGGAATCATTACTATTGCTGTCTTGCTGCATACTTTGTACCTCTTGTTCAAACTTCGGCGGATACCTGATATATCACTTTATGTGGTTTTTGTGTAGGTAATGTTGCACAAGGCACATTAACATTAGTTATTATCTATTGTGTGTGTGTAATTAGGAACAAATAGTTGCTTCCACTACCTGGAATCTGGGAAGCAAAGTTGGGCACTACTTACTAATCTAGTCTGAACCTAACAACAACCTATTCCTCCTATTATGATCCCTATATAATTTACATTATGCATTATAATCAATGACAACTCTTATTTGACAGGAAATGGAACATTGATGCTGTTCCAAGTCTTTCACAGCTATAGTTGGTAAAGGTGATGTACAATACTACTCTGTATTTTGTTATTCACTAAGCACTGCTGGAACAGGTGTGCGCAAACATCAAATGACATAACATATGTAGATTTGCATCATACTTCACTTTCAATTTAACATTCTTCTTTGTCCCTCAAAGCATGTTTGCTCATCTCTGTGGTGCATACTTGTATTGATAATTTGGGAAAGAAGTTCAAAGTCTGAGGGTGTCATTACAACCCTGGCGGACGGTGTTAAAGCGGCTGTAAGACCGCCAACAGGCCGGTGGTAAAGAATTTGCAATTACGACCGTGGCGGAAACCGCCAACAAAGACAGCCACTTTAACACTCCGACCGCCACGGCGGTACAAACAAACAGCTCGGCGGTCACAGCCAACAGACAGGCGGAGGACAATGTACCGCGCACACTATTATGACAGGCCAATCGGCCACCTTTTACGGGGTGGATTCACAGTGGATAAAAACACGGCGGAAACAGGCATTTCGAATGAAAAACGCTCACCTCTACCCACTCCACGAGGAAGGAGGACACCATGGAGCCGGAACTCCATATTTTTCCTGCGATAGTCTTCCTGCTCCTGTACCAGGAGCACCAACGCCGGTGGCGAAGACCACGGTGAGTACTGCACCTACGACACAGGGGAGGGGGGAGGCAAAAAACAGGGACACACACACGCAACACCCCCACCCACCCCACCCACACCCACTACAACACACACACCAATGCATATCTATACATCACAGTTACACCCCCCAAACCACCGGAAGAATGCAAAGACAAAAGTAAATGAGTGTAACCATTGTAATATATCAAAATTCAGTATGCAAAAATATACATATATACACTATTAACAAAATATACACCACGATTAGTAGTCCAGGTATTGCACCATTCATAGTCCGTGGACCACTGGGCCCAAAATGCATGGGCAAGCCCCACACATGATACCAGATCAAAACAGAGAGAACACTGCTGGGGCATCAGATAGAAATACAACAGGCACCTCAGGGGGAAGGGAGGGGGGGGCACCTCAGCCGGATGAGTGCACGACGCCAGATCCACAAGGGGCCTCCATGCCCATTGATGTATCCTGGGGAGTGCAAAGCCACAGTCTCTCAAGTCTCTACAGTGGGTGGTTTGCCCACTGTTCAATCCTGGGGAGTGCAAAGCCACAGTCTCTCAAGTCTCTACAGTGGGTGGTTTGCCCACTGCTGCATCCTGGGGAGTGCAAAGCCACAGTCTCTAAAGTCTCTACAGTGGGTGATTTGCCCACGGTTTGCCCACTTCTGCATCCTGGGGAGTGCAAAGCCACAGTCTCTCAAGTCTCTCCAGTGGGTGGTTTGCCCACTGCTGTATCCTGGGGAGTGCAAAGCCACAGTCTCTCAAGTCTCTACAGTGGGTGGTTTGCCCACTGTTCAATCCTGGGGAGTGCAAAGCCACAGTCTCTCAAGTCTCTACAGTGGGTGGTTTGCCCACTGCTGCATCCTGGGGAGTGCAAAGCCACAGTCTCTCAAGTCTCTACAGTGGGTGGTTTGCCCACTGTTCAATCCTGGGGAGTGCAAAGCCACAGTCTCTCAAGTCTCTACAGTGGGTAGTTTGCCCACTGCTGCATCCTGGGGAGTGCAAAGCCACAGTCTCTCAAGTCTCTACAGTGGGTGGTTTGCCCACTGTTCAGTCCTGGGGAGTGCAAAGCCACAGTCTCTCAAGTGGATAACAGTGTCCACTGGTTCTGGAGGGGGACTGGTGCCCAGAGTGCTTCATCCTGTGAAGGATGGAGGTAGTGGATACATGTCTCCACTGGTTCTGGAGGGGGACTGGTGTCCAGAGTGCTTCATCCTGTGCAGGACAGAGGTAGTGGATGCATGTCTCCAATGGTTCTGGAGGGGGACTGGTGCCCAGAGTGCTTTATCCTGTGCAGGACAGAGGTAGTGGATGCATGTCTCCACTGGTTCTGGAGGGGGACTGGTGCCCAGAGTGCATCACTCACCCCATGACGGTCCCTGTTGCATCAGTGCCCCTGCTGCTCATGGGCTAGCAGTGCTTGACTTGGCGGTGCTTGCCCTGTTCAGCGGTGCTTGACTTGGCGGTCCTTGCCCTGTTCAGCGGTGCTTGCCCTGTTCAGCGGTGCTTGACTTGGCGGTCCTTGCCCTGTTCAGCGGTGCTTAACTTGGCAGTCCTTGCCCTGTTCAGCGGTCCTTGCACTGTTCAGCGGTGCTTGACTTGGCGCTCCTTCATTGTCCAGCTGGGCTGGCGGTCCTTCATTGGTCAGCTGGGCTGTGGATGGCGGGGCCCTCCTGGGCAGCTGGGCTGTGGCTGGCGGGGTCCTCCTGGGCAGCTGGGCCGTGGCTGGCGGGGCCCTCCTGGGCAGCTGGGCTGTGGCTGGCGGGGCCCTCCTGGGCAGCTGGGCTGTGGCTGACGGGGCCCTCCTGGGCAGCTGGGCTGTGGCTGCTGGTGGCTTCCTGGACAGCGACGATGGGGCTGGCGGTGGCCTCCTGGGCAGCGACGATGGGGCTGGCGGTGGCCTCCTGGCCAGTGGGGATGATGGCGGTCTTCTCTGCCGTGCTGCTCCTCCCAGACTTGCCGGGTTTCTTCTGCCACTTCCCCACCTTGGGAGGAGTCACAGCTGAGTCCACACTCCCCCCGGGACCCCTGTGAGCGGCTTGGGTGGCTGGAGTCTTCCCCCTCTCCCACTGGGCACTGGCAAACTTCTGGTGCTTCACAGGGGGGGGACTGGATGTGCTGTGGTTCCGTGCCACACTGGCTGTCCTGGTGGCCGGTGCACTCCACATACCTGTGACAACAGGCACCACTGGTCCCGTTGATTTTGTGGCTGAGGTGCTAGTTCGGGACCTATGAGTTGGACCGGGGGGTGGTGGGAAATAGGTTAAGGGTGGACAGGAAAAGTTGTATGGAGACACTGGGACGGGTAGCTGGAGGGGGTTTGGGAGTGGAGGAAGAGGTGGTGGTTGTAGGAGGTGTACGTTTTGTGGCTTTGGGTGCAGGTGCATGCGCTGGACGCTGTTGTGAGGTGGATGTATGTTGGGTGGGTGTGTGCTTGTGTTTGTGTATCTTGGGAGGGGGCGTCACAGACACACTGGGAGAGGACACAGGGGACGTGTGAATGGTAGTGGGGTTGGTGACTGCACGTGAGCGGGGTGTGGTGGTGGGTGTGCTGGTGCGGGACGTAGTGGCTGTAGTGGTAGTGCATGCAGGTGTGAGTGTAGACGAGACTGGGAGGGAGGAGGGAGACGAGGAGGAGGGGGACACAGTGGAGGCAGTGGATGTTGGTGTGTCTGTATGTGTGTGATGCTTGCGTGAGTGCCTGTGGGATGTGTGGTGCTTATGTTTGCCTGAGCTTCCCTTGTGTGGTGAGGTGTGTGCAGGCTGGTCTGATGGTGTGCTTGGGATAGGCAGAGGTACAGGGTATTGGGTCTGGGTGGAGGAAGTTGGAGGGGGGAGGCTAGACAGTGACAATGGCTGCCATTAGTGCTAAGGCTAGAGTTTGAAAGGTTCGATGAAGGGCAGCCTGACCAGAATGAATGCCCTCCAGGAATGCAATGGTTTGTTGCAACTCCCTTTCTACACCCTGGATGCCATTCAAAATGGTAGACTGCCCAACAGTGAGGGACCTGAGGAGGTCAATGGCCTCCTCACTGAGGGCAGCAGAGGTGACAGGGGCAGGGGCTGAGGTGCCTGGGGCGAAGGTGATGCTAACCCTCCTGGGTGAGCGGGTACGGGCGAAGGCTGAGGGGCTTCTGGGAGGGCGGTTCTGGTAGGGGGGGTGGCAGCTGTACCTGTAGTAGTGGGGGGCACAGATGTTGCCACCACCACTAGGGAGCTCCCATCGGAGGACGAATCCGTAGCACTGGTTTCAGCTCCTGTCACCGCCGTGGTGCTCCCCTCGCCCTCCGTCCCACTGGTGTATTCAGAGTCCGTAGTGTGACCCTCCATGGCCATGTGGGATGCAGCTCCCTCGTGCTCCGGTGTCACTGCTCCTCCGCCTGATGATGCTAATGCACACAAGAACAGGGAGACCGCAAAAAAAGGGGGGGGGGGGAAACAGAAGAAAGACATGTTGAGTGCATGGCTTACCGCTACCTTTGGCGGACTCAAAAGACACAGCAGCCCCCTGCACTACGTCGTGCTGTTGGGCTCTACAGTGCAATTCCTGGGAAATGGCCTACAAGGCTATGGACGACATCTGCACACACAAATGACACAGGGGCATGAATAGCTGTACTTGGCACTCTAAAGAGGTGGGGTGGGGGGCCACAGGGCCATGCCTTACGAAGGGGCCTAGCCTACTGAACTCGCCCTGGCCTAGGGAAGCCCACAGCCCTCCTCCCCACCCAGACCCCTCCACTGCGCACAAAGTCCACTGAATGAGAGTGTACTCACCCCCTTGTGTCTGCTGTGATGCCCTCAAGCGCTCATCCAACTCCGGGTAGGCCACCGCCAGGATCCGGAACATCAGGGGGGTCATGGTTCGACAGGCACCCCTCCCACGTTGGGAGGCCATCCCCAGCTGAGCCTCTGCTGTCTTCTTGCTCCAGCGGCGAATGTCCTTCAATCTTTTCCGGCAGTGCGTGCTCCGTCTGTGGTGGACCCCCAGAGTCCGGACGTCCTTGGCGATGGCAGGCCAAATATCCTTCTTCTGGTGGGCGCTGACCTACATGAAATGTACAGGTGAAGAAGAGCAGTCATTACCCACTGCGCCGTCAAAGTGAGTGGCCCCCATCCCTAACCTTGCCATGTGGCACATGCACCCACCGTCTTTCATGCACTCAGAACTCTGCCCCCTTCCTCCTTACAACCAGCCCTCTCCACACAGGCATAGCCCATACAGCATGCTCCCTGTGTACTTACCTGTTGGTCTGGAGGACCGTAGAGTAGCGTGTACTGGGGGAGGACCCCATCGACGAGCTTCTCCAACTCCTCCGATGTGAAGGCGGGGGCCCTTTCCCCAGACGCACGAGCCATTGTCTCTTCCAGACCGAGGTCACAGCAGCACTTGCAGTGTAGGTCCTCTCCTGTCGAAGATCAGGTATCGAGTGATTCAACAGATAGAAAATGAAAATGGCGGTCACGTCCGTGGCGGTCACGTCCGCGGCGGTGTGTACCATCACCGCCGGCATACATCTTCATTGGCTCCTGGGACCCATAGGGTCCAATGTTAACCAATGCAGCATTGCGCCGCGGTCTTTGACCGCCTACCGCGACGGTGTACAACGCCAGCGCAGTTACCTCACATCCCATTGTCCCACTTTACAGGTCAGGTAGCCGCCACTCCAGGGGCCAACATGGCCTAATTACCAACTGCGTCACACATACCTAGGCCTAGTCTCAACACACATACAGGCCAGATTTTGTGTATGAATGGTGTTCTGTGTAGACTCTGGGTACATACCTCTGAGTTGTTTGACTCTGTGCTCGCTGTTGTCCTTCATAGGCACCATCCGCTGGGACATGTGAGGAGATGGCGGAATCCTCCGGTGTATCGACCGCTGGTGGACCTGTCGACAATGGAGGAAAGAAATTTGATAATCATCTACAGGTTTGACCGTGCCACAATCCAGGAACTGTGTACACAGTTGGAGCCTGACCTGATGTCAGCAATCCGCCATCCCACAGGAATCCCACCTCAAGTGCAGGTGCTGTCTGTGCTCCATTTCCTTGCAAGTGGGTCTTTTCAAACAACTGTGGCAATGGCATCAGGGATGTCCCAGCCTATGTTTTCCAGCGTATTGTCCAGAGTGTTGTCTGCCCTGCTGAAACACATGCAGAGCTACATCGTTTTCCCTCAGGTGGAGGATTTGCCTACAGTGAAAGGTGACTTCTATGCTCTTGGACTTATCCCCAACATCATAGGTGCCATTGATGGGACACATGTGGCATTGGTACCCCCCGCAGGAGTGAACAGGTGTACAGGAACCGGAAGAGTTATCATTCCATGAATGTACAGATGGTATGTTTGGCCGACCAGTACATCTCCCATGTGAATGCCATGTTCCCTGGCTCAGTGCATGACGCATACATCATGCGGAATAGCAGCATTCCTTATGTGATGGGTCAACTCCAGAGGCACTGTGTGTGGCTATTAGGTGACTCTGGTTACCCCAACCTGTCATGGCTACTGACCCCAGTGAGGAATCCCAGGACAAGGGCAGAGGAACACTACAATGATGCCCATGGGCGAACTAGGAGGGTGATCGAGCGGACCTTCGGCCTCCTGAAGGCCAGGTTCCGGTGCCTCCATATGACAGGTGGATCCCTATTCTACTCACCAAAGAAGGTGTGTCAGATCATCGTGGCCTGCTGTATGCTTCATAACTTGGCTTTGCGACAACAGGTGCCTTTTCTGCAGGAGGATGGTCCAGATGGCGGTGTTGTGGCAGATGTGGAGCCTGTGGACAGTGATGAGGAGGAAGCAGAGGAAGAAGACATGGACAACAGGAACTCAGTCATCCAGCAATATTTCCAGTGAAACACAGGTGAGATTACATTCCTGCCTACTACATGTACTTTTACACTTCTACCTCTATCCTGTCAGTCGACTTCACCCAGTATATGGTCACTGAGTTGTCACTTTCCCTTACGGTTTCACAGGTGTGGGTCCCAACGTGTGTCATCTGCTTAGATTCCTCATGGACTAGAGCTGTGTGACATAGGTATGTTGACATTATTATTTCCTGTAAATTTTGTCACTGTAATTGCAAATACACTATTTCGAAATCACAGACAGACTCCAGATCTTTTGGTGCTTTAGGTGTGTTTATTTAAATACAAAATATTGGAGGGGGAAGTTAAATGGTGGGGGGTGATGGCGGAGGATTGTCCATGGCAGAGTCCAGTCTATTAGTCTCACAGGTGCATTGCCCATATGGGCATAGGAAGTGGAGCTGGGGCAGTTTCAATATGGACAGGGTGACAAAGTGGGACAGTGGGATGACAATCAGGGTGGTCTCATTTCTTGGCGGGGGTCTTGGCATCGTGCTCTGTCTTGTTCCTGGATCTCAGGGACCGTTTGCGGGGTGGTTCTCCCTCTGCAGGGGGTGGGGTGCTGGTGTGGTGGTCCTGTGGCGGTGCCTCCTGTCCACTAGTGCCGGCGGAGGTGGTGGGCAGTTCATCGTCCATGCTAGTGTCAGGGGCCCCTTGTAGTGCCACAGTGTCCCTCCTGGTGTTGAGTATTTCCTTCAGCACCCCTACGATGGTGCCCAGGGCGGAGCTGATGGTTCTGAGTTCCTCCCTGAACCCCAAATACTGTTCCTCCTGCATGCACTGGGTCTCCTGAAACTTGGCCAGGACCGTTGCCATCGTCTCCTGGGAGTGGTGGTATTCTCCCATGATGGAGGAGAGGGCCTCGTGGAGAGTGGGTTCCCTTGGCCTGTCTGCCCCCTGTCGCACAGCAGCCCTCCCAGTTCCCCTGTGTTCCTGGGCCTCTGTCCCCTGGACCGTGTGCCCACTGCCACTGCCCCCAGGTCCCTGTTGTTGTTGGGGTGGTGGGTTATCCTGGGTTCCCTGTAGTGGTGGACACACAGCTGATTGACGTGTTCTGGGTGCGGAGGTATGGGCCCGCTGGGTGGGTGCTGTGCTGGTGTTACCAGAGGGGGGAAGGACTGTGGTGGCCTGTGCCTGTGTGAGGGGAACCAACTGTCCCGAGGCCCACGATGGTCCGGGCTGGTCATCTAGATCCAGGTGGACAGAGGTGCTGTCATCACTGTGGGCCTCTTCTGTGGGTGGAGTGGAGATGTCTGGACCCTCCTGTCTGGTGACGTTGGGTAGTGGTCCTGCAGGGGTGGAAAAGCATGATTATTGCATCTGTGTGTGTCATGGTGTGCAATGGGTGGGTGACCGTGTACCCCAGTGCTGGCATTCCTGTGTGGGGGCTTGTGTGATGATGGTTTAGGGGGGTGTATGGGTATGTGCAGTGGGCATGCTTTAGTGATGGTTGTCCATGCGTTGGTGTTGCATGTAGGGCTTGGTGTTGGGATGTGTGGTTTGTGATATTGGTACATTTGTGAGGAGTGATAGTGGTAGGGGCGAGGGTGGGGGTGTGTGATAGCATGCAGGTAGGGTGGGGGATATGGTAGTTAAAGTTTTGACTTACCGGAGTCCATTCCTCCATCGACTCCTGCGAGGCCCTCAGGATGCAGAATCGCCAAGACCTGCTCCTCCCATGTTGTTAGTTGTGGGTGAGGAGGTGGGGGTCCGCCGCCAGTCCGCTGAACCGCCTGGTGGTGTCTTGAGACCACGGAACGCACCTTCCCCCGTAGGTCGTTCCACCTCTTCCTGATGTCCTCCCGATTTCTTGGGTGTTGTCCCACCGCGTTGACCCTGTCGACTATTCTTCGCCATAGCTCCATCTTCCTTGCAACTGAGGTGTGCTGCACCTGTGCTCCAAATAGCTGTGGCTCTACCCGGACGATTTCCTCCACCATGACCCTGAGCTCCTCCTCCGAAAACCTGGGGTGTCTTTGCCGTGCCATGGGGTGGTGTAGGTGATGTGTGGGGTGGGGTGTGTGGTGATAAGTTTGGTGATATGTAGTGGTGTGTGGTGTTTTGTGTGTGGAAGTTGTGTGGGTGATGGTGTTGTGTGACTGTGGATGCTAGTTTGTGGATGGTGGTGTCTCTCTCTGGCCTTCTCTCTGTAATAGTGGTCGTAAGAGTTTGTGGGTGATGTGGGTGTGTGTTTTATATTGTAATGGGTGTGTGGGAGTGGTGTGTGTATGTGTATCAGGTGTGTCTATTTGTAATTGTCCAATGTGGCCGTGTTTTGTATATGTGTGTGTATTTTGAGCGCAGTGGTGTGTACCGCCAATGGAATACCGCAGTTGAAAGACCGCAGCGTGGATTCGTGTGTTGTGATAGTGTGGGCGTGTTTCTGTTGGCGTGACGGTGGAGGTTTTTATTTCGCCAGTTTATCACTGACCTTTGGTGTGGCGGACTTGTGTGGGTGTCTGAATTTTGTCGGATTCCAAGATGTGGGTCATAATAGCTGTGGCGGAATTCCACGGCCGCGGCGGTGTGTTGGCGGTCTTCTGCACGGCGGTAAGCAGCTTTTACCGCCAATGTTGTAATGACAGCCTAAGTGTCATTTAAGGCTCCTATTTTGAAGTAAGAGTGATCCGTGGGAAATCAGCAGACACTATGAGAAGTATAACAAAGAAAACCACTGGTACCCAAAACCGTTTCCTGGGGGACCTTGAAGAGGAGTCGGACATAGTTGCCTTATTGAATTTCAAAAGAGAACTTCAAAATGATTAATTTCCTATACCTTATATTTTGACCCAGAGGTCAACAATACTTGAGGCAAAAAAGGTATTGTAGAAGAGAGGTCAGGTACTCTAGAGCTGAAGGTTTAGTGAGGTCTATCAGCCAGAACTGCAGGAGATGTATGTTGTGAAGTTGAAGTTGACAGTTGGTGAAGTTGACGGTGCCCCTAGTCCTCACAGTATACCCTTTGGAGGAGACGAAGAGATCCTTAAATGTTACAGTTGTAGAGGGCCATTCTTTCCAGAGCCAACAGCCTGCAGTCACAGTAAGTCAAACAGCAATCAGTTGTGGCCACAGTCAATGGTATCCCTTCAGTGTGGCATCAAAGGATAACCAGCACTTAATGCTCACTTGGGTACTTTGTATAAGAACCAAATTGGGCCCGCTTATCCCCTCTGTCTCTTGGAGGCGTGCAGCACGAGCAGCCCTGGTTGAGCAGGGACTCTACAGTGATAGTGATGGTGGGGCTGCCAGTTGTTCCACTCGTTTCTGCTGCTGCGGGTGTCCATGATCCATTAACTTCTTGATGTAAGAGCTGTGGATCCAGGAGGTCAGTCCCTCCCACTTCACATGTGACCCAGGCCCAATCTGCCTGTTGGAGACCATGTCCAGGTGGTGTTATCTAGCCAGGAAGGGCCTGCTACACGACGCTGAAGGCAATGCAACATTGCTGTCAAAATGACTTATCAGATACTGACAGCTGAACACTAGACATGGGTGTAGGCCAGTCAAACAATTTCAGTCGCGCTCAGTCTGGCCGCCTTGTCAAGGATTCAGCAGATGCACAAAACCTCATAAAGGGACATATCTCACTGTTTTTTGGGGGGGTAACTGAATTAAATAAATCAATTCACCCCCTCCTCTTTGCACACACCTAATCCCACAGTCTATTGTACCACCTGTCAGCTGCTACTCATATCAAAAGCTTGAACATTATAATACATGTAATATGCATCACTGTCAGTAGCACCATTCCTTTAAACTAATGTAGGCAAGACAGTAATATTCACATATCAAAGGCACAATCGTTACCGTTGCAAACCATACATGTACTACATTGGAAACCTGTAACAACTCAACTAGGTGAGGCTAAAGTAGAGCTAAGGGTAATATGCATCTAAAAATGTTTTTTTTCTTATTATTTTTTTTTCTTGTTTTAAATTTTTAAATCAGGAAAGGGAAATCCAGTCGAGGTATGTGGGGGGAAAAGGCTCTCTACTCTGTGTACAACCACATCCTGCAGAAAGAAGAAAGGTATATTGAAAATGACATAAATCTGTACACAGAAATACAATTTATCTCCCTCTCGTCACTGCCCCACACTTGCAACATAAACCTGTCTAATTATACTTGAAAAATAACATGCGGTAATACATTTGGAAAACAAATGTTAATGGTAATAGCCAACCATCATTGGATAGTCAAGTGTATAATCAATGCATCAAGTCCTTCTCTCATAGTGTAAGTGTAACATAGGACATACATTCGGAAATGACATCATAGATCTGCTGATAATATTATATTAATATTTTGTTACTGTTCCTGTATCTAACGTCTCATCACTGAGGCATTTAATAAGTATGAACAAATCGTTGCTATTGGATAGCTCTTCTAATCACATATACTAGTACCGTCTTAAACAGAAATCAGCACTCAAAAAATAAATAACAATGACACTCAGTATCAGTGAAATATTTACGCAAACTATTTCACCAAATAAATGGTAAGGAACTAACAAAGGTTATACCTGTATACCGCCAGTATTATTGGAACACAGCATTGTATCCTATTATTCTCCATCAACACACAGAATATTTGTATCGAGGCCGGAGGGGTTGGGATCTTGCAGGCATCACCACTGTCAGAAGTCACTTCCCCTTTCCCATACAAGTGTGATGTTGTGAAATGAAGATGTTCCTTTAATATAAAATACGGGCAGTGGACACACACCAGTCTTTACTCAGTGCACACCGTCTGCAGTTGTCATGTGGCTATACTCTTCCATAGTGCACAAACACAAAACAGGATGTAATTCATATTTGGCACCCTTATCATCAGAAGTATATTACTAATAGCTGTAATGCAGTACTTTATTGCACATGGTAAAGTAGGAATAACTCTGTTCTAATATAGGTATGTTCAATACCCAAAACCAGTATAGAAAGTATATAGTTGCAATCTACAAATGCATGAAGGCAATCCATGTCACTGTACATTATTATTATATATTAAGATGAACCCCCAAGGCTCCCACAAATTATGAAAACATAAAACGGGACATAGACAGATAGATACAGAAAACACATCTTCTAGTCCATGTTCTGAAACCTAGGAAAAAATATGGATAGAAAAATACTTCTCCTGCAACCAATTATATTAGTCATTGATATACACACATATACATACACACGTACACACATATATATATATATATATATATATATATATATATATAAATATATATATATATACACATACACACGCACATAAATATATATTTATATATATATATATATATATATACACATGTACATATATATATATATATATATATATATATATATATATATATATATATATATATATATACAGTATATACATATATATGCTGATATGTACATCCCTGCGTCCAGGGTGTGTGAGAAAATCAAATAAACATTAAAATTAACAGTATCCAAATACTTATTAGGCATCAACATTCAGCTGTACATTTATTCGTTATTCCGCACTTCAAAGAACCAGGTTAAATCCACCACATTAGCCCATCATTGTGTACACCACACTTCTACTCTGTCATGGTGGGATATGTGGGATATTACAACAATCTGTGGCTTTGCGCTTGAAGCCGTGCCGAGTCTGTGGTGAGCAGAAATGGGGAAGGTAATCTTAACTGGCACAACTGATGCAGATTGTACCCAGAGCTGAGCAGTGAATGCCAAAGATAAAATTACAATTGTCGTGAAATGATCGTTTTTCCACTGAAATTCCTTCATGTGGAAAAACAGTAGAAACATTGTATCAATATCATCCAGGCACTGTTGTTAGATACATTTGGTATAAAAAAAAATGCACTCTTCTTTTACCTGTGGAGGAGGCGTCACCTGTAACATTGCATAATCGCACCCAGTCAGTGCTATTCTCCTTTTTTTATTTTCCCATCAATCAATGCATTTCCTTTCATATTCATATTTTGTTTGTGAACTTTGAGTGCACTAGGTAAGCACAGTATGATATCTGGGGAAATGGTACTTCCTTTTGTGAATTACCTGCAGTTTTGTATGAATATCTTGTTGCATTTGTATGATATGAAAACATACAATAATCCAAGGAAAAGTTTGCAGAATTCACCCTCTGTATCTTATACTATACATGTAACCAGAATGTTTAACCCAAAAACAGAACATTCATTTTTTTGTTCAAAACATATTCCTATAACTAGAGACATTGTACAAAGTACAATGCACGTTAATTAGGAGGATCCAATAAATAATTCATTATTATTACAGGAAATCTACTGTTCTCATACAATATAAGCAGTTTTGCTGTTACTGCTATAAAATTAAATACATTTTTGACAAACATGTTTCATTTTGTTTTGCTATTTGTAATTATTCGGGATGAGGTGAAAATACCCATTGCCCCTTTTATACTTTAGTTGCATTCACATGACTTCAACATACTGCACGTACTGCAGGGGTTTAGACATCAACTTGTGTTATTTTCTTTTAGCTGCTTACTAAGTGAAACAAACAATGTTACTTACACGTCACATATTATTATTATTATTACACTAATATATGTTTAGTATGAGTATCAGTACACCTTAATAGAAGTATGTTATCACAGAACTAACTCACCCTACGTCCCAAAACAAACCTAATGTCGTATTTCTATTATTTCCTGATATGATTTACATTTCAGCACATAGTAACTCTTATTTTCATGTATAGATATTTTTCATAATTTAACACAACTAAATGATTTGTACTTACTGTATAAAGCTATGAAGAAATACACAACCAGTGGTATGGAATTACAATAGACTGATGCCCAGCACATATTGTTTGGGGTCAAGAAAAACTTGTTTTCGTATTTATTTTGTCCTTGTGACAAGTAGGCCTAACCTCCTGCAGCACAAACCCTTTGGTTGCTGTTCGCAGTACCACATTATGGATTGGTAAAGGGCATTGTCTGCAGTTAAGATAATGTTTGTGCATATGTTAATATTTGAACTTGTGTTAATGGTTCATTAATGCAAAGCCTTTATTATTAGGGTGAGCACACTAAGAAAATGTACGTTTCGACTGCACTGGTGACAGTGCTCCCGATATAAATATTTTTACACACATTTGCAAAGTATAACAATATGAGGCTCAGTACAGTGCTTCCAGAATGGTCTCTCATCAGATGCAAATATTTTCAGAAGCTTGAAAGCAGAATTTACTATTGTTTGCTTTCAAAATATGTTCACAAAAATGCAACAAGGAAAGAAACATTTTGCTGAACTATTAAAGTTAGGTGCCATCATTTAGTAAAATGTGCGGATGCATGGTAGGTAGTATTTCCAAACTTTATATTCATAATGGAAAAATCTATGTAACCATTTTCAGCAAGCTTATGGGAAACATGAAAATAAAATATTTTTTCTGTCCTCTAAAAGCACACAGCGCCACAGTAGTTCCTGGCACGAACAAAACTACTTTGTGCCAATATACTTTTTCTGGAAGAGTGGAATGGTTCACTTACAATGAAGCTAGTCGATAACTAGAGAGACTGAGTTCAAATAACAAAAGGCCTTGGGTAACCAGTTAGGGGCAGGTGCAGAATTCTTAAAGAAAATCACAAAGTGCACCCATGGTATCTGTCCCTGCATTGGTGCAGATTTACATCTTTGATGAATGAGCATGCATTTCCAGAAGCAGACCAGGAAATCGGCCTCCTAGAAAATATTTGTAAACGTCATTTTAGCAGGAGGAAATATGCCTGTGTTTTTACAGGAAAAGTAGATTGATGACACAACCTGTCCCATGGACAAGTAGAAATTTTTATAAAATTCCACACTCCTGACAACATATTGTTAACTGATGCAAATGAATCCTCTGGTCCCTCAAGACTAAGGGGGTCATTATGAACATGGTGGTCCAGACCGCCATGCCGGCGGTGGCGGCAATTACCGCCACCAGCATGGCGGTCTGGACCGCCATATTAAGAACACAGGGAGACCGCCACAGGCGGCCCTCCACCACCGCCAGGCAGCCTGATGATGGTAAAGTTCTCTATCTGACAGGGCAGCGATATTCCTCCAGCCTTTCCCTAGCGGTTTACCCCACCAGGGAAAGGCTGGCGGAAGGGGTGCTCCAGGGCCCCCCTGGGGGCCCCTGCACTGGCCATGCACTTGGCATGGGCAGTGCAGGGGCCCGCGTGCACAGCCCCGTTGCGCACGTCACTGCCCGATTTACGTGCAGTGATATGTGCGAAGCGTGCTGCTGCACCCGCCGCACTGCGGCATTGATAACGGCTCCATGTGGAGCCATCAACAATGTCCTGGCCCAGCATTCCACTGGGCAGGCTGGCAGAAACACTGTTTCCACCCGCCAGCCCAGTGGTATGTTCATTATTGGGCCAGTGGGGTCTTCAACGGGCTGGCGGTCTGTGTTTAGGCCGCCAGCATGAACACGGCTGGGAATCCCGCTGTGTTCATAATGAACCCCTAAATTTGGTCACTGTAAGAATATTGGCAACCTTTGTATGGGTCAAAATATTTGAAAATGTAATCCCTACATAAGAAAGTTCTTATTTGTTGAACACTATCCACAGCTGCACAGTAAAACACCCCCCTGAGGATCTTAACCTAAAGCCACTGACAAGTAATGAAGTCAAAAGCTTGTGTTTTATCATGTGTGATGACTTAACACTTGAACTTAAGTTCTCTACAGTGTGTAAGCATGTTACAGCCATCTCTTGTCTTCTTGCAAACCTTTCCCATACTTAGACCCTCATTACAACCCTGCCGGCCAGTGATAAAGTGGCAGTAATACCGTAATTACCTCCAAATTATGACCATGTCGGTGAGAACTCAGATAGACAGCCACTTTACCACAATGACTGCCAGGGCGAAAACAACAGCCACTACGGCGGCAGCCACCTACAGCCAGATGCCCTCCGTATTAAGACAACCCAATTTGCCATCTTTTCCGGGGGAGGACCAGCAACATCAAAAGCCTGGCAGAAACACTGCACAGAAGGGAAAGGACTCACCATTGGAGACACAGGGAACAACCACGCTGCCATGGAGCCCGAGCTGCAGATATTTCCAATGGTCTTCTACATCCTGCTCCACTACGAACACCAACGACGGCGAAGATGACCATGGTGAGTACAGCCACCTAGCACACAGGGGAGGGGGGGAGGAAAAAGAGAGTGACACACACATGCAACACACATCCCCCCACCCCCAACACCATACACAGAATCGGCTACAGTAAGAAAACATATTTACCCCGTACCCCTCAGGAATAATGCAAGGACTACAGGAATAGATGAAAGTGAGTGTAATAATATAAATATAGTAGAAATACGAAAATTAAATCTAATGGTATATACATATGTACAGTTCAAGGGACACTGCCTAGTCCTCAATGCGCGTAGGCCACAGGGCCACATGACAAAGTCCAAGGCCCCACTTGTCTCTTGCAGCAACATGGAGAGAACACTGCAGGGGCATCAGCTGGAAAATAGGCAGGCACCTCAGGGGGATGGGGAACGGGGGGGTAACTCAGCCGGCAGATGGAACAACACCACTGGTCCGGGAGGGGGCAATATGCCCTGTGCTTGGTCCTGGGGAGTGCAAGACCACAGTCTCTCAAGTGGGTGACTTGCCCACTGGCTCTGGAGGGAGCAACATGCCCTGTCCTTGGTCCTGGGGAGTGCAAGGCCACAGTCTCTCAAGTGGGTGACTTGTCCACTGGCTCTGGAGGTGGCAACATTCCCTGTGCTTGGTCCTGGGGAGTGCAAGGCCACAGTCTCTCAAGTGGGTGATTTATCCACTGGTTCTGGAGGGGGCATCATGCCCTGTGCTCGTGTTCCTGTTGAGGATGGGGTGAGTGGGTGCCATACCTACTGGTTCTGGAGGGGGCATCGTGCCCTGTGCTCCTGTTCCTGGTGAGGATGGGGTGAGTGAGTGCCATACCCACTGGTTCTGGAGGGGGCATCGTGCCCTGTGCTTCAGATCCTGAGGAGTGCAAGGTCACAGTATCTCAGCTGGATGTCATTCCCACAGGATTTGCAGGGGGCAGGCCGCACAACAGTCCATGGAGGCAGGACTACAGACCGTCCGCCGCCAGTGACGCCTGCTCAGTGGTGGTGCTGCTGCTGCTGGTGGTGGTGGGAGGCTCCAACCCATCCCCTGCAGCCGCGGACGGCTGACCACTGGTGGTGGTGGTGGTGGTGCTGCTGCTGCTGGTAGTGGTGGGGGGAGACCCTAGCCCATCCCCTGCAGCCTCGGACGGCTGCCCACTGGTGGTGGTGGTGCTGTTGCTGCTGGTAGTGGCGGGGGAGGCTCCAGCCCATCCCCTGCAGCCTCAGACGGCTGCCCACTGCTGGTGGTGGTGGTGCTGCTGCTGGTGGTGGTGAGGGGAGGCTCCAGCACATCCCCTGCAGCCTTGGACGGCTGCCCACTGGAGGTGGTGGTGGTGCTGCTGCTGGTAGTGGTGGTGGGGGAGGCTCCAGCCCATCCCCCACAGCCTCGGACGGCTGCACAACCATGGTTGGTGGTGGGGGCACTGGCTGAGTCCCTGCACCAGTCCCCTTGTCCTTCCTGTCTGCTGGTGCAGGCCCCTTGCCCTTCCTAGCAGCACCTGGGGCAAGCTCCTTGCCCTTCTGGGCAGCACTTGGGGCAGGCTCCTTGACCTTCCTGGCAGCAGCTGGGGATGTCTCCTTGCCCTTCCGGGCAGCACTTCGGGCAGGCTCCATGCCCTTCCTGGCAGCAGCTGGGGCAGACACACTTTCTTTGAGGCTGGCTGGTGCCCTGGATCCTTTCCCACCACGAGTGGGTGTGGAGACTACTGGGCCCGTGGACTGGGTGTATGAGGTGCTTGTCTGGGTTATTGCCACCCTGGCCAGATGTGAAGGACGGGGGTGATGGGGAGGGAAGAGGTCAATGGTGGAGTGGAAAAGCTTCTTAGGGACATTGGGGCGGGAAGAGGGAGAAGGTTTGGGAGTGGAGGAGGAGGGAGTGGTTGTAGGTGGTGTCTGTCTGCTGTGTTTGGGTGCAGGTGCATGGGCTGGATGCTGTTGTGAGGTGGATGGCTGGTGGGTGTCTGAGTGCTTGCGTTTGTGTACCTTGTGGGGGGACAGACACAGTGGGAGAGGACACAGGGGACATGTGCATGGCTGTTGTAGAGGTGTCTGCCAGTGAGGTGTGTGTTCTGCCAGGTGTGGTGGGGATGCTGGTAGTGGATGAGGATTTAGTGCATGCAGGTGTGAGTGTAGACGGAACTGGGAGGGAGGTGGATGAGGAGGAGGAGGGGGAGGCAATGGAGGCAGTGGATGTTGGTATGTCTGCATCTGGATGGTGTTTGTGTGAGTGCCTGTGGGATGATGTGTGGTGCTTGTGTTTGCCTGTGCCACTCTTGTGTGTTGTCCTGTGTGCATGCACGTCTGCCTGTGTGCTTGGGATAGGTTGGGGTTGAGGAGAATGGGACTGGGAAGAGGAAGCTGGAGGGGGAGGGTGGAAACAAGGACAATGGCTGCCATCAGAGATGAGGCCAGAGCCTGGATTGATCTCTGTTGGGCCACCAAGCCAGTGTGAATGCCCTCCAGAAACGCATTTGTCTGTTGCATTTGGGCTGCCAGTCCAACCATGGCATTCACAATGGTTGACTGCCCTACAGAGATGGATCGCCGGAGGTCAATAGCCTCCTCACTCAGGGCAGCAGGGCTAACTGGGGCAGGGCCTGAGGTGCCTGGGGCGAAGGAGATGCCCACCCTCCTGGGTAAGCGGGCATGGGCAACTCGATGAGCGGCTGCTGGGAGGGCGGGGCTGGTACGTGGGTGGCGGCTGTACCTGTAGCTGGGGTGGGCACAGAAGTGTCCGCCACCACCATGGAGCTCCCATCGGAGGAGGTATCTGTGTCCAGAATGTCCCCTCCAGTCTCTGCCATGGTTCTCCCCTCACCCTCCGTCCCACTGGTGCCCTCACCGTCGGTGGACTCTACCTCCTGGGTCCTGTGGGATGCAGCTCCCTCCGTCGCCACTGCCTCTGCTCCTCCACCAGATGATGCTAATGCACATAAGACAGGGTGACAAAACAAAAAGGGGGGGGAGACAAAGGATACACTTGGTCAATGGCCGCACTAGCACCACCGTTGGCGTACAAAGCACACTCACACACAGGGTACAGGCCTACGGTCTATGCAATGCACTACCAGTAATAATGCTAGCCACCAGGGCATGGGCAGGGACACATACCGCCAACTGCAGCACGCCTAGGACCCACACAGCCCTGCCCAGGAGTGGATGCCTACAAGCTAGGTAGCAGGAATATCACTTCAGAACCCTGGCTAACATGGGACCTACTCTGCAATGTCAGTCCTGGCCTAAGGGCACCCACTGACACACATCCCCCACCCGGGTACCCCCTACCATGCATAAGTTGTAATGATGGGAACTGTACTCACCCCCTTGTGGCTGCTGTGATACCCTCAAGCGCCCATCCAGCTCCGGATAGGCCACAGCCAGTATGCAGGCCATTAGGGGGGTCAGGGTTCGACGGGCACCCCTTCCTCATTGGGAAGCCATCCCCAGCTGGGCCTCCGCTGTCTTCCGTGGCCAGCGTCTCAGGTCCTCCCACCATTTCTGACAGTGTGTGCTTCGCCTGCCGTAGACCCCCAGGGTCCGCACGCCATATACCCTTTTTTGATGGGCGCTGACCTGCAGAGAAATACACACAGGAAAATGTATTAGTCAGACCGTCCTGCCTGTTACACTCATGGCCTACCATACCCCTTCAAAACGCCATTTGCACACACACAGGGCCCAGCACACTAGCTGTCAGGCACCCAGGGGCCATCCGCCACCCCCCCACACGAGGGCTTCACACACACCACTCCATGCATTCATGCCCCATGCATCGTGCTCACAGTGTACTCACCTTTTGGTCTGGAGGCCCATACAGCAGTCGGTACGGGGGTAAGACCCCATCCACCAGTCACTCCAACTCCACTGAGGTGAAGGCAGGGGCCCTTTCCCCAGTCACACGAGCCATGGTAGGTTCCAGACACAGGTCACAGCAGCACATGCAGTGTAGGTCCTCTCCTGTTGAAGGTCAGGTAGCAAGTGAGTGATCAGATAGAAAATGGCAGTCACATCCGCAGCGGTGCATACCGTCACCGCCACCGTACATCACCATTGGCCGCTGTACCCCATAGGGGCCAATATTATCCAATGAGGAGTTGCACGGCGGTTCCCGACTGCCTCCCACAGCGGCGCACAACGTCAGCAGAATTACCTCACTTCCACCTGTCCCTCCACACAGGACAGGAGGACACCATTTCAGGGGGGTCAGGGGGGAAGCCCTGGATTATAACTGTGTCACAGTACGCAATTGGACATACAGGACAAATGCGACATATACATTAAAAATTGGCATCATGCATTGTACCGCTGAGGATGAATAGGAGATGGAGACATACCCCCGTGTACAGACCCCCTGTGGACTTGGCAACAATGGAGGACAGGCACATTATCATCACCTATAGACTTGACAGGGCCACAATCACGGAGCTGTGTGCCGAATTGGACCCTGACCTAATATCTGCTATCCGTCACCCCACTGGGATCCCCCCTTTTGTGCAAGTGCTATCTGTGCTCCATTTCTTGGCAACTGGTTCTTTCCAAGTGACAGTGGGCTTGGCAGCAGGAATGTCACAGCCCATGTTCTCAATAGTGCTGACCATGGTGTTGTCTGCCCTGATTAAACACATGTGCAGCTACATTGTTTTCCCCCAGGTGGAGGATTTGGCCACTGTGCAGGCTGACTTCTATGCAATGGGACATATCCCCAACATAATTGGGGCAATTGATGGAACACATATTGCATTTGTCCCCACCCGGCAAAATGAACAGGTGTTCGGAAATCGAAAGAGTTTTCACTCCATGAAGGTCCAGATGGTGTGCCTGGCAGACCAGTACATCTTCCATGTCAATGCTCCAGGGTCGGTGCATGATGCCTTTATCCTGAGGAATAGCAGCATCCCAAATGTGATGGCCCAACTACAGAGGCACAGGGTGTGGCTAATAGGTGAGCCCTGGTTCCCAACAAGTGGATGTTGGTGGATGGGTATGGTGTGGGCCATATGAGATAGTGTGTCGCTAAATGTTGTCCCTCAGTATTTGCAGGTGACTCTGGTTACCCCAACCTATCATGGCTACTGACCCCTGTGAGGAATCCCAGGACAAGGGCAGAGGAACGTTACAATGAGGCACATGGGCAAACAAGAAGGATAACTGGACGTAACTTTGGCCTCCTGAAGGCCAGGTTTTGGTGCCTCCATCTAACAGGTGGATCCCTGTGCTACTCACCCAAGAAGGTCTTCCAGATAATCGTGGCATGCTGCATGTTGCACAACCTTGCCTTGAGACGCCATGTGCCTTTTCTGCAGGAGGAGGAGGCTGGAGGTGGCCATGTGGCAGCAGTGGACCCTGTGGACAGTGAGGATGAGGAGGCACAGGATGAGGATGAGGACAACAGAACTGCAGTGATTCAACAATACTTCTAATGACGCACAAGTAAGACAGTGTTACTTCACATTTCATTTACATTTTTTTTGTTTAACTTTGTCACAGGCAGGCTGTTATTTCCCACTTCTATGCCTACTCACTGTACACTTTGGCAACTATTTTTGCGAATGTTGGGCCCTACTATTGGTCCTGGTGTGATCACTGCAGCCAACTACAGGTCTATCCTATGTGAACATTACTGTACAGTTGAATTGCAATGTTTGAACCTGGTTAAAGGAATACATACTTAAACCTTTTGACATACTCCATACTTGTATTTGTTCAAAGGGTATTTATTGAAGTGATAAGGAGAAGTAGGGCAAGTGCATTGGGATGAGATGATGATGGAGGAAAGTCCAGGGTAGAGTTCCAGTCTATTTGTAGCACAGATGCATTGTCCATGGGGACATAGGAAGGGAAGCAATGGCAGTTCAAGGTGGACAGAGTGACAGAGTGGGATACAAGGGTGACAATCAGGCGAGTCTCATTTCCTGGCAGGGGTCTTGGCAATAGTCTCTGGCTTCTGCCTGGATCACAGGGAACATTTGCGGGGTGGTTCTCCTTCTGCAGGGGGAGGGGTGCTGGTGGCCTGTTGGTCCTGTGGTGGGGCCTCCTGTCCAATTGCGGCAGCAGAGGTGGAAGGAAGTTCAGATGTCTGGCTAGTGGCAGGGGCCCGCTGTTGTAAGACTGCCTCCCTCATAATGTTGGCCATGTCTGCCAGCACCCCTGCAATGGAGACCAGGGTGGTGTTAATGGCCTGCAAGTCCTCCCTGATCCCCTGGTACTGTCCCTCCTGCAGCCGCCTGTTCTTCTGCACATTGGCCAGGATCTGGCCCAGCGTATCCTGGGAATGTTGGTATGCTCCCAGGATCTCGGTGAGTGCCTTCTGGAGAGTCAGTTCCCTGGGCCTGTCCACCCCCTGGTGCACAGCAGTCCTCCCAGTGTCCCTGTTGTCCTGTGCCTCTGTCCCCTGAACTGTGTGCCCACTGCCACTGACCCCAGGTCCCTGATTGTCTTGGGGGCGAGGTGTGCCCTGGGGTCCCTGTAGTGGTGGACACACTGCTGATTGACATGTCCTGGAGTCAGAGGTATGGGTACGCTGGGTGGGTGCTGTGGTGGTGTATCCTGAGGGGGGAGGCTCTGAGGTGGTGTGTGGCTGTGCCTGGGTAACCGACTATCCAGAGTTCCCTGATGGGCCAGGTTGGTCACCCAGATCCAGGTGACCAGAGTCGCTGTCATCACTGTGGGCCTCTTCCATGGGGGAACTGGATAGTGCTGGTACCTCTTCTCCGCTGACATTGGCTGGGATACCTGTGGGGTTGTAAATGCAGTGTTATTGTTTCTGTGTGTGACATATTGTGCATTGGCGGACTGCCCTCTTTGGTTGTATTCGCCCTGGCAGCTTTCACTTGTTTGAGTTGGTATGTGGTGGGCTAGCTGATTCTCTCTAGTGTGCATGATTTAGTGATAGGTGTCCATGCAGGGCTGTAAGTGATGTCCATGCATTGGTGGTGCATGCAGGACCTGGCATCGGGATGGGTGATTTGTGATGGTTGGGTGTGTGGGAGGTAGTGGAGTGATGGGAGTGAGGGTGGGGGTATGTGATGGCATGCAGGTAGGGGGTGATAATAGCAGAGAGTTGACTTACCAGAGTCCAGTCCTCCTCCTACTCCTGCCAGGCCCTCAGGATGCATGATTGCCAAGACTTGCTCCTCCCCTGTTGTTAGTTGTGGGGGAAGAGGTCGGGGTCCACCGTCAGTCCTCTGTACAGCAAGTTGGTGTCTTGCTGTTATGGGATGTCCCTTTCCCCATGGGTCGTTCTACCTCTTCCTGATTTCATCCTTTGTTCTGGGGTGCTGTCCTATGGCGTTGACCCTGTCCACAATTCTCCGCCATAGCTCCATCTTCCTAGCAATGGATATCTGCTGCAACTGTGCTCCAAATAGCTGTGGCTCTACCCTGATGATTTCCTCCACCATGACCCTTAGCTCCTCCTCTGAGAATCGGGAGTGTCTTTGTGGTGCCATGGGTGTTGTGTGAGAAGTGTGGGTGAGAGTGTGTAGGGTGATGTGTTGGGGTGTGTGTTGTAAGGTGCGTGGGTGGTGTATAGGTGATGGTGGTGTGTGGCTCTGGTCTTGTCTGCGGTCGTAGTGTCTGTCTAGTGCCATTGGTTTGTAGTTGTAAAGGGTTATGGGTACTGTGGGTGTGTGTTTTATAGTGGTGTGGGTGTGTGGGTGTGTATATGAGTGTCAGTTGTGTGTAGTTTGATTTGTCCAATGTGGTGCTGTTTTGTTTGGGTGTGTGTATTTTGAGCGTGGCGGTATGTACCGCCAATGGTTTACCGCCATTGAATGTCCACCGTGGTGATTCGTGGGTCATAATGTGGTGGGCGTAGTTCTGTTGGCATAAAGGTGTGGGTTTTGATACCGCCAGTTTATCACTGACCTTTGGTGTGGCAGAATTGTGTATGTGGCTGAATAGTGACGTATTGGTGTGTGTATGGCATAATATGGTTAACTGATATCCGCCGCGGTGGCAGTATGTTGGCAGTAGTCAGCGTGGCGGTAAGTGGGATTTACCGCCAATGTCATAATGAGGGTCTTAGTCTAGTGCCAAATGTTAGTGTAGTAAGTGCAGTAGTGGTCACATATTTCGGCCCAGTGTATCTCTTTCTTACAATCCTCCCACAAATCTCTTGGTACAATAATGCTAAACAATGTATCCAGATCCTTCTAAAGCAGCCCTCCCATGGCTATTATTATGTTTAACTAATTTTTATACATGCCGAGAGACTGTCTCTCATGATCTCCAGCTGTGTGTTTGTATTGCTGAGCACCTCCTCCAACATCTAGTTTTTATGGATTGTGTGATGTGCATATGTGGACATAACCCATATTGAATTGTGCAATCCCTCACACCCCTTGCCTCATCAGCTGAGTCATCATAGGAACTCTGCTGCCACTAAGATCAGCCTTGGCACGATAAACCCTTTAATTTAATTTGATATTTGTTCATACTTCTGTTCATGTTTTCTAATGGCATGAGCTACTTCCTCTTTTACTTTGGCTAAGGAATAACTGTCTAATTCTTTCATAACATCTATTATTTCTTTTTTTCCCCCACTTCCTCTTCCATCAAACGCAACGCCATGCTACGGTGCGTCTTCCGTATTCCTTTTCTTCCTGCCACAGCTCAGAGTGTTTGGTCCCTGTCATGGTGCCCTCAGGCTGTAGTATATTTCCCATCCTACCTATCAAAATGTCCTTAAGGAAAATCTATGTGTTTGTTCCTGTGACGGTGCACTTGTCACAGGAAGGGAGCTTGGAAAGCCCCTATTACCAATCTTCCCTGCCCTTGTCTTCCAACACACTCTGGAGGAAACCGTTCTTCAGTTCATGCAGTTCTTTGTGTCTCTTATCCTCCACATACAGGACAGCGCCTCATTCAGGCGACATCTCATATGCTGCTAGAATGTAGGCAGCATTGTGAAGCACAACACATATCCACAAAGTCACTGTAACAACACTGTCAGTTTCCTTGCAATGTCAAAATACAACCCCTTTAAAGAGGCCTTCACCAGGATTGAACATGCATTCAAAACTGAACAGTATGAAAAACAATACAAATGCTATAATGTGGTAAAAGGCAACATGCAATACACACGATCTATGAAATAATCTAAGTACCCCTCCTGCCACCCACCTCTTGTTCCCAGGGCCTAAAAGCCCTAGGGACAATCCGGAGGCCCCCCCGGGCACCAGGCATCCAGAAGAGTGGTACACAAAAGAACCAAACCGAGGAGGTGACAGGCAAATCAGAAGCGCACCACCAGCCCGCCGAACCGGGTGGACCACTACCATCCCCACTGGCCAGAGAGCTGATAAGCACAGTGCACAAACTGCATGAGCAACCCCACCAGCTGATTAAAAAAACTCTCCACCCGCCGCCCCACCCCTTGTTCCCGGGGCCCAAGCGGGTCCTTGGGAGCAAACCAGAGGCCCCTCGGGACAGAGGCATCTGGAAGACAGGAGCAGAAAGGGACCGGTCTGAGGCGGTGACAGGCAAACCAGCAGAGCACCACCTGCCTACTGAACCGGGGCAGACGGCTACCACCCCTCCTGGCCAGATCTCTCGTCCCAGCCCCACCGGCTGGACAGACGACTGTCACGGCCCCTCCAGCCGTGACCAAGGACAACTCTCCGGTTGTCCAGAAAAACATGCGCCCCAGCCCCACCGGCTGGGGACAAGACTGTCACAGCCCCTTCGGCTATGACCAGGGACAACCCCACCGGTCGCCCTCATAAATGTCATTCCAGCCCCACCGGCTGAGGACAATACTGGCACAGCCCCTCCGGCTGTGACCAGGAGCAACCCCTCTGGTCACCCACAAAGACAGTCACCCTAGCCCCTCTGGCCAGGTACAAGACTGTCACAGCCCCTCCGGCTGCCCACACAGAACACAGCCCCAACAGCTGCAAGTATCACCAAGAACGCCACTCGTTCATAACACAAAAACAAAGGAACATACCCATTACACCATGAACAAGGGGAATAGGAAACTATATATGAAGAGGGAGAGCAGCAAATGAACACAGAATCTGACATGTGGCAGACAGCCACCAATAGAAAATCAGGAATAGCCACCTGAACAGGGGTGGCATGATGGGCATGCCAGTGAAGGCAGAGCAGAAAAAGAAAAAGAACCTGAAACAAAACAACGCTCTGGGGGGGGGGGGGGGGGGGAGATGGGACAAATCAGAGCAAAAACAGAATCAATGTATGCAACTTCACCCCTTATCACTCCACTCCACACTGATTTAGACACAGCCAAAGCATATAAGCGAAACAAGAGGGGACCAGGAAGTGACAGACACTCACCACAGCACTGACACCCTTTCCAGGGAGGGCCACTCCAAGCACGGGAGGAAAACCCACAAGAGCTGGGCCCCCCCCCAAAAAAGCTGGGAGCCAGGCAGGGGAAACCATCAATCCAAGCACTGCATTCTGCACCAAGATGTTGAAACCTCCTTCAGAGCAGGAACAAAACCAGAGACCAGCCAGCCGTTAGAGTATAAAGAAAGACAATTTATATACGTGCACGGAGACTGATGGCTTGAGAGGCCAAGTCCAACCAGTCTGAATTGCGGAACTCCAATACAATCTTCTATGCAAGAAGACCACCAAAATGTGAAAATACATCATCCAATCAGAACAACAGAGAGGTAATTTCTTCATCAGGTACATGATGTGATGTTGATCAGGTGATGCATGGTGTTACACATATATCAGGCATCTATTCAGTCACAGTAGAACAACATTTCATGATGACAGCGTGATACAAGATGACCACAACCGTGGCCTGCACATTTCTCGGAGGGTTGGGATTTTCCAAGGCGTCACCAAACCAGTTTCTTCATAACCTTTCCTCAGACCTATGTGGACATCCAGATGTCTGTCTGTTGTTGAGCGAATTAAGCAATTCATGTTGTGTGAGGTGCCTCTTTGAAGCAAGTCTTGTATTACAAGCTGTCTGTCAGGGTTAATTTAGTAAAGGTCATCTAACCTTTTGCATGTTTTTCAGGCCTGTTCAGCATTGAGTATCACAGGATGAAGTCAGGCCTGGAGAAATAATGAAATTTTACCTTTATCCAGTTTCCACAAAAGTGACGAGGAAGAGTTGGAGGAGGAGAGATTCCTCATTGAGAGGAGGCCACTACAGGCACAGAAGGAGTCATGAAGGTGGTGGTGGATGGATTATTAATGCCCCGCAGAGTTTATCTGTCTTGCAGGTGAAAGATTGGACGGACAGCAGCGCACAAAAGGAACTCAGGTCATTGGGAAGGAATTGCCAAAAGGTGACAAGGATGGAGTAGAAGGTAAGGAAGAGGGGGCTCATACAAAGAATGGGACTGACCTTATAACCCACCTTCCTTGCAATGCGGTATCCATTGTGTTAGCTGCTAATTCATCCACAGCAACAACAAAAAATTTGGAAAGGACTTTTGTTCATGTATACAAGGTATTACAAAGAGAAATGTATGCTAAGGAATGGTCCAAAGAAGAAGAGTGGGAGTTGGCAAGAAGGCCGACAGTGGCCATTAATATTGATACATGAATGTTGGCATATGTAATTTATGCGAGCATTTACTGTTAATAATACCCAGACAGGACTGTATAAATTTTTAAATATGTGGATATGATTGGAAAAGCACAACTTGACTTTCTACCGTTGAAGTAGGCAAACTTCAAAGGAAAGACTTTGTAGTACACAAGACCCTGCCTCTCCCTTGCCCTTCCCAGACACACTCTAGGGGGTTGGAGACTCTATTGTGTGAGGGCAGGCACAGCCCTTTCAAGTGCAGGTGTCAGCTCCTTCCTCCCACTCTAGCCCAGGAAGACTCATCAGGATATGCAGGACACACCTCAGTTCCCTTTGTGTCACTGTCTAGAGTGAATTCACAAACAGCCCAACTGTCAGTCTGACCTAGACGTGTAGTCAGCAGCCAAGCAGAGGCACAGAATGGTTAAGCAAGAAAATGCCAACTTTCTAAAACTGGCATTTAAAAAAAAAACAACTTCACCAAAAGAAGTATTTTCAAATTGTGAGTTCGGAGACTCCAAACTCCACATCTCTATCTGCTCCCAGTGGGAAATTACACTTAAAAGGTATTTAAAGGCAAACCCCATGTTAATCTATGGGAGGGATAGGCCTTGCAATAGTGAAAAACTAATTGAGCATTATTTCACTATCAGGACATGTAAAGCATACCAGCACATGTCCTACCTTTTAAATACACTTCACCCTGCTCATGGGGCTGCCTTGGGTCTACCTTAGGAGTGACTTATATGTAGTAAACTGGAAGGTCGCCAGGTCGAATTGGCAGTTTAAAAACTGCACACACAGACACTGCAATGGCAGGTCTGAGACATGTTTACAGGGCTACTCATGTGGGTGGCACAATCAATGCTGCAGGCTCACTTGTAGCATTTGATTTACAGGCCCTGGGCACCTCTAGTGCACTTTACTAGGGACTTACTACTAAATTAAATATGCCAATCATGGATAACCAATCATAATCACAATTTACACAGGGAACACTTGCACTTTAGCACTGGTAAGCAGTGGTAAAGTGTCCAGAGTACAAAAACCAGCAAAAACAAAGTACATCACACTGTCAAAAACACAGGAAGCAGAGGCAAAAAAGACAGGGGAAACCACGCCAAGGATGACAGGTCTAACACGTGTCTCCCTCAGCCAAAAGTGGGGAGAACTACCCAACCTCATGGGAGTTCTTATCACTAGGGCGGAAGAATCTGGACTGACCATCAGCATTGGCATGTTCTGTATCAGGGTGATGTTCTGCCTTAAAGTCCATTCACTGTAGGGAGATAGACCACCTCAACAGCTTTGGGTTCTCACCCCACATCTACATTACCAATCTGAGGGGCCTGTGGTCTGTCTGAACCCGGAAGTGAGTCCCAAACAAGTTGGGTCTTAACTTCTTCAGCCCCCAGACCACAGCAAAAGCTTGTCTACCAATTGCACTCCACTTCTGTTCCCTGGAGAGTAACCTCCTACTAATGTGGGTTACAGGCTAGTCTAGGCCCTCTTAGTTTAGCTGTGCTAGAACTGCTCCCACACCATGCTCTGAAGCATCAGTCTGCACAACTAGGCCCATATTTATACTTTTTGATGCAAATCAGCGCTTGGGCAGATTTGCGTCAAAAAGTTTACTGCCGGCTAACGCCATTCCAACGCACCAGCCGCGCGCCTTATTTATGGAATGACGTTAGCCGGGGCTGCGGCCTGGTTAGAGTCCAAATAAATTACTCTAACCGGGCAGCCGAGGCGTAGGGAAGAATGGGGGCTGTGTGTCAAAGAATGGTGCAAGTCAGGTTAGAGTCAAAAATATTGGCTCTAACCTGACTTGTGCCATTTTTGATGCACAACCCCCATGGAAATGACTCCTGTCTTAGCAAAGACAGGAGTCATGCCCCCCTGCCCAATGGCCATGCCCAGGGGACATCTGCCACCTAAAAAAAAAAACAATTATACTTACCTGCACTCACCATGGATGGGTCCCCCCATCCATGGGTATCCTCCAGGGGTGGGCGAGGGTGGCAGGGGGTGTCCCTGGGTGCAGGGAAGGGCACCTGTGGACTGCTTCCATGGTCTCCCACCATGGAAATGAGCCCCCTGGTCCCTTAACGCCTGCCCTGACCCAGGCATTAAAAAACGTCGCAAATCAGGCTGGGCACCATTTTTTAAGGCCCGCCTCCTCCTGTGTGTCATTTTGATGCCGGAGGATAAATAAGGCGCACATGCCTTAGAGTTATTTTTTGCACGGGAAGCCTACCTTGGATGTTATTAACGCAAGGTAGGTTTTCACATACAAAAAATGACTCGAACTCCATAACTTTGGCACTGGACGGGTCCAGCGCCAAAGTATAAATATGGAGTTAAGTTTGCACCGAATTTGCGTAAAAAAAATGACGCAAATCCGGTGCAAACAGAGTATAAATATGGGCCCTAATTCCTTGGAGATGTCGGGTGCCTTCTGCATGGGTGCCGTGCACATGGCTGCCTTCAGGGCATCAAAAGCGGTCTGACAAGCCTCAGTCCAGATCACTTTCTTGGCTTGCTTTTTGGAGGTCAGCTCTTTCAAGGGGGCAACAATGGTGCCATACCTCTTGACAAATCTCCTGTAATAGCTGGTGAGGCCTATGAAGGCTCTCACATCTGTCTGTGTCTTGGGGAGTTCTCAAGCCAGAATAGTATCAATTTTAAGTTGTAGGGGTGCCACTTGGCCACTCCCCACCTCGTGCCTCACATAAACCACAGATCCCTGCCCTATTTGGCACTTACTGTCCTTAATAGTGAGCCCTGCCTCCTGGAGGGCCTTCAACACTTCACAGAAGTGATGCAGGTGATCCTCCTAGCTGGAGCTAAACACTGCAACGTCATCTAGGTAGGCGACGCTCAGATCCTCCAGCCCAGCCAAGGTCTGGTTGACCAACCTCTGAAAGGTGGAAGGGACATTTTGTATTTTTCAACCCAAAGGGCATAAACTGGAACTGGTAGTGCCCCTTTAGTGTTGAAAATGCTGACCTCTCTTTGGCCCCATCGATCAAGACAATCTGCCAGCACCCAGACGTTAAGTCAAAGGTGCTGAGGAGCTTGGCAGCTCCTAGCCGATCTACGAGTGCCTCAGCTCTAGGGATGGGGTGCACGTCAGTCTTAGTGATGCCGTTGAGTCCACGGTAGTCTACGAGACCCTAGGTTCAGGAGTGGCACCTGTGGCAGCAGCCTTTGGGACCAAGAACACTGGGCTGGTCCAAGGACTGTTGGAGAACTCTATCACCCCTAAGGCTAACATCTTGAGGACTGCCCCCAGTGTCCACATCATGGGTACACAGATGAGTGACCCCTGGGGTCAAGGAAAAAGAGAGGCAAACTGCCCCAGCAAATGACAACAGTCCCTCTGCTGTTGCAGGGTCAGTGTTGGAGGCAGGTTCACACCCTCCACAGACCCGTCTTTTTCTTGGGCAGACAGGAGGTCAGGAAGAGGTTCACTCTCCTCCTCCATTCCCTCATCTGTTGCCAAGAGCTTAGTCAGTTCAGACCTCTCAATATGGGGTTTGAGGCGGTTCACATGTAGGTCCCTCAAAGGGTTCCTGGGAGCCTTCAAGTTCACCAGGTAGGTGACATTACTCTTGTGCGTCACAACCTCAAAAGGCCCAGTCCCCTTGTCCGGGAGAGCACGCGGTTCTACTGGGGCCATGACCCACACTTTCTGATCATGCTGAAACTCAACCAGAGTGGTATTCTGATCATACCATCGTTGCAGGTCCTCTGGCTGGCTTCTAGGTTTGCCTGAGCAAGTTTCCTGAAGCACCCAGTCTGGTTTCTGAAGGCCAGGATGTAGCTAAATATGTCCAGGGGGGCCTACTGGGAGCTTTCTCCCAGCCTTCTTTCACCAGACTCAGAGCTCCTCTCATAGGGTGCCCATACAGCAGCTCAAAGGGGCTAAAACTACGGGGCATATTTATACTCTGTTTGCGCCGAATGTGCGTCAAAAATTGTGATGCACATTCAGCGCAAACACTGCCCCATATTTAAACTCTGACGCCAGATCCCGCGGACGTCAAAATTCCACCAAGTGCGTCATTTTTTGGAAGCGGGAAACTGCCTTGCGTTAATGATATGCAAGGTAGGCGTTCCCTTCCAAAAAATGACTTTAAGGCCTGTGCGTCTTAATTATCCCCCAGCGTCATTTTGACTCACAGGAGGGGGTGGGCCTTAAAAAACGGCGCACAGCCTGGTGGGTGCTGTTTTTTAACGCCTGGGTCAGGGCAGGCGTTAAGGGACCTGTGGGCTCGGAAGGAGTCCAGAGGTGCCCCCCCTGCCCCCAGTGACACCCCCTGCCACCCTCGCCCACCCTGGAGGACACCCATGGATGGGGGGACCCATCCCAGGGAACTAAAGGTAAGTTCAGGTAAGTATTTTTTACCTTTTTTTTTAAGTGGCATAGGGGGGGCCTGATTTGGGCCCCCCTACATGTCACTATGCCCAATGACCATGCCCAGGGGACATGGGTCCCCTGGGCATGGCCATTGGGCAAGGGGACATGACTCCTGTCTTTGCTAAGACAGGAGTCATGTCAATGGGGATTGTGCATCAAAAAAAATGGCGCAAGTCCGGTTTAAGGCCTGATTTTAGCCTCAGACCTGACTTGTACCATTTTTTGACGCACAACCCCCATTTTCCCATAGGCCGGCTAACATCATTCCATTAATAAGGCGCCTGCATGGCGCGTTGGAATGGCGTTAGCCGCAGTTGTGCGTCAAAAAGTATAAATATGGCCCTAAGTCCCTTCTGCGTTCCCTCCCTGTAGGCAAAGAGAAGGCATGGCAAGAGGACGTCCTTCTTACGCCTCATGGGTGCTGAAAGACCCATAATCATGCCTTTTCAGGGTGCGGTTGAACCTTTCAGCCAACCCATTCTCTTGGGAGTGGTAAGGAGTGGTGAACTTATAGGTTAGCCCACACTCCTTCCAAAGAGACTTCAAATAGACAGATATGAAGTTGGTACCCCGTTCAGACACCACCTTCTTGGGGAACACCATGCAGGTAACAATTCCCATCAGTGCCAGGCCCACCACGGGGGCCATCACTGACTTCAGAGGGATGGGCTCCGGGTACCGGGTGGCATGGTCCACCAAGGCCAGAATGAACCTGCTGCCCAGAGACCCCACAATATAAATTCCCATCCACTCAAAAGGGGTGCTCACAACAGGGAATGGTTGGAGGGGAGCCCTACATCTCCCCCCCCCCCCACTTGCCTGGCAAGTCTGGCAAGACCTACAGTATGCATCAGAGTGCCTGCACAATTGGGGTCAGTAAAAGTGGGTGACAATCCTCTCAAAAGTTTTGTCCTGTCCCAAATGTCCTGCTAAAGGTACATCACGAGCCAGACCCAGTAGGAAAGTTCTGAAGTGCTCGGTTACCACCAGCACTCGTGCTGCCCCAGGCTCAGCAACCTTAGGCTCACTATAAAGGAGGCCATCCCCCCAGTAAATCCAGTGTGATCCAGCCTCCTTTCTAGACGCCTGGTCTGCAGCCTGCCGCTGCAGACCCTCAAGGGTGGGGCATGTCTTCTGCCCCTCACAGAACTCCTCCCTGGTGGGACCCTTTTGCTGCAGCCAATGGCTTAGCTCAGACACATCCCCCAGTTCAGCCACCTGTTCCCCTGTAGGCTCCAGGGTGGCCCCCTCAGGTTCAGCCTCCTCCCGGACCATGGAAATTATTGGGGCGGATTTCCCACACCCCTTGCCCTTCCTCTTCCTGGCAGGCATCTGGGTCACTCTTTCAGGCTCCAGGTCCTCCTGATCACCCTGACTGGCTTCCATAGATCAGGTGGTAACGCATGACCAGCCAGGCAGACCCAACATCTCCAAGTGTGCGCGGCGTTCCACCTCTCTCCAAGGGTAATCCTCCAGGTCGTTACGTAGATGACAATCAACAGGCATGGTTGGACTCACAGCTACCCTTAAGGAACCTGAGACACCCCAACTCAAGGGGAACCCGCACCACCTTACACAGGCACTAAGAGATGTCTACAGCAACTACTTGGTGAAGCACATTGGGGACCACCTGCTCTTCAGACACCAGGTGACACCTGACAGTAGTCACAGTAGCTCCAGTGTCTCTCAGAGCCTCCACCCTCTGTCAATTGATGGTCACCCACTGCCTGTATTTCTTAGTGTTCTCAGGCATGAGGGTCCTCTGGACCATCTCACTGTCTCCTAGTGAGACAAGGGTCATCTCAGCTGGCTCCCAGCCTTCCCCTGGAACCAACTCCTCCCCAAGCGCTACACTGGCCAAACCCGGTGACTGTGCACCAGTGGGTGCCGGTGCCCGCTCGGGACACTTGGGGTCCCCCCTCATGCGATCCTCCTGATCACATGCAAAACACTTATGGGCTCCCTTCTCTGTAGGATTCCCTGTAGCGATTCATGGTTTCTTCTCCCCTGGGGGCTGGGGATCCTTACCCTGGGAACTAGGTTGGGGCCCATTAGAGAACTCCCCCTGTTTACCCTTACCCCCACTACTTCTACTGATGGGGACCCTGCCCACTATTGGCAGAGTCTCCCCCATACCCCTTTTGGACCCTAGTACTCTCCCATAGGTCCGCTTCCTGGGGTCAGTCAGCTTGCTGTCAATCAGGTGCTAGACTATACAAGTACTTCCATGCAATCAAATTCTACAACCCCTCATAAGTTGCTACCTTGCTGCCCTTCACCAATCCATCTACGTCTCTGCAAAAAGAATCAACAAATTCCAGCCAAGTTTGAGAATCCCCTTCTTGTAAGACTTTTCCTTGTACTGCTCTGAAGTGAGACCAAATCTAGTGAGTAGGGCGATCTTCATGGTAGAATAAGTGTGCCCCTGAGGATTCCCTAGGGCTGTCAAGGTGTCCCTTCCCTCCACCTCAAAGTGCTTCCACAGACCTGCCCCCCCATTGTACCTCAGGGACCATGTTCATGTGAAGAGCTGACTCATACTCCTTGAACCACAAGTATATGTCATCCTCTCTCTTATAAACCTTTACCAGATCGTTGGGAATGAGCACTCTCCTCTCAGATTGCACTGTGGTACTGCTGCCGCCATCTGTGCTGGGCCTGCCCTTCAGATCCAGCTCCTTTAAGCTCAGCTCAGGAGCTAACAACATCTTGCGCTTCTCCGTGGCCAGTGCCATTTTCGTTGATTCTGCCTCTCTATCCAGTTTGGCCAATACCAGCTTGAGCTTCTCAAGCTCCAAATTATGCTTTCTCTCTGCTTGTCTGTCCCTCAGTCCCACCGTGGTCAGATCCTTAGAAGAAACACTGCTGCCTGCCCTGGAGTCCCTCCCTTCAAGCAGGTCCTGATAATCTATCACATCCTCCTGCGCCTACCCATTCACAGTGACATTCTACTCTGCTTTGTGCTTCTCAGCCTCATTTGCTCCCAACCAGGCCCTCAGCGCCTTTTGCAACTCCTCCTTCTTGGTGGAGCTTTTAATTGGGCATTTGAACTCCTTACAAAACTGCTTGAGCTGAGCCACTGTGTACTCCTCCAGCTTCTCCAGCTCAAACACCACTTTTGTAACAACTGCTGATGGCTCCCCAGACTGAGACATGTTTGTGGATAAGCCTCAACAAGGGTCCAAAGTTTCAAACGGCAGAGAGATCCCAAAAAGGACAAAAAAACAAGTGAAAAAATCCAGAAGAATAACAGTATGTGGTCCTATAGTAGTCTGCAATAAAACAATAGTGTACACCAATCACTGCATGTCAAGTACAAGCACAAGTCCTCTCCCAACTGCTGATCACCAATGTTAAAAATGGGGTCTCTAGCTGGCAGTCAGTTTACACCCTGTCCAAGTAGGGAGCCTCTCTCTATTCAGGGTAAGGGAGATATAGAGCTCAGATAACCCCTGCTCACTTCCTTGGTAGCTTGGCGCAAGCAGTCAGGCTTATCTCAGAGGCAATGAGTAAAGTATTTGTACAAACACACAGTAACACAGTGAAAACACTATAAAAGTACTCAACACCAGTTTAGAAGATTAGTCAATATTTATCTGAGTAAAACAAGACCAGATTAACAAAAATCCCAAAACACAAGCAAAGCTACGAATTTTCAAAGATTAAACTTCAATATAGTGCTTAGAAACACAATAGCTCCAATGGGGCTATCACGGCGTCATTAACGGAGTCGTTCCCAACAGTTCGACACCAGTCGTGAAGAGGGCGGCGCCGGTCACGGAGTCGCACAGACACCCAGGTAAAGTACCCTTGGTAACAAGGAAACAAGCTGGTGCACGGAGTCGGGGAAGTGAGGCGTCACTGGATCCTATGCGGAGTCAGTTCCTTACGGCTGCACGGAAAGTGATCCAGCGTCAGTGCGAAGCGTCAGTTCCTTATGATCCGGCGGGGTCGATGAATCCGGCTGGTCAAGACACGATGGTACGACCTCCAGGGGTGGCGGTCACACCACAGGGCCACAGGCGCCGCAGCAGGGTTAGGTGTCATGGACGTCAGTGACATGGCACTCAGGACTTACAATATTGTGGGACATCAGCAGGGCTGCGGCAGGTCTGCGGAGTCAGTCACGGTCATCGCACTCCAGTGGGGACCACATCTTTGAGTGCAGGCAGCGGCGGCTGTCCTGGAGTCATCCGGAGTCAGTGTACCTGGTTCTTCTTGTTTTTAGGCCAGCTTTCACTCCCAAAGGCCCAGAAACTGGAATGCACACCACATGGCAAGTAGAGTGTACAGCAAACGAACCCAGAGCTGGTAGGTGAAGTCTTTGATGTCCCTTAGACTTCTTAACGGGAGGCAAGCTCAGTCCAAGCCAAAAAGACAGAGGAAACCACACCAAGGATGCCAGATCTAACAGTATTCTGTCAAAGGAGTTCATTGTGAAAGCAATCAGTTAGGGATGTGGATACGATGATCAAAGCTTGATCAGACAGGCAAAGGTACAAGAGTGCTGCTGGTGCAGATAGGGGGGTTTTGTGTCCGGTAGAGGCTTGGACTAAGTTCAGGCAAGCAGAAGGTGGACAAGGTGACTTGGTATTCTGTCACGAAAATGGTGAGGCTCTACTAGCATCTCAATTTTTAGCAGTGTTGTGGAGGATTTGACGCATAAGGGCTTGAATAGGAAGCATTTTGGGAAACATTCCCTTTGAACAGGTGCAGTGACAGAAGCAAACAGATTGGGGTTCTCCTTGGCAGACATTATGAAGTTGGGAAGGTGGTCTTCAGAGTGTTGTTAAAGATATATCAGGAAGGTGGAGTCAGGTACATTTAGTAGTTCTTGACATATTTGTTCTCTCCTTCTCTTCGGGATGTGTGGCAGGTCCGGATGGGACAATCTTATTAATGTGGATCATCAGCCATTCTTTCATAAAACGTGCAACAAAACAGGTGGAAAAGAGACCATTTGGGAAAAATGTGGGTTTACCTTCATCTGAAATTTGAATTGAATGGTGGGGATAGGGAGTTATAAAATGGGGTCAGCTTTTACCCTGTTTAAACAAACTGGTGCAAGAAAGACCAGGCCCGGGCATTTTGCTTATACATCTTAGAGAGAATGACTTGATCCATATGTCTGGGTTGGGTTTAATTAAAGCTATTGTGAGGCGGAGGAGCGTCGTCCCACTGCTTTTACGAGAAGGAAAAATAAAATGATAATAACAGAATGCTATTATCCTTTTATTTTTATCTGGAGCCAGGTTAGGGCAGGGCTGGAGGGGGCTAGAGGAGGAGTGGTATGTGCACCATAAGTGTGCATGTCTGTTTGGCCAGCCGTGTTGGGCTGGCCAAACAGACGTGCACTTAGCATTTGTCCAGCCAGGAGGAGAAAGTGCACAGGGTCCCACACCATCTGTGAGCGCTGAGCCAGGCCACTCACACCAATCACAATGATGCTGTCATGCTGGTGACAGCAGAGTTGTGATTGACTGAGTGGAGTATGGGAGCCTGTGTGCTTCTCGGAAGAGGATGAGGCTGCTCAGGACAAGGACGGAGGAGACAAACCCATCTCCTGACAGAGCAGGTAAGTGTTTTTTTTTTTTAAATATTTTTTTATCCCCCACCCCCGTTCAGTGTAAGCCACACCTGACTATATGATAGGGCTGTTTCGGCCCTATTGTGCAGTACAATCATTAATACCATCTTGGGTCCGGCTTGTTTACTTAACCTGAACCCTGGGCAGCAGTGACTCAGAGCTATAAGCCTTAACAAAGGAACTATGGGCCATATTTATGAGCCCCTAGCACCATTGGAGCGTCACTTTACGGTGGTGCTATGCCCTTGCTCCGTAGTTACAAGGTGGCATTAAGCCATCTTTTGTGGCTTAACACTGACTTGTAAATACGGCCGCTTCACATGCAGCACTTTGTGTGGAAGGGGCGTGGGTGTTGCTGTAGGAGTGCCACAGCAACACCCATTGCATTTTGACGCTGCCTCAGATTTATGAGTTTTCGTAGACCTGAGGCAGTGCCAAAATCTAAAGCCAACCTACGGTGGCGTCAGCAAGGTGCAACAAGGAGGAATACTTTTATTCCTCCTCGTGTTTTGCTTTTTTCTATGTATGTTTCTTCTGCAGCACACATAGAAAGAGCAAAATGCCAGACATGATTGTTTATGTGCGGGAAGGCGTCCGTCCCTTCCTGCACATAAACAATCATTTCAAAATTACGCTTTGGCACTTCTGTGTGTGCTGCATTCTGGTTTGGGGGCAGGTTTTTCCTCCTTGGGCCTATCTCCACTTTGTCTCTGCTCAGGTGTGTTGGAGCTACTTCCCTCACAAAGGAAGCTTTATTATTGAAGCTCGCCTTTTGGGTCAACACCCAGAGTGGGCATCCTGGGAGACGAGGTGATATCTCACTCTGTGGCAACTGCCTTTGTTCCTGCCCTGGAGAGTCATTCACACATCTCCCCAGGTGATAGCTATCTGTGTGCCAGGGCTTTTGTGAGGCCGCTGGGCTAGCTGGAGTACAAAGTGGCAACTTTTTAAAAGTTGCTGAACTTTAATAGTGGTATTAAATTTGACCTGGGCATCAGATTGGGTTTAATGCCACAATTAATTTGAAACCTTAAATGAACCAGTTAGGTGGTCCCATTCAAGAGTTACCTGGGGTGCCAACAGGTAAACCTGTGTTAGCCAATGGGACTACTAACTTTAGCTACATAAAAACAACTATTTGGAAGTGTTGTTGTTAAGACATATTAAAAACGTTTGTACTACTTAACAAAATACAGTTCCCTGCCATAGGGCTCTATAGGTCATCCTTAGGGGAGACTATTATATATTGTGAAGGGATAGGGTGGCTTTGCCATTGATGTGAATGACAGAGTTGTACTGGCAGTGAAAACATTGTCCTTCCAGTTTGCAGTGGCAGACTGGGGGGGGGGGCATTTTGTACTTTGCCACACACAGGGCGGAACAAATAGTGCTGCAGCCCTAAGTGGACAGTCTACCTTACATGCCCTAGGTATGATATACTGGGGAATTATAAGTAAGTCAGTCTTTACCAATTCAGTGTATCCATTTCGACATGTATTTTGAATAGCGTTAGAGCACGGGCATTGAGGTCTTATTAGGAGGCCTAGGGTGCACCTGTAAGCGTGTCTGGCCTTATTTGGTCTCTGGTAATGTATTTCTAAGGGGACGCGTTAGAGGTTCGATGGACCTTTTGACTACGCTTAGAGTGATCCCACCATCTACACTTTCTTTACCCATAAACTAATCAGCAACAATATGACATGTCCAACAAATCAATTATCAGAAACCTTGACCCATGTGGCCATGAATACCCACGCCTGTAGTATAATTAGAAAGCTTATTTCCCTATATTAACAATGCTAATATCACCAAAATTAATCTCACAGCCAAATGATGAGCCTATGCAAACAACACAGGCTGACCAAAGCGGTGAAAGAATCTCAATTTAACTAAAGCCTTTATTATTAGATATTGAAGAGTTACAGTACTAATTAATAACATCAATAACTGAACAACAGAGATAGCATGTGTTAGACCTGGCAGCTTTTTGGTGTGTACCCCCTGTCTTTTTGCCTTCTGACCTCCTGGTTTTGGACTCTGTTTTTGCTGGTTTATTGTCTCTGTGCACTTTACCACTGCTAATCAGTGCTAAAGTGCAAGTGCTCTCCATATAAATTGTACTGTGGATTGGTTTATCCATAATTGGCATATTTAATTTACTAATAAGTCCCTAGCAATGTGCCCTAGAGGTGCCCAGGGCATGTGAATCAAATGCTACTAGTAGGCCTGCAGCACTGGTTGTGCCACCCACATTAGTAGCCCTGTAAACATGACTCAGACCTGCCATTGCAGTGTCCATGTGTACAGTTTTAAACTGCCAATTCGACTTGGCAAGTCTACCCACTTGCCAGGCCTCAACTTTCCCTTTCACTACATGTAAGGCACCCCTAAGTTAGGCCCTAGGTAGCCCCAGGGGCAGGGTGCAGTGTATGTTTAGGGTAGGACATATACTAGTGTGTTTTATATGTCCTAACAGTGAAATCCTGCCAAATTTGGTTTTCACTGTGCAAGGCCTATCTCTCTCACAGGTTAACATGGGGGCTGCTTTTAAATATCCTTAAAGCGCAGATTCCCTTTGAGAGTAGATAAAAATGTGGAGGTTAGGGTCGCTGAACTCACAATTAAAAAATGCATCTTTTAGTGAAGTTGTTTTTTAAATTGTCTGTTTGAAAATGCCACTTTTAGAAAGTAGGCATTTTCTTGCTTATACCATTTTGTGACTCTGCCTGTTTGTGGATTGTCTGTCTGAGTCAGTTTGACAGTTGGGCTGTTTTGCACCTCTCTAGACAGTGACACAAAAGAGTGCGGGTGTAGCCTGCATATCCTGATGAGCCATCTGAGCTAGAGAGGAGGGAGGAGTGGTTGTTCACACCTGAAAGGACTGTGCCTGCCCTCACACAATCCAGTCTCCGATCCCCTGGTGTGCGTCAGGGGCCTGGCCTGGACAACGAAGGATCTTGCAAACACTTGAGACCTTGCTTTGAAGTTTGCCAAATTCAAAGGCAGAACTGGGTATAAGAAGAAGACCCAAAACCCCAGATCTTTAGAATCGTTCTGGAATCAAGAGGAACCTCTGCCCAGGAGAATAGCTGAAGAGCTGAAGGAGGAGTACTGTCCCTTTGCTGTGTTGCTTTGCTGGACTGGCATGCAGTTGCTGCTTCTGCCTGAAAAGAGTGCAAAGGGTGAACTTTGCTGTGTGTCCTGCTTGAGAAAATTCTCCAAGGGCTTGGAGTAGAGCTTGCCTCCTGTTGGAAGTCTCAGGGACACCAAAGACTTCAGTTTCCTGGACCTGCAGCACTGGGAACTGTGTGTTTTGTGCTGTTCAGGAGGAGAACCCACCGTGACACCGCCAACGATGCCGCTGGCCTGCACGTGACCTGCTGACGGCACACGGAGTCGCATTGCACAGGGACCCTGGTCTCACCTCTGCAGTCATCGGACGACTTCACCGAGCCGCTGCTCGCACCACGACCTGTGGGCCCCGCACTCCGGCATCGTCCGCTCACAGCGCAGCCTGGGCATCCCCGGCGACGCCGCTCCTGCTTACACCGGCGCCACTGCCTGCACCGTGGCCACCCTTCGTGAGGTATACGAAGCACTATCCCATCCCGCACCGCAGTCCCGGTCCACCGACGTCAGCACCATCAACTCCTGTGTCGTCACCAGCCATCTTGCCTGCACCGTGGCCTGTGGACACTGCTTGTGAGGGTCACAAAGCACCGTCCCATCCTGCACTGCTGGCCTGGGCCTACCGACGACAGCGCTTCAGCAACAACAACGCCGCTGCCTGCACCATGACCTGTGGACACCGCACGTCGCATCGTCCCACTTCGCACCAATGCTATCCACGCCGGTGCACCTGACTTCATCAGCCTGGAGTTCGATCTGCAACTCGTGTGACCTCAAGGGCCCGACAACTCCTGCACCGAATCCGGAACCGACACCGCAACGTCAGTGGCGCCGCTCTCCGGAGCTCACCGCGAGGATCACGACGCCCTGCAAATCCAAGGTACTTTCCGACACCGTAGCTGGCCCGCAACGCCGCGGCCAGCCTGAACTGTTGGTTTTGTTGATCATGATGCCGTGATAGCCCCAGGTGGAGCTATCGACTTCAAGGAACTGTAGTTTTGAGTAAATCTTGCAGAATTCATATTTTTCTTACTGTATGTTGGATTTTTTTATCTTATTTGGTCTTATTTTATATAGATAAATATTGGCTATTTTTCTAAAACTGGTGTGGTGTCCGTTTGTAGTGTTTTCACTTATTACTGTGTGTTATGTGCAAATGCTTTACACATTGCTTCTGAGATAAGCCTGACTGCTCGTGCCAAGCTACCAAGGGGGTGATCAGGGGTTATCTGAGTGGGTATCTCCCTTATCCTGACTAAAGTGAGGGTCCCTACTTGGACAGGGTGCAAACCGACTACCAACTAGAGACCCCATTTCTAACAGCATGCATCTAGATTCACCAGGTGAACGAAATCAGTTCTTTGTTAATAGCATTTGTCAATGCCATGGGCATACTAACTAACCCTCCAATCCGAATAGCATGTTTGGGCGTCATGCAAAAGTAATTTTAGTGAAAAGTTATTTTGGAAAACATCTATCTAGGGCTCTATCAAAATAGCGGTTGGTACCTAAAAGAAAAAAAGAAAAATCTATGACAAAAACAATAGCATTTCATATACCTCTCCTTAATGGATCAGCAAGCTGTGATTTCTTTATCAGTTGGACATCCCTCTGGTCAGCTTTGGCAGAAGACAGTGAAAGGGAATGGCTCAGCCACAATTGGGGCTCTAAATTAGCTGAACCAAAAAAGAAAGAGCATCAGGCTAAGAAACTGCATCAATAGCATTTACAATTAAGCTATAAGCTAAAGTAAAGGAAAAGAACACCAGGAACCGCGTAGCTCCTGGGACTAACTACAACGGAGCTGCATAGGAAAAGACTAACTCACAGAACTGCACAGAAACTGCAACTGCCCTCTCTGCATTCAGGGTTAAACTAAAATCCATAAAGTACTTTTTCACATCGCCATTGGTCAGAATATCGTGTGTTCACAGTAGAACCGATAAACACTAGGCCCATAATCATAATTTTTGATGCAAAACTGTGCTAACGTAGTTTTGCGTCAAAAAGTTTACCGCCGGCTTGCATCATTCCAAAGTGCCAGCCAAGCGCCAAAATTATGAAATGCTGCAAGCCGGCAGTAATCTTGGGCTAGCATAAAAAGAAAAGACGCAAGCCGGGTGGGGGTGGCAGTAGGGGTGAAGGGGTTTTGAGTAAAAAAGGCCGCTAGGCTGGTTAGAGGCAAGAAAACTGCCACTAACCAGCCTTGCATCTTTTCCAGATGCACAACCATCCAAAAACATGACTCCTGCCTTAGCTAAGACAGGAGTCATACCCACCACCCCAATGGCCAGCACAGGGGACCAGTGTCCCCTGGGCATGGTCATTGCACCCAGTGCCATGCAGGGGGGCCCATGTTAGGGCCCCAATGGCACTTTAAAAACAATTCTATATTACTTACCCATACTTACCCTACTTACCTAGGATAGGGTTGCCCATCCTCTGAGGTCCCTCTAGTGTGGGTGTGGGTGTTCCTGGCGCTTGGGGTGGGCACCTGTGGGCCCATTCCATGGTGTCTGGCTATGGAAATGGACCTACAGGTTCCCTAACGCCTGGTCTGACCCAGGCGTTAAATATTGGCGCTAAGCACGCTTACTGCCATTATTTGGGTCCACCTCCCACCTGTGCATCATTTTAGCACGGGGGATGAATATGGCGCTAAGGGGATAGGGTCATTTTTTGGATGGGGACACCTACCTTGCATCTGATTGACGCAAGGTGGGCTGGCGCATCCAAAAAATTGCGTTATTTCCAATATTTTGACACTAGACATGTCTAGCATCAAAATATAAATATAGAGTGAAGTTTGCGCCTCATTTGCGTAAAAAACTATTAGCAAATGCAGCGCAAACAAAGTAAATATGCCCCTAAATTCTAAATATATGATATAACAAGACAATCTTTCACACATCGATAATTGGCTCCTCTTCTCCTGTTCCCATCATCAGCTTCGTCAAGTAACTTGTTAGTTGCAATCATAACTCCAGTCAGTGCAGCCATTGTCCAGGCCTTTGTAGCAATTTGTAGTACAGTACATTTCAGCAAACAGTTCTCACAAGAAAGTTTAAGACATTTACAAATCGCTTAGTCAGCACAGTGTGAACAATGGACAACATTGATTCTCTGTTTTCACAAAACTTTTACGAACATTTATTTATGCCATGAAACTTAACATGAGGCTCTGTCAACTAGGCCCAAACGTTGAAATTAATCAATGCTTTCATGTATTTTAAGCAAATACATAAGATTAATGCATTAGTATGATCCACTAATACATTTTGTGCTACATGTGCACATTATTTAAACTATAAGTGTGAATCCTTTATTGATTGTCGTACCTTTTCCCAAACTCCAGGTTCTTCCAAAACATTTAAGTCAGAGTTAATATGAGTCATATTGTTAATAAAGCTTTTAATTTCTCTACTATTATCAGGAACAAAAATGTGCGACAATGTTGCGATTTCAGCATTTTACAAACTCCACCCTCCTTTGCTAAAAGGATGTTTAACGCAAGGCGGTTCTGAAGAGTCATAGATCTTACCGCAGCCATTTCAGTGTCCATAAGGATCATGGCTCCTGAAAAACTAGTCAGGTTCTATTCACAATAGTAGACAACTTTCGAATTTTCATGGAATTCAGAATAACTCCCATTGAGGGAATCATTGCTCCAAATATATCTCCAATTATGCCAGAGTAAGATTCTCTCTTTGGTCTAGCAATGTGTAACTCATTCAGTTTAGGTGTCTCTTTCAGATTCTCAAGTTGATAAATCTTTGGGAAAACTGTTCCCAAGTAACATGTGCCGTACCATCCTCTCCAGAAGATGGTAATAAGCATTTGGTCCACAGATGTAATAAACACCTGGAATTGCTGGGTCTTGTCCATTTAATTTAACATAAAAATCAATTTACCCTGGAAGAGAAACATATGTCTGCATTCACTCGTTCCCACAAACAATGTATCAGTTCTAGATTTTGGCCTATATATGCAAAGCTTCCGTATATGTTGCGCATCTAAAGCTAACTTCCCATGTGTTTCAATTTTACTAAATGCTGAGCCATTTTAAAATGTCCTTTTCACTAAGCCGTTATCTAATTTCTCCGTTAATGCCTTTCTCCTATCCTCAGTTTGATCTAAAAAACTCTTTTCTACTGGTGGAAGCAGGGATGTGAGGTAGAGGTTGTTCCTGTGAGCGTAAGCTGTGCCGAATGTCAATGTAGGTTCAAAGAAACCTCTCACTGATTCGAGACTATTTTCCTTAGCCTCTCTACTTAGATATTTAATAACAGGAACAAACGAAAACACACCAAATCATGATTTGAATAAAAATACTCTATGTATTCTTGGTTACAGAACCTTGTTAATAAAAGACTGCTACTAATTCCATATGTTAGTGGCAAGCTATGATAGGTTATCCCTTTCTCTACTGATGAAGGAATTTGCATGCAAATATAACATTCTCTCACATTCATTGCCTCAACTTATTCATGCAATAAGCAATAGAAAACATTAGAGGTAAGATCGTCTTGTGAATTATCTACGTGTAAATATATCTCATCCTTTTTAAACTTGTCTAATTCTGTAAGTATAGTAGTTGTTTCTAAAGCAGCGGTGTGATTAGCTACAGCTTTATTGAGAATGCTCATACTTACAATCAATAGCAAACATACTATCATGCACACAATTGCTAAGGCAATCCCTATGTATTTACAACACCTATTCTTCCTAACATGCTCATTGTGGTTACTCCTGATCTGTGAAGAATCAGGAAGTAGAAGAGAAAAAATATAAATATGCAGCAAAACAAAATCTTCTTTGCAGATATTTACAGCTTTCAGTCTTCCTTCCAAAGTTTGTTTTCAAAATCGGCAATTTGTCAAAAATCGGTTTAGCAGCTTGTCAAATCAGTTTATTTCAAAAGTCTCTTTTCTTTTTTTTTCTTAGTTTCACAGAATTTTCTCAAAGTTCAGTTCATTGGCCAACTTCACGTGCCAAAATATTGACCTGGTATTTCACGATCAAAATAAAATGACAAAAATTAACTTTGCCAATCAATAGTTGTTGCATACGCCCGTTCAGGTCCTGCATATCTTCGATTTGCAATTCGTTTTCTTTTCAGTTTTTAATCTCCATTTAACTCTCCATCACTCAAATTGTCTTTTCTAGTAGTGTCTACTTCTTTGATTGTTGACAGTGTGATTGTGTTGAAGCCAACTCAGCTCAGTTCAGCTCAAAAACCGGAGACTAGCATGATCTTAGGGTAAAATAAAGTAATTTATTACATGCACACGGAGACTCTCAGCTTGAGAGGCCAAGTCAGAGAAGTCTAAAGAAAGGAAGGAATACATGATCTTTTATTCTAGCAAACCACAAGGAATGTTCGTACATTTCATTGGTTCTTGACATTGACGTATCGTCATTTCTCCAACACTGCAAGAGGTGTTACTGTTAATTCTTCATAACGCACCATATATAGTAAGATAAAGCATAGAAAAGGAAATGACAGAATATGTCCTTCGTGACTAACATTGCGTGGTACATTTTTCTACAGAACTGTGAACTGCACTTAATCAGGATGGTACATTTCTAAAGACAGGTTGCTTCAGCTAGCAGACAATGGTACTTTCATGGGGTCTGTTCTGATAGCAAGCCTTGCAAAATACGTTCCAAGCAACTAACATAATATCATACAATAAACATAATTCATCCAGGTCATTAGTTGTTCAACCAAACAGGCCTTTCTTTTCGTTGGGTATTAGGGCCTAGTAGGACCAAAAATGGATTCCAGAAAAATGTGATTCCATATTCCGCCCTCTGATACTCAATGACAACCTAAACTTCGTAATGAAGGGGTGCCATTTCTGTGATGTCGCCATTCATGGAGTTATCTTCATTTTTTAGTTGGCAGTGATGTGCAGTAGTCTTGCTGCAGGCACTCTTTATTAGGACTGTCATGCAGGAGGGACACACTTTTATCAGCACACACAGTGTTATGAGTGCCACTATCCCTATTACTAGCGCCTCTGTCAGCCACAATCCCCAGGCCCGGAACCATGCCCCTAGTGTCCCCAGTATTCCTCCGCAATGCGTCTAAGTTGACACTTCCTTTGCCCCCTTCTCGACCTTCCTTATATTTCCTTTTGCCTTTTTTATATTACCACTGTTGTCAGGTATATATACAAAGCAGTCTTGATGGATCACCTGACAGACACCACCATCTTTGGCTAAAATTATGTCTAACGCCATTCTGTCTTGAATCAGAACAGCTCTTAGATCCATAAGCTCTTCAGTGATGTTTCCCAGGGCTGTTGCTGTGGAGCTTGCTAATGTTTCCACCAGCCCTGCTAGTTTATGTATTTGACATTCAGAATGCATAATCCCTAGTGGTTTTATCAGCACGCCTAAAGGAGCTATAGCCTTATCTATCCAGGAGGGGGTCCCCCTTCTGCGTATCTTCTGGGGGTCCTGATCCGTCACCTGGGATAAACTTGTCACATGTGTTATGTGTGGCAACACAAGTGCTGGATAACAGCTACCCCCCCCACCCGGCCGGCAGCCCAAGATATGGGGAGTTTCCACACACAAAGAAAAATCCCCGTGCTCCTGAGATGCTCACTGATAAGCTTTCGGGCCAACCCTTATTTTATCTAAATTGGTATAGCTGTGGCAATTGGTAATGCCCACATCTTTGTACATACTGACAACTACTGACATTGGGCAAGTGACCGTCAGGGAGTGGTTGAGGTGCTTCAGTATGGGGCACACTTCCTTATTGATCTCATTTTTAACCAGTGCGCTCCCCTTCGTGTACTTAATGCACCCAGGTGCCTTTTTCTGTCAATTTATTCTGAAAAGCGTGATGCCCACACTTTCTGGAGTCCCATCATCGGCCTGCCCCATCTCCCTTACTCTTTTCCTCCTATTGTCCACCGTCCTTGTTTCTTTGAAAATGGCGAGGATCTGTTGCTCCCCTGCAAGAGGGATCAGTTTTCCACCTGCTGTTCCATTTATTTGTCTATCTTTTCCATATTCTCTCCTTCCCTTACTACTTGGGAGGTGCTGTTGAATGCCCTTTAACACTATATCAAACACTGTGTTACTAAAGTTATTGTACACCTTATCAGGCGCTCTGTTACTACTTCTGAGAGGTGCTTTTAATTGCTGTTCTATGATACTGTTCACCACGTGGCATACTTGCTAAGCGGGATATCGGTATAATTCATGGCACCCTGGACTGTAGTGGGCGGGTGGGTGCATTTATAGCAATCTGAAACTTTTGCGGCTTCTGTATACAATTTAGCCATTTGTACAAATGTGTTATCAGTATACTTTCCCTCATTCCCGCCCCATGATGTCTGTCCACTGCTTCCCCCCTCTTCTAGCCCGCCTGTGTCCCTTCTCTCTGATATATTCACATACTTGTCTTCACTTTTATTTACGTAACTATCCTCATCCAAAAACGGTACATATATTTAATTTGCATATACTATTATTATTATCGTCAATATTATCCTGGAACTGGGGTACATAAGGCCGTCAACACTGCAGGCCACTTCCTTTCTTCGTTCTTGTTTCTAGGCATGGTCCTTATAGTTGATAAGATTATGTCACAGTCTGTAGCTGTTCCCAAGTTGGTATTCGAAGTCTTGAGTGCAGTCCTTTTCTTGATATTATTTCTTTTTCTCAAAGTTCTTATTCTTTACTTCATTCTCTTTTTCCCTCTGTGGTACCTCACAGTGTGGCACCAGAGGTTAACTAGCACTTGACGCTCACCAGGGTACTTTGTAGATATAAGCAGACAGGACCCGCTTGCACCCTGTATCTCCGAGGTGTGTGCTGCAGGAGCAGTCCTATGAAGAGTCAACGTCGGACCCGCTTGTACCCCCTGGCTCCTGTAGAGGGTGCAGCACAAGAAAGTCCTGTCCTTGTCTGGCTGGGCAATTGGAGGTTATATCTCTGCGGTGGTGGTGGGACTTTTGTCAGCGCCACAGGTTGCTGTTGAAGATCTGTTGGTCCCGCGGCCCTCTTTGAGTGTGAGCTGTGGGTCCAGGATGTTAGCCACTCACACTTGACCACCGTAGCTGTCGTCAGTAGGATCCGATAAGGCCCCTTCCACCTTGGTCGGAGACAGTGGCATCTAGTGTGGGCCTCGACCCACACGCAGTCTCCAGGCTGCAGTCCGTGTTCTGGTGGTGTCTCTTCTTCCAGTAAAGCCTGCAGTACCTGGCGGTGGAGATAACGTAATGTCTCTGCTATTTTTCTGCAATATTGTAACAATAGATCATCTGTCACTGCTAGTGGTGCCACAGACATGTGGCCTGATATGTGCATGGGGCGCCCGAACACCACTTCGTGGGGACTTAGTTTGGTTATCCTGTTGGGGGTGCTTCTCATAGCAAGCAATGCCAGCGGCAGTGCATCAATCCATGATAGTTCAGTCGCCGCACATATTTCCCCTATCTTGTTCTTTAGTACCCAGTTCTTTCTTTCAACAGCTCCCACTGCATTTCAATGGTATGCACAGTGCAGCCTCTGGGTGATCCCTAACCCTTTATAGAGCCCCTGAATCACGTGTGAGATGAATCCTGGTCCACTGTCAGAGCTCAGAAGAGTTGGGACCCCAAAACATGGAATTAGTTCCTTTAGAAGGCATTTAGCAACAGTCTGTGCATCACAGTTCTTGGTGGGGTACCTTTCTGTCCATTTACTGAACATGCAAACTATCACTAAGACATATCTGAACTTGTGCATGGGGGCATTTTAATTAAGTCCATATGAAGACTCTCAAATGGTCCGTCTGGTGGTGGGAAGTGGGCTGGGGTAGTGGGTGTACCCTTGCCTGTATTATACTATGCACAGATGGTGCACTTTTTACACAAATGTTCTGCACATTGCCGAAACTTGGTATTGAACCAACATAGGGAAAACAGACGGATCATCCCATCCCGCCCCATGGAGGGGAGCAACATGGATGGCAAACATATCTTACCACTTGGGGCTACCCAAACTCCCTGTTCATTCTCTATGCAACTAACCCTCTTCCATTCTTTTAATTCATGTCCCTCAGCCTGTTGAACACTTTTAGGATCAAAGTACGCACTTTCTTCCTTAGCCAGTGGGGCAGATGTAACCTGCACCATTTTATAGTCGCACCCACTTAAGGCTATCCTCCTTGCTTCCCTATCAACAAATGCATTACCCATGAAAATATAATCCATGGCGGAGGTGTGAGCTGCACATTTTACAATAGCAATTCTTTTGGCAAAAGTAGTGCTTGCAACAATTCAGCAATCAACGATGCATGCTGTATATGTTGGCCAGCTGAGGAATCCCCTCATCGCCCACAGCTGGCCATAGTCATGTGTAACTCCAAAAGCATATTGGCTGTCTGTGTAGATATTTGCCGACCTTCCTTCTGCCAGCTTTCAGGCCCTTTAAGTGCTACTCATTTTGCTGCCTGGGCTCTTTTTATTGTCAGTAGCCTTCCACCTTCCAACAATCTTTTGGCCGTTCCTACAGCATAAGCGGCCTGCAGTGTCCCAGTATGGTCTATAATGCACGACCCATGGACAAACAAATCTCCCTCTGCATCTGCGAACGGGGTATCTCTAATGTCTGGTCTCACCTTCGTGTGTCTGTGACCACCATAGTGCAGTCGTGGAAGGAGTTGTCTATGGACGGGTTATCATGGTCATGCTCTGTTGGTAGAAGGCAAGAGGGATTCAGTGTGGTACACCTCTTAATCATTATGGCCCTCATTATGAACTTGGAGATAATCACCGCCGACTGCTGTGCTGGTGGTGAACAAAAGACCGCCAGTGGCGGTGAACTGCATACCGCCGAATAATGATGCCAAAAAGATAAACCTCCAAAAATCCTGCAACCTTCACCCACTGCCAGGGCCAATGACGGCAGAAAGGCAGTACATCCCACCCGCCACCGCCATGCAGACAAATCCTCCGCCCACCAAATAATGATGCACAAATCAGCATGGCGGACAGTGAATGCCGAACGACCATTGGCGGTATGGACCGCCACGGCCAGCAATGGGGCTCACCAACAACAAATCCACACATTGGCAAGTTTGAAACCCACACAACTGACACACATCCACAACACTATAAAACACACACATACCCACCCCACAATCCTTTGCAATACCAATAGCAGGACAGAGATTGACAACACAACACACATACACTGAACTCATCACACAAGTCACACACACAAATGCACCACCAAAACCCATACATACCCCAAACACCATCACAAGCCTCACACCCAACCACACAACAGAACCCTTACCAATACACCTACAACACACCACCCACAACACCCCATGGCACCCCCTAAGCAGCCCCGCTTCACAGAAAGGGAGCTAAGGACAATGGTGGATGAAATACTCAGGGTCGAGCCACAACTATTCGGGCACAGGTGCAGCAGACACCCTTGGCCAAGAAGATGGAGCTATGGCAGAGGATAGTCAACGAGGTCCATGCAGTGGGAAACCATCCACGCACAAGGGACGACATCAGGAAGAGATGGAACGACCTGCACGGGAAAGTTTGGTTTATGGCATCCAGGCACAACATCGCCATACAGGAGACTGGTGGTGGTCCCCCACCTCCTTCCCCCGAATACATCGACTGGGAGGAGAAAGTCCTGGCTATCCTGCACCCAGAGGGCCTCACCGGACTCACTGGAGGACTGGACCCGGGTAAGTCAACTACAATATCTTCATAGTCACCACACCTGTAATGCATGTATCACCCTATCCCCTCACGACCACCAGGACCCCATCCACTACCCAGTCCACAACACCCACATCCAAGTCCCCTGCGTGCCCAGAATCCCACAAACAATTCTCCATCCAGCCCCCTGTGCACAGTCACCTACCCCTGCATGGAATCCCTGTGGCACTACAGCACCAACAATGCACCTCTACTCCCCACAAAAAATGCACCAAAATGTACAGGAAGGGACCTTGCATACCACTACAGGGGAATATAAGCATAAAATAGTGCAGACCAGTGCAGCAATTGCCGAAAAAGTACAGGACACCCACATGTCTATTCTCCCACACACAGGCACCACCACCCATGCCACCCGGACGGAGACATCAAGGAGTGCCAGCCCTCCACCTGAAGACGGAGGCCCCACTCAGGCGAGTGCAGAGGGATGTCTGGGCACAGAGGAAATCCCTGGCCCATCCTACAGTCCTGGACTGTCACCCTCCAGAAGCCCCACCCAAGACACCAATGACCCCACACCAGTGTCTCCCAGCCACGGACTGGCTGCCCACATGTACAGAGACCAGAGTCTCCATCCACCAACCAGGCAGGATGATGAAGGGCCCAGTGTAAGTGGGACTGCCACACCAGTGCAGGGGACACAGGCACAGGGGGCTTAGGCCAGCGGGAGGGCATCAGTGGCCCAGGGGAGTGGCCAAAGGATGGATGCTGCAGCCCAGGAGGTGATATCTGAGGTCCTGGGAGCATACCACCATACCCAGGCCACCCTGGAGCAGAATCAGAGGCTGCAGACAACACACCACCAGGAGGCCACCAGGAGGCCATGGAGCAATGGAAACAGCTCAATGCCACCACGGCCTCCAATGCAGGGGTGCTGCAGCACCAGTACCACAGCCAGCCTGAGTCCTCCACCCACCTGCAAGCCCCTACCACTAGCCAGGACACTGCCCTGCCTCTACATCTGCAGCATCCATTGGACTGGTGGCACTGCCAGAGGACTCACGGGTAACCAGCACCCCTACCCCTGCAGCCCAGCTGCACCTTCGCAAACGTGCCCTCAGACCCAGATATCCCACTGAAACACCAGCAAAGACAAAGCCCAGCAGCAGGAAGTGACTCTGCCCTGAACTGTTTCCTTTGTGTGCCACCGATTTACCTTGTTGACATGCCACTGCCATCACACCATCTTCCAATGGCCAGATGGACTATACCCCTGTGCAACCAACAGCAAAGCATATGTACCTGAGTATGTTTTTCACCATGTGCCCACTCCCTTTCACTGTCCCAACACTTATGTATATATTGCCATGGAATAAATACACCTATGCACTCAAATTATATGTCCTTCATCAATATGAGAGATCAATTGTGAAAGTGAATGCATTAGCCAGTTACTATCATAATCACACTTTTCTTATAGGAGGGTATCCCACACACTGTAGTGTCTGAAGTATATAACACTGTACCTAAAATTGCGTTCCCTGGCACATGCCACTTCAGTCATGGTTTAGCATTGTCACTGACAAAAGACACCACAGTACTTATTAGATGAGACAGACTTTAACTATGCAGTGAAGACATCAGCATCATTGAACAGTACCTTAGAGTCACTGGAAGTATAGCCGGATTAGCTGGGTCCTGGAGTTGAGATCTTCCCCCTCTTCTTCCTCACCATCACACTCATCCCCTCTCTGAGGTTGGAGGGCTGGTTAGACAGCACCCTCCTCTTCTAGAAGGGGGATAGCTTTCCTCACAGCCAAGTTGTGCAGCATGCAGCAGGCCACCACTATCTTACACACCTTGTCAGGGACATAGCACAGGGATCCCCCAGAGAGCTGGAGGCAATGAAATCTTGCCTTCAGGAGTCCTATAATGCGCTCTATCACCCTCCTAGTACGACCATGGGCCTCATTATAATTCCTCTCTACATCTATCCTAGGATTCCTCACAGGTGTCAGGAGCTATTGCAAGTTGGGCTCGCCAGAATCACCTGCAAAAGTGGGCGAAAGAGGACTTGAACAAATTGCCTTTACTTGCATACAGCCTGGCTGTCAGCTAAGTAACTGATGCAGTGTCATACACACTCACCTATGAGCCAAGCTCTGTCCCCTGTAGTTTTCCCATCATGTGTGGCACACTGCTGTTTCTCAGGACAAATGAATCGTGGATTGATCCTGGGAACCTTGCATTGACATGTGATATGTACTAAGCAGCAGTACACACCAATTGTAAATTCATGGAGTGATTGTTCTTACGGTTCCTATACACCTGTTCATTCACTCTTGGGGGTATGAGAGCTATGTGGGTTCAATCAATGGCACTTATCACATGGGGGATATTAGCGAAGGCATAGAATCCAGATTTGATGGCGGTGAGTTCAGCCCTTTGGCGAAAATGGACATAAGTTTGCAAGTGTCCAGGAAATTGGAAAGGATGAGGCTGAACATTGGCTGTGAGACCCCTGCAGCCATGCCCACTGTCACCTGAAATGAGCCTGTGGCCAAAAAATGGAGCACAGATAGAACTTGCACAGTTGTAGGGATGGCAGGCTGATTGGCCAGCTTCAGAACAGGATCCATTCATGCACAGAGGTCATGGATTGTAGTTCTATTGAGTCGGTAGGTGATAATGATGTGACGTTTCTCCATAGTGTTCAGATCTACCAGTGGTCTGTAAACAGATGGGGCCCTCCCTTGCCACATGGGTATGTACCTATGGGGCAGGAAAGAACACATTTTGAGTGTCAACATACACTTGCATCACATGATGTCACTGTACTTTTCAAAATGCGTCACATAGGTAACGCACAAAAACAGAAAGAATGAGGTACACCGTCAGGCTAATGTGTGCTGAGGTTTCTTTGGCATAATGGCATCACATTGTATACACACTTCCAACCGTGACTACATGTGTAGATCAAGGAATCATGTCAGTAAACAGCAAATGGGAGAGAGAATGGGGTCATGGATGAGGCCCCTGGCAAGGCTATTGAGATGTGGTGAAAGCAAAATGGCAGCCATCCAGGTACGGTAGTGTGGGAGTGACTTCATTCCGCTGGCGTAAGTCATCATGGCGGAAGGTGGTGTTCACTGCCGTGCACCTGATCATTGGATTACATGGTTATCAATGGGGAACCTAGGCCAATCATGATCGTCGCCGGCGGTGATGGTGCACACCGCCGCGGTATCTACCGCCATTTTGTCAGATCCTTGACACTTGACTCCTAGTACTCCACTGCGTGTGCTGCTGTGTCCTGACTCTGGTCCTTGAGATGGCGCGTGTCACAGGGGAACGGGCCCCGGCCTTCACCGCGAAGGAGCTGGAAAAGTTGGTGGACGGGGTCCTACCCCTGTATGCAAAGTTGTATGGGCGACCAGAGGAGCAGGTGAGTAGCCATCTGTCATCCTTCGATGTGTGTGATTGTGGCAGATGCTTGTATGCATGTGTGTTTGATGTGTGACTGCCCAGCCGTAAGATGTCTGGCACTTTCTGCCTGTAATTTGTTCATATGCATGTCAACATGGGCCATGTCAGTATGAAAAGGCATGGCATCTGTGCACGGCGTAACCACACTGACGTCTGTTTCTTTGCTCTGTGTGTCCCATGCAGGTCAGCGCCCATTAAAAGAAAGGCCTGTGGCAAGCCATCGCCAAGGAAGTGCAGACCCTGGGGGTCTACAACCGGTGGAGCACCCACTGCAGGAAGCGGTGGGAGGACCTGAGGCACTGGGCCAGGAATACCGGAGAGGCCCAGCTGGGGAAGGCCCCCAACGAGGAAGGGGTGCCTGTCGGACCCTGCCCCCCCTAATGGCCCGCATTCTAGCGATGGCCTACCTGGATTTGGATAGGGGCTTGAAGGCAGCACAGTAGCCACAAGGGGGTGAGTACCAACACTGTTGTGATACCATATTGATGGGTGTATTTGGGTGCTGTGGGATGCATGCATTGTAGTGCCAGGCACTTAGACAGGTGTGTCCCTGCAGTCCTGCCTCCCTCCATGTCCTTGGGATAGTTCCTTAGCTAGTTTTGGCAGGGTCTGTAGGCCTATGAGGGGTCCCCTTTTTGTCATCTGGTATTCATAGGGGCCTTATGGACTTGTAAGTGCATTGGCTTGGCATGGTCTCTCATGGGTATACTTCACATAGAGTATCAGAGTTGTGTTTCCTGAGGGTTATGTGATGTATTCTGGGGTCATGCCTACTAGTCAAGGGCACATTCATAACGTATGTTGTGTCTGCTGAGGGTTCGTGCCTGACCTGGGTCGGAGTGTTTTGTGACCCAAAATGTACATATTTTCATCCCTGTTCTCTTGTGTCCCTGTGTACATTAGCATCATCTGGCGAAGGAGCTGAGGCACCAGCGAGTGGGGATGCAGTAGCCCATGGTTCTAAGGAGGCAGAGTAGACCGACGCTAAGGGGACCAGTGGGTTGGAGGGTGAGGGGTGTACCACTGAGAAGGCAACTACCACTGGAGGTAGTGACTCCGATACTGTCAACACCAGAACAGTACACGCTCTATTGGCGTCAAAAAATGCAAAAAAACATCACTTTAAAAATAACATGATTCATGCATTGTGCTGATATGTTGTATTTTACCCTTTTGCATTGCAGAGTTCAATCCTAAACACTTATTCTTAATATGTTTACAAATACTGTTTCTTTGCAAGGTATTGCTACAGGTTTTCAGAGTGGGTTAGGGTGTGGCCTCTTTCCAGGGCCTTCCAGAGACTTTCCCTGCAACATGCCTGGGCGTGGTTGTGGGCTGGGCCAAGACTCTATATAAGGAGAGTCAGCCCAACTCCCAGTGCTCACTATTCAGAGGTTCCAGTGCAGAAGAGCAGCTATTTCCAGAACTTCAGTTCCAGTGGCCTTTTTGATCTTCCAGTTCTGCTTTGAAATCTTCATTGGTGCATCTTGTTCCTGGGTGGTAAGACGGTAGTTGGGTTTATTCCCAATACCGTTTATTTTATCTAGAATTATCTCATTCTAAGATCTGATCGTTTATTTATGTTAACAATTTGTTTTAAGGTCATAGTCATAAAAAGTGCACTCGAGTATTTTTGTTAAAGTGTGTACATGGATGTTTATGAATCGGCAAGAAGCGCGATTCGTTTATAGTTTTGAAACTCATGTTACATTGCGCGCCAGTGTTTATTGACATACACGTGGATATTTATGAATCAGCAGGAGGCGCGATTCATTTGAAAAGCTTTGGAATCTTGAGTTGCATTGCGCGCTGGCATTTATTGACACATACATGATTGATCACGAATCGGCAAGAGGCGCGGTTCGTTTATGAAGCTTTAAAAGCTTGTGGAACATTGTGTGTTACTATTTATTGACATTTAAAAGAAGGTTTTGAAGTGGCACGATGTATAATTCAATTTAAGATAATTTCAAAACCTGTCGCTATTTATTGTGCAACTATTTCTTGACTTTGCATGGTGGCATTCGAGTCAGCAGGACATGCAATTTTTTAATAGAGTTTATTTATGTTGTGAACTGCATATTACCATTCCAGGATAATTGCTTGGTACAATTCGAGTTGACAAGTATGGGAAATATTTCTTGAACTATTGAACCCATTGAAAAATATTTCTTCTCCAGTGTTTTAAGAGTGTAATCTGTGTTGAAAACATTTCAAGGAAAATATATATAGGATCAGAAGTTCTAGATGCAATATTATATGCTCCTATTATGCATATTCTTGTTATTCTAATTCATGCTTGAATAAGAAAAGTTTTATTTCAATTAATCTTGATTCCATTACAGGTATCTGATCATCACAAAATCTGTTCATTTTTATAACTGCAATTCAAGATTGCTCATATTTTCAGAAAGACTATGGGGGTCATTCTGACCCTGGCGGCCGGTGGCCGCCAGGGCCACCGACCACGGGAGCACCACCAACAGCCTGGCGGTGCCCCTTAGGGCATTCTGACCGCGGCGCTTTGGCCGCGGTCAGTGCAGGAAAACCGGTGGTCTCCCGCCGGTTTTCCGCTGCCCGTCAGAATCCTCCAAGGCGGCGCAGCATGCTGCGCCGCCTTGGGGATTCTGACACCCCCTACCGCCATCCTGTTCCTGGCGGTTCGGCCGCCAGGAACAGGATGGCGGTAGGGGGTGTCGCGGGGCCCCTGGGGGCCCCTGCAGTGCCCATGCCAATGGCATGGGCACTGCAGCGGCCCCCGTAAGAGGGCCCCGCTTGTATTTCACTGTCTGCATAGCAGACAGTGAAATACGCGACGGGTGCAGTAGCACCCGTCGCACCTTCCCACTCCGCCGGCTCGATTACGAGCCGGCTTCATGGTGGGAAGGTCGTTTTCCCCTGGGCTGGCGGGCTGCCTTTTGAAGGCCGCCCGCCAGCCCAGGGGAAAACTCAAAATACCCGCCGCGGTCTTCCGACCGCGGTACGGTATTTTGGCGGCTCCCGCCGGCTGCGCGGTGACCGCGCCCGGCGGGAGTCAGAATGACCCCCTATGTTTATTAATATTTACTTTAGGTTATATTGTGTGTTCTAACCTTTTTTCCCATTAAAGGTCTCCTTCCTAGCAGTACCCTTCCTAATCCCCTCTTCCCCTCTTGAACTGTCACAGTCTCTGTGAATTGTCTATCAGAGTCTTGGAGTTGTTCATTAGAGGACGTGTTGGGAACGTGCGCAAACCCCGAGGATCTGGTGACTCTGACAGAATAGTGAGCCCACAAATTATTATCCTCCTGGTTTGTGTATGTTCTCAGCATGGCCACGCTAGACGAGTTAGTTAAGGCTATCACCCAGCTCCAAGCAGAGGTGGTATCATCCAAAGAATTGACAACCAGCTTAGCAGAGAGAGTGAGTCAGTTGCAAGATAAAGTAGAGAAGAAGGAGCAAAGTCCCACAGGGTTGTTTTGGCCAGGTACTTCTTCTCAGGCTTCTGGAAGTAGTCCAATTTCCCTAAATGTTCCTGCTGCTATTCCTTTAGCTCCCCCAGAACGTTTCTCAGGTGACCCATTGAAAGCGCAATCTTTCCTGGTTCAAGTGGAACTACACTTCACCTGCAGACCAAATACCTTTCCCGATGCCCAGTCCAAAGTAGCTTTCTTGTTATCATATCTGACTGGAGATGCAGCTACTTGGTCAATTCCTTTTGTGCGTAAAAATAGTCCCTTGTTGTATAATTGGAGAAATGTTGTTCGTGAATTTGAGAGAGTTTTTGATCGTAGAACTGTAACACAGTCAGCAGATCATGAATTATTAAACTTACGCCAAGGAAATCAAGACCTAGTGTCGTATTTAGCCAACTTTAACCGGCTGGTTGCCGAGACTTCCTGGCCTGAAGAAAAACAAGCGGTCTTGTTTTACAAGGGACTCAAAGAGGAATTAAAAGATATCTTAGCGCAAATCGATCCACAACCTACAGACTGTCAAGAGTTAATAAATCTTGTCTTGAGACTTGACCATCGTTTAGCAGAACGTAAAGGAACGCACAAAAAGATTGAAAAATATTCATGGCGCGTTCATGATAACAGAGATTCAAGAACTCCGAAAGAAAGAACGTCGGAACCGATGGAAATTGGAACCATCAGAAGACCTTTGACTAAAGATGAAAAGGACTTACGCAGAAAAAATGGACAATGTCTTTATTGTGGGCGAAAAGGTCATTTTGACAAAGATTGTCCCATCAAACCAAAGAACAAGCAAGGTCCAGTTCAGAAGGTCGCAGCCAATGCACCAGTCGAGTTGGAAAACTAAAACACCCGAGATGCAGAGAAGGGTTGCTCTTGGGTGTCACCGTGGACCCTTCACAATCTAGACATCTTAAACTGGAAATAAGAGTTCAGGTCAAGAAAGAGATCTATTTAAAAAAAGCTCTAGTCGATTCTGGAGCTACTGGGAATTTTGTTGATGTCCAATTGGTTCGTGCATGGGGGATCCCATGTATTGAAAAGAAAAACCCAGAAATCATCCAGGCAGTCGATGGAAAACTCTTGACTGGTGGTCCGGTAACTCTTCAGACTATCCCCTTGTCAATGATTTGTGAAGATAAGATTCTAAGAAAGAAACATGAAGAGAAAATCATTCTAGATGTGATCCATGCTCCCCAATATGGGATTATCCTCGGCTTGCCATGGTTAACTCATCACAATCCAGAAATCAATTGGGCAGAACGACAAAACGTGTTCTCATCTGCGCTATGTAATGAACAATGTCTCCAAAAAAATCAAGTACCAACAGTTTGCAACTCTAACATAGCTACTGCTGCGGAGAAACTCAGTTGCCCAAACAGTATTCATCGTACAAAGATGTATTTGAGGAGAAAGGAGCAGAGACTCTACCTGCTCATAGATCTTATGACTGTCAAATTGACCTAGCCCCAGGTGCGACACTTCCCAACTGTCGTGTATATGCTCTGTCAGAACATAAAAACCAACATTTACGAAAATACCTAGATCAATTTTTGGAGAATGGCTTCATTCGCCCCTCTAAGTCTCCTGCAGCTTCGCCTTTATTTTTTGTTCCAAAAGCTAATGGAGAACTTCGACCTTGCATTGACTATAGAGGTTTAAACAAAGTCACCATCAAGAATGAATATCCTTTACCCCTAATTCCGGTTTTATTGGAACAAGTAAAGAGAGCAAAGATCTACACGAAGCTTGATCTTCGAGGTGCTTATCATTTGGTCAGAATGAGAGAGGGTGACGAATGCAAAACAGCGTTCAAGACAAGATATGGCCTTTTTGAATATACCGTCATGCCTTTTGGTCTGTGTAACACTCCAGCAGCTTTTCAATTTTTCTTGAATGACGTTCTTAGAGAGTACCTCGACATATTTGCCATAGTCTACATCGCTGACATTTTGATCTACTCAGACAATGAAAACGAACATGTACAACATGTCAAGAAAATTCTTGCAGCCCTTCGAAAACACCATTTATATTGTAAATTAACCAAGTGTGAGTTTCATGTTACCACGTGGAGTTTTTGGGGGTTATTCTTACCCCTCAAGGTATGGTGATGGCAGAAAAGAAAGTAAAAACTGTATCTGAGTGGCCCATTCCAAAAACTGTTCGTGATGTACAGTGCTTCCTGGGGTTTGCAAATTTTTACCGGAGGTTCATAAGTCATTTCTCCCAGACAGTGGCTCCAATCACTAAGCTACTAAGAAAGAAAGAAAAGTTTGTATGGTCCCCAGAAGCTGATCAAGCCTTCTCGACTTTAAAGAAAGCTTTCTCCACTGCCCCAGTTTTAACTCATCCTGATGCGAATCAACCTTTTATAGTGGAAGCTGATGCTTCAGATGTAGCAATAGGAGCCGTCTTATCACAACGAAATAAAGACACTGGTCAACTTCATCCTGTAGCTTATATGTCTCGGAAGTTGAACGAAGCCGAACAAAACTACGTCATTGCGGAAAAAGAACTTCTGGAAATTCGGGACGCCTTTAAAGAATGGTGACATCATTTATTGGGTGCCAAATACACTGTTACAGTATATACTGATCATCGTAATCTTCAATTCATGAGTTCCGCCAGACTTTTGACCCCTAGGCAATTACGCTGGATGCTTTTTTTTTGCTGAATTTGATTTTGTAGTAACCTTCCGGCCTGGTAAAGATAATCGCAAGGCTGACGCCTTGTCCCGTCAAGAGTCTACCACGTTGCTTGCATTTCAAGCCTCCAGAGCTATCATTGCTCCAGACAAGGTTCTATGTATCATAAAAACTGAAGATTTCTTTGAAGAAATTTGCAATTCCTTCACTGTTGAAAAATGGCAAACATGGGCCCAAGCTGATCCCAAAAGGTCAATCAAACAAGGTTTACCCTTTCATGACGCTCGTTTATTCATACCCACTATCAAACTTCGCAAGATAGTGTTTCATTGGTTACATGTTATACCTACAGCAGGTCATCCAGGTATTCCTAAAACTCTTGAACTGATCCAACGTTATTTTTGGTGGCCTACCCTAACAAAAGATGTAAAAGCAATGGTAAACAACTGTGAAGTTTGTGCTCGCATTAAAACAAGTCATTCTAAACCAAAAGGATTATTACATCCACTTCCAACTCCAAGTCGTCCATGGGAACACATTTCATTAGACTTTATTACAGGTCTGCCAGTGGTTCAACAGCATTCAGGTGGTAGTAGATAGTCTCACAAAATATGGACATTTTATTGCCTGTAAAAAATTGCCCACTTCTAGTGAATTGGCAAACATTTTACTGAACAGAGTGGTTCGTTATCATGGACTACCAAAGGTTATCCTCTCCGATCGGGGGTCACAATTTTCCACCAATTTCTGGAAGACATGGTGTAAAACACTCCAAGTGACATCTACACTATCTACTAGTCACCATCCTCAAACAGATGGTCAAACAGAAAGACTAAATCAGACTTTAAAACAATACGTACGTGCCTACGCTGAAAAGGCACTTCATTCTTGGACATCTATGCTCTGGTTAGCTGAGTTAGCTTACAATAACTCATTCCACACTTCCATTGGCGTTACACCCTTTTTTGGTTTATTTGGTTATCATCCTGACACCTTGCCCATCACAATTCCTCAAGAAAGTTCTCTTGCTCCAGCTGTGTCAGAAACCATTCAGCATTTACATCAAACCCAGAAGCTGATTCAACAGTATCTAGAAAAACCCAAACAAAAATATAAAAGACATTATGATAAGAAACATTGTGAGGGACCGCAATATCAACCAGGTGACAAAGTGTGGCTTTCCACAAAACATATAGACTTCAAGAAGAAGCACATGTTTAACCCCAAATTCATAGGTTCTTATACTGTCCTTCAGCAAATCAATCCAGTGACTTATAAACTACAATTGCCCAGATCCTTACGGATTCATCCAGTGTTCCACACTTCCCTCTTGAAAAAGGCATTCCAAAAGGTCCATCCTCATCCAGCTCATGTTTTAGTACAAGGGGAAGAAGAATATGAAGTCAAGAAAGTATTGGATCCTAAACTGAGAGGACGTAATCTTTGGTATTTAATCTCATGGAAAGGTTATGGTCCTGAAAGTAACTCATGGGTTTCCGCATCTGATGTTCATGCTCCAATACTTGTGAGACACTTTCATCGTCTTAATCCAAGCAAACCAGGCCCTAGAGCGCGTCTGAGAGAGGGGAGTACTGTCAACACCAGAACAGTACGCGCTCTATTGGTGTAAAAAAATGCAAAAAAACATCACTTTAAAAATAACATGATTCATGCATTGTGCTGATATGTTGTATTTTACCCTTTTGCATTGCAGAGTTCAATCCTAAACACTTATTCTTAATATGTTTACAAATACTGTTTCTTTGCAAGGTATTGCTACAGGTTTTCAGAGTGAGTTAGGGTGTGGCCTCTTTCCAGGGCCTTCCAGAGACTTTCCCTACAACATGCCTGGGTGTGGTTCTGGGCTGGGCCAAGACTCTATATAAGGAAAGTCAGCCCAACTCCCAGTGCTCACTATTCAGAGGTTCCAGTGCAGAAGAGCAGCTATTTCCAGAACTTCAGTTCCAGTGGCCTTTTTGATCTCCCAGTTCTGCTTTGAAATCTTCATTGGTGCATCTTGTTCCTGGGTGGTAAGACGGTAGTTGGGTTTATTCCCAATACCGTTTATTTTATCTAGAATTATCTCATTCTAAGATCTGATCGTTTATTTATGTTAACAATTTGTTTTAAGGTCATAGTCATAAAAAGTGCACTCGAGTATTTTTGTTAAAGTGTGTACATGGATGTTTATGAATCGGCAAGAAGCGCGATTCGTTTATAGTTTTGAAACTCATGTTACATTGCGCGCCAGTGTTTATTGACATACACGTGGATATTTATGAATCAGCAGGAGGCGCGATTCATTTGAAAAGCTTTGGAATCTTGAGTTGCATTGCGCGCTGGCATTTATTGACACATACATGATTGATCACGAATCGGCAAGAGGCGCGGTTCGTTTATGAAGCTTTAAAAGCTTGTGGAACATTGTGTGTTACTATTTATTGACATTTAAAAGAAGGTTTTGAAGTGGCACGATGTATAATTCAATTTAAGATAATTTCAAAACCTGTCGCTATTTATTGTGCAACCATTTCTTGACTTTGCATGGTGGCATTCGAGTCAGCAGGACATGCAATTTTTTACTAGAGTTTATTTATGTTGTGAACTGCATATTACCATTCCAGGATAATTGCTTGGTACAATTCGAGTTGACTAGTATGGGAAATATTTCTTGAACTATTGAACCCATTGAAAAATATTTATTCTCTAGTGTTTTAAGAGTGTAATCTGTGTTGAAAACATTTAAAGGAAAATATATATAGGATCAGAAGTTCTAGATGCAATATTATATGCTCCTATTATGCATATTCTTGTTATTCTAATTCATGCTTGAATAAGAAAAGTTTTATTTCAATTAATCTTGATTCCATTACAGGTATCTGATCATCACAAAATCTGTTCATTTTTAAAACTGCAATTCAAGATTGCTCATATTTTCAGAAAGACTATGGGCCTGATTCTAACTTTGGAGGACGGTGTTAAACCGTCCCAAAAGTGGCGGATATACCACCTACCGTATTACGAGTCCATTATATCCTATGGAACTCGTAATACGGTAGGTGGTATATCGGCCACTTTTGGGACGGTTTAACACCGTCCTCCAAAGTTAGAATCAGGCCCTATGTTTATTAATATTTACTTTAGGTTATATCGTGTGTTCTAACCTTTTTTCCCATTAAAGGTCTCCTTCCCAGCAGTACCCTTCCTAATCCCCTCGTCCTCTCTTGAACTCTCACAGTCTCTGTGAATTGTCTATCAGAGTCTTGGAGTTGTTCATTAGAGGACGTGTTGGGAACGTGCGCAAACCCCGAGGATCTGGTGACTCTCACAGATACCTCCTCCGATGGCAGCTCCCTGGTGGTGGCGGCCCTACTGGGCCCACCCATTCTTTCTCATCTTCCGCCACCCCCCATACCATCACCGCCTTCCCAGTTGCTCCCCACCGAGTTACCCGTGCCCGCTCACCCAGGAGAGTGGGCATCTCCTTTGCCCCAGGCAACTCATCCCATGCCCCAGTCAGCCCTGCTGCCCTCACGGAGGAGGCAATTGACCTCCTGAGAACCATCTCTATAGGGAAGACAACCATTGTGAATGCCATCCAGGGGCTAGCATCCCAGATGCAGCAATGCAATGCATACCTAGAAGGCATTCAGGATGCCATGTCTGGCCTACATAGATCTTTTCAGGCTCTGGCCTCCTCTTTGACGGCAGCCAGTGTCCCTGGTTTTTCCATCCCCCCTCCCACCACCTCTCCCTCTATGAACTAACATTGTTGGCACCACACATAGGTGGTCCTTATGAACATGGCGGTAAACACCGCACCTCTGGCGGTAGCAGTAACTACCGCCAACAGGCTGGCGGTCCAGACCGCCAAATAATGAAGCCCATGAGAAACAAGTAGTGGTCCATCCACACACCACCATTTTTGTAGTCCCGATGACGACGGAGGACGCTGCCCTCAGGCCGACGGAAAGGCCCTACCCGCCCACAAAATAATGAAACACCACACCACCATCAGTTTTAGGGTGGGAACCACCGCCAGGCAAAGCATGGCAGAAACTAACAATATAAAAGGAAACACTCACCGGAGGTACATAGAACACGGCGACGCAGACATGGAGCGAGAGTTGCAAATAACGCCAGTGCTTCTGCTTGTCATATTCCTCCAGGACCGTGACCGACGACGAAGACGACGACGATAAGTACTGCAGCTAAGTACACATGGGAAGAAAGGGCACAGTTACACACCCACCCCACCCACCCCCAACGCACTCCCAACCCCACCCACCATCCCAAGTCCTACATACCATAACAAAATGTACCTACCAGTCACAAGCCTACAAATACCTGCACAAATGTACACACCTGTGCACACCACACCCCACGGTGAAATGCTGAACAACATCACCATATACTGTCTGTTGTGCATGACTGGATGTTAGTTGTTGTGGTGACTGCAAGAATGAGGGTAGCAGCAGTGACTGAGGGTGCAGTGCATGTGGGTGTGCATGGTGAGGTGACAGACATGGAGGCGGGGGAGGTTGACACACTGGGGGAGGTGGATGTTTTTGTGTGTGCTTCGGTATGTTGGGTGTGTGCCTGCCTGTGGTGGGAAGTGTGGTGCTTGTGTTTCTCTGTGTGCTTCTTGTGTGTTGGTCTGGGTGCATGGCTGTCTGTATGTGTGCCTGAGATGGGTGAAGGGAGTTGGGTGCTGGAAGGGGTAGAGGTGGTGGAAGGGAGGACAGAAAGACCAGGGACACTGGCTGCCGTCAAACAGGAGGCCAGAGCCTGAAAAGATCTCTGTAGGCCAGACATGGCACCGTGAATGCCTTCCAGGTATGCATTGCATTGCTGCATCTGGGATGCTAGCCAGTGAATGGCATTCACGATGGTTGTCTGCCCTACAGAGATGGTTCTCAGGAGGACAACAGCGTCCTCCGTGAGGGCAGCAGGGCTGACTGGGGGAGGGGATGAGGTGCATGGGGCAAAGGAGACACCCACCCTCCTGGGTGAGCGGGCACAGGCAACGCGGGGGGGAGTAACTGGGAGGGCGGTGATGGTATGGGGTGGCATAAGATGGCGAAGAATGGGTGGGCCCAGTAGGGTCCGCCACCACCAGGGAGCTGCCGTTGGAGGAGGTATCGGAGTCACAACCTCCAGTGGTAGTTGCCTCCCCCGTGGTACTCCCCTCACCCTCCAACCCACTGGTCCCCTTGGATTCGGTGGACTCTGCCACATGGGTCCCGTGGGCTGCAGCATCCCCACTCGCCGGTGCCTCAGCTCCCTTGCCAGATGATGCTAATGTACACAGGGACACAAGAGCACAGGGGAGGGGAAACAAAACAAGAAAGTATGTCAGTTCCAGTATATATGTACATGTTGTGACACATACACTCCCACCAAGCTCAGGCACAAACCCTCAGCAGACACAACACATGTTATGAATGTGCCCCTGACTGGTAGGCATGACCCCACAGTACACTACATTCACATCCTGCCCCACTACTCTGATACACATTCTGAAGTAAACCAATGAGAGAAAATGCCAAGCAAACAGATCTGCAAGTCTATGAGGATACATTGAATACAATGGCCCGAACAGAGGACCCCTCACAGGCCTACAGACCCAGTAAAAACTACCTAGGACACTATACCACGGACGTGGAGCGGGGCATGACTGCAGGGACACACGTCTATGTGCCTGGCCCTACTATGCATGCACCCCTTAGTATCTAACTACACTCATCAGAGTGGCATCATAACAGTGTTGGTACTCACCTCCTTGTGGCTGCTGTGCTACCGTCAAGCGCCCATCCAAATCCAGATAGGCCACTGCCAGAATGTGGGCCATTAGGGGAGTCAGGGTCCGACGGGCACCCCTCCCTCACTGGGAGGCCTTCCCCAGCTGGGCCTCTCCTGTCTTCCTGGCCCAGTGCCTCAGATCCTCCAACCGCTTCCTGTAGTGCAGAGGTCTTCAAACTTGGGGGCGGGCCCTCCTAGAGTGGCCTCAAGTGATCCCAGGGGGGGGGGGCACCAGTGTATGGCCAAAAGAAGCATAATACAGATAACAGGCCTTTGTTTTAAGCAGAAGCATGTTATTGCATTTTTTAAATTATAACAGTACATAACTGCAATGTTTAAATAGGTCTAGACATATTTAAGCATTGCCATCTTTATAAAACAATTGTGAAAATTCGGATGGGGGGCCCAATGATCTCTATTTTTCAACTGGGGGACGCAACATTAAAAAGTTTGGAGACCACTGCTGTAGTGGGTGCTCTGTCGGTTGTAGACCCCCAGGGTCTGCACTTCCTTGGCGATGACTTGCCACAGTCCCCTCTTCTGATGGGCACTGACCTGCATGGGACACACAGAGTAAAGAAACAGACATCAGTGTGGGTGCCCAATACACAAATGCCATGCCCGTTCAAACTGGCATGGCCCATGGAGACATACATATGGACAATTTTCAAGCCAAAAACTGCCAGACACACTACGGGTGAGCATTCACACAATGAACAAAAACGCATGCAGCCATCTGCCACATTCACACACATCTAAGGAGGACAAATAGCAACTCAACTGCTCCTCTTGTCGCCCATACAGCTTGGCATATAGGGGTAGGACCCCGTCCACCAGCTTCTCCAGCTCCTCCAGGGTGAAGGCCGGGGCCTGTTCTCCTGTTACACGTGCCATGTCAGGACACAGCAGCACACGCAGTGGAGTTCTTCCCTTCTTGTAGTACAGGAGTCAAGTGTCAAGGGCCTGTCAAAATGGCGGTAGATACCACGGTGGTGTGCACTGTCACCACCGGCGGGGATCATGATTGGCCCAGGTTCCCCATTGACAACCATGTTATCCAATGATCAGATGCACGGTGGTGAACACCGCTTACCGCCATGACGAGTTACGGCACCGGAATGAAGTCACTTCCACACTACACTACCTGGGTGGCAGGAGGCTGCCATTTTTCATCTACCACACCTCCATAGCCTGGCCGGGGGCCTCATCCATGGCTCCATTCCCTCTCCCCTTCGTCAAGTACTGACATCAGTACTGGTCCCCCACATGTAATCATGGTGGAAAGTGTGTCTATACTGTGATGCCATTATGACTCACACCTCACCACACATTAGTCTGACAGGATTACCTCCTTCTTTGTGTCTGTGTGCGTTATATATGTGTCGCATGTAAAACATTAATTCTGTCACCATGTGATGCAAGTGTATGTCCAAACTCAATGTGTCTTCCTTCCTCCCCCATAGGTACAGACCCATGTGGCGAGGGAGAGCCCCATCTGTTTACAGACACCTGGAAGATCTGGCCACTATGGAGGAACGTCACATCATCATAACTTACCAACTTAATCAAGCTACAATCCTTGACCTCTGTGCAGAAATGGAGCCTGTTCTGAAGCCAGCTAATAGGAATCACCATGCCATACCTACAACTGTGCAGGTACTATCTGTGCTACATTTTTTGGCCGCAGGCTCATTCCAAGTGACAGTGGGCATGGCTGCAGGGGTATCTCAGCCAATGTTCAGCCACATCCTGTCCAATTTCCTGAATGCATTTGTTCAACACCTGCAAAGTTATGTCCAGTTTCCCCAAAGGGCTGATCTCACTGCCATCAAATCAGGATTCTATGCCTTTGCAAATATCCCCCATGTGATAGGTGCCATTGATGGTACCCTCATAGCCCTCAGACCCCCAAGAGTAAATGAGCAGGTGTTTCGAAATCGTAAGAATGATCACTCCATGAACGTCCAATTGGTGTGTACTGCTGATCAGTACATTTCACATGCCAATGCAAGGTTCCCAGGATCAGTCCATAATTAATTTGTCCTGAGAAACAGCAGTGTGCCACACATGATGGGACAACTACAGGGGGGACAGAGCTTGGCTCATAGGTGAGTGTGGATGACACTTGATCAGTTACACAGCTGACAGCCAGGCTGTACACTCAAGTAAGTTGTGTGTGTTTCAACCCTCTTTCACCCACTTTTGCAGGGGATTCTGGCTACCCCAACATGCAATGGCTCCTTACACCTGTGAGGAATCCCAGGACAGATGCAGAAAGGAATTATAACAAGGCACATGGTCGTACTAGGAGGGTGATTGAGCGGCCTACAGGATTCCTGAAAGCAAGATTTTGTTGCCTCCAACTCCCTGGAGGATCCCTGTGCTATGGCCGTGACAAGGTGTGTAAGATAGTTGTGGCCTGCTGCATGCTGCACAACTTGGCTGTGAGGAAAGCTATCCCACTTCTGGAAGAGGAGGATGTTGTCCAACCAGCCCTGCTACCTCAGAGGAGGGATGAAAGTGATGGTGAAGAAGACATCAAGTCCAGGACCCAGTTATTCCGGCTATACTTCTAGTGCCTCTCAGGTTCATTTCCTATGATGCTGATGGCTTCACTGCATTGTTTCAGGGTGACTCATGCAGTAAGTGCTGTGGTATCCTTTCCCAGTGATATGGCACAATCATGACTGGAGTGGCAGATGCCAGTTAACGCTATGGAATGTACAGTGTGACATACTTCAGACACTACAGTCTGTTAGATCCCCTCCTGCAATAAAAGCGGCATTACAATGGTAAATGGCTGATGCATTCACATTCACAATTGATTGCCCATATTGATTAAAGACAGGTATTTTGAGTACACAGGTGTATTTATTCCAAGTCAAAACAACCATGAGTGTTGGGACAGTAGGAGGGAGTGGGCACATGGTGAACAACATACTCAGGTACATATGCTCAGCTGTTGGTAGCACAGGGGTATAGTCCATGGGGCCATTGAAAGATGGTGGGATGGCAGTGGCATGTCAATGAGGTAGCTCAGTGGCACACAAGGGAGACAGTTCAGGGCAGAGTCACTTCCTGGTGTTGGGCTTGGTCTTGGCTGGTGTTTCAGTGGGATATCTGGGTCTGAGGGCATGTTTGCGAGGGTGAAGCTGGGCTGCAGGAGTAGGGGATCTGGTATCATGTGAATTCTCTGGCACTGCCACCAGGAGGCGGCATCGCCATCCTTCACAGAGACACCATCAAGGTCACCACCAACACCCTCGACACCCTCAACAACGCAGAACACATGCACTTCCTCATCCATATCAACAACACCACCACCCTCAGAGGCACACTCATATACAGACCCCCTGGACCACGCCCCCCATTCTGTGACACCATCGCTGACACCATTGGCACGCACCCTCTCGTCTCCACAGACTACATACTCCTCGGCGACTTCAACTTCCACCTGGAAAACCCTCAGGACCACAACTCCTCTGCCCTCCTAGACAACCTCTCCAATCTAGGACTCAAACAACTGGTCACAGCCCCCACCCACTCAGCAGGACACACACTCAACGCAATTTTCACCTCAAGCCAACACATCACCTACACCCACACCACCAAACTCCAATGGACGGATCACCAATGCGTCCACTTCTCCTACAACAAACCACCCACACACCACCACCAACACACCACTCCCTACCGCATGTGGGACAAGATCCCCACTGAGCGCCTGATCTCCCAACTGACACAAACCCCCCCCAACATAACCGACCCCAACACCGCCGCACACAACCTCAACAAATGGATCACCACCTGTGCCGACAATCTCGCGCCCCTCAGAAAAAACATCACCATCCGCAATATCAAGAACGCCCCATGGTTCACCACTGAACTCCACAAGTCCAAACGCAAATGCCGCAAAGCAGAGAAAACCTGGAGACAAGAACCCACCACCACTAACTTTGCCGCCCTCAAAACCACCACACGCATCCACCACCAACTCATACGCACCGCCAAAAGAGCACACTACAAGGAACGCATTGACAACAACTCCCAAAGCAGCAAAGAACTCTATATCATCATCAAAGAGCTCTCCAAACCCAAAGCCAGCAACCGAGACCCCACGCACACACAAACCCTCTGCAACTCCCTCTCAAATCACTTCCATCGCAAAATCCTGGACATACACAACAGCTTCACACCACACACATCCTCCACACGCACCCCCCACCCAACACAAACCCACCACACACACCCCCCAACTTACTCACCACCTGTGCCCCCACCACCGACGAAGAAACTGAAATCACAATGAACTCCATTCACTCTGGCTCCCCCTTCCAACCCATGCCCCCACCGAATATACAACAGAGCCAGCCCCGCCATTGCCCCCATACTCCAAGCCACAATCAACAGCTCATTCGAAACCGCCACCTTCCCAGACCTCTGGAAACACGCAGAAGTCACTGCACTCCTAAAAAAAAACAAAGCCGACCCAGACGACCTCTCCAACTACCGCCCCATCTCCCTCCTCCCATTCCCAGCCAAGGTCACGGAAAAAATAGTCAACTCCCGCCTATCCCACTTCCTCAAGACAAACCACACACTCGACCCCTCCCAATCTGGGTTCAGCAAGAACCACAGCACAGAAACCGCTCTCATCGCATGCACCGACGAAATCAGATCCAGAGTCGACATGGGTGAGATTGTAGCACTCATACTCCTGGACCTCTCCGCAGCCTTTGACACTGTCTGCCACCACACACTCAGCACACGCCTTCACGACGCCGGGATAAGACACAAAGCCCTGGACTGGCTCACCTCCTTCCTCACCGACAGAACCCAAAAAGTCAGTCTCCCCCCCTTCCAATCCTCCACCACCAAAATCACCTGCGGAGTCCCCCAAGGCTCCTCCCTCAGCCCCACAGTCTTTAACATCTACATGACCCCACTAGCCAACATCATCAAACCCCACGGCATCACCATCCTCTCATACGCTGATGACACTCAACTCATCTTCTCCCTCACCCACGACCCCAACACCACCAAATCCAACCTACACACTGCACTCCTCGATACCGCCGCCTGGATGACAGCCAACCACCTTAAACTCAACTCCAACAAAACTGAAAAAATCCTCTTTGACCCACACAAACACACTTGGGACCCCTCGTGGTGGCCCACCACGCTAGGCCCCGCACCCACCCCCGCAAACAACGCATGCAACCTCAGCATCATCCTGGACTCCTCCCTCTCGATGACCCAACAAATCAACGCCCTCACCTCGTCATGTTTCAACACACTGAAAAACATTCAAGTGGATCCCCACAGAGACCAGAAAGTCAGTCACTCACGCACTCATTAGCAGCAGGCTTGACTACGGCAACGCCCTCTATGCCGGCACCACACTAAAACTCAAGCGCAAACTACAGCGAATCCAGAACTCAGCAGCACAACTCATCCTCGACCTCCCCCGACACGAACACATCTCACCACACCTCAGATCCCTCCACTGGCTCCCCATAGACAAAAGGATCACCTTTAAGATCCTCATCCTCGCACACAAATCGCTCCACAACACCGGCCCTGCCTACCTCAACGAAAGAGTGACCTTACACACTCCCACATGCCACCTCCACTCCGCCGACCTCTCTCTCGCCACTGTCCCTCGCATCAAACACACCACCACCAGAGGCAGATCCTTCTCCTACCTAGCCCCCAGGGCCTGGAACTCCCTCCCCACCCACCTCCGCAAGACCCAGGACCTCCTACTCTTCAGGAAGAGCCTCAAGACCTGGCTCTTCGAACAGTGATCTCCCATCCCCACACCCCTTTCCCACCCCCCAGCGCCTTGAGACCCTCACGGGTGAGTAGCGCGCTCTATAAGTCTCTTTGATTGATTGATTGAGTCCAGTAGATGCTGTAGATGTAGATAGCAGGGCAGTGTCCTGGCTAGTGTAAGAGGCCTGCAGGTGGGTGGAGGACTCAGGCTGGATGTTTGTCTGGCGCTGCAGCACCCCTGCAATGGAGTCCATGGTAGCATTGAGCTGTTTCCATTGCTCCATGGCCTCCTGGTGGTGTGCCATCTGCAGTTTCTGAATCTGCTCCAACGTGGCTAGGATCTGGCCCATCCTGTCCTGGAAATGGTGGTATGTTCCCAGGACCTCAGCAATGACCTCCAGGGTAGTAGCATCCCTCCTTGGGCCCCCCCCTGGGCCACTGATACCCTCCCACTGGTCCCAGCCCCCTGTGCCTGTGTCCCCTGCACAGGTCTGGCAGTCCCACTTCAGTTGGCCCCTTCATCATCCTGCCTGGTGGCGAGTGGAGACTCGGGCCTCTGTACATGTGGGCAGCCAGCCTGGTGACACTGGTGTGGGGTCGTTTGGCCAGAGCTGATGGTGGTGGCTGAAGTGTAGGGATGTCAGTGGTGTCCTGGGTTGGGATTCTGGAGGGTGACTGTCCATGGCTGTGGGATGGGCCAGGTATTTCCTCTGTGTCCAGACATCCCTCTGCACTCTCCTGAGTGGGGCCTTTGTCTTGAGGTGGAGGACTGGCACTCCTTGACGTTTCCGTCCGGGTGGCATGGGTGGTGGTGCCTGTGTGTGAGAGAATTGAGATGTGGGTGTCCTGCACTTTCTTGTCAATTGCAGCACTGGTCAGCAGTAATTGGTGGTTGAATTCCCATGTAGTGGCATGCAGGGTCCCCTCGTGTTTATTTTGATGCATTTATTGAGGGGGGTGGTGGTGGTGCATTGTGGGTGTTGTAGTGCTCCTGAGATTACATGCGTGGGTTGGTGACTGTGCACAGGGGCATGGATGGTGATTTGTATGGGGGACTGTGGGCATGCAGGTGACTTGGATGTGAGTGTATGGGTGTTGTGGGCTGGGTAGGGGAAGGGGCATGGTGGTAGTGAGAGGGATGGGGTGATACATGCATTACAGGTGTGCTGACTGTTAAGGTATTGCAGCTGACTTACCCGAGTCCAGTCCTCAAGTGAGTCCAGTGAGGCAGGATAGCCAGGACTTTCTCCTTCCTAGTAAGTGTATTTCGGGGGAGGAGGTGGGGGACCACCACCAGTCTTCTGTTCAGCGATGTTGTGCCTGGATGCCATGGAACGCATCTTCCCACGCAGGTCGTTCCATCTCTTCCTGATGTTATCCCTTGTGAGTGGATGGTTTCCCACAGCATTGACCTTGTTAACTATCCTCTGCCATAGTTCCATATTCCTGGCCAAGGGTGTCTGCTGCACCTGTGCCCCAAATAGGTGTGCCTCGACACTAAGAATTTCGTCCACCATGGTCCTTAGCTCCCTGTCTGTGAAGCGGGGGTGCTTAGGGGGTGCCATGGTGTGTGTGGTGTGTTGTAGGTGTATTGGTGAGGGTGCTGTTGTGTGGTTGGGTGTGTGGCTTGTGATGGTGGGTGTGCAATGTATGAGTTTTGCTGGTATTTTTGTGTGTGACTTGTGTGATGCTTAGTTCATTGTATTTTTTTTGCGTTGTCAATATCTGTTGTGCTATTGGCATTGCAAAGGATTGTGAGGTGTATATGTGTGTGTTTTAAAGTGTTGTGGATGTTTGTCAGGTGTGTGCTTTTCAAACTTGCCAGTGTGTGCATTTGTTGTTGGCGGGTCCCATTGCTGGCTGTGGCAGTCTGTACCGCCAATGGTCGTTTGACATTTACTATCCGGTGAGCTGATTTGTGCATCATGATTTGGTGGGTGGGGGATTTGTCTGCATGGCGATGGCGGGGTGAGGTGTACTGCCTTTCCGCTATCATTGGCCCTGGTGGTGGGTGGAGGTTGCAAGATTTTTGGAGGTTTGTCTTTTTGGCATCGTTATACAGTGGTATGCAGTTCACCGCCACTGGCGGTCTTTTGTTCACCGTCAGCACAGCAGTCGGTGGTGATTGCCGCCAAGTTCAGAATGAGGGCCTAAGTCTTTTTCCCCGGAATTGGAAGGACAAAAGATACTGGGACTCCCTATGGGGGGACACGGCAAAGAACGCATTGCTGAGGTCCAAGACTGAGAAGTGGGTGGCAGTTATTGGAATGCTGGATTTCGGACCACTGGGAATTATGGTATCACAGCCTTGTTAGGTTCCCGGAGGTCTTGAACAAATCAGTACACCGGGACCCCATTGGGCCCCTTGATGGCCTTCTTCACCGGGAGAATCGATGTATTACAGAGGCTGTTCCGTATCTCCCTCAGCATCCCCTTCTTCAGGAGTTCCTCTATCATTGGGGCTATGCCCTCCTCCCCCTCTTTGGATATTTTGTATTGGGATACCTATGGCAATGGTGCCCCTGGACGCAATGTCACCTGCACTGGGGGGTAATCCAGTACCCTTCCCACATCATTTGGTCCCTGTGCCCAGACCTCACTAGGGACAGAGTCTTGTAGCTCTTGTGGGAGGCCCTGCACTTTTTCTTGGTGGTCACATTTCATAAATACCTATAACATTATCCCATTCTGCTTGCTTTCCAGAAATACCCCTTCAGGTGAGCAACTGATAGTACACTGTAATTTGCATAGGAGGTCCCTCCCCATCAAGTTAACCAGGCAGTGCCTTCCAAAAATAAATTGATGGTTTACTATGATGGGGCCTACTGTGAATCTCAGGGGCTTCGTTGAGTACTCATCCACTGGTTGCACCGCCATACCCACAGCTGTTATTTTCATTCCTGACAGTGGTGCATCTGGTATGTCTTATGCCCTCAGCATTGACCTTGTTGCTCAGGTGTCCACCAGAAAGGGCTGCCTAGATCTACTGATATTACCAGACCCATAAAGTATGTTTCTGGTGGATGCAGGTACAGGAAACCAATGTCCTCCCTCCCTGTTCCATTGTCCACCACCGCTCCGTTGTCATGGTTGGGGCTGGGTTGTTTGTGATCTGTCCTGGTGGGGTGTCATGTGGTGATGGGGTGCCATGTTGTTGGCAGGGGCATCAAATATATTGTCGGTGTAAGGCGTGGGTAGTGTACTGTGTTGTTGTCTCAGCTGACTTCGACCTCTCGGTCCCCTCGTCAGGAGGGGGCACTCTGCTTTCCAGTGCACCTGCTGGTTGCAGTGAAAGCATGCGGTGCCTGGAGGGGGTTGAGAGGATGCTCACTCATTCTGCCCCCTGCCCCTCCCCCTGCCCTCCATTAACCTAACCTTGTCTCTTTTTGTCTTTTCTTATTCTGCCTTCTGCAGATAGTCTGCGCAGTACCTGGCTGCTGCTAATACCTTATCTATAGGTTCCTGTTTCCAGCATACGAAAGATGTTTGTAAGTGCATCTGGATGGTCTGTTGTAAACCATATACAAACGTAGTGACAAATGCTGGTATCACCTCACCTAGTGGGTTTTTAATCCCACTGCTCTGCTGGTATACCTGGATGAGACGGTAATAGTAACTGTTTACACTTTCACTTTTTTTCCTGTTTTTGACCAATCTATCTTATCTTCTGGCACCTTTCTCTTTACATACGCAGTAACCATTTTTCTTGCCTTTTCTACTTTTTTCTGGGAGCCTAGTACACTGAAACTTGTTAAGTCTCTACTCTCAGGTGCTATATTCCGGCAGAAAAACCCATTGGAAATATCCAGTGTTGTTTTGTATTTTTTATGCACTATATTGTTCATCAGTGCTGTGCTATGTGAGTTTTGTATAGCATATGTGCGTGTATGACTGTTTAAGTGTCTGTAGTCTACGACTATTCTATATGAATGGTCCGGTTTGGCTACTGGAAATAAAGGATTATTCTTTGGGGAGACACAGGGTTCAATTACGCCCTGGTACTCTAGTTGTGTGAGTATTTCTCTCACAGGTGCTTTTGCTTCATGTTTTATTGGGTACTGAGGTGGGGGTTGAGGTTCATTTTTAATGGGAATTACATGGTAGGGGGATTCTTTATCCCATCCTACATGATTGCGATATAACGCAGGTGCCTGTGCCAAAGCCCAATCAATGGCATACGATTCTGCGAGTTCCTCCGGAACAAGGGGCGAGAAAGAATTTTTAATAACATCTTCTCCATATGGGCAGGTACGGACAAATTCATGTGGCCAATCTTGTTCAGCCAACAAAACATCATATATGTTTACTACGCGAACCCAAATGATTGCGTCTATTGTGCGTTCAATGTCTCCTTTTAACTGCAGCGTTACTTTATACACCCTATCAGGCATGGAGACAAGCATGTCCGCAGTTTCTATTTGTAGAAAGTCATCAGTTGCTTTCACCTCCAGATGCTCTAGAAGACTCCGGTGAACTATTGTGACCTCTGCCACGCTGTCTAGCAGTGCTAGTGCTCACTTCCTGTTCTTCAAGAGGACTCTCTTCTTGAGTGGCATGTCGTACTGCAACTGCTGCCACTTTTTTCTTTTTAAATTGTAGTTTTTGTTGAGGAGATTTCTCTTCCTTTTTTATCGAAACCTCCGATGAGCGTTGTGATTCCTGTCTCGGTTTCACTTACTCTGTTCTTCGCTCTGATCGCCCACCTCTCTCACTTCGTTTTTCCAATGAGTCCTGAAAGGAACGAGATTGGCGTGTATCAGTATATTGATATCTGTCAGGCATATGTATATTATCTCTATTTCTGAGATTATATCTATTCTGTGGGATCTCCGTTCGCGGAGATTCTCCCTTTTCTTTTTTAGGTGTTTGTTGTTTTTTATCCCAGCGTTTCTTATTACCCTCAGGAGCTTGCTTGGAGAAATCTTTATTAGATTTGTCCTGAAATTGTGGTTTAATTGGTCAGGCCCCTAGACTATCTCGACCAATGCTAGAATAGGTCTCTGCGATAATCTTAGGCAGCTCGCCTTCCTGATCCTGTTGAGGAACATCACGGATCCGCATGCGCACTGCTAGCGCGACTGCCTCCCCCTTAAGATTACTTAAAATAATTGAGGATACTGTGGCAAAATTGCCCATTAGTTGCACCCCCAAATCCAGGGCCGGGGCAGCCTCGTATTCATCTAGAATTTGGTTCAACACTTCCGGTAAATTGGCAAGTGTCGGTGTTCCGTGTGCGGTTGTATAGAGCGCAGCAAATACCGTGCCCCAGGTATTACAGTTCTCCACTGTAGGGACCATCCAAAATCGCAATCACATCGTTAGAATTCTATGTTTATCCTGAGGTCCCGTATGGGGAAATACTGCTTCCAGTGCATTTATTTTTTGTGCTAACCAAAACGGAGTTTCCTCTTGTTTGGTGGGTACTTTACACATGATCGAATGTACAGTCGCAGGGTTGATACCTGGCGTCACTGCATGTGGTTGTACTTGGTTTGTATTTATTGTTTGCATAACAAACTGTACTAATTGTCTATATGTCGCTGGTAGTTCAGTATATAAGCAATGAACCTCAGCTACTGCTAAAGTCACTACCGCAGGGTGTGGTGTATAGGTGGCCAATAAGGGCCAGGTAGGGCCATCATTACTTAGAGGATCTAACCTTACTGGTAATATTGTGTGGGGTAAGGCGCCATCAAGCCAATTATTATGATCTTGATAAGATAAAGGTATTTCTAAATATGCATATGCCCTGTATAGTCCAGGTACGTTTGCAAGTGTATAGTGATGAAATGTATTTGTGTTCCCATCAACTGCTGGAAATGTGACCCAAGAATAGAAAAGTTCTGTTCTATAAGCTGGATGGGCGTCCACCACAAATGTAGGATCAGGTAGGATAACCTATGTAGCTGGGGTGGAAAGCCTCAGTACCACGGACATCTCTGTATACAGTACTGGGGTATTATTGTACAGTATAAAATGAGACATAGATACTCAGGAGGACCTGAAAATTAGAGCCTGACCAAATGTTGGTAGCGCCATGTCGCGTAGGTTCTCATTATTCTAATGAGACTACTGGATTTCGAGCTGCAGAATCGCCCTCGGCGTGGGAGACTGAATCTGACCCACTGCAGGTGACACCTGTCGCTCCAATCCGGGTTTTGCTCCGGCCAACTAGCAGTGCCTCATCTCTACCCGAGGGCATGGATGACTGGGCAGCTGAGCGCATGACATAATTGGTTTCTCAGGGAAGCCGGGGTCACTCAGGTCTCATCCGTTTCTCTCATTTACCCTAGTCTCATATATAAAATGACAAACAGAGGCAGTATATGTTTTAATAATGATTTTGATAAAAACGACTGCATCTTAGATAGCAAAGCGAAAGCTGCAATAACCAGGACGACACAGCATCACAGCATAAAAATTGTGACAAGGAGAGTGAAGCATAAGAATAACGTTACCATATTGTCACTACAGTCAGTAGACTAACTCCTACCTAGGCTATGATAGAGCACAGCATGTTAAGCTCTAATTCTGCCCTTCAGGTTCCCCTGGGAAGACATTATCTCCCTTACCTGAGCAAAGGCCTGTAGTCTGCGTTAGTATCTGTAGCGAAGCATTCAGCAATCAGCATACAGTTGTGGTTCTCTGGCTGGAATCTCCCTCTAACGTGTAAGGGACAGGGAAGTATTTTATAATAACACAACTGATGTTCTGAGAAAATGTCCCTACGTAAGGATGTGTGTTTTCTACGAATGTTGGAGACTAAACTTCTACCACGTTCACTAGCAATGTACCGTGCTGTAGCCTTGGTTAGAGTGCACAGCAGCTTGGCCTAGTTTGTTAAAATAACGTGCATGGAGCTATAGCTAAAATGGCTACACAACACCATCAATTCCTTCCACTTCTGTAACTTCAGTACCGCATATTGCATTTTTTTCTGTCAATCTGGCATCGTCCCAGGACTAAGTCTGTGTCTGTAAAACTTTTTTTTTTTTATAAACAAGTTTTTATTGTTTTCTGAGAAAAGGAAGACAGTAAACAAAATAATAAAGCATATGAGCACATCAAGCAATTTGAATAAAGCGTTCATGATACATTGTGACATTACAACGAGAGTCAGGATCCGTAATAACAATACTGATAAAAGTTGCAATTATAATTATAATTATGCTCCCCAGGTGACAACGATATTGGGACAAAAGTTCAAGCCAAAGGGTGGACCATAGTATATGTTTCAGTACTACAGTGTGAGGCCCGTCCCCATTTCCTCTCACTACATCATATCCATCCATTTCCCCCATATCTTTTCAAATTTCCAAGGGCAACCTCTAGATTCATATACCACTTTTTCCTGTCTAGCACACCAGTCAACTCCACTTCTCCATTTTCGAAGTGATGGGCCTTCGGGAGAGCTCCAGGCCGCGGCTATGTCTCTTTTGGCAATCAAAAGGGCCGTGGCTATCAAGGCCCGTTGAGCCTGTGATCCACCCATCTCTTCCATTACTCCCAGCAAGACCAATTTTGCAGAGCTCTGCACCTCCCTCCCTAAGACTCCACCCAGCTCCCAGAGCACCCCGTCCCAGAAGGGTCGTATCATTCGGCAGGACCAGACCATATGAAAAAATCCGCTGGCCCATCCGGGCATCGTGGGCATTGGGCAGAGGGGCGCAAGCCTGCTCGGTGCAGCCTGCTAGGTAAGCACTGTGTAAATAATAGAATTGCACTGTGCGGAGTTTGGCCAATATTGCCAGTGACCTGGGTGTCATCATGGCTTCCCTCCATTCCGTATCCTCCAGGGCGCCGACCCAAGACTCCCATTTAGTTCTAGTGGGTCCTAGTCTCCGGGTGTGTTATTTATCAGTGTTTTATAGATTTGGGAAATGCCTTTCCCCCTCAGGTTTCCCATAGTTAATTTGGCCTCTAGTGGGTTGAATTCCGGGAGGGGGCCCTCAGGGCGTGTCTAAGTAGAAGGTATCTGAAAAACTGTGTTGGGGCGAGTTGGAAATCCCTCTGCAAGTCTTGGAATGATTTAATGGATTCTCCAGACCACACATCTCCTACCAGAGAGATACCCACCAGGTCCCATTCTGTGAATCCTTTTAGTGCTGCCGTAGCACTTAGCCATTTCCCTCGCCACAGGGGAGTCTGTCGGGTGATAATGGCATTCCAGCGGGTAACTCTCAAGGCAGCATGCCATGCTAGGAAGACCGCTTTTGTTACTTCTCCAGTCCCCTGCGGGAGGGGTGCCCCATACATCACATTTAGGAGATGTGGGAATCCTAAGAGCTCCAGTTCCATCCGGTAGGCTGGGCCCCCTCATCCCCCATTAAACCAGTCATGAATTACTATTAATTGGGTAGCCAGGTAATATAGGTAGGGGTCTGAGGCGCCTAAGCCTCCATCATATAGCCCTCTTCTACAGTGGTAAGCCGCTACTCGGTGTCTGGCTCCTTTCCAGAAGAATAGCCCTGTAGTGCTGTCCAGGGCCCTAAACCAGGAGTGGGGGATAGGTTGGTTGTGGAAAGTTCTGAAAGGTGTATAGGAGCCTTGGCAGGATCATCATTTTGTACAGGGCTACACAGCCCATTACATTCAGTGGTAGGGTATGCCATCTCTGCAGGTCTGTCTTGATATGTGTCAACAACGGCGATAGGTTTTTGGCCCATGTCATCTCAGGCAGTAGGGACACCCATATACCCAGGTATTTGAAGCTGAGTCTGTGCAGAGGTATCCTATCTTGCCAGTCAAAGCAGTCTCTAGAGCTTGCCATTGGGATCAGTATTGACTTGGCTGGGTTCATTTTTAGTCCCGAGGCCTGCTCATAACATCGCAACAGTTCAAGGCTGCGTGGACCCGTGGGCTCCTCCATGTATAGTAGGACGTCCTCAGCATAGAGCGCTATTCTGTCCTCCTGTGCATGGCCCCAGTTCCACCCTTGGTATATCGAGTCAGACCTGATCATCTGAGCTAGGGGTTCGATGGCTAGGGTAAATAAAAGGGGAGACAAAGGACATCCCTGCCGCGTGCCCCGGTGAACCTCTAAAGTTGAGAACAGGGTCCCGTTAACTTGCACCCGGGCAGTGGGGCTAACGTATAAGGCTTGTACCAGACGGCAGAACCTCGGGCCCAGGCCCGCGCGGCAGAGCACCAGCAGGCGAAATCCCCAATCCACTGAGTCAAATGCTTTTTCAAAGTCAATAAGTAAAAGGGCGAGGTCCCGGGGCAGTCGGTGACGTTCGGCCAAGGCCACGTGTAACCGACGGATACAATGTCTGGTGCTATGAATGGCCATGAATCCACATTGGTCTGGGTGTATTAGGTGGGTCAGAACCCTCTTAAGATGGGCAGCGAGGATGGCGGCAAAGATCTTGACTTCGGTATTAATCAGTGAGATTGGCCTGTAGTCAGCACAGTGCAGTGAGGGGGGTTGGGTCTTGGGGAGCACCACAATGGTGGCGGCATCCAGTTCCCGTGGGAAGGTGCCATTGTTTTCTATTTCTGTAAAGAGTTTTAATAAATGCGGCGTTAATTCTTCCTTGAAAGCTTTGTAATATTCTGAGGGGAACCCGTCTGGGCCTGGGGTTTTCCCAGCACCTAGTGTTGAGATAGCTGTTTGTATTTCTTCTGCGTTGATGGGATCTTCCTTGACCCGCACCTCTGCCGCAGGTAATCGAGGGAGGGGGACTCCATCTAATAGTTGGCGGGCCAAATCAAGGCCCACCTTGTCCGACGCTTGATACAATGTTCGATAATATGTGGCGAAGGCGTTTGCTATTTCTGTGTGCCCCGTTACGAGATCACCCTCCCTGTCTTGGATTTTGGGAACGATCCTGGAGGCCTGATGGTGTGACACCAGCCAGTATAACATTTTCCCGGTTTTGTCTCCCCACCCATAGATTTTCGCTGTGTTCGCCCTCCACATGTGCTTCGCCACCTCCAGGGACTGGTCCCTAATTTCCTCTCGGGTTAGGAATAATTGCCATGCTACCCTTTCACTTGGGTGGCTTTCTTCCTCGCTTTCAAGGTCTCTGGCCCGAAGCTCTAACCGTTCGATATGTTGGGCCTGTGTGTGTTCTCAATTACGTATCAGGCTCTTCACCGAGCCTCTCAGCAATGCCTTACTCGCCACCCATAGGGTGCCCGTGGAGGCAACCGACCCTACGTTTAGGTCAAATTATTCCTGTATTTCCCTACGCAGCTGATCGGTGTAGTTTATGTCTTGGAGATACCAAGCATTCATTCGCCACATAGGACAGGCCTGAGACCGCGTTGGACCTATTATAAATCTAAGTGGAGCATGGTCAGAGATTCCCTGTGTCAAGATTTCGATGTGGGAGAGGGCTGTACAGTCTGAGCTTGGGAGCAGTACCAGGTCTATCCTGGATTGAGAGCCATGGGCTGCTGAAGTGTGAGTAAACTGCAGCAGTCTTGGGTGCCTCATCCGCCACGCATCGCAGAGCCCCGTTGCCGAAAGCCACCCTGTGAGCCCTGCCGCCGCTGTATGTCTGTGTGTGGAAAGTGGACCGGCTACATCCATAGCCGGGTTTGGGGTAGCATTAAAATCACCGCCCACCATCGTGAGCCCTGAAGGTAGGTCGAGAAGCAGCTGGGGGAGATCTTTGAGGGTTTTACGGGCTAGTGGAGGGAGGGCATAAACACTGACCACATAAATCATGTTCACTTCAACCTTACTCGTGATAGCTATATAACGCCCCTGCTGGTCTCTTCGCACTTGAATGTGTGTCATGGGGAACGATCAATGTAACAATATAGCCACCCCTCTCGAGCCAAGTGTGAACCCAGCATGGTATACCCTGTCAAAGCTTCTACGTGTCAGGAAGGGGCATTTGTCTCCCAAGAGATGAGTCTCTTGCAACAAGAGTATCTCCAGTTTATATCGGTGTATATATGTAAACATAGCTGTGTGTTTAATTTTGTCCAAGAGACCGTTAACGTTCCAGGAGATTACTTGTGTCTGATTCATGGGGATATGTGTACGGAAAGGTTTTACCGTGACTCTTAGGGCCGCCTTTTGTCGGACCTGGGGTTGCAGAGGTTCTTCTTTTAAGTGTCTGACCTTGAGGGGCATACGGTTCTCTAATGTCAGTGGAATCTCTATTTTCCTTACTCTGAGTGCTAGACATCAAACAAAAATGATATCTTACTTTAAACATAGTAACTTCGGCCTTTGGAACTAGGCCAAAACACCCATTCCCCCCAACTCCCTTCCCTCCCCATACTTCCCCCCAGAAGCATCTGTCGCCCTTATACACCATCTCACTCTGCAACTAGTGAGATGAAACTTCAACTGATAGGGTGGTGGTGGCGGAGGTGATGGACCCTTCCATATTTCCGGATCTGATCTGAGTAACACATAGTGAACATTAGTAAGTTAATCTTGGTGTAGCCCAGGCCTCCTTCGCCTTGCAGTGTCTGTCTACCTGGAAGATGTTGCGCCGGTGAAGTCACGGCCCTGGACTGCGAGATAGGTCTGTGTCTTCCAGAGGCCCCGAGTGGGCCCCTTCCTCTCTCAGTGTGTCAGAGTCTCTCAGCATGTCCAGCCCCCCGGTCGGAGCCCGGGATTTGTGAGCCCACCCGGTGGTGGCTTCAAGGGGGAGGGACCCCCTGGTGTTCTGCGCCGTCGTGAGCCGTTGCAACGGCATCGATTGGACGCGACCCCTGCTGGGACCCGGCCCCATCTGTATAACGACCTAGGGGGACCTCTTCTGTCAGCCAGGTCCAGGCCGAAGTTGGGTGGTCAAAAAAGTGAGTCTTGTTTTTGTAAATTACACGGAGTCGCGCTGGAAACAAAAGGCGATATTGAACATCCATAGCTCTTAGTTTTTGTTTCACTTCGGTGAACGAAGTGCCTTTTTTGTTGAACCTCCCTCGTGTAGTCTGGGAAAAGTAGGACATTTGTTCCGTTGCATGTGAGGTCGCCTTTCACAAGTGCCTCTTGTAGCACTGCATCTCGGTCCTTAAAGTTAAAAAGGCGGAGTATCACTGATCTGGGCGGAGAACCCAGAGGAGGCCTTGATTGCAGTGCCCTGTGGGCTCGTTCGATCGCGAATCACGGCATGAGGCGATCAGTCGGCATCTAGGAGCGGACCCAGTCCTCCAGGTATTGGGCCAGCGAAGACTCTGCCGTGTTCTCCGGAAGGCCCACCACACGGAGGTTATTGCGTCTAGAACTATTCTCTGCATCTTCAGCTCTTTGGTGCAGTTCTGAGGTGCGAGCCGTCAGAGCGGCGACTTGGGTCTTGAGAACGGTCACTTCATCTTCCACCGTGGAGATCCTGGATTCAGCTTCTGTGAGCGGGCCGTGGCATTCCGGAGTACTTGCCGGACCAAGGCCACATCTACCCTGACCTCCCCTATTTTAGATTCAACGGCCGTCTGGGATGTGTGGATCGCCTGGAGTATCATCGCTAGATCTTCAGATGTTGTTCCTGATTCACCATTTCAGCCTGGAGCGCGGTCGTCAGTCCGGGACCCGGTGGCTCCCGTGGTGAATTGGTCCATATGCTGTTGTCTGCCGCGCTGGTTTATCTTTACCCATGGTGGTGTCAAAGGGGTTCTGATCCCATAAGACCATCAAGTGTTGATGGTATATTGCAGCCTGGCAGGGTCAGTGCTCGCAGTTACAAGATCAGGAATGTTTCAGCCTGGTGGTCAGTTTCCCGGCGTCCACCCATGCCCAGCAGACCTCCAGGCAGCCCCGGAGCCCCAGGGGGCAGCAGCCTCCAAACCCCCAGTTCGAGCCAGTCAGGCAGTCAATGCTCCCAGGTCTCGGGTTCACATCCGGGGGGAGAAGGAGAGCCAGTCGCCACCTCTTTGTCTGGGGATACGGCCCGGCCCGGATGCCCTCCTCAGAAAAGTTGCAGATGGGGGGGGGAGCACACTGGGGAACTGTTTCTTGTCCCACAACACCATGGGTCTTGGCTCAATATTTGGGTGGTTATCCCAGTCTACAGGCTGTTCTCGATTGGAGCCTCTATAGAATCTCCATTAAAGAAGTGATGTGTTCTTCGCATGTTGGGGGTGCCCTCAGGTGTGCGATAGTCTCACCGCATCCTCGCCCCTCCTTACCGTGTGCTGCGACGATTGCCCTTTGGTCTCGACCTGGGGTCCATTTCCAAGCCTCTCCCCCTGAAAGAAGGCCTGGGCGGGGGGGAGGGGAGGAGGACCCACGGGGGAGTTTCTGTTGGCCCAAGGCAGTGTGGGTCACGGTTCAGTGTTGAACAGATGTCCCGGTTCTTTGTCCCTCTTCTGTGCGGCGCCCTCCCGGAGCTCCGTGGAATTGCTGCTAGAACACAGCGTCTCTTATTTGTGGGCATGCCCCGGGACGTACGCTGGTCCCGTGGCGACTTGGCCCCTCTTCGTCACCAGGCGTGCCGGCGCCCCGGGGCTCCGACGCCGCAAAGATATCCCCGGCCTGTTCCGGCTCAGGCGCCGCTGTGGAATCCTCCTCCCCGTCCCACCCCCGGAGGGAGGGGGGGAGCGGGGAGGGAAAAGGCACTGCGGATCTCGGCCTGCCACCGGCCTCGTCGGCCCTCTGCAGCACGACGCTCGCCTCCCCTTCGTTCGGGGACGCACACCGCTCCAGCCGAGGCCGGGCTCTCACCGCACAGTGTTCTGCTCTTTTCTTTTGGGCCGCATGCCGCCCCAGGATGTTCAGAGCGCCGCGGCCGACCAGCGAGTGTCTGCAAGCCGCTGCCGCGCCAGGGAGCCCCTTGGTCTCCGCGCGTCCTCACCCACAGTCCGCCATGTTGGGAGCAGGCGGCTTCCACGTCCCGGTATGTGCCCTCTTCGTGCAGGTTGGGGATGATATTTATTTGTCCTGTCCTGGGAGGCAGTAAGGCGTCTGGAGTCACTCCATGGCTGTGATGGGATCAGATGGAGTGTTTGTTGGAGGCGGATGACGGAGGGGTCCGGAGCACTACAAAAGTGCGACCGGCATCTTGACGCCTCGGCCACGCCCCCAAAGTGTGTCTGTAAAACTTAACTGGGAGGTGCCCCAGGCATAATCTTGTGGCAGGGGGCTTGTGCTTTTGGTGTGCTGTGTTTAGCTCTTGTGTACTTGAGGACCCTGGGCCATTAGCTCTACGTGTACTAAGGTCATTATTTCCTCCCTGTGTTCCCTGGTATTATTCTCTGCTACATCTGTGTTATGACTCAGATTTGTCAACATGGTACGACATTATGTGCTGTCTGATTTGAGGAACATTTTCTTCGACATTACAGGAGAGCTGCGCGGCGTACTTCCCTTAGACTGGGTGTTTGATATGGTGTCTTTCCTATGCTCTGGCGTCGCTGGAATGTTCTGTAGAAAGTTTGTCAGCAGGTCTATATTGTGTTGTGTGTGGTGTGCATATATACATATCTCCTAGATCACTTTTTTATTTCCTCAACTCCCATGTTGTGATCCCCAGAGGTGTCTTCGAACCTTTGTGTCCTTTTTGTTTTTAATAGGGACGGCATCTTGCCCTCCCCATTCACTCTCTTCTTGTAACCGATCACTAACCTTGCTCATTTACCCTGCAGTACGGGCTGCTTCCTCTTTTATTTCCTGCAGTGACAGAAGGTCTGATACTGCTTCAAGTTCAGTTCTTTGTGCTTCCTCTTTTACCAGACGCTGTGCCAAGACAAGGGCTACTGCCTTCTCAGCTGGGGACAGCTGAGGAGGTTGTGTCCCTGTTGCAGAGCCCTCAGGGTGTTCTTTTCTGTCAATAGCAGCAGTCTGGTTGCTATTCCCTAGTCTCCCCATCAGTATCTCTTCTATGAGTGGGTCCTCCCAGTCCTCCTCTTCTCCACCCTGTGCATCTTGTTCCTGTGATTTTGCACCTAACACCAGAAGAAATGGGAATGCATCTACTACCTCAAGTGTGTTTTCTCTTCAACCCTCCATTTTTCTTTCCCTTTTTTCTCTGAGTAAAATCCCTTTTTCAGTTCCAACAATTCCTTATGCACTTTCTCTTTCACATCGATAGTGGTATGCAAGTCACGCAGCACAGCGTCACACATCCAGAATGCATCCCACTAAAGACTTCTAATTTTCCTACCTCTAAGAATCAGCATCTGTCATAAATAAGACAACTTATTCACATTGTAGGTGCCAGTCTTAGGGAACGGCAAGTCTGGTCCCCTGGCCGTAAACTTCTGCCATTTGTCAAGAAATAATAATGTCTCAAATCCTTGTCTAACGGCAACCAGATGTGCCGGAAAATCCTTTGGCAGTGAGGGATTACGGGTGTCCTGATCTCCCTTGCTAAGAGGGGGTTACCCAAGACTGATCGTCAACTTTCCCTTGTGAGGCTACACAGACAATTCAGCTGTATTTGGCGTGGAAAAACAAAAGGGTGTCTGCAGGCTGTCCCTGCTGCTAATTCCCAATAAGACACAAGGGAGCAGACAGTGGGTACCTCAAGCAATCAGACAGTCACCTGCCAGCAGCATGCGTCATTAGTGAAGCAGAGAACACACTTCCATTTTATCACATTGCACTTTATTTTTGTTCACCGTAAGCACCCACAAGTTGGAAATAAGTAGAGGCCAAAGGTGCTGTTTTACCGGCGTCCTTACGCAGCCACAAGGAGAGATGACAGAAAAGTAGGGAAAGAAGCTCAGAATTCCACACCCTTGCGATCCTGCCCAAGAGCAGTTTGAAGCTGTATGGAATTTAAACCTGCCCCAAATCCACGGGCGGCAGCACACAGGTGAGGCACAGGCAGTGAACCCTTCATGCAAGTAGAATCATACAAACATAATACAAAAGCAGGGGGGTATCCCTGAAACGTAGCAGTGCATCCTACCCTTTGCACTGGGAGTTCCTAACAGTTGAGTGCCTTAGTCAAAAGCCATAATGTGAGGGAGATGATAACGCAATTCGTTATTATAATTGCAATATGACAAAATGTATCTAATTTCATATCTGCAGTCTTCTCCGCGTTGCAGTCTCTACAGAGGTCAGAGTGGTAATAGTAAACTTTGGACCTGGTATGATAGCAGTCTAACTCTGTCAGTTTCTACAGTGTACCAATATACCCAACTTTATTTCAGTCCCCTCTTCTACCAGGAGCCCATTCACATTCACCGTCAGGCATGCATTTTAACTCATCCATACCATGTAATATAAGGTTAATAACTGACACGGGCTAACGTCACCCATATAGCTCACAACACAGTATCAGATACAATCAGGAGTCACGCACACTTACACGCCATTACAAAATAATGCACAATCTACTGGTGGCATGCAAAGAAACATAGATCTGTATACAGCAAACAATAATCGCAAAATCTCAATGCAATAGAGAAAATAAAATTCATCCAACAGCTGGGCACCTCCTGTCCGCTCCACTGGAAAGGACAACTACCACTCAACAAACAGCTGGGCATCTCCTGCCCGCTCCACTGGGATGGACAACCGCCACCCCTTCTGGCCAGATTACTCTTTTCTAGCGCCAACGGCTGGGGACACCATTGTCTTCCTCCCCAACCCCTCTGGCAGGGGACACTACTGGCACAGCTCCTCCAACTGTGCCCCAAAACAGCTCTTCCAGATGCCTACAACACGCAGCCCCACCAGCTGGTGTTATCCACAAAGGACGTCCGTATCAAATATGCAAAAAAAAAACAAAGAAAGGAAACTATGCTCTAAAAAAAAAAGGGGGGAGAAGAAAGGCTCTAATGGGAAGCAAATAATAATATTAATACAGAATCCCAGAATCCCAGAATCCCAGAATCCCAGAATCCGAAGAGTGGCGGACGGCCACCAACGGAAAGTCGGGAGAAACCACTGGAGTGCGGGCAGAGCTATCGGCATGCCAATTAAGGCAAAAAGGAAACATAGCTAGAAAGAAGAACAAGGCTCAGGGGAACAGAAACCGTAAATATCAAAAGAATCCCAAACTCCATTAAGAAATGGATATGGTGCTCCACCTCCACCCCTTTTAAGGCACAAAACACAATACACAAGAAATATGCGCAAAAGAAAGGCAAAAAGAGAGGCAACCGAAGAGGTGACAGATACTCACCACAGCCCCAGCTCCCCATCCAGGAGGGGCCTCTCCCAAGCAAAGCGGGAAACCCACAGATGCAGGGACCCCCCAAACAGCTGGAAGCCGGGCAGGGAAGATCTTCAACTGAAACAACGCATCCCTCCACCAAGATGTTGAAGCTAACTCAGCTCAGGTCAAAAACCGGAGGTAAGATAAAGTAATTTATTATGTATACACGGCCAAGTCCGAGCAGTCTAAAGAAAGGAAGCAATACAAGATCTTTTATTCTAGCAAAGTCCAAGGAGTGTTCGTACATTTTATTGGTTCTTGACATTGACGTATGGAAATTTCTTCAACATTGCAAGAGGTGTTACCGTTAATTCTTCATAATGCACCATATATAGAAAAATAAAGCATAGAGAAGGAAATGCAGAATATGTCCTACGTGACTAACATTGTGTGGTACATTTTTCTACAGAACTGTGAACTGCACCAACAGGATGATACATTTCTAAAGAAAGATTGCTTCAGCTAGCAGGCAATGGTACATTCATGGAGTCTGTTCTGATAGCAAACCTTGCAAAATGTGTTCCAAGCAACTAACATAATATCAATAAACATAATTCATCCAGGTCATTAGTTGTTCAACCAAACAGACCTTTCTTGTCATTGGGTATCATAGGGACTCGTAGGCTCAAAAATGGATTCCAGAAAAATATGATTCCACAATTGATTCTTTTCTCTTAGCTTGTGATTTCGGCCACTTAGCTCCTTTCAGTGAGCCCTTGGTAAATGCGCTTTTCAGTGCTGGACTTTTAGCTTCTCCTTGGTCTACAGGATTTTGACTTGATTTACCTGCAACTGCTTCTGGAGGAGTTAGATCGGTTTGACTTTGATCCAACTCAACTCCTTCCAATGGGTCTGCTGGTTGCTCTGTTTGTCTTTCGAAATTGTCTGTTTCAGGGAGAGACCTCCTTTGACTAGACTGTCCTGCTACCTAAGTTAAGGTTGGTTCAGTGTCACTCTCCTATAGGTATTACAATGCGTCTCTCCCAGAAGTGTCTGGATTGTCTTCGGTCTGCACAGTCTGTCCCTGATTCTCCTGCTACATTCTCTGATTCTGGAGTTTGTCCGGATGTTGTTGGTACTCTTAACAACTCTTCTTCATTGTCTAAAGGACAGGGTACTTTCCGAGTATGGCTGGCATGAATTCAGTTCGGAACTCCTGCACACTTCACAACAGTAGTAGGAACCAGGCTCCAAACAAGTCTTCCTCACATGTTTTCTGATCACAACCCAGTCTCTAGCTCTCAGGTTGTGACTCTGATCTTGGGGTGGCTATGCAGTTGTGGCCTATGAGAGAAAGAGCGAACCATATAAGCTAGACCCTTGCAGTAGTCCAACACCATATCATCTGTTATGTTCACAGAGCATTAGCAGGAACCACAGGCAACCTCATTGATCTGCCCATGAGGATTTCATGAGGCAACAGTCTAGTCTTCCTCTTGGGTGTGTTTCTCATACTCATCAGAACTAGCGGTAGTGCGTCTGGCCATTTCAGATTTGTGGACGCACACATCTTGGCAAGTCTTGACTTCAGGGTACCATTAATTTACTCAACAAATCCTGATGCTTCAGGGAGGTTACAAAAGTTTAACTTCTGCTCAATGTTTGAGGCTGAACATAGTAATTTAATTACTTCGTTGTTGAAGTGACCTTCTCTACCTGATTCTAAAGAGACCAGAAAACCAAAACGAGGTATCGGTTCCCTAAGCAATAACTTCGCTACAGTAAGGCTGTCATTCCTTCGTGTGGGGTAGGCTTCAATTCAGTGACTAAAAAGGCAAACAATCACCAGCACATATCTCAATCCTCCACATACAGGCATTTCAATTAAATCCATCTGCATTCTGCTAAATGGACCTCCCGCTCTTCCAATGTGGCTCATATTAACCACAGTCCTTTTACCCACTTTCCTGTGTTGGCAGATGATACAACAGTGGCAAACTGCTTCGGCAACCTGTCTAAATCCTGGTTTAAACCAAAAATGCTTGAAAGTGTGAATCATAGCCTCCCTCCCAACATGTGCTTGACCATGATAATATCTAGCCATTTGAGTCAACAGGTTGTTTAGCAGGACTATTTGGTCCTCCCCTGATACCCAAACGTCATCTTCCCTTTGCACACATTTCATTTTAACCCACGTTTTCTTTTCATCTTTGTCTACATTTGCTTGGAGAGCTTTTTGCTCTTCCCAAGTGTCACTCACAGTTAAATCATAATTTGTGCAAATGTCTTCTCCAGGTAACTGTTCCTGTTTGTCTTTGAAAGATATACAATTCAATGTGCAAAACCTTGCGACTTGATCCGCATATCCATTTCCCATTGATACAAAATCTTGCGATCTCTGGTGTGGACTGCATTTCACTGCAACAATATTTTCAGGCATTTGTAAGGCTTGTAATAATTAATGTATTCTATCATCATTTCTAACTGGTGAACCAGAAGAGGTCAGGAAACCTCTCTGTGACCACAGCTGACCAAAATCATGGACTATTCCAAATCCATACTGGCTGTCTGTATAAATGGTAACTTTAGGCTGTGCAGAAACATGGCATGCTCTACTAAGGGCCACTAATTCAGCCATTTGTGCTGAATACAGTCATCGAATCCAGAAAGCTTTGAGTATACCAGAAACTGTGCACACGGCATATCCTGCTTTTAATGTTCCCATTTTATCTCTTAAATAGGAACCATCAACAAAAATAATTTGGTCATTTTCTTCTAATTGGGTATCTCGAATATCAGGTCTAGGTTTAATACATAAATCAGTAACCTACAGACAATCATGTTCGACATCATTCAATTTATCAATTTCAATATTTTCTTTTGGAAGCAAAGTTGCTGGGTTGAGCACTGTACACCTTTTCAGAGTAACATTTGGAGACCCCAAAACTATAGTTTCATATCGGGTCAATTTGGTATTTGTCAGGTGCTGGGTTTTTGTTCGGGTAAGCAAAACTTGTGAGGGACCAAAACAGTTAAGGGATGTCCCATCACAATGCTCTCACTCTGAGTGAGGCTCAAACCAAGCCCTGCCACAGTTCCCAAATAGCCAGGTAAAGCTGCTGCAACTGTGTCCAAAGTAACTGAAAAATATGGTACTGGGCAGTTCACACCACAATGTACCTACATCAAAATGGACAAGGAACATGCATCACGCTCATGACAAACAACATGAATGGTTTTGTGCAGTCAGGCATTCCCAGAGCTCTAGCTTTGCACAGACTTTCTCTCAGCTCAGTAAAGGCTTTCATACAAACTTGGTCTAACAACTCTAGGGGATCAGTAACCTCTTTGTGAGTCAGTTTCTGCAGTGGCTTGGAAATGATTGAAAAATTGGGAATCCATTGGCGACAATTGCTCACGATTCCCAGGAACATTCTGACATCTCTCTGAAGAACAGGGGAATTCATCTGCAATATGGATGTGACTCTCTCCCTGGAAATCTTTCTAGTTCCCTTTTCAATTTGGTGTCCCAAATATTTCACTTCTCTCTGACAGTACTGTGATTTTGCTGGGGACAGGTTGACCCTCATTAAGACCCTGGCAGTTGGTGATAAAGTGGCGGTAACACTGCCAACAGGCTAACAGTAACTTCTGCCAAATTATGACCATGGCGGTGATATCTCTAATAGACAGCCAATGTACCAGACCAACCGCCAGGGAGGAAACAACAGGCACCTCGGCGGCAGAGGGCAGGGGGTGCCCAGCTGTTGGATGAATTTATTTTCTCTATTGCATTGACATTTTGCAATTATTGTTTGCTGTATACAGATACATATTTTGACCCTGCTATCTGCCATCTTTTCCGGGGCGGTACCAACGCCATCAAACGCCTGGCGGAAACAGAGCACAAAAGTCAAAGGACTCACCATTGGAGACACAGGGAAGAACCACACCACCATGGAACCCGAAATGCAAGTTTGTCCGATGATCTTCTACGTTATGCTCCACCTGGAACACCAACGCCGGCGAAGACGACGACTGTGAGTACAGACGCCTAGCACACAAGGGAGGGGGGGAGGAAAACAAGAGTGACACACACACAACACACACCAGACACACACACACACCACACACACAAACATATGCACAACAAAAACAATTTGACCATGGAAATCTGCAGAATAATGCCAAGGCAACAGAAATTTACGAAAATGATTGTAATCAGTCCAACAATAAATTCAACAAACCGATTTACACATCAAACAGATCTGTACACATGCATGAAAAAGGGACACTACCCAGTCCATAGTTCACAGGGCCCACATGGCCACAGGGCAAAGTCCAAGGCCCCACTCGAATCCTGCCCCAATATGGAGAGAACACTGCAGGGGCATCAGTTGGCATATAGGCAGGCACCTAAGGGGGAGGGGGGCACTTCAGCCGGATGCAGAAACAAGCCCACTGGTTCTGGAGGGGGCAACATGCCCTGTGCGTGGTCCTGGGGAGTGCAAGGCCACAGTCTCTCGAGTGGGTGTATACCCCACTGGTTCTGGAGGGGGCAACAGGCCCTGTGCTTAGTCCTGGGGAGTGCAAGGCCACAGTCTCTCAGGTGGGTGACTTTCCCACTGCTTCTGGAGGGGGCAACATGCCCTATGCTTTGTCATGGGGAGTGCTAGGCCACATTCTCTCGAGTGGGTGACTTGCCCACTGGTTCTGGAAGGGGCAGGCCGCACAGCAGCCCTTGGAGGCTGGACTATATGGCGTCCACCGGTTGTGACGGATACACTGTGGTGGTGGTTGTGGGAGGCTCCTGCTCAGCCCCTGCAATCTCCGATGGTTGCACTGTGGTGGTGGTTGTGGGAGGCTCCTGCTCAGCCCCTGCACCCTCCGATGGCTGCACTGTGGTGGTGGTCGTGGAAGCCTCCTGCTCAGCCCTTGCACTCTCTGATGGCGATGGGGGCTGGCGATGGGGGCTCTGTGACAGCTGCTGGTGCAGGATCCTTCCCCTTCTCTGAAGCTGGTGCATGTTCCTTCCCCCTTCTTTGTGGCTGGTGCAGGCTCCTTCCTCTTCTTTGTGGCTGGTGCAGGCTCATTCCCCTTCTTTGTGGCTGGTGCAGGCTCCTTCCCCTTCTTTGTGACTGGTGCAGGCTCCTTCCCCTTCAGTATTGTTGGTCTGGAATCCTTTCCACCAAGAGTAGGTACTGCTACCACTGGGCCGGTGGACTGTTTGGCTGAGGTGCTTGGCTGGGTCCTTGCTACCCTGCCCATACGTGCAGGACGGGGTCGGAGGGGTTGGGAAGAGGTCAATCTGCGAAAGGAAAAACTTTTTAGGGACGTTGGGGTGGGAAGAGGGAGGATTAATGGGAGTGGAGGATGAGGGAGTGGTTGTTGGAGGTGTTTGTCTGCTGGATTTGAGTGCAGGTGCAAGGGCTGTATGCTGTTGTGAGGTGGATGGCTGTTGGGTGTCTGAGTGCTTGTGTACTTTAGGAGTGAGAGACAGACACAGTGAGAGGACACAGGGGACGTGTGCATGGATGTTGTGGAGGTGTCTGCCAGTGAGATGTGTGTTCTGCTTGGTGTGGTGATGATGCTGGTAGTGGATATTGATGTTATGCATGCAGATGTGAGTGTGGACTGGATGGGAGGTGGAGAAGAAGGAGGGGGAGACAGTGGAAATAGTGGATGTTGTTGTGTCCACAAATGAATGGTGTTTGTGTGAGTGCCTGTGGGATGAAGTGTGGTGCTTGTGTTTGCCTGTGACACTCTTGTGTGTTGTCTTGTGTGCATGCTCGTCTGGCTGGCAATTCAGGCGCTTCAGTTTACAGGTGTGAAGCGCTCTTGGCATGACAATTCAGGCGCTAGAGTCCACAGATGTAAAGCGCTCTTGGCACGGCAGTTCAGGCGCTTCAGTCCACAGGTATAAAGCGCTCTTGCCACGACAATTCAGGCACTTCAGTTCACAGGTGTAAAGCACTCTTGGCACGGCAATTCAGGCACTTCAATCCACAGATGTAAAGCGCTCTTGGCATGGCAGTTCAGGTGCTTCAGTCCACAGGTATAAAGCGCTCTTTGCACGACAATTAAGGCACTTCAGTTCACAGGTGTAAAGCGCTGTTGGCACGACAATTCAGGCGCTCCAGTCCACAGATGTAAAGCGCTCTTGGCACGGCAGTTCAGGCGCTTCAGTCCACAGGTATAAAGCGCTCTTGGCACAACAATTCAGGCGCTTCAGTTCACAGGTGTAAAGCGCTCTTGGCACGACAATTCAGGCCCTCCAGTCCACAGATGTAAAGCGCTCTTGGCACGGCAGTTCAGGCGCTTCAGTTCACAGGTGTAAAGCGGTCTTGGTACGGCAATTCAAGCGCTTCAATCCATAGGTGTAAAACGTTCTTGGCACGGCAATTCAAGCGCTTCAGTTCACAGATGAAAAGCCCACTTGGCATGGCAATCAAAGCGCTTCAATCCACAGGAGTAAAAGGTTCTTGGTACAACAATCAAAAGTGATTCAGGCCACATAAGTAAAGTGCTTCAAGTTCAATGAGTAAAACTTTTCGGCCTTTATACTTGTTAATGTGAAAGTATTTCTGGAGATAAGCAAATCATAGTTTTCATTGTTTTTTGGAAAGCATAATATGTGAAAAGCATATTTAATTCTTTGAAATTTTCTAGGTCATGATCAAAGGGTTATGTTATGAATACATAGATGTTAAAGGATTGATATTCTGAGTATAATCACAGTCCTAAGATCTTGCCATCTCCTGGTTCTGAGGTCGTAGTTTATTCTTGTTCCATGATGATCATGGTCCAAAGCTCTTGCCATCTCTTGGTTCTGAGGTCGTAGTTTATTCTTGTTCCATGATTCAAAGAAGGGGCTTTGCCCTCATTTCAAAGGGTGTTTCCATCAGATATCGGAGACACATTTGAGTCAAGAGTCTATTGATGAGTTATATTTCTATGAATGAGTAAATGCATATTTGTTCTAACCTTTTCTTTTCAAATCTCTCTCCCTGCTGTTCCCTACTCTAATTACCTTCCCCCTGACTGGCTTCATCATAACTCTGTGCTATAGTAGCTTTCTGAGTTGGTGACGCCGGAAGGCGGGCCTTTTGTTCAGCAGCGTGCAGATCCTGAGGAAAGGACACTGTGACACACATGTCCAGCTACATTGCATTCCCCCAGGTTGAGGATTTGGCCACTGTGAAGGCCGGATTCTATGCAATGGGACATATCCCAAATATAATTGGTGCGATTGACGGAAAACATATTGCATTTGTCCCCCCCGCCAGAATAAACAGGTGTTCAGGAATCGTATGAGTTTCCACTCCATGAATGTGCAGATGCTGTGCTTGGCAGACCAGTACATCTCCCACGTCAATGCTAAGTAACCTGGGTCAGTGCATGATGCCTTTGTCCTGAGGAATAGCAGCATCCCAAATGTGATGTCCCAACTACAGAGGCACAGGGAGTGGCTAATAGGTGAGCCCTGGTTACCACCCAGTATATGTTGGTGTATGCCTATGGTGTTGGTCATGTATGATAGTATGTGGCTAAATGTTGTACCGTAATATTTGCAGGTGACTCTGGTTACTCAAACCTATCATGGCTGCTGTCCCCTATGAGGAATGCCAGGACAACGGCAGAAGAAGTTTATAATGAGGCACATGGGCAAACCAGAAGGATCATTGAAAGGACCTTTTGCCTCCTGAAGGCCAGGTTCTGGCGCATGGCAGGTGGATCCCAGTGCTACTCACCCAAGAACATCTGCCAGATAGTAGTGGCATGCTGCATGTTGCACAACCTGGCCCTCAGACGCCATGTACCTTTTCTGCAGGAGGAGGAGACTGGAGATGCCCCTGTGGAAGCAGTGGCCCCTGTGGACAGTGAGTATGATGAGGCAGAGGATGAGGATGTAGACAACAGAATATCTGTGATCCGTCAGTACTTCCAATGACACACAAGCGAGACAGTGCAACTTTACATTTCTATGACTTTTGTTGTATTCTGTCTGGTATTAGCATGCTGATATTTCCCACTTCTTTTCCCACTTACTGTTACCTCTGGATATTAATTTGGCAGATGTTGTTGATTTGACAAATACTCCTGGTGTGATCACAAAAGTCAGCTACAGGTCACAAATTCTATGCTCATTCTATGTACAGTTCTTTGCAATGGTTGTAGCTGTTTCAATCAATACGTATTTGAAATACATGACATACTCGAAGTCGAATTTTATCCAAGGGTGTTTAATGTAGTGCTAATATATAGAGGGGAAAGTGTAATGGGATGGGGTGATGATGGAGGAAAGTCCAGGGTACTGTTCCAGTCTGTTCGTAGCACAGGTTCATTGTCCATGGGGACATAGGAAGGGGAGCAATGCCAGTTTAAGGTGGATAAGGTGACTGAGTGGGACACAAGGGAGACAATCAGGAGAGTCTCATTTCCTGGCCGTGGTCTTGGGAAGTGTCTCTGGCTTCTGTCTGGTTCGCAGGGAACGTTTGCGGGGTGGTTCACCTTCTGCAGGGGGAGGGGTGCTGGTGGCCTGTTGGTCTTGTGGCGGGGCTTCCTAGCCACTATTGGCAGCGGAAGTAGAGGACTGTTCAGATGACGGGCTAGTGGCAGGGGCCCGCTGGTGTGATACTGCCTCCCTCATAATGTTGCCCATGTCTGCCAGCACCCCAGCAATGGAGATCAGGGTGTTGTTGATGGCCTGCAAGTCCTATCTGATCCCCTGATACTGTCCCTCCTGCAGCCGCCTGTTCTCCTGGCATGCAGGTATGGGGAGTGATAATTGTTGAAAGTTGAATTACCAGAGTCCAGTCCTCCTCCAACTCCGCCCAGGTACTCTGGATGCAGTATTGCCAGTACCTGCTCCTCCCATGCTGTGGGTTGTGGGGGAGGAGGTGGTGGTTCACCGCCAGTCCTCTGTATAGCGAGCTGGTGTCTTTCTGCAATGGAACGTACTTTCCCCCGTAGGTCATTCCACCTCTTCCTGATATCGTCCCTTGTTCTGGGGTGATGTTCCACAGCGTTTACCCTGTCCACGATTCTCCGCCATAGCTCCATCTTCCTTGCTATTGATATTTGCTGCACCTGTGCTCCAAATAGCTGTGGCTCTACCCTGACAATTTCCTTCACCATGCCACTTACCACTTAGGTGAAAGCGGGGGTGCATTCGTGGTGTCACGTGTGGTATGTGATGTGTATTGGTGAGGGTGTGTTGGGTAATGTGTTGGGGTGTGTGATGTGGAGTGCATGAGGGGTGTATGGGTGTGAGTGGTGTGTGGCTCTAGATGTCGCAGAGGTCTTGGTGTCAGTCTTGTGCCAATGATTTGTATTCGTAAGGGGTTGTAGGTACTGTGGGTGGGTGTTTTATAGTGATGTGGGTGTGTGGGTGTGGTGTGTGTATGGGTGTCAGGCGTTTGTTGTTTGAATTGTCCAATGTGGTGTTGTTTTGTCTGTGGGCGTCCATTGTGAGTGTGGCGGTATGTACCACCAATGGTTTACCTCTGTTGAATGTTCGCCGTGGTGATTCGTGTGTCATAATGTGATGGGCATTATTCTGTTGGCGGAACGGTGTGGGTTTTAAGACCGCCAGTTTATCACTGACGTTTGGTCTGGCGGATTTGTGTATGTGGCTGTATTCTGTCGGATTGGTATGTGTGTGTCATAATATGGTGAACAGATATCCCGCCAGCGCGGCGGTAAGTTGGCGGGCGTCAGCGTGGCAGTAAGCGGGATTTACCGCCAGTGTCATAATGAGGGCCTTTATGTCCATTCTTTTACAAATGATTTAATAATACAATAGTATCTTGCCCGCATGCTTCCCTTGTCTTTGATGCGACCAACAAATCATCAATGTACTGAACCAATGTCGATTGGAAAGGCACTTCCAATGACTCTAAATTCTTCTTCAGTATCTGATTAAAAATGGACGGTGACTCTGAAAAACCTTGAGAAGTTCTGCACCAACAATATAGGCAATCAAGGAATTTAAAACAGAAAAGAAACTGGCTATCCTTGTGAAGAGGTACAGAAAAGAATGCTTGAGATAGGTCCACTATCCTGCTGTCCCTCTAATGGCTTCCTATTGAGGCAAGAGCTCAAATTAAAACTGCCTGCACCACACATAAGGCCCTGAATTCCTCTTTGCCCTCTACTTAGCTGGAGAAATATTAATTTCAGGCACAAAACGGAGTTGAGGAAATGCACAATACCTTCTCTTCGACCTTCTCACTTTGACCATCCCCTTTTAAAACGAGAACAATACATGAACCAGTCATTCTCGGGAAGCACCACAAAATCTGGAATCCTCTTCCTCCATCTTTCTGTATGACCACATGCTGTTCTACTGTTAAAAAGAAACTTAGTGGCATATTTACAAGACCCCAGTGCCTACTTGCATCACATTAGCATCATTTTTGTTTATGCTAATGTGGCGTTAGGAAGGGATTTTTGCTGCGTCAGATTTAAGAGCAGGCATTAAAATGACGCACCCATTGAAATTAATTGGCCTCCCTGCATTTTGCTGCACTAGCATAAAAATATTTTATGCTAGTGCAGCAAAGTGCAACAAAAGCATAAAAAATGTTGATGCTATTGGCCTAACGACCTCCATGATGCGCCATGGTGTCATTGGGTGGGGTAGGGGCGACGCAAGAAATCTGGCGCATCAGTGCTGATGCTCCACTTTCTTGTAAATATATCCCTTAATACTTTTTAAAAGGCACTTGGGCAAATCTATGATCTCCCACACATTCTTGAATGTCTGTTCTTTCACTTTTCCTGTGCTGTCTCTCGAATATATTCTTGCGAAGATTGTTGGTAACTGTACTCTTAAATTAGCGCCACGATGCTCTTGGGCAATGTCTGCACTATATAAAATCGCAAACATAAATAAATAAATATGCAAGTTTAGCTGGTGACCCGTGGGCTAGCTCTGGAATGTAAGTTTGAATGTGCTCAGTCTAAGTGGGCCATGCTGAACACAGACAAAAATGTGCAGTGCCATGTCGTTTTGAGATACTCGGCTTTGTGCCACAGAGTCAGCTTAGACTTCCAGCTGAGATTAGACAATAGACAATACTTCTGGTCTGAGGAGACTGTACAGGAAGTGGGAGGAGCAGAAGGGCATTCTAGTGGACAATGGTGTAGAATCAGCATGGTGGGAGATTAGCATACCCAGAAATAGAGGAACAAATGACCAAAGAGGGTTTTGCTTATAAATAGTAGGTTAGCGCTAATCTTGTGTCTGTGTCATGTGTTCCAGTGCCCCTCGAAAGTCCTCAAAACACTATCAGTGGGGTCTGGCGAATAAGAGGAGATTATGCATCCCAGTCGGGATACAACCTACCATGAGCAGACCAGCAACATTACCTCCTGGGGAGACAAGACTGAAAAAGATCCCCAATAGTGGCTTTAGGTAGCAGAATCCTAGTGTACGTCTTCTGGAAGTTGATTTGACTTTGCCACAAAACTGCTATTTTGCCCACATTAGTATGTGGAATAAGAGCACTGTTAGCATGTTATTCTTCATTCCAAGGTGGCCAACATGCAATCAGACACAAATTGTGCAAACCTTGCTCATTCTTAAAGTAGCGGGTGTGCGCCATTTTCTCCAAATGTTCCCAGACCAATTGTGATCAGGCCCTTAGTGGACTGTGATGATGAAGGTGCAGTTTTCAGTCATGAGGAAGTATTTTCATGTGCTTCGTTTTTAGCATCGAAGGAAAAGGAGGAAAGCTGTTGGTTTTGGTCTTCGCTTCCTTGCGTCGCTGCGGGTGCAGGTAAGGTATTACCCCTATCCACTTTCTGTAAGTATCCTGTCATGTCATTCTTCACCAACACGGCATAAAGGAGGCACCAAGGAACAACAGATTGCTGTTTTTTGTAGAATTTTCAGCTTAATATGGTCATCCACATTTTGAGATGCAAAGACGCTTCTTTTACTCACACTGACCCTGGTCATATCTACAGGTGCAAGGCCCAAGAAGGAGTCAGATAACCAGGGTACGAGACCAGTAGAGGTAACTGTTAGAGCCTGAAGGGGATTAATTTGTAAGGAAGACTCAGCTACTGAAGGACTAAATGGTAAATCCTTTTGCAGTGGTTGAAATGAGACAACAAGGCCAAGGAGCGCCAGAGGACCAGGGAGCCTCAAAGTCCACAAAGTGCCATGTTATCTTCTTGCAAATAGTGATTCCAGCACCAGGAGATCAAAGATGACAACGAGAAACATTGAAATGTTGGAACTTTAAGACAAAGAGCACAGAGTGGAAACACATCTGTATTTTGTGCAGGGGCGGCTCCTCCGCAATGGCGAAGGAGCTTTGCCCCACTGGATAAGAGCAAGCGGCTGAAAAATAAAATTATATTTTACTATTGTTTTATTTTTCAGCTGCTGGCTTAGCCAGTATTAGTAAGGAGAGGTGGGGGCTGGGCAATCAGAGGGTGGGTGGACTGACCGCACTTAAGTACGCATGTCATTTTAGCCGCCCGTCTTAAGCTGGCCAAACTGACATGCGCACTTATGTTTCCCCAACCTGGCTGTGTTGCACAGCCGGGTTGGAGAAATAGCACAGACTCCAGTGCACACTGTCTGAGTGGCAGACCAAGCTGCTAGACCAATCCTGACACTGCTGCTATACTAGGTATAGCATGAGAGCAGCGCCAGGATTGCGTGGGCTGCCTGTTCTGGTGTCCCAGGAACTTCTGGGGCACCAACACCATCAGGACGCAGGAGGAGCGAGGCGGGTCGCCAGCAGCGACAGACAGATACATTTTTTATTTTTTATTTTACAGTCCCCCTAGTCCCTTTCCCCTCCCCTCCAGCCTCTGCCACCCCTTGAGATTTGTGGCAGCCGCCAATGATTTTGTGCCAAAGCTTTATCCTCAGAACAAATCTATTGAACACCTGTAACAATGGAGAAAGAGGTTATGCATTATTGCACCTTCTCTCTTTAAACATAAAATTACTATAACTTTCACCATTCTAGCACAGGTTCTGTAGAGGAAGACTGAGGTTCATGGGCAACTCTAAGGGGCATATTTATACTCTGCGCCGGATTTGCGTCATTTTTTGAACGCAAATTTGGTGCAAACTTAACTCCATATTTATACTTTGGCGCTAGACCCGTCTAGCGCCAAATTTATGGAGTGAGAGTAATTTTTTAACAGTGGAAACCTACCTTGCGTTAATGACATGCAAGGTAGGCGTTCCCGGGCAAAAAATGACTCAAAGGCATTTGAGATACTGGGCCTTGTGCCACAGAGTCAGCTTAGACTCCCAGCTGAGATTAGACAGTAGACAATACTACTTGTCTGAGGAGACTGTACAGGAAGTGGGAGGAGCAGAAGGGCATTCTAGTGGACAATGGTGTAGAAGCAGCATGGTGGGAGATTAGCATACCCAGAAATAGAGGAACAAATGACCAAAGAGGGTTTTGCTTATAAATAGTAGGTCAGCGCAATTCTTATGTCTGTGTCATGTGTTCCAGTGCCCCTCTGAAGTATTCAAAAACACTATCAGTCGGGTCTGGCCAATAAGAGGATAATATGCATCCCTGTCGGCATACAACCTACCATAAGCAGACCAGCAACATTACCCCCTCGTGAGACAAGACTGAAGACCAGATCCCCAATAGTGGCTTTAGGTAGCAGAATGCTAGTGTCCGTCTTCTGTAAGTTGACTTGACTTTGCCACATAACTGCCATTTTACCCACATTAGTATGTGGCACTGTTGGCATGTTATTCCACATTCCAAGGTGGCCAACATGCAATCGGACACAAATTTTGCAAACCTTGCCTATCCCCAAATTAGCAGGTGTGCACAATTTCCCCCAAATTTTAACAAGCCAGTTGTGATCAGGCCCTGAGTTAACTGTGATGATGAAGGTGCAGTTTTTATCCATGAACAAGTATTTTTATGCATTTCATTTTTAGCGTCGAAAGAAAAGGAGGAAAGCAGTTGGTTTTGGTCTTCGCTTCCTTACAACGCTGCGGGTGCAGGTAAGGTATTACCCCTATCCACTTTCTGCAAGTATCCTGTCATGTTCTTCTTCACCAACACAGATTAATTGAGGCACCAAGGAGCATCAGGTTGCTGTTTTTTTTTGTTGAAATTTTATTAGAGGATTGTAATAGTACAAAAAAAAGAAAACAGTACATTACTAGTACATACTGAAATGTTTCATAGTGAGCGTAATGAAGGATACAGGGGTGGCAGTAAGGTCTCAAACCATTAGGGGAGTGGGGGAGGGCTAAGAGCGATATAAGGAAAGGAGAAGAGGAGAGGAGGGGGGATAAAGGAGGGGAGGGAGGAAGGGAGCTGAGGCTGAAGAGCCTTTAACTGAGGGAGTTACGAGCCACATTTAATAGAGAAGACCTAAGTACAAGTACAATCATGCCGGGTAGTGTTGAATAGTCCTGATGTGGTGATTCCCCTCGTTACAACAAGTAATGTGTCTGGAGGTGTATGTGGGCTATCTTAGCAAACTACTGTCTCAGCTACAGGGTGCTGAGGGAGATGAGGATGAAGCTCGGAAGAGAACATAGCGAAAGCAGAGGAGCAACCGACGTCAGGGGGTTGGTATCGGGCCGTGCCCTCTAGCGAGCAGGACAGATGATCCACTGCAAAACTGGCACAGGAGACTTAATACGTAAGAAGGAGATGAAGAGAGAGAAAAAGATGGAGGGGGAGGATAAAGAAAGGGACAGGAAGAGGGAAAGAACAGAAAAGAGAAAGGGGTAGAAAGAGAAAGAGAAAAGGGGAGGTGACATACCTGGCGGAAGGGGGGTGGGTGAGGAAGGATCAGGACCAGGTTTGGGTAGTTTCAAGCCCTCTGCCTATATTATCAGAATAGGGGAGAGGTCAAGGTGGAGAGGATGAGGGATTTGAAAAGAAGAGGGGGGGTGGGGGACAAGACGGTGTTGCCATGGCAGCAGTGACAGTGAAGGGAGAAGAATAAGGATTTTCGGTGGTGAGCGGGCTATGGTGCCTCTGTGAGGAAGGTGGCCCATATCTGATTGATTAGTACTGACTGTTCCTGTAAGTTATAAATGACGCGTTTGTGTGTGGCTATCCGAACCATTGCCGCGATCCACTCTTCCAGGGTAGGCGGAACAGTTGACCTCCAGTGGCGAAGTATACATATCTTTGCTGTTGCTAGGGCCGTGTGTAGTAGTCTCTACTGCGGTCGGGACAGAGTGGAGAGAGGTCCCTTGTCATGTAGGAATATGAGAGAGTGGGAGAGCGGTGTCTGGAGTGATAAGGAATCATCAAAGATGGAACACACTGCTTCCCACAGGGGCTGGACCGACGGACATGTACATATGATGTGTAGTAGGTCGCATCGGGTCTCTGAGCAGCACCAGCAGTTCGCATGTGGTAGACATCCTGCTCTGTGTAATTTTACCGGGGTCCAGTACCAGTCATGGATTATCTTAAAGATGCGGAATTTTTATCTGGCTTCCCGAGTGCCCCGGTCCAGGGCGTCTAGAATGTCTGACCAGTCTTCCGCGGTATCTGTAGGCGGGCCTGCCATTTAGAGCATAGCGTTTCAAGAAGGCGTTACGAGTATAGGTGTTGTGTGATTACCTCGTTGAGGCCTGCCATTATTCTTTTATGGCAGCCCACGTCTGGAGATAGGCAACTACTGGCGAGGCTCGAGGCCTCCAAGGGGCGGCACCCATACACTGTTGTAAACAATGTTTGAGTTGTAGGCCTCCAAGGGGCGGCACCCATACACTGTTGCAAACAATGTTTGAGTTGTAGATAACGCCATTCTTGCGTGGGGTGTAGGTGGTACTCCTGTAGTGTGCCAATTGTTTTGAGCGTCCCATCTACTGCAATAACCTGAGCTATGCTGTCAATGCCGGCCTCACTCCATTCTTGCCAGTTAAGGGCAACTCCCCCTACACGCAGTCTGTCATTCCTCCATAGGGGGGCCTGGGCATGTAAAGAAGAGTGTATTCCCAGTAGGCGATGAGCTCTGGACCATGCCGCATGCATTGCCTGTAGGATCGGGTTGCCTGGACTGGTTTCTGAATGGCCTTTACAGTACATGCCACTGAGTCCGCCAAGATGGGAAAGCAGCAATTTCTCCGTGACCACCCATTGTGGTTGCTCTCGAAGGCCAGGTATCATGTAAGCCAGTTGGGATAGATGGAGGGCAAGGGCATAGTGTTCCACAGGGGGAAGCCCCAGTCCCCCAGAAGAGCTGTGTGGCATTAACTTAGCCGACACCAATTGGGGACGCATAGTGCCCCACATGAAAGTTCTAATCGCTGCATCTATTGTTTGTAGGGTTGAGAGGGGCACCTGTAGAGGAAGCACATCCAAGACATAGGTAAAGCGTGGTAACGTGACCATTCTCACTGCCTGTACTCTGCCCCACATGGAGAGGCCCAGGTTTGACCACTTCTCGAAGTCCAGTTTCATGCGAGCAATAAAAGGGTCCAGGTTGTCTGCCACTATTCGTTCTAAGCTCCGGTTGACAAAGAGCTCCAGGTATCTAAGGTGTTTCGGGGTCCACCAGAAAGGAAACTCATGTATTGCAGCCCTTGTCATCACCAGTGAGAGGGGCAGTGCCTCACTCTTATCCCAGTTTACCCGGTAGCCGGATAGGATCGCAAATCCTTCGATGATCTCTAGTAAGGCCGGCAGGGAACGCTCCAGGCCAGTTAGGGTAAGTAGGACGTTGTCGGCGTAAAGGTAGATATTTGAGGTCCCTCCTGTCAACGGAATTCCTGTGAGCAAACGAGGTTGATGATAGTGGCCGCAAGCAGCTCCATCACTAGTAGGAATAAGAGTGGTGAAAGAGGGCAACCCTGTTGAGTCTCACTGCAGATTGGGAAAGGATCCGAGAGAAAACACCCGCAGTTGACTTGCGACGTGGGGTTATCATATAGTAGACGCACTTTGGAAATTAATTGTTCTCTCAGTCCAAATTTCTCCAGGGTCGCAATCAGGTAGGGCCATTCAATGCAGTCGAACGCTTTCTCAGCGTCTAGGAACAAGGCGAGCGCTTCATCCGGTAAATTACTGGATTCCCACAGAGCATGGCATAGGGTGCGCAAGTGGTTCCTAGAGGTGCGTCCCAGGACAAACCCCATCTGAGTATTGTGGATCAAGGATGGAATAACTTTACGCAAACGGGCTGCCAAGACACTAGCCAGGATCTTGATATCTCCGTTCAGGAGAGATATGGGGCGGTAACCACCACAAAGCAGGGGATTTCGTCCTGGTTTCGGTATGACAGCTATGTTGCTCTGTTGGATATTGCACCTAGAGAGCCCTCCTGGCATGCCTCATGAAGAGCCTTGTGTACGGTACTAATCGCCTGCTCACCAGCCCACTTATAAAGTTCCGCAGGATAACCATCATCCCCTGGCGATTTGTTGTAGGGAAGGCTGGAGATTGCTTAAGCTATTTCAACCCTGCCTATCTCTTCCTCGAGGAGGGCGCGGCCGTTATCCGAGAGGTGAGGCAGGTTAGTGTTGTTTAAAAAGGCCTCTATTTGAATGGGGCTAGACACCGATTCCAGGGTGCAGAGGTGTTGATAAAAAGTCGCAATTTCGTTGACAATTTCCTGTGGATGCAAGTATCTCCCCGTTAGAGAATGTGATAGCCGGGATGGCTTGGGCCTCTCTCTGACGGAGCTGTGCCGCCAAAAGTCTTCCGCCCTTTTCTCCCTGCTCGTAATGCCGTCCTTGTAGGCGTTGTAACGCAAATTTGGCCTGAGACGTGTATAGCTCGTTCGGGGCCATACGGGCACGTTCCAGGCGTTGGCGTGTAGTGAAAGATGGGTGGGTTGTGTATTGCCGCATGAAGAGTCATATGTCGTCCTCCAGAGATTTCTGGTGGGCTTTTCTGTCTCAATTGGCTAGTGCTGCATCTCACATCATTTGTCCTCGCAGGGTTGCTTTAGCTGCAGCCCATAGAACCTTCTTGAAGTTCACAGTACCGGTATTATCGCACAAGTAAGTGGACACATGGGCCTACAGTTGTGCCTTGCCCTGGGGCGTGCGGTGGGGATGAACAGCAAAGCGCCAGGGTTTGCGGCCCGGGGATGTTAGGCCCATATGAACAAGAAGGTGGGTCGGGGAGTGGTCCGAGAGCCCGCATTCTAATATTCGGGTGTCTTGAATTTGGGCCACTATGCTGTTTGATACAAGGAAATAGTCCAGTCGGAACTGGGTGCCGTGTACAGGTGATAGAAAAGTATATTCTCTATCAGTTGGGTGCCTGGTCAGTGCATTGCTCCGGCCCCCGTGGCTCCACCCTGTAAATAGAGCCCTTTCCCTGGCTCCTCTGAACTCCTGACCCCTGTCAGGAGTTCGAGGCCCTCCTCCACCCGCAGGCTTCTGCCTGCGCCTCATCCCTGGTGTCTAGTGGGAGAGCTTTGCTCTCCTACTAGGCTACCTTCTGCCTCTCTCCTCCTTTTGCTTTGCTTTTCTCCCTTCTCTGCTTCACTACTGTCCCTTAGTGCTCCTTTTCCTCGTTTCTCTCTCACCCCCGCAGCACCGCCCCCTTTTTCAGCGTCACCCCCTTTTTCGCACCGTTTTTTGTCCCCCTACTGCCTCCCAGCTGTCCTCTCCTCCCCCCCACCTCCCTACTTAATGGCGGCTGCGCCAAAGGCAAGCTCATCTGCGCCCGTCTGCGCCCGGACTGGGCCCAGCGCCAGAACCCCTAGCTCCCGTCCCCCCCCAACCGCCACCACGCACCTCTTCACTACGACGACGACACCCTCCATGCCCTAAACACCGGCCGCTCCCCCGCCTGCCTTCAAGCCTCCCCGCAGACCACCTGCGGACCCTTCTCCTGCAGGAACTGCACCTTCACCAGCCTCCACGCCGACGACCCACCCACCAAGGCAGGACACAACCATCTCAGATGTTTCCTCCTCAACACCCGCTCCGTCCACAAGCACGTAGTAGAACTATGGAATCTACTCGACTCAGCCTCCCCAGAAGTCGCATTCCTTACCGAGACCTGGATGAACCCCTCCTCAGCGCTTGACATCGCCATTGCCATCCCGGACAGCTACAAGATCACCTGCAGGGACCACTCCAACAAACCAGGAGGAGGCATTGCCATCATCCACAAGAACACCCTCAGGATCACGACCAACACCGAAGACACTGTCAGCACCGCCGAACACCTGCACTTCCAAATCCTCCCTGACCTAAACACCAACCTCCGAGGGACCCTCGTCTACAGGCCGCCCTGCTCATGACAGCAGTTCAACTACTCCATTACCGACATCATCAGCACGCACTCTCTCACATCCACTGACTACATGCTCCTCGGAGACTTAAACTTCCACTTCGAGAACACCAACGACAACAACACTGCCACCCTACTCAACAATCTCTCCAACCTCGGCCTCAAACAGCTCGTCACAACACCTACCCACTCCGCAGGACACACACACGACCCTATTTTCCCTGCCAGCAATCACGTCTCTTTCAGGCACACCACCGAACTCCACTGGACAGACCACTGCTGCATCCACTTCTCCTTCAGGAACCCCACAATACACCACCACCCACAACGGATCCCCCACCGAAGTTGGAACAAGGTCACCGAAGACCAACTTATCGCGACCCTCTCCCAGAAACCCACCCATCGACACCACCGACACTGATGCAGCTACCCGCAACTTCAGGTAATGAGTCAACACCTGTGTCAATAATCTCGCCCCCATCAAGAATCCCTCCAACAGACGCACCAACAGAAAGGCCTTCTGGTTTACCGCCGACCTCCACAAATCTAAGCAAAGCTGCCGAAGACTCAAAAGAAAGTGGCACCAAGATCAGACTTTGGACAACCTCACAGCCTTCAAAAATGCCATCTGCAGACACCACCAACTCATCCGAGCCGCCAAGAGAACCGCCTTCAAAGATCGAATCAACAACAACGCACACAGCCACAAGGAGCTCTTCAACGTCGTGAAGGAACTCTCCAACCCCAGCTCCAACACCCACGACATCCCGCCATCCCAAGACCTCTGCGACTCCCTAGCCTCCTACTTCCACTGCAAGATTGCAGACATCCACAACAGCTTCAGCATCCGGACCCCCAACGCCACAGATTTACCTCCGACCAACCTCCTGCTCCCCTGGACCCCCATCAAAGATAACGACACCATCGAAATCATGAACACCATCCACTCTGGCTCTCCATCTGACCCCTGCCCTCACCACATCCTCAACAAAGGAAGCTCCGTCATCGCACCCCAACTACGGAAGATCATCAACAGCTCCTTCGAGTCCGCCACCTTCCCGGGGAGCGGGAAACACACCCAGATCAACGCCCTCCTCAAAAAACCCAAAGCAGACCCAATGAACCTTAAGAACTTCCAGCCTATCTCCCTGCTCCCCTTCCCTGCAAAAGTAATCGAAAAGGCTGTCAACAGACAACTAACCCGCTTCCTCGAGGAGAACCGCACCCTGGACCTTTCCCAATCCAGATTCCGCAGCAACCACAGCAATGAAACCGCTCTCATCGCCGCCACCGACGACATCAGAACCATACTGGACAGCTGCGAAACTGCGGCCCCCATCCTCCTGGACCTCTCGGCCACGTTCGACTCATCTGCCACCACACCCTACGCTCACGCCTCAGCAATGCTGGAATCCGCGACAGAGCCCTAGACTGGGTCACCTCCTTTCTTACCGGCAGAACCCAGAGAGTCCGCCTCCCCCCATTCTGCTTGGAGGCCACCGAAATCATCTGCGGCGTACCCCAGGGTTCATCCCTCAGCCGACCCTCTTCAATGTCTACATGGCCCCGTTCGCTAACATCGCCCGATCCCACAACCTCAACATCATCTCATATGCCGACGACACCCAGCTGATCCTCTCCCTCACCAGAGACTCCCCCAAGACTTACATCCACGAAGGAATGAAGGCCATCGCCGAATGGATGAAGAGCAGCTGCCTCAAACTCAATTCCGACAAGACGGAAGTCCTCATCTTCGGCTCAACCCCCTCCGCATGGGATGACTCCTGGTGGCCTGCCACTCTCTGAACCATTCCGACTCCCACCAATCACGCACACAACCTAGGATTCATCTTGGACCTCACTATCCATGACCCAGCATGTCAACGCCATCTCCTCCTCCTGCTTCAACACCCTTTGCATGCTCCAAAAGATCTACAAATGGATACCCACAGAAACCAGAAGAACAGTCACCCAAACCCGCATAAGCAGCAAACTGGACTACGGCAATGCCCTCTACGCAGGAACCACGGGCAAGCTCCAGAAGAGGCTGCAACGCATCCAGAACGCCTCCGCATGCCTCATACTGGACAGCCCCCACCACTGCCACATCACAGACCACCTGAAAAACCTGCACTGGCTCCCAGTCATCAAGAGAATCACCTTCAAACTCCTCACCCACGCTCACAAAGCACTGCGCAACACCGGACCAGAATACCTCAACAGATGATTCTCCTTCTACACCCTGACCCGGCATCTCCGCTCCGCCGACCTCACCCTCGCAACCGTCCCACGCGTCTGCAGAACTACAACTGGCATTAGATCATTCTCACACCTCGCTGCCAAAATGTGGAACACTCTTCCCACCCACCTGCGCCAGCCCAAAGACCTCCTTACCTTCAGGAAACTTCTCAAGACCTGGCTGTTCGAGCAGCACCTCCCCCACTTTCTCTCTCCTCCTCCCTTCCTCAGCGCCTTCAGACCCTTACGTGTGAGTAGTGCGCTTTACAAATTCCTGATTGATTGATTGTGCTTGCCTCCTACAGTCCACCAGTCCAGTATCTGTCATCACATCCGTCAGAATAGCTCGGTCATGGTTGCTACTTACATCGAGAGGACCAGTCCTGTCTAGCACCGAATCCCTAGCCAGATTCTAGTCACCCCTATTATATAGCGGGTGGCCCCTATTTCAGCCAAGACACGATTGATTTGTAAAAAGAACAAGAATTTACGACCGGTGGGAGCATATACGGAACCCACCAAATTGAGGAGTCTCCCATCTTTAATTTGGCAAAGACATATCTCCCTTCTGGGTCAGTCCGCAGTTTTATGACAGTTATGGGCAGCGTATTGCAGAGCAATATCGCTACCCCCGTTTCCTGGAGATGCCACTCCCCGACTCCCGTTGTGTAGGGCAGAAACTAAAGAACAATTTTCCTACCTAGTCTCGATGCAGTTTTCTGGATTCTACAGTGTCAAGGTGTGTCTCTTGAAGAATAGCTATATCAGCCTGTTTAGCTTGGAGGTAGGAGAGTATTTTCTTACGTTTCACGAAGTGCGTCAGGCCGTTAACATTCCAGGATATTATCTGTAGTGGACTGGGTGCATTGGTGATAAGACTCACCATGATAGGGCTGGGAGGATAGGGGGAAGGACAGGGGATAGAGACAAGTTATACGGGTGGATATAGGGTAGGGAGCGGTGTGGGGTGATGCAGGCAGGAACAAGGTGTAGTAGAAAAAAAAGGGGTGGAGGAGAACTGTCAAACACCAGGTGACCACCTGTGGCAGGGAGGGGGAGGGGTGCAGGGAGAACTGAGACGATGGGAGGGGGGACAGAGGAGGAGAGAGAACTAGACACTAATCGATGAAAGAAAAGTGATGTAGAGACAGAGGGAGGAGTCAGGAATCAAGGAGCGAAGAAGCATAGCCCCACGGGACCGGATCTGTGGACTGTGGGTCCAAACCTGTGGAGCCCACATGCTCGGCTGAGTGGGCCCCGAAGGTTGGCAGAGCGTGCACGGACCACTGTCTTGAGCACATCTAAGAAAAGTTGTAGAGGAGGTTGAGAGCGATTGTGGAGGGTGAGAGGGGAACGGGCCGCCGAAGAGAGGGGGACAGGTATAATTCCTACGTCCGGGACCGCCAGGACAGAAGCACAGGAAGGGGAAGTTGGGAGAGTAGTGCCTGTACTCCTGTGTGTATGAAAGTCCCTACTTCTCACTATTCACTGGTGCCAATGATGTTACAAGGGCATACGATTGTTGCGGTTGTGATGGGACTGGGGGGGGCTTGGACTTCTGCAGGTTGGTGTGGTGAATGAGTAAACAGTACTTCGATGAAGGTGCATATCTGTATATTATTGTGCTCTAGGGCCCGCTGCATTTTGCTCTCCGTTATTCCTGCCATTATATTGTCATGTCTAGGAATCTACTACTCTTAGGTATCTTGGCACCTTGTACGAGCCTCAAGACTCCTCCATTACAACAGTGAAAACCTGATAAATCAACAGAGCGGTTAGCTCAATAACAGTGGGGGGGGAGGGCCGGAGACAGCTGGGTGGAGGGGAGATCATTATAGAGTATGTCTGGGTACAGTAAGAAAGATACAGTTAGAAAGAAAGAAAGAGAGAAAGAGAGAATGTGGCCTAAAAACGTTGAGATCGTCAAACAATGGGAGCTAGGCATTATGAACCAATAAGGACCACCTTAAACCTGGTTATCACATATCTTGAACATAATTGATACCATTACAACATCTTAACATCAGAACATCATCAAGCAGATTAATACTCGTCCGTTCGCTGGGTCGGTGGCGGGTACTCCGATCCTCAAGCAAAGCTCAGGGTTCTCAAATGTCTTGTATCATGGCTATGGTATCATGGGGGAGTCGAGATGGGTTTCAAGGGGGAGCAAGACTTGTCCCTGTCCGATATCTGTGTGTGTAGTGCCACCGCTTGCAATATTTGCCCTCTGTCGTCATGTGTCCTTGCAAATCGCTCCAAGTCTCTGCCTCTGGGAGGGAAGTCTGTTTCATGACGGCCTGTTCCCCTGTGGTGTCTGGAGGGGACGGTGCTTTCCTAGTGTCAGTGGGTGAATTCAGTGATTTCTGAGAGTGCTGAGAACGGATTGAGGTATTTGTGTCAATGGGCTGGGGCATTTGTCCAACTAGGAAAAGTTGCAGGTCTTACGGTTCATAGAAGTCTTTGGATACGCCATTGTCGGTAATCCAGATCCTCGCCCGTTCAAACAGGCCATATTTCATTCCCAGTTGGCGCAGCCGAGGCCTGAGGGCTAAGAAAGCTTTCCGACGGTCATTGGTCTCTTTTGAGAAGTCGGCTCTTATAAGGACCTCGTATCCCTCCCTCCGAAATGGTCCATGTGCCCTGGCTGCTTAAAGGAGTTGACGAGCTTGCACATGCTGCAGAAGACAAGCAATAACTGGGCGGGGTCTGAGGGCCTCATCCCGACGTTTTGGACTCAGTCTGTGCACCCTCTGAAACTCTAGTGGCTGGTTGAAAGCAAGGTCCGTCAGTTTGGGGAGGACATCCTTTAGAAAGGATTGGAGATCCGAGCCTTCAATGTGTTATAGGAATCCGAAGAAGCAGACATTGTCCCCGCAACTCCTGTCTTCCAAGTCTATCAGCCTACTTTGGAGATATAAAAGTTCTTGGTCTCTGTCTTGTGCCGTGTTGATATGATCCTCCATTGTCGATACTCGCTGCTCCAGTCCTGTCACTCGAGACTGGAAGCCCGCTATGTCTAAACGCGTGGATTTTGTTTCCGCTGTCAGTGAGGTTATAGCAGAGTCCATTCCCTCATGCCTGTGGCCCACCGCTGTGATCTCCTGGAGTATACGTTCCATGGTTGCATCCTGGGCTGTGTCAGTCATGGTATGCGGCTGGGTGGCCAGGTGCGATCCTGTGGCAGAGTGCACGGGTCAGGAATGTAGTAGGGCTTCTGAAAAAAGGAGTTGTCTCGCCGGCTTGCCTGAGGGTTTTTTCTGCCATCCTGCCTCCAGGCATCGCAGGACTTTGGGCACGGGCACAATTCGCAGGTCTGAGGTTTCAGGAGCCACTCTATCAGTGTTTGCACTTGGTGTTGGGGCGACGAGGAGGCGGTTGAAAGGTGAGGAGAGGGGGATGATGGATGGTCCTTTTGTCACTCCCAGCGCTGATATCGGTCTGACCCATGACCCGAGACTGTCTGGTGCAACAACGGTGCTCCGGGGGGAAGGGAAGGGGAGGGTTGAGGGAAGGGGAGGAGGCAGGGTCTCTTTCTTATTTTCCCCCCTTTTTCTTGATTTTGTAGAGTGGGGTAAATCCAGGCTCGGGTGATGTATCGATACAGGGCGCTCTGGTTCTCCTATTCCTTGTCAAAGCCAATGATGCCCTGGGTAGGTTAGGTTTCGTGAGAGGAAGGAGAGGCAGTTGCGGTAGTCAAACCGCCTGTGGGAGCCCGGGGAGAGCCCGTCATCCAGTCGTTAGGTCTCCTCTGGTGCAGTACAGGAGGTGGGAGGGGAAAGGACGAGTGTCTCCAGACTCATGCTGTAATGTTTTGTAGATTGTCTCCACTCCTAGGGTCTCGCTGTAGTTAGCCACCCGTTTCTGGAGTATGTTATGTTTGCAGTGGCGGTGATGACTCCAGGAAGCCCCCCTTCTGCACCACAGACTATCTGCGCAGAGAGGAGTCTGACCTCCGTGAGGGCAGATTAAAGGGCGGCAGCTGATGTTGATAGCGAGGCATGAGAACATTAAGCAGGGCGTTGCACAGTGTTATGATTAAGGGACTTGGCACCAGAAATCCGGTGAGTTACATTCTGCTTCTCCAGACTGCCGTGCTGAGAAGTTGGTGCCGGGCTTCTTGTGGCGCAGAGGGGAGGAGAGGTTAAATCATGTCTCCCGTCGTCTCTCTTGACATTGCTTCAGTCTGGTCATCCTCCCCGCCGTGCTGTGGTCCGGAGCAGTGCTGCCTGAGAGAGTCCCACCAAGCCCAGCCACAGGGGTGCGTCACATGTTGTCCGGAGTGGTTGGGGAGAGCATAGGGTGAAGGGGGGAGAGGGGTGAGAGGGCCCCTACCTTCCAGAGCGCCCTTGGTACGATGGCAGGGGAGGGCGACGTCTCGATCAGCGGTCTGGTCCTTTGGGGCTGTCACAGTGCCCATGCAGCCACACACCGCCGACACTACAGTCCACGGCTCCATGCAGGCTGCTAGCCCTCACCGTCGCCTCTCTTCCCGGGTGCAGTATATTGCGCCCTTCCCCCAGCGCCCCGATCGGAACGTCCCGATCGGAGCGCATTGTTAGGAGGCTCCTCGCGCCTCAGGCTCGAGGATGTATGGCTTCCCTTGCGCCTCCGTCCCCGGTCAGAGCCCACCGCCTCGCGGAGCTCTCCAGTCAGGCTGCCATCTTTGTCTGCGGCCAGACCACGCCCCCCAGGTTGCTGGTTTTTGTAGAATTTTCAGCTTAATATGGTCATCCACATTTTGAGCTGCAAGGGTGCTTCTTTTTACTCACATTGACTCTGGTCATATCTACGGGTGCAAGACCGAAGAAGGAGTCAGATAACCAGGATACAAGACCAGTAGAGGTAACTGTAAGAGCCTGAAAGGGATTAGTTTGTAAGGAAGACTCAGCTACTGAAGGACTAAATGATAAATCTTTTTGCAGTGATTGAAATCAGACAAGGCCAAGGAGCACCAGAGGACCAGGGAGCCTCAAAGTCCACAAAGTGTCATGTTCTCTTCTTGCAAATAGTGGTCCCAGCACCAGGAGATCACAGATAAGAAGAAACATTGAAATATTGCAACTTTAAGACAAAGAGCACAGAGTGGAAAAAACGTCTGTATTTTGTGCAGTTGCGGCTCCTCCGCAATGGCAAAGGAGATTCGCCCCACTGGCTAAAAGCCAGCAGCTGACAGATAAAATGATATTTTACTATTGTTTTATTTTTCAGCCGCTGGTTCGGCCAGCATTAGGCGGGAGGGGCGGGGGCTGCGTAATGGGAGAGGGAGTGGAGTGATTGCACTTAAGTGCGCATGTCCTTTTGGCCGCCCATCTTAGGCTGGCCAAACTGACATGCGCACTTACGTTTCCCCAACCCAGCTGTGTTGCACAGCCAGGTTAGAGAAATAGCATACACTCCAGTGCACACTGTCTGAGCGGTATACCAAGCCGCTAGACCAATCCTGACACTGCTGTCATACTAGGTATAGCATAAAAGCAGTGTCAGAATTGTGTGGGGTGCCTGTACTGGTGTCCAAGGAACTGCTGTGGCACCAACACCATCGGGAGGGAAGAGGAGCGAGGCAGGTCGGCAGCGGCGACAGACAGGTACGTTTTTTTTGTTTGTTTTTAAAAAAAATGTTGTTCCCCTATTCTGTTAACTCTCCCTCCCAGCCTCTGCCCTCCCTTGAGATTTGTGGCAGCCGCCAATGATTTTGTGCCAAAACTTTATCCTCAGAACAAATCTATTGAACACTTATAACAACGGAGAAAGAGGTTATGCGTTATTGCTCCTTTTCTCTTTAAACACAAAATTACTGTAACTTTCACCTTTCTAGCCCAGGTTCTGTAGAGGAAGACTACGATGCATTGGCAGCTCTAAGTATGTTGGCATCATTAGTGGAATGAACGTGCACAGGGGCTGTAGTTCAGAGGTGAGCTAGATTGACAAGATGTTATGTGTTTAGGCTGGAAAAATTGGGAATTTGGGTAATTCGGCGTAGTTCATTGTAAAGGAGAGTGACATTGATTGCTCATGAAACACTGGCCTCGGTCTCTTCTTTTACAAAGGGGTTGGTGCTGTGCTGCCCCTGCTGCATTGGCTGAAGGTGGTTTCATAGGAGCTGGTATAAGATCTGGGTCCTAGGGAGCTACAGTGATGAAGACGACAGCCATCACCTGTGGTGGTGGACTGCGGCTGGATAGGTAGTGCCACCCTGCAGAGTGTGAGTAAGAGAAGGACAGTGTGAACTGGTGGAATCTCCAAGTGTATGAAGCACCCTCCATCAGATTTGAAAGTTTTCAAGCAGCCTGATCCGAGATGAAATGACTCACTACATAAACCAAGTTGCCATTGAAGTAGGGATAGCACAGCATTTATTAGTGTTGAACACTCGACTATCTGCCATACAAAAATCCCCACAGTGTGGCACTGACTTAGTGGTGGTTCAATGGGACTCAAAGTAGGATATTTCAACAGTCAGTCGCTAGGTATTTAGAGCAAAAATAATAATCCAATCTGGAAAATTTGTGATGACCCTGGTAAACGTGCAGAGAAGGACCTGAAATTGCTACAAGTAACTTGAATTCCCCAGTTGTGTGACAGAGTGCTGGTGGAAATCAGGTGATGGCTTGGAACGTGCAGGTGTTGGCTGCAAACGCCACAAGCACATAATACCTCCTCCTTGACCTTCCCACTTCTACCTTCCTACTATTAAGCGAGAACCACACATGAACCCATCATTCTCGGGAAGCACCACAAGAATCTAGAGCTCCCTTCATCCAGCCCTCAGTATGAGCGCATGCTGTCCTACCTTTAAAAATGAACTTAATTTAGACTCTTCTCTTTCAAAGGCACTTGGGCTAAATCTATCATCTCCCGCACGCCCTTGAATGTAGGTCAAATATTTTCTTGCAAAGATTGTTGGTAACTGTACTCTTGAATTAGCGCTATGATGCCCTTGGGCAATGTCCGCACTATATAAAATCATAAACATACATAATAAATATGTAAGATTAGCTGCTGACTTGTGGGCTAGCTCTGGAATGTAAGTATGAATGTGCTCAGCCTAAGTGGGCCTTGCTGAACGCAGAAAACAATGTGCAGTGCCATGTTGTTTTGAGGTACTGGGCCCTGTGCCACAAAGTCAGCTTAGACCCCCAGCTGAGATCAGACAATAGACAATACTTCTGGTCTGAGGAGACTGTACAGGAAGTGGGAGGAGCAAAAGGGCATTCTAGTGGACAATGGTGTAGAAGCAGCATGGTGGGAGATTAGCATACCCAGAAATAGAGGAACAAATGACCAAAGAGGGTTTTGCTTATAAATAATAGGCTAGCGCTATTCTTATGTCTGTGTCATGTGTTCCAGTGCCCCTCGGAAATCTTCAAAAACACTATTAGTCGGGTCTGGCCAATAAGAGGAGATTATGCACCCCAGTCGGGATACAACCTACCATTAGCAGACAAGCAACATTACCCCCTCAGGAGACAAGACTGAAGACCAGATCCCCAATAGTGGCTTTAGGTGGCAGAATGCTAGTGTACGTCTTCTGGAAGTTGACTTGACTGCCACATAACTGCCATTTTATCCACATTAGTATGTGGCACTGTTAGCATGTTATTCCACATTCCAAGGTGGCCAACATGCAATCGGACACAAATTGTGCAAAAAAGAAAACAGTACATTACTAGTACATACTGAAATGTTTCATAGTGAGTGTAATGAAGGATACAGGGGTGGCAGTAAGGTCTCAAACCATTAGGAGTGGGGGGGAGGGCTAAGAGTGATATAGGGAAAGGAGAAGAGGAGAGGAGGGGGATAAAGGAGTGGAGGGAGGAAGGGAGCTGAGGCTGAAGAGCCTTTAACTGAGGGAGTTACGTGCCACATTTAATGGAGAAGATCTAAGTACAAGTACAATCATGCCGGGTAGTGTTGAATAGTCCTGATGTGGTGATTCCCCTCGTTACAACAAGTAATGTGTCTGGAGGTGTATGTGGGCTGACTTAGCATACTACTGTCTAAGATACAGGGTGCTGAGGGAGATGAGAATGAGGCTCGGAAGAGAACATAGCGAATTCAGAGGAGCAACCGTCAGGGGGTTGGTATCGGGTCGTGCCCTCTAGCGAGCAGGGCAGATGATCCACTGTAAAACTGGCACAGGAGACTTAGGCCCTCATTACAACCCTGGCGGTCAGTGTTAAAGCAGCGGTAATACCGCCAGCAGGCCGGTGGAAAAAAAATGGAATCATGACCATGGCGGAAACCACCAACATAGACAGCCATTTTAACACTCCGACCGCCGCAGCGGTATAAACAAAAACCGGGGCGGTAACCGCTAAAAGACAGGCAGAAGACAAGGTTCCGCCCACTGAATTACAACACGCCTATCCACCACCTTTCCCGGGGCAGTACCAATGCTATCAAAAGCACGTCGGAAACAGGACTTGGAACGGAAACCACTCACCTTTCCACACTCAAGGAACAACCAGGACGCCATGGAGCCCGAACTACAGGTCCTGCCCATGCTGGTGTACCTCCTCTTGTGTCAGGAGCAGGAAAGACGCCGGAGACGCCCATGATGAGTACTGCACCTAGCACACAGGGGAGGGGGGAGGGAAAAGAGAGTGACACACACACGCAACACGCAACTCCCCCACCCCCTACCCTCACCCACAACACCATACACACAAATACATGCAGCAACATTACATATACACCCCGTCATCCCCTGGAAGAACACAAGGACAAAAGGAAATGATTGTAACAAGTGTAATCTATTAAATATCAGATAGGCCAAATTCAAAAATTAGTATATACAAACTGCACCAACACCAACTGCACAAGTCCGGATATAAATTAAATCATTGTCCGTGGATGAGTGTCCCAAAATGCATGGACGAAGCCCACACAAGATACCTGACTTGAAAAGGAGAGAACACTGCAGGAGCATCTGATGGAAAATAAACAGGCACCTCAAGGGGAGGGGGGGGCACCTCAGCTGGATGAACGGACGACGCCACTGCTCCACGAGGGGGCTCCATGGCCACTGCTGTATCCTGGGGAGTGCAAAGCCACAGTCTCTCAAGTGGATGCCAGTTTCCACTAGTTCTGGAGGGGGCTTTGTGCACAGAGTGCTTCATCCTGCCAAGGACGGAGGTAGTGGATGTGAATCTCCACTGGTTCTGGAGGGGGCTTGGGGCCAGATTAAGAAATCGCTATTTCCAACTCGCAAAGTGCCATGTACCACATTTGCGAATCGGTAATAGCGATTTCTTAAAAATCGCAAATGCTATTACCGAATCACAAATTGCGATACCGGCCCCAATCGCAGCTATGGGCCTGTATCTGCAAATTTTTTGCATTTCCAAAATTGCGATTTCTGAAACAAAAATCGCAATTTTGGAAATGCAAAACCCCAGGGAGCTGGGGGGCTAAGGCCCCCTCTGCTGCACCCCAAAACTTTTTGGGGGGACATGTAAGGTGCACACATGCCAAAAAGGGTATGTGTGTTTTACATGTACAATTTAAAAATGCATTTTAAATGCATTTTTATATTTTGCACATGGTTACCACCAAGTTCAACTTGGTGGTAATTAGCGGTTCCTAAATGCCAACATCGCATTTAGGAATTGCTTCATACATGTGCTAAGAAATCGCAAATAAGGAATCCTTATTTGTGATTTCTAATTTAGAGAGTCGCAATTTGCGACTCTCTAAACAGGGTCGCAATTTTAAGGAATCGCAATTTTAGCGATTCCTTAAAATTGCTTCAGAATGTATTTCATACATTCTGAAATGGCATTTTGCATTCGCAAACGGGCATTTGCACGGTTTGCGAATGCAAAATGCTTTCATACATCTGGCCCTTGGTGCCCAGAGTGCTTCATCCTGCCAAGGACTGAGGTAGTGGATGTGAATCTCCACTGGTTCTGGAGGGGGCTTTGTGCCCAGAGTGCCTCATTCTGCCAAGGACTGACGTAGTGGATGTGAATCTCCACTGGTTCTGGAGGGGGCTTTGTGCTCAGAGTGCTTCACATGCAGTGTGGCAGGTCCCATTCCCTCACCTGGGTGTGTGTGCCACGAGATTGCCTGGGAACAGGTAGCATGATACTCCATGGAGGCAGAGACACACTCAACCCTGCTGCGACTTCGCCTGCCATCTGCTGGTACAAACAATGCTGGGAGTCATGCCTCATGTACGCTGGGCAGGGTCCAGGACGTCTCCTGCAGCCTCGGACGGCTGGCCCTGGGGATTATTGCCATGTCAGCTGTGGTGGCACTGTCTGAGAACGTCGCGGGGCTGGTGGCGGTGGTTGCGGCGGTGTCTGTGGCGGAGGTGCTGGCAGTGGTGCATGTGTCTGCACCTGTAGAGGGACACAGCAGGACGTTCTCCTGCAGCCTCGGACGGCCTCCCACTGGGGATGATGTTGGGGACTGGTGCTGAGGCAGCCGACGTGCAGGTGGCGGTGCAGGTGGCGGTGTCCACCGCCGTACAGGTTGGTGTTGTGGTTGACAGAAGGGGTGACTCTGGTCCCTCAGCCGGAGCCACCATGCCCTGTTCTGACATGCTCTTCGGCTTGTGTCCTTTCCGCACCATCGAGGTCACTGCTGGTGCCTTGCCACTGTCCCCTTTTGGCTTAGAGGAGCCCTTGCTTGCTGGTAGGTGCGGCTTCTCCCTCCGGCATGTGGGCACCTTCTTCACCTTGGCAGGTGGCGGAATGGCCTGCTCCTTGGCCTTGCTAGGTGGCACACTGGCAGCCCTGATAGGTGCCGCCCACAATGTTACCGGACTTGCTGAGACCACTTTGCTGGAGGATTTGGTGGCTGAGGTGCTGGGCTGGGACCTGGACAGCCTGGCCCTAGGGAAAAGACAGGGGGTGAGGTGTAGGGAAGAGGTCAATGTTAGCCAGGAAAAGTTTCTTAGACACACTGGGACTGGAAGATGGAGGGGGTTTGGGAGTGGAGGAAGAGGTAGTGGTTGTAGGAGGTGTGCGTTTTCTGAATTTGAGTGAAGGTGCATGGACCGGAGGCTGTTGTGAGGTGGATGGCCGTTGGGTTGGTGTGTGCCTTCGTTTGTGTAGTTTGGGAGAAGGGCTCACAGACACACTGGGAGAGGACACAGGGGATATGTGAATGGTAGTGGGGTGGTGAGTGCACGTCAGCGGTGTGTGGTGATGGGCGTGCTGGTGATGGAGGTAGTGGCTGAGGATGTAGTGCATGCAGGTGTGAGTGGAGATGAGATTGGGAGGGAGGAGGAGAACGTGGAGGAGGGGAACCCAGTGGAGGCAATGGATGTTGCTGTGTCTGCATGGGGATGGTGTTTGTGTGAGTGCCTGTTGGATGTGTGGTGCTTATGTTTGCCATGTCCACTCTTGTGTGTTGATGAGTGTGCATGCTGGTCAGATGGTGTGCTCGGGATAGACTGAGGTACAGGGGATTGGGTCTGGGTGGAGGAAGTTGGAGGGGGGAGGCTGGACACAGGGACAATGGCTGCCATCAGTGCTGAGGCCAGAGCCTGAAATGCTCTCTGTTGGGCCGCCTGGCCAGAATGAATGCCCTCCAGGTATGCATTTGTTTGCTGCAAATGCCTCTCAACACCCTGGATGGTATTCAGAATGGTAGATTGCCCATCAGTGAGGGATCTCAGGAGGTCAATAGCCTCCTCACTGAGGGCAGCAGGGCTGACTGGGGCAGGGCCTGAGTTGCCTGGGGCGAAGGAGATGCCCACCCGCCTGGGTGAGCGGGCACGGGAAACTCGATGAGGGGCTGCTGGGAGGGCGGTGCTGTTGGGGGGGCGGCGGCTGTACCTGTTGATGCGGTGGGCACAGAGGTGCCTGCCACTGCAAGGGAGCTCCCATCAGTGGAGGAGTCGCTGTCACTGGTGTCTGCTCCTGTCCCCGTCGTGGAGCTCCCCTCGCCCTCCGTCCCACTGGTGCCTTCTGACTCCGTTACTGCACCCCCCAGAGCCATGTGGGATGCAGCTCCCTCCTGCTCCGGTGCCACTGCTCCTCCGCCAGATGATGCTAAAGGAAGGGGAGACAGAGGAGACACATGGTCAATGCCTGCAACACCACTACTGTTGGCGGACACAACACACAGGGAGCAGCTCTATGCACTAAGCCATACACTAACAGTGCAGGGGAAAAGCACATGCCCAAGGGGGACTCTGTCTGGACCCATTTTATGCGCAGCTGGAACCCATGGGAGCCTGACTAGGTGTAGAGGGCAAATACCACCTTTGGGGTTGGAGTGGGAATGAGCCTGCAAATCAATGGATCTACCTTTGCGCGTCTGCCCTGTCCTAGGGGAACCCACAACCCACCTCCCCACCCAGACACCTCGTCAAGCATACAGAGTCAGCTGAATGAGAGTGTACTCACCCCCTTGTGGCTGCTGTGATGCCCTCAAGCACCCATCCAACTCAGGGTATGCCACTGCCAGGATCCGGTACATCAGGGGGGTCATGGTGCAACGGGCACCCCTTTCACGTTGGGAGGCCATCCCCAGCTGGGCCTCCGCCATCTTCTTGCTCCAGAGGCACAGGTCCTCCCATCTTTTCCGGCAGTGGGTGCTCCGTCTGTGGTAGACCCCCAGGGTCCGCATTCCCTTGGCGATGGCATGCCAAATACCCTTCTTCTAGTGGGCGCTGACCTAGAGGAAAAGTGAAGTCATAATGGATGTTACTCTCCCGTACAGTTCTTCTCACACATTGGCCACAAACCTCCCACCCTGGCCCAGACATACATACACACACCATCCTCACATGCTAGCCTGTCCCTCCCCCCCGCTCTTCCATCCACAACACTCTATACAATCATGTGCCATCCACCATGCACACAGTTGACTCACCTGTTTGTCTGGAAGACCGTACAGTTGCGTGTACTGGGGGAGGACCCCATCCACCAGTTTCTCCAACTTCTCCGCAGTGAAGGCAGGGTCCCTTTCTCCAGACACTGTAGCCATTGTCGCTTCCAGCCACAGGTCACAGCAGCACTTGCAGTGTAGGTTCTCTCCTGTAGAAGGTCAGGTATCAAGTGAGGGAACTGATAGAAAATGGCGGCCACGTCAGCGGCGGTGCGTACCATCACCGCCGGCGTACATCGTCATTGGCTCCTGGAACCCATAGGGCCCAATGATAACCAATGCTGAATTGTGCTGCGGTCTTCAACCGCCTACCGCAACGGTGTACAACGACAGCGCAGTTACCTCATTTCTCTTTGTCCCACCTTACAGCTCAGGCAGCCGCCATTTCAGGGGGCCACATGGCAGGCCAAATAACTGCATCACACCTATTTAGGCCAGGAATACGGACAGACAAAGGCACATAGAAGAATATTAACGTTTGTGCTAAACAGCCTTGTGAAACCTAAGTGTTGTATGACCCTCTGCTCACTGTTCTCCTCCATAGGGCACGTCCGCTGGGGCAGGTGATGAGATTGCGGCATCCTCCGGTGTACAGACCCCTGGTGGACCTGTCGACAATGGAAGACAGACACAAAATTATCACTTACAGACTTGATCGTGCAACAATCCAGGAACTGTGTGCCCAGTTGGAGCCTGACCTGATGTCAGCTATCCGCCATCCCACAGGAATACCCCCTCTAGTGCAGGTCCTGTCTGTACTCCATTTCCTGGCCAGTGGGTCTTTTCAAACAACAGTAGCCATGGCATCAGGGATGTTCCAGCCAATGTTCTCCAACGTGTTGTCCAGAGTGTTATCTGCCCTGCTGAAACACATGCGCAGGTACATCTTTTTCCCTCAGGTGGAGGATTTGCCCATAGTGAAAGGTGACTTTTATGCCCTTGGACATATCCCCAACATCATTGGTGCCATTGATGGTACACATGTGGCATTTGTCCCCCCTCCCCCCGCAGGAACGAAGAGGTGTACAGAAACCGCAAAAGTTACCATTCTATGAATGTGCAGATGGTGTGTTTGGCAGACAAGTACATCTCCCATGTTAATGGCAAGTATCCTGGCTCTGTGCATGATGCTTACATTTTGAGGAATAGCAGTATCCCTTATGTGATGGGGCAACTCCAGAGGCACCGTGTGTGGCTAATAGGTGAGCCTAAAGTCCCAACACAGTTTAATTTGCTGTCTGGGTATGGGAGATTCCCTAATGTTTGGAGGATGTCTAACAGTTGTCCCTTGATATTTGCAGGTGACTCTGGTTACCCCAACCTGTCATGGCTACTGACCCCAGTGAGGAATCCCAGGACAAGGGCAGAAGAATGCTACAATGAGGCACATGGGCAAACTAGGAGAATAATAGAGCGCACCTTCAGCATCCTGAAGGCCAGATTCCGGTGCCTCCATCTGAAAGGTGGATCCCTATACTACTCACCGAAGAAGGTGTGCCAGATCATCCTGGCCTGCTGTATGTTGTACAACCTGGCTTTGCGACGCCAGGTGCCTTTTCTGCAGGAGGATGGGCCTGATGCTGGTCTTGTGGCAGCTGTGGTGCCTGTGGACAGTGAAGAAGAGGAAGCAGAAGAAGAAGATGTAGACAACCGAAACAACATCATCATGCAATACTTCCAGTGAGACACAGGTAAGAGGATGGGACTGCTTCCCACATCTCCTGCTATTGTAGGACCTAGCATGAGTCTGCCTTTTTAACTCTTGTCTTTTGACCCTGACTTGTCACTTTGGCTTTCCATTTCACAGATCTGGGTCCCAATTTGTGCCCTCTGCTATGATTACTCCTGGCATACAGCTGTGTAACATTGGTATGTGAACAAGTACATTGACATTGCTATATTTCAGAGATTTTGCAATTACGCATTTGTGAAAGCACAGTCTGACTCCAGATTCTTTGGTGATTTAAGGGTGTTTATTTCTGTGCTAATAAGTGGGGAGTGGTGTGAAATGAGCTGGGGTGATGGTGGAGGAATGTCCATGGCAGAGTCCAGTCTCTTGGTCTCACAGGTGCATTGTCCAATGGGGCATAGGAAGGGGAGCAATGGCAGTTTAAGGTGGACAGGGTGACAAAGTGGGACAGAAGGGTGACATTAAGGAGGGTCTTATTTCCTGGCAGGGGTCTTGGCAATGTTCTCTGTCTTGTTCCTGGATCTCAGGGACAGTTTGCGGGGTGGTTCTCCTTCTGCAGGGGGTGGGGTGCTGGTGGCCTGTTGGTCCTGTGGCGGTGCCTCCTGTCCACTAGCGCCGGTGGAGGTGGAGGGCTGTTCATCGTCCAGGCTAGTGTCAGGGGCCCGTTTGTGTGCCACTGTGTCCCTCATGGTGTTGACAAGGTCTGCCAGCACCCCTGCAATGGTGACCAGGGTGGTGTTAATGGACTTCAAGTCCTCCCTGATCCCAAGGTAGTGTTCCTCCTGCAGCCGCTGTGTCTCCTGAAACTTGGCCAGTACTGTGCCCATGGTCTCCTGGGAATGGCAGTATGCTCCCATGATGTTGGAGATTGCCTCGTGGAGTGTCGGTTCCCTGGGCCTGTCCTCCCCATGTCATACAGCACTCCTCCCAGCTTCCCTGTTATCCAGTGCCTCTGTCCCTTGAACCGTGTGCCCACTGCCACTGACCCTAGGTCCCTGATTGTCTTGGGTTGGTGGGTTTGCCTGGGGTCCCTGTAGTGGTGGACACACTGCTGATTGACGTGTCCTGGGGCCTGAGGGATGGGCCCACTGGGTGGGTGCTGTGCTGGTGTTTCCTGAGGGGGGAGGGTCTGTGGTGGCTAGTGGCAGGGGAATCGACTGTCCAGAGGTCCCTGATGGCCCGGGCTGGTCATCTTGATCCAGGTGTGCAGAGCTGCTGTCGTCACTGTGGGCCTCTTCTGTGGGTGGACTGGATATGTCTGGCACCTCCTGTCCAGTGACATTGGGTATGGGTCCTGTTGGGGTGTAAATGCATAGTTTTAGTATCTGTGTGTGCCATCTTGTGCCTTGGGTGAGGTACCCTCTACTCCTGTGCTTGCATCATTGTGTTTGCCCTTTTGTGATAGTTGGTTTGGGCTCTGTGTGGGTATCTGTACTGGACATTCTTTGGTGGCGGCGGTCCATGCATAGGTGTTGCATGCAGGGCCTTGGTATTGGGATGTGTGGGTTGTGATAGTGGGACATATGTGAGATGATGGAGTGATGGGAGTTAGGGTAAAGGTGGTATGTGATGGCATGCAGGTGGGGTGTGGGGGATATGGTAGTAAAGATCTGACTTACCAGAGTCCAGTCCTCCTGCTACTCCTGAGAGGCCCTCAGGATTCAGTATTGCCAAGACTTGCTCCTCCCATGTTGTTAGTTGTGGGGGAGGAGGTGGGGGTCCACAACCATTCCTCTGTACAGCAATCTGGTGTCTTGAAACCAAGAAACGCACCTTACCCCGTAGGTCGTTCCACCTCTTCCTGATGTCATCCTGTGTTCTTGGATGCTGTCCCACTGCGTTGACCCTCTCAACAATTCTCCACCATAGCTCCATCTTCCTCGCAATGGAGGTGTACTGCACCTGTGATCCGAAAAGCTGATTTCCTCCACCATGACCCTGAGCTCCTCCTCCGAAAACCTGGGGTGTCTTTGAGGTGCCATGATGTGGTGTGGGTGATGTGTGAGGTCCTGTCTGTTGTGATGTGTGGGGGGATGTGTTGGTGTGTGGTGTTTGAGGTGCGTGGATGTTGTATGGGTGATGGTGTTGTGTCTCTGCGGATGCTGGTGTTGTGTATGCCAATCCCTCTCTCTGGCCTTCTTCCAAAATTTTCGTTGTAAGGGTTTGTGGGTAATGTGGGTGGGTGTTTTATAGTGCTGTGGGTGTGTGGGTGTGGTGTGTGTATGTGTATCAGGTGTGTGTATTTCGAATTGTCCAATGTAGTTGTGTTTTGTAAATGTGTGTGTATTTTGAGCACGGCTGTGTGTACCGCCAATGGATTACCGCGGTTGAAAGACCGCTGCGTTGATTCGTGGGTCGTGATAGTGTGGGCGTATTCTTGTTGGCGTGACGGTGTAGGTTTTGCTATCGCCAGTTTATCACTGACCTTTGGTGTGGCGGACTTGTGTGGGTGTCTTTATTGTGGTGGATTCCGAGATGTGGGTCGTAATAACTGTGGTGGAATTCCGCCACCGCAACGGTATGTTGGCGGTCTTCACCATGGCGGAAAGCAGGATTTACCGCCACGGTTGTAATGAGGGCCATAATACGTAAGAAGGAGATGAAGAGAGAGAAAAAGATGGAGGGGAGGATAAAGAAAGAAACAGGAAGAGGGAAAGAAAAGAAAAGAGAAAGGGGTGGGAAGAGAAAGAGAAAAGGGGAGGTGACATACCTGGCGGAATGGGGATTGGTGAGGAAGGATTGGTGCGGTGGAAGATTGCAGAGACATTGATCCAGGTTCGGGTAGTTTCATGCCCTCTGCCTATATTATCAGAATAGGGGAGAGGTCGAGGTGGAGAGGATGAGAGATTTGAAAAGAAGGCGGGGTGGGGGAAAAGCTGGTGTTGCCATGGCAGCAGTGACAGTGAAGGGAGAAGAATAAGGATGTTCGTTGGTGAGCGGGCTATGGTGCCTCTGTGAGGAAGGAGTCCCATATGTGATTGAATATTACTGACTGGTCCTATAAGTTATAAATGACACGTTTGTGTGTGGCTATCCGAACCATTGCCGCGATCCACTCTTCCAGGGTAGGGGGAACAGTTGACCTCCAGTGGTGAAGTATACATATCTTTGCTGTTGCTAGGGCCGTGTGTAGTAGTCCCCGCTACGGTCGGGCGGGACAGAGTGGAGAGAGGTCCTGTGTCATGTAGGAGTATGAGAGAGTGGGAGAGCGGTGTCTTGAGTGATAAGGAATCATCCAAGATGGAACACACTGCTTCCCACAGGGGCTGGACTGACGGACATGTACATATGATGTGTACTAGGTTGCATCGGGTCTCCGAGCAGCACCAGCAGTTCGCATGTGGTAGAAGTCCTGCTCTGTGTAATTTTACCGGGGTCCAGTACCAGTCATGGATTATCTTAAAGAGGCAGAATTTTAGTCTGGCTTCACGAGTGCCCCTGTCCAGGGCGTCTAGAATGTCTGACCAGTCTTCCGCGGTATAGTTTGTCTGTAGGCGGGCCTGCCATTTAGAGCATAGCGTTTCAAGAAGGGGTTGTGAATGTAAGTGTTGTGTGATTACCTCGTTAAGGCCTGCCATTATTCTTTTATGGCGGCCCCAAGTCTGGAGATAGGCAACTACTGACGAGGCTCGAGGCCTCCAAGGGGCGGCACCCATACACTGTTGTAAACAATGTTTGAGTTGTAGATAACGGTATTTTTGCCTGGGATATAGGTGGCACTCCTCCCGTAGTGTGTCAAATGTTTTGACATCCCATCTATTGCAGTAACCTGAGCTATGCCGGCCTCACTCCATTGTTGCCAGTTAAGGGCAGCTCCCCCTACACGCAGTGTGTCATTCCCCCATAGGGGGGCTTGGGCATGTAAAGAAGAGTGTATTCCTAGTAGGCGATGAGCTCTGCACCATGCCGCATGCATCGCCTGTAGGATCGGGTTGCCTGGACTGGTTTCTGAATGGCCTTTACAGTACATGCCACTGAGTCCGCCAAGATGGTAGAGCAGCAATTTCTCTGTGACCACCCATTGCGGTTGCTCTGGAAGGCTGGGTATCATGTAAGCTAGTTGGGATAGATAGAGGGCAAGGACATAGTGTTCCACAGAGGAAAGCCCCAGTCCCCCAGAAGAGCGGTTCACCATTAACTTAGCCGACGCCAATCGGGGACGCATGGTTCCCCACACAAAAGTGCTAATCACTGCATCTATTGTTTGGAGGGTTGAGAGGGGCACCTGTAGAGGGAAGCATATGCAAGACATAGGTAAAGCTTGGTAACGTGACCATTCTCACTGCCTGTACTCTGCCCTACAAGGGGACGCCCAGGTTTGACCACTTCTCGAAGTCCAGTTTCATGCGAGCAATAAGAGGGTCCAGGTTGTCTGCCACCATTTGTTCTAAGCCCCAGTTGAAAAAGACCCCCAGGTATCTAAGGTGTTTCGGGGTCCACCGGAAAGGAAACCCATGTATTGCAGCCCTTGTCGTCACCAGTGAGGGAGCAGCGCCTCACTCTTATCCCAGTTTACCCGGTAGCCGGATAGGATCACAAATCCTTTGATGATCTCTAGTAAGGTCGGCAGGGAACGCTCCAGGCCAGTTAGGGTAAGTAGGACGTTGTCCGAGTAAAGATAGATTTTTGAGGTCCCTCCTGTCAACAGAATTCCTGTGAGCGACTGAGATTGATGGATAGTGGCCGCGAGCGGCTCTCTTGCTAATAGGAACAAGAGTGGTGAAAGAGGGCAACCCTGTCAAGTCCCTCTGTTGGACTGGAAAAGGATTTGAGAGAAAACCCCTGCAGTTGACTTGCCCCGTGGGGTTATCATATAGTAGGCGCACTTTGGAAATGAATTGTTCTCTCAGTCCAAATTTCTCCAGGGTCGCAAACAGGTAGGGCCATTCAATGCAGTTGAACGCTTTCACAGCATCTAGGAACAAGGCGAGCGATTCATCCGGTAAATTCCTGGATTCCCACAGAGCATGGCATAGGGTACGCAAGTGGTTGCTAGAGGTGCGTCCCGGAACAAACCCCACCTGAGTATGGTGGATCAAGGACAGAATAACTTTACGCAACCGGACTGCCAAGACACTGGCCAGGATCTTGATATCTCCGTTCAGGAGAGATATGGGCCAGTAACTACCACAGAGCAGGGGGTTTCGTCCTGGTTTCAGAATGACCGCTATCGTTGCTCTATTGGATTTTGTGCCTTGAGAGCCCTCCTGGCATGCCTCATGAAGAGCCTCGTGTACGGTACTAATCGCCTCCTCACCGGCCCACTTATAAAATTCCGCAGGATAACCATCATCCCCTGGTGATTTGTTGTAGGGTAGGCTGGAGATTGCTTAAGCTATTTCAACCCTGCTTATCTCTCCCTCGAGGAGGGTGTAGCAGTTATCCGAGAGGTGAGGCGGGTCAGTGTTGTTTAAAAAGGCCTCTATTTGAATGGGGCTAGACACCGATTCCAGGATGTAGAAGTGTTGATAAAAAGTTGCAAATTAGTTGAAAATTTCCTGTGGATGCGTAAGTATCTCCCCATTAGAGAACATGATAGCCGGGATGGCTTGGGCAGCCTCTCTCTGACGGAGCTGTGCCGCCAGCAGTCTTCCAGCCTTTTCTCCCTGCTCGTAGTGCTGTCCTTGTCGGCGTTATAACGCAAATTTGGCCTGAGGCGTGTGGATCTCGTTGAGGGCCATACGGGCACGTTCCAGGTGTTGGCGTGTAGTGAGGGATGGGTAGGTTGTGTATTGCCGCATGAGGAGTCGTATGTTGTCCTCCAGAGATTTCTGGCTGGCTTTTCTGTCTCTATTGGCTAGTGCCACGTCTCACATCATTTGTCCTCGCAGGGTTGCTTTAGCTGGCGCCCATAAAACCTTCTTGGAGTTCACAGTACCGGTATTATCGCACAAGTAAGTGGACACATGGGGCTGCAGTTGTGCCTTGCCCTGGGGCGTGCGGTAGCGATGAACAGCAAAGCGCCAGGGTTTGCGGCCCGGGGATGTTAGGCCCATATGAACAAGAAGGTGGGTCGAGGAGTGGTCAGAGAGTCCGCACTCTAATATTCGGGTGTCTTGAATTTGGGCCACTATGCTGTTTGATACAAGGAAATAGTCCAGTCAGGACTGGGTGCTGTGTACAGGTGATACAAAAGTAAATTCCCTATCAGCTGGGTGCCTGGTCAGTGCATTGCTCTGCCTCCCGTGGCTCCTCCCTGTAAGTAGAGCCCTTTCCCTGGCTCCTCTGAACTCCTGACCCCATCAGGAGTTCTAGGCCCTCCTCCAACCTCAGGCTTCTGCCTGCACCTCATCCCTGGTGTCTACTGGGAGAGCTCTGCTCTCCTACTAGGCTACCTTCTGCCTCTCTCCTCCTTTTGCTTTGCTTTGCTCTCTGCTCTGCTTTGCTACTGTCCCTTAGTGCTCCTTTTCCTCACTCCACTCTATCTCTTTCACTTTCGCTCCCTCATCTCTCTCTCCCCATCTGCTGCTGTCCCCACAGCCCCGCCCCCTTTTTCGGCGCCACCCCCTTTTCGTGCCGTTTTTCGCCCCCCTACTGCCTCCCAGCCGTCCTCTCTTCCCCCCCACCTCCCTACTTAATGGTGGCCACGCCAAAGGCAAGCCCATCTGTGCCCATCGGCACCTGGACCGCGCCCAGCGCCAGAACCCCTGGCTCTCATCCCCCCCACCGCCACCATGCACGTCTTCCTTACGACGACGCCACCATCCGTGCCCTGAACACCGGCCGCTCCCCCACCTGCCTTCAAGCCTCTTCTCCTGCCGGAACTGCACCTTCACCAGCCTCCACGCCAACGACCCACCCACAAAGGCAGGACGCAATCATCTCAGCCTTATCCTCCTCAACACCCGCTCCGTCCACAAGCACGCAGTAGAACTATGGAATCTACTCGACTCAGCCTCCCCAGACGTCGCATTCCTGACCGAGACCAGGATGAACCCCTCCTCAGCGCTTGACATCGCCATTGCCATCCCGGACGGCTACAAGATCACCTGCAGGGATCGCTCCAACAAACCAGGAGGTGGCATTGCCATCATCCACAAGAACACCCTCAGGATCACGACCAACACCGAAGACACTGTTAGCACCGCCGAACACCTGCACTTCCAAATCCTCCCTGACCCAAACACCACCCTCCGAGGGACCCTCGTCTACAGGCCGCCCGGCCCACGACAGCAGTTCAGCGACTCCATTACCGACATCAGCACGCACGCTCTCGCATCCACTGACTACATGCTCCTCGGAGACTTAAACTTCCACTTCGAGAACACCAACGACAACAACACTGCCACCCTACTCGACAATCTCTCCAACCTCGACCTAAAACAGCTCGTCACAACACCAACCCACTACGCAGGACACACACTCAACCCTATTTTCTCTGCCAGCAATCACGTCTCTTTCAGGCACACCACCGAACTCCACTGGACAGACCACCACTGCATCCACTTCTCCTTCAGGAAACCCAAAACACACCACCACCCACAACGGATCCCCCACTGCAGTTGCAACAAGGTCACCAAAGACAAACTTATTGCGACCCTCTCCCAGAACCCACCCATCGACACCACTGACACTGATGCAGCTACCCGCAACTTCAGGCAATGGGTCATCACCTGTGCCAATACTCTTGCCCCAATCAAGAATCCCTCCAACAGACGCACCGACAGAAAGGCCTTCTGGTTTACCGCCGACCTCCACAAATCTAAGCAAAGCTGCAGAAGACTCGAAAGAAAGTGGCACCAAGATCAGACTCTGGACAACCTCACAGTCTTAAAAAATGTCATCCGCAGATACCACCAACTCATCCGAGCCGCCAAGAGAACTGCCTTCAAAGACCGAATCAACAACAACGCACACAGCCACAAGGGGCTCTTCAACATCATGAAGGAACTCTCCAACCCCAGCACCAACGCCCACGACATCCCGCCATCCCAAGACCTCTGGGTCTCCCTAGCCTCCTACTTTCACCGCAAGATTGCAGACATCCACGACAACTTCACCACCCAGACCCCCCTGGCAACCACCAACACCACAGATTCACCTCCGACCAACCTCCTGCTCTCCTGGACCCCCATCAAAATCATGAACACCATCCACTCCGGCTCTCCATCTGACCCCTGCCCTCACCACATCCTCAACAAAGCAAGCTCCGTCATCGCACCCCAACTACGGAAGATCATCAACAGCTCCTTTGAGTCCGCCACCTTTCCGGGGAGCTGGAAACACGCCGAGATCAACACCATCCTCAAAATACCCAAGGCGGACCCAAAGGACCTCAAGAGCTTCCGCCCTATCTCCCTGCTCCCTTTCCTGGCAAAAGTAATTGAGAAGGCTGTCAACAGACAACTAACCTGCTTTCTCGAGGAGAACCGCACCCTGGACCCTTCCCAATCCGGATTCCACAGCAACCACAGCACTGAAACCGCCCTCATCGCCACCAACTACGACATCAGAACCATACTGGACAGCTGCAAAACTGCGGCCCTCATCCTCCTGGACCTCTCGGTCATGTTCCACACCGTCTGCCACCACACCCTATGCTCAAGCCTCAGAAATGCTGGAATCCGCAACAGAGCCCTGGACTGGGTCACCTCCTTTCTCACTGGCAGAACCCAGAGAGTACGCCTACCCCCATTCCGCTCAGAGGCCACCAAAATCATCTGCGGCATACCCCAGGGTTCGTCCCTTAGCCGACCCTCTTCAACGTCTACATGTCCCCACTCGCTAACATCGCCCGATCCCACAACCTCAACATCATCTCATACGCCGACGACATCCAGCTGATCCTCTCCCTCACCAAGGACTCCCCCAAGACCTACATCCACGAAAGAATGAAGGCCATCGCCGAATGGATGAAGAGCAGCTGCCTCAAACTCAATTCCTACTAGAAGTAAGTACTCATCTTCGGCTCCACCCTCTCCGCATGGGATAACTCCTGGTGGCCTGCCACTCTCGGAACCATTCCAACTCCCACCAATCACGCACGCAACCTAGGATTTATCTTGGACCTTACTATCCATGACCCAGCATGTCAATGCCATCTCCTCCTCCTGCTTCAACACCCTCAGCATGCTTCAAAAGATCTACAAATGGATACCCACAGAAACCAGAAGAACAGTCACCCAAGCCCTTGTAAGCAGAAAGCTGGACTACGGCAATGCCCTCTACACAGGAACCACGGCCAAACTCCGGAAGAGGCTGCAACACATCCAGAACGCCTCTGCACGCCTCATCCTGGACATCCCCGCCACTGCCATATCACAGACCACCTAAAAAACCTGCACTGGCTCCCACTCAATAAGAGAATCACCTTTAAACTCCTCACCCACGCTCACAAAGCACTGCACGACACTGGACCAGAATACCTCAACAGACGACTCTCCTTCTACACCCTGACCCAGCATCTCCGCTCCGCCGACCTCACCCTCGCAACCGTCCCACGCCTCTGCAGAACTACAACCGGCAGTAGATCATTCTCACACCTCGCTGCCAAAATGTGAAACACTCTTCCCAAACACCTGCGCCAGACCAAAGACCTCCTTACCTTCAGAAAACATCTCAAGACCTGGCTGTTCGAGCAGTAGCAGCACCTCCCCCCCTTCTCTCTCCTCCTCCCCTACTCAGCACCTTCAGACCCTCACGGGTGAGTAGTGCGCTTTACAAATTCCTGATTGATTGCACTTGCCTCCTACACTCCACCAGTCCAGTATCTGTCACCACATCCATCAGAATAGCTCGGTCATGGTTGCTACTTACATCGAGAGGACCAGTCCTGTCTAGCATCGCATCCCTAGCCAGATTCCAGTCCCCCCCTATTATATAGCGGATGGCCCCTATTTCAGCCAAGAGGCGATTGATTTGTAAAAAGAACAAGCATTTAGTACCGGTGGGAGCATATACGGAACCCACCAAATTGAGGAGTCTCCCATCTTTAATTTGGCAAACACATATCTCCCTTCTGGGTCAGTCCACATTTTTATGACAGTTATGGGCTGCGTCTTGCAGAGCAATATTGCTACCCCCCCCCCGTTTCCTGGAAATGCCACTCCCCAACTCCCATTGTGTAGGGCAGCAACTAAAGAACAATTTTCCTTCCTAGTCTCAATGCAGTTTTCTGGATTCTACAGTGTCAAGATGTGTCTCTTGAATAAGAGCTATATCAGCCCGTTTAGCTTGGAGGTAGGAGAGTATTTTCTTACATTTCACGAAGTGCATTAGGCCATTAACATTCCAGGATATTATCTGTAGTGGACTGGGTGCATTGGTGATAAGACTCGACATGATAGTGACGGGAGGATAAGGAGAAGGACAGGGGATAGAGACACGTTATACAGGTGGATATAGGGTGGGGAGCTGTGTGGGGTGATGCGGGCAGGAACAGTAGAAAAAAAAGGGGTGGAGGGGAACTGTCAAACCCCAGGTGTCCACCTGTGGCAGGGAGGGGTTCAGGGGGAACTGAGACGATGGGGGGGGGAGACAGAGGAGGAGAGAGAACTAGACACTAATCGATTAAAGAAAAATGATGTAGAGACAGAGGGAAGAGTCAGGAATCAAGTAGCGAAGGAACAAAGCCCCAAGGGACCGGATCTGTGGACTGTGGGTCCAAACCTGTGGAACCCACACGCTCGGCTGAGTGGGCCCCGGCAGTTGGCAGAGTGCACACAGACCACTGTCTTGAGCACATCTAAGAAACGTTGTAGAGGAGGTTGAGCACGATTGTGGAGGGCAAGAGGGGAACTGGCTGCCGAAGAGAGGGGGACGGGTAAGGGTATAATTCCTATGTCCAGGACCGCCAGGACAGGAGCGCAGGAAGGGAAAGTTGGGAGAGTAGTGTCGGTACTCCTGTGTGTATGAAAGTCCCTACTTTTCACTATTCACTTGCGCCAATAATGTTACAAGGGCATACGATTGTTGCAGTTGTGATGGGACTGAGGGGGCTTGGACTTCTGCAGGTTGGTGGGGTGAATGAGTAAACAGTACTCCGATGAAGGTGCTTATCTGTATAGCATTGCCTTCTAGGGCTCGCTGCACTTTGCTCTCTGTTATTCCTGCCATTATATTGTCATGCCTAGGAATCTACTACTCTTAGGTATCTTGGCACCTTGTATGAGCCTCAGGACTCCTCCACTACAACAATGAAAACCTGATATATCAACAGTGCAGTTAGCTCAATAACAGTGGGGGGGGGGGGCGGAGACAGCTGGGGGGAGGGGAGATCGTTATAGAGTATGTCTGGGTACAGTAAGAAAGATACAGTTAGAAAGAAAGGAAGAGAGAAAGAGAGAACGGGGCCTGAAAACGTTGAGATCGTCAAACAATGGGAGCTAGGCATTATGAACCGATAAGGCCCACCTGAAACCTGGTTATCACACATCTTGAACATAATTGATACCATTACAACATCTTAACATCAGAACATCAACAAGCAGATTAATACTCATCCGTCCGCTGGGTCGGTGGCGGGTACACCAATCCTCGAGCAAAGCTCAGGGTTCCCAAATGTCTTGTATCATGGCTATGGTATCAGGGGGGAGTCGAGATGGGTTTCAAGGGGGAGCGAGACTTGTCCCTGTCCGATATCTGGGTGTGTAATGCCACTGCTTGCAATATTTGCCCTCTGTCGTCATGTGTCCTTGCAAATCTCTCCAAGTCTCTGCCTCTGGGAGAGAAGTCTGTTTCATGACAGCCTGTTCCACCTGTGGTGTCAGGAGGGGACGACGGTGCTTTCCTAGTGTCAGTGGGTAAATTTAGTGATTTCTGAGAGTGCTGAGACCGGATCGAGGTATTTGTGTCCATAGGCTGGGGCAGTTGCCCATCTAGGAAAAGTCGCAGGTCTTCCGGTTCATAGAAGTCTTTGGATATGCCATTGTGTAATCCACATCCTCACCGGTTCAAACAGGCCGTATTTCATTCCCAGTTGGCACAGCCGAGGCCTGAGGTCCAAGAAAGCTTTCCGATGGTAATTGGTCTCTTTTGAGAAGTCGGCTGTTATACTGACTTCGTATCCCTCCCCCCGAAATGGTCCATGTGCTCTGGCCGCTAGGAGGAGTTGACGAGCTTGCCCATGCCGCAGAAAACAAGCAATAACCGGGCGGGGTCTGAGTGCCTCATCCCGACGTTTTGGACCCAGTCTGTGCACCCTCTGAAACTGTAGTGGCTGGTTGAAAGCGAGGTCCGTCAGTTTGGGGAGGGCATCCTTTAGAAAGGATTGGATATCCGAGCCTTCAATGTGTTATAGGAATCCGAAGAAGCGGACATTGTCCCTGCAACTCCTGTCTTCCAAGTCTATCAGCTTACTTCAGAGATATAAAAGTTCTTGGTCTCTGTCTTGTGCCATGTTAATATGATCCTCCATTGTCGATACTCGCTGCTCCTGTCCTGTCACTCGAGACCGGAAGCCCGCTATGTCTAAACACATGGATTTTGTTTCCGCTGTCAACAAGGGTATAGCAGAGTCCATTCCCTCAAGCCTGTGGCCCACCGCTGTGATTTCCTGGAGTATACGTTCCATGGTTGCATCCTGTGCTGTATCAGTCATGGTATGCAGCTGGGTGGCCAGGTGCGATCCTGTGGTAGAGTGCGCGGGCCAGGAATGTAGTAGGGCTTCTGAAAAAAGAAGTTGTCTCACCGGATTGCCTGAGAGTTTGCCTGCCGTCCTGCCTCCAGTCATCGCAGGACTTTGGGCACGGGCACAGTTTGCAGGTCCGAGGTTTCAGGAGCCACTCTATCAGTGTTTGCATTTGGTGTTGGGGCGACGAGGAGGCGGTAGAAAGGTGAGGAGAGGGGGAGGATGGATGGTCCTTTTGTCACTCCCAGTGGTGATATTGGTCCGACCCACGACCTGAGGCTGTCTGGTGCAACAACGGTGCTCCGGGGGAGGGGAAGGGTCGGGTTGGGGGATGGGGAGGAGGCAGGGTCTCTTTCTTATTTTCCCCCCTTTTTCTTGGTTTTGTAGAGTGGGGTAAATCCGGGCTCCGGTGATGTATTGATACAAGGCGCTCTGGATCTCCTATTCCTTGTCAATGCCAATGATGCCCTGGGTAGGTTAGGTTTCGTGAGAGGAAGGAGAGGCAGTTGCGGTAGTCAAACAGCCTGTGGGAGCACGGGGAGAGCCCGTCATCCAGTCATTATGTCTCCTCTGGTGCAGTACAGGAGGTGGAAGGGGAAAGGACGAGTGTCTCCAGACTCCTGCTGTAATATTTTGTAGATTGTCTCCACTCCTAAGGTCTCGCTGTAGTTAGCCACCCGTTTGTGGAGTATGTTATGTTTGCAGCGGCGGTGATGACTGCAGGAAGCCCCCCCGTTGGGTCTTCTGCACCACAGACTATCTGGGCAGAGCAGAGTCTGACCTCCGTGAGGGCAGATTAAAGGGCGGCAGCTGATGTTGATAGCGAGGCATGAGAACATTAGGCAGGGCATTGCACAGTGTTATGATTAAGGGACTTGGCACCAGAAATCCGGTGAGTTACCTTCTGCTTCTCCAGACTGCCATGCTGAGAAGTTGGTGCAGGGCTTCTTGTGGCACAGAGGGGAGGAGAGGTTAAATCATGTCTCCCGTCGTCTCTCTTGACAATGGTTCAGTCTGGTTGTCCTCCCTGCTATGATGTGGTCCAGAGCAGTGCTGCCGGAGAGAGAGCCCCGTCAAGCGCAGCCACAGGGGTGCATCGCATGTAGTCCGGAGTGATTGGGGAGAGCAGGGGGGAAGGGGGAAGAGGGCCCCTACTGTCCAGAGCGCCATTAGTATGATGGCAGGGGAGGGCCACATCTCGATCAGCGGTCTGGTCCTTTGGGGCTGTCACAGTCCCCCTGCAACCACACACCGCCGACACTACATTCTGCGGCTCCATGCGGGCTGCTAGCCCTCACCTTCGCCTCTCTTCACGGGCGCAGTGTATTGCACCCTTCCCCCAGCACCCCGATTGGAACGTCCCGATCGGAGCGCATTGTTAGGAGGTTCCTCGCAGCTCAGGCTCGAGGATGTACGGCTTCCCTGGCGCCTCCGCCCCCGGTCAGAGCCCACTGCCTTACAGAGCTCTCCAGTCAGGCGGCCATCTTTGTCTGCAGCCAGACCACGCCCCCCAGGTTGCTGGTTTTTGTAGAATTTTCAGCTTAATATGGTCCTCCACATTTTGAGCTGCAAGGGTGCTTCTTTTTACTCACACTGACTCTGGTCATATCTACGGGTGCAAGACCGAAGAAGGAGTCAGACAACCATGGTACAAGACCATTAGAGGTAACTGTAAGAGCCTGAAAGGGATTAGTTTGTAAGGAAGACTCAGCTACTGAAGGACTAAATGATAAATCCTTTTGCAGTGATTGAAATGAGACAACAAGGCCAAGGAGCACCAGAGGACCAGGGAGCCTCAAAGTCCACACAGTGTCATGTTCTCTTCTTGAAAATAGTGGTCCCAGCACCAGGAGATCACAGATAAGGAGAAACATTGGAATATTGGAACTTTAAGACAAAGAGCACAGAGTGGAAAAAATGTCTGTATTTTGTGCAGGGGTGGCTCCTCCACAATGGCAAAGGAGCTTCACCCCACTGGCTAAAAGCCAGCAGCTGACAAATAAAATGATATTTTACTATTGTTTTATTTTTCAGCTGCTGGTTCAACCAGCGTTAGGAGGGAGGGGCAGGGGCTGCGTAATGGGAGGGGGGAGTGGAGTGAATGCATTTAAGTGCGCATGTCCTTTTGGCTGCCCGTCTTAGGCTGGCCAAACTGACATACGCACTTACATTTCCCCAACCCGGCTGTGTTACACAGCCAGGTTAGAGAAATAGCAGACTCCAGTGCACACTGTCTGAGCGGTATACAAAGCCGCTAGACCAATCCTGACACTGCTGTCATATTAGGTATAGCATGAAAGCAGCATCAGGATTGTGTGGGGTGCCTGTACTGATCCCAGGAACTGCTGGGGCACCAACACCATTGGGAGGGAAGAGGAGTGAGGCGGGTCGGCAGCGGCGACAGACAGGTACGTTTTTTCTTTTTTTTTTGTCCCCCTAGTCCCTTAACTCTCCCTCCCAGCCTCTGCCCTCCCTTGAGATTTGTGGCAGCCGCCAATGATTTTGTGCCAAAGCTTTATCCTCAGAACAAATCTATTGAACACTTATAACAATGGAGAAAGAGGTTATGCATTATTGCTCCTTCTCTCTTTAAAACACACAAAATTACTGTAACTTTCACCTTTCTAGCCCAGGTTCTGTAGAGGAAGACTAAGATGCATTGGCAGCTCTAAGTATGTTGGCATCATTAGTGGAATGAACGTGCACAGGGGCTGTAGTTCAGAGGTGAGCTAGATTGACAAGATGGTATGTGTTTAGGCTGGACAAATTGGAAATGTGGGTAATTCGGCGTAGTTTATTGTAAAGGAGAGTGACATTGATTGCTCATGTAACACTGGCCTCGGTATCTTCTTTTACAAAGAGGTTGGTTCTGTGCTGTCCCTGCAGCATTGGCTGAAGGTGGTTTCATAGGAGCTGGTATAAGATCTGGGTCCTAGGGAGCTACAGTGATGAAGACGACAGCCATCACCTGTGGTGGTGGACTGCGGCTGGATAGGTAGTGCCACCCTGCAGCGTGTGAGTAAGAGAAGGACAGTGTGAACTGGTGGAATCTCCAAGTGTATGAAGCACCCTCCTTCAGATTTGAGAGTTTTCAAGCAGCCTGGTCCGAGATGAAATTACTCACTACATAAACCAAGTTGCCATTGAAGTAGGGATAGCACAGCATTTATTTTGTTAATGATAATCTTCTGGCTGCTGGTGGTAAATTGGTTATCACAGTGTTGCCTAAGTGTTGAACACTCGACTACCTGCCATACAAAAATCCCCACAGTGTGGCACTGACTTAGTGGTGGTTCAATGGGACTCAAAGTAGGATATTTCAACAGTCAGTCGCTAGGTCTTTAGAGCAAAAATAATAATCCAATCTGGAAAATGTGTGATGACCCTGGTAAACGTGCAGAGAATGACCTGAAATTGCTACAAGTAACTTGAACTCCCCAGTTGTGTGACAGAGTGCTGGTGGCAATCAGATGGTGGCTTGGAACGTGCAGATGTTGGCTACAAATGCATAATACCTTGACCTTCCCACTTCAACCTTTCTACTTTGAAACGAGAACAATACATGAACCAATCATTCTCGGGAAGCACCACAAAAATCTGGAGCTCCCTTAATCCAGCCCTCAGTATGAGCACATGCTGTCCTACCTTTAAAAAGGAACTTAATTAAGACTCTTCTCTTTGAAAGGCACAACGGCTAAATCTATCATCTCTCACACGCTTTTGAATGTCTGTAGCTCAAATATGTTCTTGCAAAGATTGTTGTTAACTGTACTTTGATGCCACTGAGCCATGTCCGCACTATATAAAATCATAAACAGAAATAAATAAATATGCAAGTTTAGCTGCTGATCCGTGGGCTAACTCTGGAATGGAAGTTTGAATGTGCTCAGTCTAACTGGAACTCGCTGAACACAGACACAAATGTGCAGTGCCATGTTGTTTTGAGGTACTGGGCCCTGTGCAACAGAGTCAGCTTAGACCCCCAGCTGAGATTAGACAATAGACAATACTTCTGGTCTGAGGAGACTGTACAGGAAGTGGGAGGAGCAGAAGGGCATTCTAGTGGACAATGGTGTAGAAGCAGCATGGTGGGAGATTAGCATACCCAGAAATAGAGGAACAAATAACCGAAGAGGGTTCTGCTTATAACCCTTATAACGCTATTCTTATGTCTGTGTCATGTGTTCCAATGACCCTCGGAAGTCTGCAAAAAACTGTTGGTGGTATTTGGTCGGTAAAATGAGATTATGTATCCCAATCAGGATACAAACTCAGCATAAGCAGACCAAGAACATTATCCCCCACCCCAGGAGACAAGACTAAAGACCAGATTCCCCCTAGTGGCATTAGGTGGCAGAATCCAAATGTGTGGCATCTGGGAGTCGATTTAACTTTGCCGTAAAACCATTAAAATTGTGATGTTGAAGTTAATGGGGAATACTCAAAGCCAATAATCCTTTAGGCCCTGAACACAGTAGATCCCATATTACTGTTTTGGGAACAAATTTCCATTTCCTTCCAAAATAGGATTATGGTGGGGGACTGCAAATTAGAGGTAGTTGGTTCCGAGATTTGCAGCAGGTAAAAACTGGAGCAAACTGCAAATGCAAATTGTGGACAGGCGCTGTTCTACCCACGTTGGTATGTGGAATAACATACACTGTTAGCATGTTATTCTCCATTCCAAGGTGGCCAACATGAAATCGGGCATAACTTGTGCCTTCACCTAGTTGTAGACTTTGACTAATCTAAAATGAGCGGGTGTGCGCACTTTTCCCCAGAAATTAGTAGGATTTTAATTTAGCATATCAATTTTGATCAGGTCCTGAGTTGACTGTGATGATAAAAGTGCAGTTTTTTAGTCATGGCTAAATTTTTCCTGTTTCCTTTCTAGCGTCGGAAGAGAAAGTGGAAGGCAGTTGCCTTTTCTCTGCAGTTACTTACACCGTAGTGGGTGCAGGTAAGGTATTATCCCTGTCTTCTTTCCGCAGGTATCCTTTCATGACATAGTTGTCCGACATAGTATGATAGATGCACCAAGGAACAATAAGTTGGTGTTTTCGTAGAATTTGAAGACAATAAGCGCATCCACATTTTGAGAAGCAGAGGTGCTCCTTTACTCACAGGACCCTGGCCATGTCTTTGGGTGCAAGGGAAAGAGTCAAGTTACCACAATGTGAGACCAATAGGGGTAATTGTAAGTGCCTGAAAGAGAATCATTTGTAAGGAAGACTCAGCTACCAAAGGAATAGATGGTAACGCCTTCTGCAATGGTTGAAATGAGGCAACAAGGCCTAGGAGCAACAGAGGACGAGGAAGCTTCAAAGTCCACAAAATGCTATGTTATTTTTTTTGCAAATAGTGATTCCGACACCAGGGGATCACAGATGACAAGGAGAAACATTCAGAAGGAGGGACTTTAAGACGAAGAGCACAGGGTGAGATAAGTTCTGTATTTTCTGCCAAAGATATCCTGAGAACTAAGCTAATGAACACTAAGAACAATGGCGAAAGAGGGTATGCATAATTGCTCCCTCTCTATTTAAACGCAAATTCACTCTACGTCCACCTTTCTAGCACAGGTTCTGTAGAAGAAGACCAAGGTGCATGGGCAGCTCTAAGGGCCTGATTTAAGAAAAGTGGCGCTGCACCCAGTGCAGCAACAATTTTCTTGTGCCCCTTAGTGCCCCCCTAATGCCACTGTTACAAATGGGGTCTCTAGTTGGCAGTTGGTTTGCACCCTGTCCATGTAGGGACCCTCACTCTAGTCAGGATAAGGAAGGTACCCGCTCAGATAACCCCGGCCTAACCCCTTGATAGCTTGGCACGAGCAGTCAGTCTTATCTCAGAAGCAATGTGTAAAGCATTTGCACATAACACACAGTAACACAGTGAAAACACTACAAAAGAACACCACACCAATTTTAGACAAATAGCCAATATTTATCTATATAAAACAAGACCAAAATGAGAAAAATCCAACATACAGTGTTAAAGATATGAATTTTGTAAGATTTAACTTAAAAACACAGTTCCTTGAAGTCGATAGCTCCACCTGTGGCTATCACGGCATCGTGATCAACAAAACCAACAGTTCAGGCCGGTAGCAACGTCGCGGGCCAGCTACGGTGTCGGGAAGACCTTCAAAAAGTACCTTTGGAATTGCAGGGCGTCGTGATCCTCGCGGTGAGCTCCGGAGAGTGGCGTCGTTGGCGTTGCGGTGTCGGTTCCGGGGTCAGTGTGGGAGTCATTGGGCACTTGAAGTCACACGTGTTCAAAATCGAACTCCAAGCTGATGAAGTCAGGAGCGCTGGCGTGGATGGCATTGGGGCTGTGGTGCAGGTAGCGGCTCAGTGACGCCGTCCAGCAGCATCGGTGAGACCAGGGCTAGGGTGTGAAGTGGGGCGGTGCGGCGTGCGGTGTCACCAGGTCACACTGCAGGTAGCGGCGTTGTCATTACGGAAGCGTTGTCGTTGGTAGGCCCAAGCCAGCAGTGCGGGGCGGTTCTTCGTGACCCTCACAAGCAGTGTCCACAGGCCACGGTGCAGGCAGGGATGCCTGGTGACGACACTGGAGTTGATGGTGCTGGCGTCGGTGGGCTGGGGCTGCGGTGCGTGATGGGACGGTGCTTCGTGCACCTCACGAGCAGTGTCCACATGCCATGATGCAGACAGCGGCGCCAGTGTCAGCAGGAGCGGTGGCGTCGGGGCTTCCCAGGCTGCGGTGTGAGCACGTGATGCCAGAGTGCGAGACCCACAGGTCGCAGAGCGAGCAGCAGCTCTGTGAAGTCATCTGATGATGACGCCGGTGAAACCAGGGCCACGGTGCAAAGCAGGGCACTGCGGCTTCCTGCGGTGATCACGTGCAAGCCAGCAGCTTTGTTGACGGCGTCACAGTGGTTTTTCTTCTCTTACAGCACAGAACACACAGTTCCCAGTGCTGCAGGTCTAGGAAACTGAAGTCTTTGGTGTACCTGAGACTTCCAACAGGAGGCAAGCTTTACTCCAAGCCCTTGGAGAACTTTCTCAAGCAGGTTACAAAGCAAAGTTCACCCTTTGCTCTCTTGTAAGGCAGAAGCAGCAACTGCAGGCCAATCCAGCAAAGCAACACAACAAAGGGACTGAGGTTCCTCTTGATTCCAGAAAGATTCTACCAGTCTGGGGTTTTGGGTCCAATACGTATACCCCTTTCTGCCTTTGAAGTTGGCAAACTTCAAAGCAAAGTCTCAAGTAAGATCCTTCCTTGTCCAGGCCAGGCCCCAGACACACACCAGTGAGTTGGAGACTGCATTGTGTGAGGGCAGGCACAGTCCTTTCAGGTGTGAGTGACCACTCCTCCCTCCACTCTAGCTCAGATGGCTCATCAGGATATGCAGGCTACACCCCAGTTCCCTTTGTGTCACTGTCTAGAGGGGAGGTGTAAATAGCCCAACTGTCAAATTGACCTAGACGGGGATTCACAAACAGGCAGAGTCACAGAATTGTTTAAGCAAGAAAATGCCTACTTTCTAAAAGTGGCATTTTCAAACTCAATCCAAAAAACAACTTCACTAAAAGATGTATTTTTAAATTGTTAGTTCAGAGACCCTAAACTCCATATTTCTATCTGCCCTCAAAGGGGCTCTGCACTTTAAAGTTATTTAAAGGCAGCCCCGTGTTAACCTATGAGGGAGATAGGCCTTGCAACAGTGAAAAACGAATTTGGCAGTATTTCACTGTTAGGACATGTAAAACACATCACTACATGTCCTACCTTTTAAATACACTGCACCCTGCCCATTGGGCTAACTAGGGTCTACCTTAGGGGTGCCTTACATGTACCAAAAGGGAAGGTTTGGGCCTGGCAAGTGGGTACACTTGCCAGGTCGTATTGGCAGCTTAAAACTGCACACACAGACACTGCAGTGGCATGTCTGAGCCATGTTTACAGGGATACTAAGGTGGGTGGCACATCCAGTGTTGCAGGCCCACTAGTAGCATTTGATTTACAGGCCCTGGGCATCTCTAGTGCACTTTACTAGGGACCCACCAGTAAATCAGATATGCCAATCATGGATAAACCAATCACCAATACAATTTCTAGAGGGAGCACTTGCACTTTAGCACTGATTAGAAGTGGTAAAGTGCGTAGAGTCAATAAACCAGCAAAAACAGAGTCCAGAACACCATAACAACAAGAGGTCAGAAGGCAAAAAGACGGGGAGACACGCCAAAAAGCTGTCAGGTCTAACAGACACCATGTGTGCGCTGTATTTAATATAAGGTGCACACTGGCAGTAATTAGGGAACTAGCGTCAGAATTGTTGCCACTAGTTCAGAGCTTTGCAGAATTAGCGTAAAAAATGTTGACGCTAATCCTGCAAAGCCATTGAGGCCCATTGTAAACAATGATGTGCCTCCTTTTAACGCCTGCTCTGCACAGGCGTTAAAAGTGCTGAAAGAAATGTTGCAAAGAAATCTTTTAGATTTCTTTGCTCAATTGTTTTGGCCTCCCTAATGGAGGAACGCCCCCTTTGCTTACATTATGCCTGGCGCAGGCATAATGTAGCACAAAGAGTTACAAAGTGGTGCATTGCATGCATTGCACCACTTTGTAAATTTGGTGCAGCGATTTTGGCCTTGTTGGGCCACATTAGCGTAAAAAAATGACAGTAATGTAGCGCAAGGAGGGGTTAGGGGTTCTTAAATATGCCCCCAAGTATCTTGGCATCATTAATGGGATGAACGTGCAGGGGGGCTGTAGGTCAGAGGTGAGCCAGATTGACAACTAGTTATGATTTTAGGCTGGAATAGTGCAGAACATGGGTACTTTGGCATAGTTTATCGTGAAGGACAGTGAGATTTACTGCTTGTGTACCATTGGCCTCTTTCTCTTCTACACAGGGATTGGTGCTGTTGTTGCCCCTGCTGCATTGGCTGCAGCTTGGTTCACAGGAGCTGGTATAACAGCTGGGTCCTTGGGAGCTGCAATGATGAAGATGACAGCCATCGCCCATGGTGGTGGGGTGCCAGCTGGATCACTAGTTGCCTTCCTGCAGAGCGTGGGTAAGCGAAGGACATTGTGAACTGGTGGACTCTCCAAGGTGTATGAGGCACCCTAAGTCAGATTTGATGAGTTTTAAGGCAGCCTGATCTAAGATGAAATTACTCTCTCTATTGAGCAAGTTGCCATTCAAGTAGGGATAGCACAGCATTTATGTTTTTTAGGTCTCGGCTAGACAGCACATGCGCTGTATCAAAGAGACATGTTGTTTTCAATCTGTGTGTGCCAGCTTCCCATAGGCCTACCACTTGCTCCCTCTAACAGTGCTCTAATATCCTGTGTACCCATTTGTCCATGGCATGCATGAGCCATGTCTCTTCTTGTGTTTAGCTCTCTCCCAAAGCACGGACCAAGTATTTGTGTTAATCCACTGCTCCCATTTTTGGAGCTATTTTTTATTTATGTTTAAGCACTCCACATGTGTGCTTCTGTTTTCACTTGCTCTGTCCTCTGTCTCCTGTTGCTTCTTACTCCCTTCCACCCACCCCATCTCAACCCCAGCCAGATTGCCTTCAAATCGAACGCTTCTTTATCTATGCAGGAGATACATGCAGGGCACCTTTAGAAGACATAAGATGCATTCTCTTTTCACTTGTTTTACAAAACTGAATTTATTGAAAGCATTGTCAGGTGTTGTTATCGTTATATAAATTCATCTACATTACATTCATTTATAGTGCTCCTTTCCAATGATAACATGTAAAATTCCAGTTCCGTGTTTAATTTAATCAGAATATATTTTCTTTGGGCTTACTGTGAAGACAGTAGAGCCTAAGGTTCCATCTTGTGGCCAAAAGCAAGAACTTTTGATACTCCAGCATAAAGAATATCATTGCTGGCTTCTCCTCGTAGGCTTCAGCTTACATTATTAGAATAAGTCGCCTTATTCTTTTCCCCTGACTCAAAGTAGTGGTAAATACAGAAGCTAGAAGTTCAGCATATTCCTTAGGTAACTTAAATAAACATAACTTTTTCAGCAGCACGCTTCTCTCTACGCACAGAGGCCCATATTTATACTTTTTGACGCAAAACTGTGCCGGCGCAGTTTTGCGTCAAAAATATTACCGCCGGCTAACGCCATTTTGGTGTGCTGTGCAGGCGACATATTTATACTTTGACGCACGGCGGCACAAACAACAGGTGGGAGTCATTATTTTTTACGCACACCGCGGCGTCAAGTCGTAAAGGAAAACAACGTTAACGTGCCGGAAATGACTGTGGGTCGATTTACGACACAGCAAACCGGATATGCGCCGTTTTTTTGGGGGCAATAGCGTAAAAAAACACATTGAACACAGCCATTTCACCAGAGGAGAGCCAAAATGGATCCCAGACGCCACTACAGAACCCAGGAAGATGACAGCAAACCAGGAACCAGCCAGGAGGACCCACACAAGAACCAAGACATTTTTAAGAAGAAAATAAAGTGTTGCTTTAGTGCAGAGGAACAGGAAATCTTAGTTAAAGAGGTGACGGAACACCAGCACCAACTGTTTGTCACATCAAAGTTGCCAATCAGTAGGAGAGAGGCTATATGGCAACAAATTGTCGACAAGATTAACAGTGTGGCCGAAGTACGCAGAACAGTCATCGAGTGCAAGAAACGCTGGCATGACTGCAAATGCAGGACCAAGGAAAAGATGGCCAGGAACAGGAAGGCAGCACTGCAGACTGGAGGGGGCAGTCCAGCACACCAGGAGGCCCTGGCCACATGGAGGAGATGGTCGCAGCCGTCATCCCTGAGGAGATCGTCACAGGGATTCAAGGACAGGACAGCGCAGACTACCAGGAGACAACGCACATGCAGAGTAAGTCGCATGGGGAATTAAAATGCACTAATGTTAACTGCAAGCGGGGGGGGATACCGACCACAAAATGCATGGAAGTCAACATATACATGGAGTGGCATGGGTAAAGGGGCATGGCATTGGGGCATGGCCTGCACAGACAGAAGCTGGGGCACACCATTACACTACACCAACAACAGTCCCATGGGGGCATGCTGTCATGCCAACGATGGAGCAAAGGGAAAACCACGACAGGAGGGAAGGCCAATACGTCAAACTTACATCCTGGCACTCGTCAGCCAACATACCTCCTACATTAACTAGGGCCCTATTAGCAATCCTCTAGCCAAACCGACAACTGCAATGTAACTGCGACAACAGTTGCCACTACCACCTCTGATCTGTGTGCAGCTCAAGTAGCCAATGGCAGTAACCTCCCCATGGATCATACACACCTAAATTAGGGGGTGAGGATGACAACTGCAACAATCCCCAGAAACAAGACAAAGGCCCCAGTACACTCAAATGTAAATGCCCATAGTTGTCACAAACATCAGCCAAAGTAAACAACAATAGGAGCGACACAGCATGAAGGACACACCCATGCTGCGTATGTCAGGGTCCATCCTGTGCCTGGGTAACAAGGCAACATCCCAAATGACATACTGCTCAGACAACAGCATAGAGGAGGGGACACATGTAACTGGTCACTGAAATACACCTGCACAGTCAGAGGAGGAACTAGGACACTGATACGACTATCAGGGCAATCCAATGTAACACACATTACCCAACATCAGCAGGCCCCATTAACAATGTCAACATCCATATCGGATCATAACATTGCCATGCATAGGATATGCCACATGTCAATTACATTTAAGTCGATGTGAACGATCAGGGATTGGGGCAGGTCCAGATTGTTAAGTGTGCTGCCAGGGCCATCAGAACACCCAGAGCCAGTGAAAGGTCTCACCATGAGAATGGATGTACACGGAGGGTCGAGTAGGAAAAGAAGGTGGCAATTCTCTATTTGGCTAAAATCAACACCTAGAGGATGTGATGCTGACAAGTCTAATAACTTAATAACATACATGTGACACACAGGTGGGCCATAGGCCTGAAACAATGCCCATCTGAAGGACTGCAGATATTAACACAAAACAAGATCACAGAGTGAATTCATCAAAAGGCAGGCACGTCACATCAAAATTGCCACAACACAGACACACTAATTGTACCCTGTTTCATTGCAGAGGAAGATGGATCTCCTGCCGATATGCCTGTCCCAGATTTCCCTGATGACATGGATGACGAGCCGATAAACATTCCCCAGGAGACTATCCAAAAGGTCCTTGAAACCATCCAGACCCCACTTCTGTCACAAGGAGGAGCACAGAGCAAGCAGCCATCGCAGAGGAACCACCCACCACCCCAATTGTAAGACCTGCCAGCTCCAATACAGCTGAGGACTCTGACAACACTGGCACCAGCTTTGAGAGAACTGTAGTTGGAGTACAGCGGGACCTGGCCAAGAAGGTGCGGGTGGGGATGCAAAATATGGCAGCCAGCCTTGAGTGGGTGCATCCGTGCATGATGTCATTTGCAGTTCAGGCAGCAGTTATGCAAGCCCTAACATCTATCTTGCAGGAACTGTAGAAAACCCAGAAGGAAATCAGCACAACTGTAATACAGTTGACCCAACACCTACAACAGCAATCCTGTCAATGCTTGCACGAATGCAACATTGAACCCCTCAGGGCCGACCTGGCTGCCTACCATCGTGATGTGGCTGCTATTCTCAAGAACCAACAGGCCCTCCTTGCAGCAGTACTGCCCTTAAGACCTCCACAGGTAGCAGCGACCGGGATGTCTGACTCCACGTCTTCTAACACTGAGGTGTGTGTTGCCCCTTCACAACCACCACCACCAAGAACAGAGGAGGCAACACACACATCAGAAGAAGAAGACATGGAACAGATCACTTTCACACGGAAAAGTACCCGGAAGCACTAGTCCCTGCAATGACTGTTTTGCTTACCACTGTATATCTTGTCAGCCTGCCCACTGATTGTCTCTCTCCTACTCATTGGCAAATCCTGTCCCTCTGCACTGTCTGAAACATCACCCCAGCATTTCAAAAGCATTTCCGTAACCCCTTGTGTCGGATCACAATGTAAGATATCACTATAATGGACTCACAATCATGGACAATGTACATATAGCACTACAGCACTTTTCAATAAATAGCACTTACACAACAAATCTGTCTCTGGGTAATGTGACATATCAACTGTGCAGTAGATAACTGAAATGTGCCTACTGTCAAATTACGTAGCTTGTCAATACAACCGTCCTGATAATATGTAGTCAGAGAATTCTGCACAGTGCCCATGATTGCATCATACTCTGCCCATCCTGAGGGACAAATCTGATGAAGTGAGAAACCATACACCACCATGCTGTGTTGGACAGAAGAATGCTTCCTCAGGGGATAACTAAGTCATCAAATAGTGGCCGCAAAATGTTGTCAACATGCAAAAATAACACAATAAACATGCCACACTAATCTAAGTAAACACTGCAAAAACTGCATAAATGAAGGTGTCTGAGTTAACATACAAATAGGTAATCATGCCGAACTGTGTCACAAATGATGTATGAGTGTCATGAAGACAAGAATACAAGATTGCCAATGAAAACTCATCTTATAAGGGTGTGCATGATCATCACACTGCAGTCAGACCTAAAACTGTTTCCCCAATATCAAGTCTGGAATCACTTTTAATGACTTTGAAAACACACTTATCAACAGAAACACATTGGGAACCATATTAACTGTGATTGGTGGTTGCAACAAAGGGTAGACACTTTGCAAGGTAGCTCTGGGCTAGCTGCCAATCGTACAGCTCAGTTGGGATTTGTTTGTAGCATAGGACACAGATGTTATAGTACAAAATTGATGTACACTGAATCCAAACCCACGATCAAGTACCATTCAACACATACTATTAAGGGGTAACCTAATATTTATTAAAAGCTAACCATAGATGAGGAAACTGAAGGAAAAATCTTACTTACCCTAATCTATGAGTGAAGAAACAAATCAGTGGGGCACATCTACAAGACAGTGTCTATACTTTAAAGATAATATGATATCTTGATGAGATAACATGAGAAATCCTAATGAATTCTAACTAGAATGCTTATTACGTTTTCTCCCTTTCTAGAGAAGTGTAGACAGACAATAACTAACCAAAACATATGACATATACAAATGTAAAACTAACCGAAAAAAGAGTATGTCCTTGCAGATAGAAATTTTAATACAAAAAGAATATCTTATTATACACATAAACATATATACATATACACAAAACATATAGAAAAAGAATAAAAAGCCATCAGCCGACACATGTTTCGTCCTGACTGGACTTCTTCAAGGCTTTAATCACTTCTATGTCCATATATTCACATCCCATCTGTCATCCTGTTTTAAACCACAGTCAGTCACCTATTTTCTTTCTTCGAAATCAATCTATATAATGGGCATCACAAACCTCGTGTATTGAGGAACCAACTATAAACCCCTCTTTCTGTTCTTTTGTTTCATCCCAGTTCTGTTTTCTGATATATCTCGGCAAAAAACGTCGAGGGCTTGTGTGCCTCGTTTGAATCTTCCGACTTACCCTAATCTACCCTGACTACTCATTACCCACAACTGTCCCTAACTAACCTAAGCTACACTTACTAATCACATGTAATGAAACGTTCTAAACATCTACCCCCCACCCCCCTTATGAGACGGGACACATTGAGGACAACACATACTAACCTAAACACATACTATCCTAAACAAATATATATTTTTGGGGAATTTGTTTTTAAAGTTTTTTTTCGTTTTTTTGTATTTTATTTTTTTTACACACAAGAACCCCAACATAGCCCCCCACCCACCCACCCACACATTTAATAAGTCAAAAAAGAAACAAGCAGGACCCCCCACCCACTAACACTAACTAAACTAACAGCCCATACTAACCTAACACTAAGCCCCCTAAGCCCACTAACTATAAGAACAAGGAAAGAGGAGGGAGGGGAGGGTATCATGTCCATCAAATCAACTGTCTAGAGGTTGGCCCTCCGGAGGGTCCTCTTTATATCCTTGACCCACCGTTTAATGTGCTGCACGTCCCGGCTCAGGTGGCTCACCTTGCGCAGCACTTTGTCCATCTTATGTTCAAGTCGATTGAAGGCTGCAGGGTCAACAGCTGGAGCAGTGGCAGTCTGGGTACCGGTGGAGGAGGTCTGTTTGGGCTGTCCTGCACCGGTGGCAATGCTGGGGCCAGGAAGTCCAGCAGATGTTGGATCAACAGTGGCAGCTATGGGTGGGGCCACCTGGCTCTGATTGGTGGTTGTTGCTGAAGTGGCTGTGGTGGGCAAAGTAGGCCCACCCTGTGGGAAGGCTCGCCATGCCCCGGAGGCATGTTCCTGGCGATATCGCCGGGCCATCCTCCGGAAACCCGACTCCACCAGCAGGATGTGCTGGTATCGCATGGCCCGACGCTGAAATTCACGGTCCTGGTCTGGAGTCATGTTAGCTGCTGTGAAGACAAATGCAGATATGCTACATTAGTAACTGCATTGTGTGAAACGGCACAGCAAGTTAATCAGACATTACATCTACTGTACTTGTAACAGCTCATATCACGATACAGAGCATTGAATGTCCCTGAGGAAGTATATGGCAGGCCAGGCAACAAAGGTGACATCACACAAAGCACATCCATAACCCACAAGATGAGTAAGAACTGGCTTTGACTTGCAATCTGAGTTCTGACAGTTAACATCTAAGAATCATGCTGCATATCCTCCACCAAGAGCTGGGCTACAAATGTCAGTGTACGGAAAGCAAAACTAAAGCCACATGGTCTGCAAGTTGTAACTGGACTTTCCAGTATGGTACCAAGTGCCAAACCTGAGTGTGTATACTAGTATGCAACCAAACCGTCACTTATTCACAGGTATGTGTAACATACTGGTAGCATCAATACTATGTACCCCATTCACAAACCCATGGCCGTGTTTGAGGGGGGGCGGTGGATACACAACTATAATTTGCCAACAACATGTACACCGAGGAGTGTATAGGCAACTCCACACATGTTTGTCTCTACAGACACACCACAGGTAAGGTCTATCTACAATTTGGAGTCAGCAAACCCTAGAGCACTCATAGGGTCAGACATCTCAGGAAATTCAGAACTTAGAACACAACATATACTTCCAGTGAGGCCTGACTTTCATCAGACACAGAGTTGCTAGAACACCCATGATCATGAATTGCATGCACACCTAGGCCATCACACTCAGGTTCCACAGACTTGATGCACTACATGTGGAAGTACATGCTGCTAGGAGGTTCTACCTACTGTTTCAAACTTACGTAGGTAAATAGTGAAGCAGATGTCTATTGTAAAGCTATCAACTCTAGCAATCTTAGAGAATGTGGGTCTGACAGGCTGACTAAATTGGGGCTGACCTCCATTGCGACTCTTGGTGATACAAGTGTCATATATATTACTATCCCTTGTACTCACAGTGGGGCCTACAGGGATGTCCTATAATCCCTACATGATACCATTGGATACGCATTGGCAAACTCAAAACATGTGAGAACTGCATTCCCACTCATGGAACAAGTAAAAAACTTGCCCAACGCAGCACACCTTGCTATGCGTCCAACTCACACGAGTCCATAACCAGCAAACACAACACATAACAGACATATCAACACTTACTGGAGTGGTCAGGGTCCTCAAATGTCGCCACCTCTCCCACAGTGTAGGGTGCCGGTCCACCTGTAAGGTATGGAAGGAAGAAATGTGCTCAAAATCTGTGCACAGTGCAACAATTTCATAATCATTTACAATGTGTAGGCTGAATAAGGACATGGCAGCCATTCAGACATGATGGTACTGCATCTGATATTTCACGGCCAACTTGTACATAGCATGGGTCTTCTGTGACAGTTACACACATATCTGCACACATACATTGGCCCTAACTAACATGTGGCTGCAAACTTGCCCCATAATTGGTGAGTACTAACAAATATGGAGTGTAATCGTCTCATCATGTGCATCCAAGAGAAACATCCAACGCCTGGTTACTTGAGGACTGCATTACCAGTCAAACATGCCTTGTGGCCATGACACATTTATTGCACATAGGCCCAATATACAGAGGGAGGGGCAGGGACTCCTGTAAGCCATCCTGTTGTTACAGTATAGTCAATTGATGTGGCCCAGCTAGGGTGATTTGCACCAACCATGGAGATGTGAAGACATGTGCATACACTTGGACTGCCATCCATATTTGGATTGTGGCTCAACTAATTCCAACAAACATCTTAAGATGTTAGCTGAGGGCACCTTACACCTTTTCACGATGTTTTCAAATCATGAACTGACATGTATCCAAAAAGATCAAGAACATTCATATTACTTCTGTGAACGCTTTCCTTCCACACTCACCAGACCAACATGAGACCAATGTTTGAGCCACTTTGCTATTATCAATTGACGTGAAAGCAGCACTCATTTTCAGCATCATGTAGTGATTCTAGTCAGTCTAGCAATTGCGTCAACATAGTTAGCCTAAATGTTGGTACATCTGTACTTCTCTGTCAATAATACCCTATATAGACATGATTGGCTCCTATTTTGTTAGCTGTGCTGACAAAAAGGCCGCACCAATTTCCTTCATGGTAAAGTAACCTGTAAGTTTGCTGAGCACGTGCTACCTGACACCTAGCAATTGTGATCCTTGCCATAGTGCATCAATGATCCCCTTATATTTCTCCATCATTACACACAGTCATCAAGTTAGCTGGCAGACATTGCACTAATCCCCTGATGTCACTACAGAGCATTTAATTGTGCACATTAACAATAGTCGTACTCACCAACAGTGCCACCAATCATGATTCCCAGGTGGTCCAAGAGATCCTGCTCCCTGGTGATGAGGTCAGCCCACCGGTGCTCCCGCTGGTGGTCACTCCTCTGGCTGGCATACACACGCTGCAGGTGATGCAGCACCTTTCCCCACCGGATTCTGCGCGCCTCTGTCGGGTACCCCTGTATGACCCTACCCCCTGCCTGGATCATGAGCGGCAAGAAATGTGTCACCAGCCAGATGAAGCCCCCCAAATCCTCTTCCCCCATCCTGCCAAGACGTGGCCTACCAGACATACTTATAGTTGAAGATAAGGAATAGGGGTAAAAGAAATAGAAAGGGGAAATGGGTGAAAGTAGGGGTAAAAAGACAGAAAAAAAGTAAACCTAAACACTAAAAGAGTCCAACTATCCCCAAACTAACCCTACCCACAACAGACTCCCACAAACAAGAAATACACAAGATAAATGGACAAATGTAGACAAAACACAGTACTACAGTATACACAAACAATATTTATTTCACAAAAGGACTTTACAGATAGCACACAGGACAAATACACCACAAAATCTCTGGACAACACCCTCTACACAGCCACACAGTCTAGAAGGATCATAGACTGCAAAGTGAAAGTGAAAGTAAACCCACTGTACATGATCTGTAAACAGGATATCCTATTACATCACTTCCTGTATGAAAAGTCCCGCCTTTTTCGCATTATGCGTAATTTTTTGTTGCCCAAAACTGTATTTGCGTCATTTTTTTTGACGCACAGACGTGAATATTAACCCGCATCCACATAATGATACATGCACTGTACAAATATCTGGATGCGGGCTAAATTTCACTCCTGTGCGTCAAAAAAAATTATGCAAATACAGTTTTGGTAAACAAAAAATGACGCACACCGCTAGGGACGTCAAAATTACAGTGCATTAACTGGTTTGGGGCATTTTTACTTGTTTTTTGGTTATTTTACATTTGGAACATATCAGAGATTGGCTAATTGAAGACAGTATGGTGTTGATGGTGTATGTTCACATGTGTGACATCATACTGCAGCGGAACATCATCCACTACACCCTTCACAGTATGTTTACAGTTGGCTGACGTCATAGATGGTCATAAGTGTGGCCTACATATATGTGTGGCACAAATTGTGCATGTTTGTCATAAGGAGAGGATAGCAATGTGACACACATATGTACAATACCTAAATGCCTTTGGCTCAAAGTGTGTGCTTTGACAACTAATGTGTTGGTTGACCAAGTGTGTGTGTGTATCACATGATGCATTATTGTACATATGGTTGTATGAATGTGACGTCCATGTGTCCAATCCTAAGATGCAAGTCAAATTTGGAATGAGCAAGGGCATGTGTTAGTCATACATGTAACAACACCCGTAAAGTATACTTCCAAGTTTTAGGGTCACGTAGACACCACATGTGACATAGCATGCACCAGATGGATGGCAGACGCATGTTCATGTCAGTGGTCCACATTTTCTACATCCTATGTCCTAGAGTATTGGTAAGAGCTTCCTAGGCACTAGTTGATGAATCCCACAGTGAGTCATACACATGCATTGAGGAAGTGGGTACCATGTTGTTTGCACAGATAGACAAGGGTCAATCTCATATGTATGATGACACCACAGTTGAGGCCATAGAAGTAAGCCCCAACTATCAAGTGGCTGTGGTGGACCAGCATACAAGACAGCACGTGTCCACATATTTCCAGTGATCAATTGCACATAGGTGTCTTGTTCATGTGTGTGGTCCAATGATGATCCTGTAGATTGTTTGGGATGTAATTTGTCACAGTTCGGACCAGGACTCATCATGAGTCAGTGGCAGCTATTCCTGTAACTACTGAGTATCTTTTGTTGATCAATGTGAGTAAAGTAGATGTGGACATGTGAACCAACATGTGGATGGTCCCACCCTGTCACTAAAGACGTGTAATGAGACAGTCAACAGGGCAACCTTGGTGTGCTGAGTGAGATAATGTCTCAATTGTCATGTTCCGGCCGGTGTCATTACAAAATGTTTACACAGGTTGGCCTCTGCACTTCCCACTGCATCTGGGAACATCATAGCCTCTGTGCTGTTTATTCTCGCAGCTATTCACCACACACAGCCCATCACTATGTTGTGCGCACTGTGATGCTGTGTGTGAACTGTCATGGTTCTGACATTTGTGTATTATTCAGGTACATTATCAGAGGTTGCTGGTTGTGCTGAAAAACCCGTACCGAATCCCTGCCTATGACCCTGGGACACTGTCACACTTTGTCATTAATGCATATATGCAACCCAGACAAGGGATGGGCCATGAATTTTGCATTTCCAAGAGGATGTAACTCAAATGGTACAGATAAAAGGCAGATGATGCTATACAATGTATTTGGGTATGCATGGAAGAAGCCCATGCCCAATGCCCCCTGATGAATGGGAGGTTTTCTTACGTACGTGTGGTACATATGTAGACACAGGGATACTTTAGTGTGACGCACAGACAGTTGCCAGTCAGGCTGACAGAATGCAAGGTGATTCAGGAGCCAGCTACTGGACAAGTTACATAATCAGTGGTCTGACTGAGACTGTTTGGAGGACAAACTAGACAGTTGACATGTCAAACTGTGTACGTCCTGTGTTTTTGAAGGTGACAAATGAACCCAAGGGCTGTGTTACACGGCTTAATTAGTATCAATGGTTGACGGTGTATTTGACATAATGGCAACCCCTGTGCTGTCCCAGGCATCATCAGGGGCAGTGCTTTTTGAAATGGGTGGTGTGCATGGAGGTGATCACAGGTGTGGGCTGCATCTGTTTCTCACCAGTCCTGTAGGTGAGACTTGCATTCTAAGGGCCAACAGACATTTTTACAAGCTGAAGCAATCTACATGTGCTAACAGGGCTTTGAAACTAGAAGACAGTGTATAAATTGACCTGACGTCCATGCAGTCAGATGTTATATGACAATGGCATACCTTAGGAAAGGGTGTAGCACACTGGTTTGCTAATGTTGGTCTATGTGTGTAGAGGAGGTATTATCAGGGTACGCATCTTAGTATTCCAGGGACCTCTTCCGACAGGTGGGTTGTGACCAGGTGCATGGGTGTGTCAGGAGTTAGGAAATGGGCTGACATGTGCATGGAATGTCATGTGCGCAATGCATGTCATATGTGTGGCACTTGTGCTGTCTATGTTCTGCTTTATGGAACTCTAGTCACAGATATTCCTTGCAAATATTGGATGCAGTTGGACTAACTGCTGTCAAGGGTCTTGTCAGACATTCCTGTTAGTGATGCCAAAGCACATTGACTGCCTCATGTATGAGGCTTGTTTTTCCCTTATTGAGTGATGGTGTCATAGTTGTGTGCCATATGCTGCGTTGGACCTTGCTTTCAACATGTATGTGTGAAATAGTTGTGGTCCGCTGCTATTGGCCTTCAAAGGAGATATGTACATGATATATGTCATTAAGAGTGTGTGTGTATGTGACCATTGTATGTTAGGCATCACATTAGCTCTGGGATGTTCCGTGTCCTACTCAGTATCTCAGCAATGCTCCATGAGGCAACACTCTTATTCTTTAAGTAGAGATGAAGGTGTGCAAAAAGGAATAGCCTGGCCATGATATGGTGATCAGAATAGGTGTTTATTTAAATTTGTTAACTAAAGTGGTGAAGGTGATCATATTCAGAAGAAATTATTTACAATCTGTTGCCGCCTGCGTATACCAGCAGCTGTGTTCTGTAGTTCCCCCTCCTGTTGCAGGCCAGCATCCTCCTCTTCCTCCTCTTCAGGCATGTATGGCTCTGGTTCCAGGAGGGGAATGTTTCTTCTGATACAAATGTTGTGCAATATTGCACATGTGAGGATGATCCTACAGACCATCTCGGGGGAATATAGGAGGCTACCACCAGTGATGTCGAGGCAGCGGAACCTTGACTTGAGGATGCCGAAGGTCCGCTCGACAATGCTGCGTGTCCTCCTATGGGCCTCGTTGTATGCACGCTCTGCAGCTGTACTCGGGTTGCCAAATGGTGTCATAATCCATGGCTGGATGCCATACCCCTGATCAGCTGCAAGAGAAAATGAATGGGATCATGTTGATGTAGCTGGCACTATTGAAAAGACCCTTCATGGCAGTAGTTGTCTTGTGTTGTCTGTGACTCTTTTGTGTACTAATGTGACATCCTATGCTTGTAGGCTGTACCATCTGCATTGTGTTGTTTCCTTGGCTGAACGAGTGTTTGTCGGCTAACCGTTTGTCAGCAGTATGTTTTGGGATTTGCAGTACAGTGTGCCCTCCCTAGCATTGTGACTTGAGATACTGGTGTCCGTGTGTCTTCACTGGGGGTGAGATGATAGTTCCATGCACAGTTAAAATTGAAAGTGTTGTTAACATGTTCATATCAAAGTACCCTGGACATCCCATACCTTGACACTTATGCAGTGTATTAATGTAAAGGTCATTGGGACACTTACAATTTGCAAGGTGACATTTAGGCAACCACACTCATTGACGTCTTCACATTAGGCTGTACAGTAATTTCCAATGTGTGACAGGTTCAATGGTGACTTAAGAAACATGGTTAGTGATGTCACGACCTCAGTGTGTTCCTGTTGACATGTTCCTGTTGTGGTGTATGTGTTGTGTGTCCTAGAGGGTTGCTGTGCAGTGTGTATATAAGTAGGTTTTTGTACTTACCAACAAGTAGTCCATTGCCATACCGTCCATCCTGGAAGTGTTCATTGATGGTGCAGTGACGGAAGAAGTATGAGTCATGTACACTCCCAGGATATTTAGCCACGATGTTGGTGATCAATCCCTGGTGATCGACAATGACCTGCACATTGATGGAATGTGTGTGCTTCCTGTTGCGGTAGAGGTGTTCAGTTGCAGCAGGTGGCACAAGGCGTACATGTGTGTAGTCGATTGCACCAAGGACGTGTGGGAAGCCACTGATTGCGTAGAACCCCTGTTTTGTTTCCTGCTGCTTCTGTAGTGTGTTAGGGAAGCAGATGTGGCGGGGTGTCAGTCGAATGATGGCGACCAGTACTTTGGACAAAAAGGCGGAGAATGATAGTTGTGATATTCCGCCAACCAGGGCACCAGTTGTTTGGAAAGAGCCACTTGCCAGCATGTGAAGTACGGCAAGCAGCTTTGTTTCTGTTGGGATGGTGCGGGGTGTCACCAAAGTGGGGGCCAACTGCTGTTCAATGTTTCGCAGCAGCTGCTGAATGGCCTGCCAGTTCAACTGGTACCTCTGTATGATGTCGTGTTCCCTGAGGCCCTGAAGGGTTGTTCTTGGGCGGAATATCCTCTCCTGCCTTCTGCGCTGCCTTTGGGGTCCCTCCTGGTGTTGTTGTAGCTGCTGTTGTTGCTGCTGGGCTCTGCGTCTGCGTGCACACTGGATTAGAATCACCTCCATGGCTCCCTGTTGCTGCTCTGCTGCTCTGCTGTTTGTTCTGTGTGTTCTGATTAAATACAGGTGTGTTTGCCCCATTTTAACGCCTGCCCTGACCCAGGCGTTAATTTTTGACACAAATCGGGCTGTGCGTCGTTTTCTGGCTCTGCCTCCCATCCGTGCATCATTTTTGCCCGAAAGCATAAATACGACGCACGGCCGTTTAAGCCATTTTTTGGACGGGAACGCCTATCTTGCATATAATTAACGCAAGGAGGGTTGCCGCATCCAAAAAATGACGCACACGTCGGAATTTTGTCATCCGCGGGCTCGGTGTCAAAGTTTAAATATGGGGCAACATTTGCGCTGATTGTGCGTCAAACTTTTTTACGCACAATCGGCGCAGACGGAGTATAAATATGCCCCAGACTATTTTGTTTAGCAAGCTTTAGGGAAAGATTGCTTTACAAATGTTTGGTCACGGTTGCCTTAGGTCATCAGTGTCTGTAGCTTTTATGGTCATAGCCCTCTCACAAAATGAGAGGGAACCTTTTTTCAAAGATGTTATTGAGGGTTACTTCTTGAATGACCCTCACATTTGCATAACTTGATATTTATTTGGCAACTTTTATAATACTCATAACGTAGAAAGTATTGAAATACCCTAATATATATGGCTAAAAAACATTTACATTGACAAACCCTGTAGCTCTTGTATCGCCGAGACCTATTGGCCTTGCCAATGCTTGTTCAATAATAATTGCTGCCTGACTGTGGGTAAACCGTGGTTATCACAATCAGGCCTAAGTGTTGAAAACTCTACTACCGGCCATTAAAAAGCCCCACAGTGTGGCACTGGCTCAGTGGTCCGATGGCGCTCAAGGTAGGATATCTTGGTAGTCAATCGCCAGGTATTTAGAGCAAAAAGAAGAATCCAATGTGAAACATTTGTGATGAACCTGGTAAAAGTGCAGAGAATGGTCTGAAACTGCTAAAAGTAGCTTGAAATCCCCAGTTCCACAACAGGTTGTGGGTGGCAATCAGCTGGTGGCTCGGAATGTGCAGACATTGGCTAACAAGCCTGGAGCAGGTGAGAGAGGGCATTCCTAAGAGCTGAGACAATTCCAAGCCTTCCTCTGAAATTTGGGTCAGCTAGACCCTATTATTGCTGTTGTTTAATATTTTTAAGGGTATGCTGAGGGGTAGGCTGAGTTCCGTATTGGGCACTTGTTGTTGTCTTTGGATTGTTCGGTAGGTTTCTGGTGGGTAGGATCTGGCTGGCCTGGGAAAGACACCAACTGTAACTGCCTCACTTCAAAATAGCTTGAGTGGCTGGGCTATACCGGCAGTTAAAGGCCCGCACCAGCGTTAAAGGCCCAGATACGGCGGGCTATATAGCTATTAGAACATCCCGATCATGAGGGCAGAATGTTCTAATTAAAAAACAAAGGCCTCTTGGAGCCCAAGGGGGTTGAGATCCCACTTGGGCTCCGAAGCCTTTGTTTCACAATTCTTCCTATGAATGTTCTACAGTTAACAGCGCGCACAGGGCCACTGCTGTTAGCTGTTGAACATTCACAGCAAGAACACTGAAAGGGGGCTGAAGTCCTCCCCTGGTTGTCACCGGGTTTTTGTAGTCAGCCAAGCAAGAAAGACCTAGGTGCTGAGCAGCATTCACCCCTCCCTCCTTCTGAAGCTCGAGTGATACTGAGCTACAGGAGGAGGGAGGGGTGAAGGCTACATGTGTCCTCCTGCATGGCCTATGCCTTTCACTTTCCTCTGCCTAAATAATATATTTTCGAGAGGCAGGGGAAGGAGAAAGGCAAATGCTGTGCATTGGGATATTGAAATGTTGAGAGAAGCGGGCCTATAACAGTTCATAAATGCCACTGCTGCTCCATTGTCTTCAACGGCGCTCTGAACATTCCAGTGTTCTAATAAATCCTTATTTGCTGTCCTGCAGTGGTATAACATGTAGCTTCTTCTGTGAGAAATTGTTGTCCAGGGTTTTTCTCTGAATGTAGACTAAAGCCCTGTGTTTAGCTATTTATAATTAACATTGAGTGCTCAGTCATGGGGAGGGTGGAGGGCAGTGGTTGTGGGGTGCTGTAGGAAAATGGCTCCTTGTGACAGTTACCCCCCACTTTTTGCCTGATATTGATGCTGACTTGACTGAGAAGTGTGCTGGGACCCTGCTAACCAGGCCCCAGCACCAGGGTTCTTTCTCTAAAAATATACCATTGTTTCCCCAATTGGCACACCCCTGGCACACAGTTAAGTCCCTTGTAAAAGGTACCAGTGGTACCAAGGGCCCTGTGACCATGGAAGGTCTCTAAGGGCAGCAGCATGTGTTGTGCTACCCTAAGGGACCCCTCACCTAACACATGCACACTGCCATTGCAGATTGTGGCCCTCATTACGACCCTGGCGGTTTGTAACCGCCAGGGCCGCGGCACGCGGGAGCACCGCCGACAGGCCGGCGGTGCCCCGCGGGGCATTCTGACCGCGGCAAGGGAAACCGGCGGTCTCCCGCCGGTTTCCCGCTGCCCCCAAGGAATCCGGATTCCGACTCCCCCTCCCGCCATCCAGTTCCTGGCGGTTCGCCCGCCGGGAACCGGATGGCGGGAGGGGGAGTCGCGGGGCCCCTGGGGGCCCCTGCAGTGCCCATGCCAACGGCATGGGCACTGCAGGGGCCCCCGTAAGAGGGCCCCAAAATGTATTTCACTGTCTGCCTTGCAGACAGTGAAATACGCGACGGGTGCAATAGCACCCGTCGCACCTTCCCACTCCGCCGGCTCGATTACGAGCCGGCATCCTCGTGGGAAGGGAGTTTTTCCCTGGGCTGGCGGGCGGTCTTTGGGAGACCGCCCGCCAGCCCAGGGAAAAACTCATAATACCCTCCGCGGTCTTCTGACCGCGGAGCGGTATTATAGAGGGCGGAATCCTGGCGGGCGGCCTCCGCCGCCCGCCAGGGTTGTAATGAGGGCCTGTGTGTGTTGGTGGGGAGAAAAAGGCAAAATCGACAAGGCATCCCCCTTGGGGTGCCATGCCCACAAACCACTGCCTGTGGCATAGATAAGTCAGGCCTTAATGCCCTAAGGCAGGGCGCACTATACCACAGGTGAGGATATAGTTGCATGAGCAAAATGCCCCTATGGTGTCTAAGTCCATTCTTAGATATTGTAAGTACAGAGTGTCCATATTAAGTATATGGTCTAAGAGTTTGTCAAAACGAACTCCACAGTTCCATAATGGCTACACTGAACGCTGGGAAGTTCGGTATCAATCTTATCAGAATAATAAACCCACACTGATGTCAATGTTGGATTTATAAAAAAATGTACACAGAGGGCATCTTAGAGATGCCCCCTGTATTTTACCCAATCCTTCAGTGCAGGACTGACTGGTCTGTGCCAGACTGCCACTGAGAGGCAAGTTTCTGACCCCCTGGGGTGAGAGCCTTTGTGCTTCTGAGGCCAGAAGCGAAGCCTGTACTGGGTGGAGGTGCTTCACACCCCTCCCCCCGCAGGAACTGTAACCCCTAGGAGTGAGCCTTAAAGGCTCAAGGCTTCGTGTTACAATGCCCCAGGGCACTCCAGCTAGTGGAGATGGCCTTCCCCCGGACACAGCCCCCACTTTTGGCAGCAAGTCCAGAGGAGATAATGAGAAAAAAAGGAGGAGTCACCCTCCAGCCAGGACAGCCCCTAAGGTGTCCTGAGCTGAGGTGACCCCTGCCTTAGGAAATCCTCCATCTTGTTTTGGGGGATTCCCCCCGATAGGATTAGGGATGTGCCCCCCTCCCCACAGGGAGGAGGCACAAATAGGGTGTAACCACCCTCAAGGACAGTAGCCATTGGCTTCTGCCCCCCAGACCTAAACACACCCCTAAATTGAGTATTTAGGGGAGACCCTGAACCCAGGAAACCAGACTCCTGCAACCTGAAACAAGAAGAGAGACTGCTGAAATGAAAGCCCTGCAGAGATGACGGAGACAACAACTGACTTGGCCCCAGCCCTACCGGCCTGTTGCCAGACTCAGAGAACCTGCACAGCAACGCATCCAGCAGGACCAGCGACCTCTGAGGACTTAGAGGACGGACCTGCACCTAAAGGACCAAGAAACTCCTGTGGACAGCGGCTCTGTCCAAAACTGCAACAAAGAAACCATCTTTAAAGAGACTCCAGCTTCACTCCGGAAGCGTGAGTCTCCACACTCTGCACCCAACGCCCCCGGCTCGTGTCCAGAGAAACCAACACCGCAGAGATGACCCCCAGGCGACTCCAACGACATGGACTCCCTGAGACGACCTCCCTGCACCCCCACAGCGATGCCTGCAAAGAGGATCCAGAGGCTCCCCCTGACCGCGACTGCCCGGTAACAAAGAAACCCGACGCCTGGAAGAAGCCCTGCACCCGCAGCCCCCAGGACCGAGAGGAACTAACTACCGGTGCAGGAGTAACCAGCAGGCGGCCCTAATCCTAGCCCCCCTGTGCCCTGCCTGCATCACCAGAGTGACCCCAATGTCTCTCCATTGATTCCTATTTACAACCCGACACCTACTTTGCACACTGCACCCGGCCGCCCCTGTGCCAATGAGGGTGTATTTTGTGTGCCTGTTTGGGATCCCCCCAGTGCTCTACAAATCCCCCCTGGTCTGCTCCCCGAGGACGCAGATACTTACCTGCTAGCAGACTGGAACCTGTCCGGCCCTGAGTTGCTGGTGCTGGGTGTTTGGGGTTGACTTGAACCCCCAACGGTGGGCTGCCTATGACCAGGAGACTGAACTTGTAAGTGCTTTACTTACCTGAGAAACTAACCAATACTTGCCTCCCCAGGAACTGGTGATTTTTGCAGTGTCCACTCTTAAAATAGCTTATTGTCATTTTTGCCAAAACTGTGTACATTACTGTTTTAATTCAAAGTTCCATACTTACCTGAGTGAAGTACCTTACAATCTATGTACTTGCCTACATTCTGAATCTTGTGGTTCTAAAATAAATTAAGAAAATAATATTTTTCTATATAAAAACCTATTGGCCTGGAGTTAAGTCTTTGACTGTGTGTTCTCATTTATTGCCTGTGTGTGTACAACAAATGCTTAACAATACCCTCTGATAAGCCTACTGCTCGACCACACTACCACAAAATTGAGCATTAGTATTATCTAATTTTGCCACTATCAACCTCTAAAGGGAACCCTTGGAGTCTGTGCACACTATCTCTCACTTTGAGATAGTGTATACAGAACCAACTTCCTACAGGTGCCAATCAGCATTCCCCCTGCAGTCCCTCAGCAGTCCACAGATCTTTCCTATCCATAGATGTAGATCTCAGAAAATGTCAGCTCTGTCCGGTAATCCATCTGTGGGTAGGAACATGTGGGTTTCTTCTCCTAGGTTAGAGCAACTGATGCTGATTGAAGTAGCAGATGTGCAGTTCACTGTGGGGCTTTGGTCTCTGGTTTTTTTTTCATACTCCAAAATGGGGACATTTTCTGGAATTATTTAGTTGAATCCTTGTTTTAAGTGAGCTGCTCCATAGCTTCCTGAGGCCCTTATATGAATGTCTGTACTGAACGGTTGTTATTAGTCACACTTCCCTCCGGTAACCATATTGTCACTGCCCTTGTGTATTTTCTTGTGGCTTTTATTGGCCTTTCATGAAGGGGAATATGCCGACCCAAACTTAACTAGTCTGAGACGCATGTAAATTCAACAACAGCCTATGTGCACTTCAGATCTTTCTGAAGCCCTCCAGTGATCGATCAGATAGTGGAGAGCTACTACAAGTTGCAAAGAGAGAGAGAGAAGCTTAGTAAAAAGGAGCAGTGGTTCTGTCTTGGGCTCAGTCTGGACTACGTGCCCCTGCACCACCAGGCTACCTTTTGTCTTAAGGGGTTCCCCTTTCTTGTTCCCAGCACTTTCTGCTCACTTCAGCGCTATGGAAACTCCAGGCTATGCATGGTGCTCATCCTCCGTAGGATAACATTGACCATTCTTTTCAATCAAGACTACCACCATGCTTTCCCATCTGTACTGCATTTTAATTCTACTATGTTTAGTATTATTTCTTTCAAATATTAAATGCTGCCCCTGAGAGGTAAAGTAGCCTTGGAAGCCCAACACTCTCCGGTGCACAGCACCCTCGCAGGGAGTATGTGCAGCTGCATCTTTAGCTAGGGCTAATAGGTGCCTAAACCTTCAAGTATATGGGAAAAACCTCACACATTTATAAGTATTGTGGCACCATGCTGCAATGGGATACTTAAATAGGTGGTACAGTCAGTGCTGCAGGCCCACACGTACCTTTTAAGTTGTAGACCTTTGGCACAAATAGTTCCACTTTAATAGGCACTTATAAGTAAATGTAATATGCCAATTGAGTGTAAGCCAGTTCTAACATGCTTTAAGGAGAGAGCAAAAGCATTTTAGCAATGGAGGCAGTGGTCAAATGTGCAGCATCCTAGAACCCAAAAAATGGGTTCAGAAAGACAGAAAGTGAAAGCAAAATGTTTGGGAATTACTCCGCAGAAAAGCCAAGTCCAACATGGCTCAATGGTCACTCTCATTTGTTTGCTTCTTATTTGATGTATTGTCCTTCCTCTTCCTCCTCTTCTTGTATTTGCTCCTCTCCTGGAACAGAGCTTGTTTATAATCCTTTTGATTGGCTGACTTGCATCCTTTCACTGTTCACATTTAGGGAACTACTTGTTCTCATCCATTCAGCACCCCACGAAAGTTCATGTATTTCTCTTGTGCACTGCTTTCCCCCTTTAAATACCCACCCTGCACACTGTGTTACTTCCCACTGCTCTGAGTCTGTCTGTAAAAGCACACCATCAGGGTTGTACTTGGTGGGCTATAGCTGAATAGTAAACTATGTTTTATCTCCTGTATTCCAAATATTGAATATAAGAACAAGCTTTGACACACAAAGGCTTTTATGACGCTTGGAGAAGGGCCTTCTGCTGTACTCATTCAGCGGCATCTAAGGCAGAATGTGTGTTTAATATGATACTTCTGGAGGGCCATAAATACGCTCCCTGGGGTACTGCAGATGACCGAATGACTGAATCCTGTGGAAAGTAAATAAGGCACTGACAAACATTTCCCTATACATTCTACCATTCCTTAAACTTTTTTAATTCTGTTCAGATTATCCTGAGTGAAATGTTTTAGAAAAATAACCATGTCATTTATAAAGACTGACAGTATTGAATTCAGTGACCCGTTTGAGATACCATAAGGTATGTGTTTGCTTTTCCTCCAGTATTTTGACTTTTTTTCTTTTACTTTGTTAAACAATACTTAGCGGCTTATTTACAAGCCTCTTCCACCACTAGTGCATCACTTTTTTCCCATATGAAAAGTGGTACACCGGCTGCACAAGGGGCTTGTAAATAAACCACTCAGTTCAGCTGTCTATGACATCACCTCTTCCACCAGCGCAAGTCAATTGTCTTCTTCCCTCCAGTTCCCCTTTGTGCTTCTTATTTTGATGGAAGACTCTATTTCTTTTCAGGAGCAACAACTGCAGTGACCAAAGTCAGTGCTGGTGTTGGTGGGGTGGCTGGATATGTGTACGGAATGTTCACATGCAAGTCGGACATAAAGAAGAAAAATTAAGATCCCCCTCCTAATCTACAAAAGGTAATTGTGCAATGGGACAAGCCGTGTAGGAATCTGAAGCATGCCAGTTGGCTGTGTGGCACTGCATTTTCATTCTTGCTTTCTAGTCAGTTGAAATCGAAAGCTGTGAGATCTTTCTGAAGTTCGCATTCTGGATAACATTGTAAATGGCTTGTAAATAACTTCCTGCCCTCAATTCCTGCTAGTTACTCACCACCCAGCAGCAGGGTCTGTGGCATCAGCTTTAAAGCTGATGATTTTAAAAATTCAGGCCTGAAGAACGTCTAAAGACCTGGGCAGAAGTCAGACACACATAGTGAGGATCTTTGTAGCCTGTGATGGTTGAAAGTCAAGAATTGCTGGCTTACCAAGCGCTCACCCCATACCCTTTTATGGATACAGGGCAAGCTCTTCAAATTATGAGTCGTAGCAAAGCCATAGTGTTGGACAGCGTAGCCTCCCTGTGGAATGACATGTAGAGAGGATGGTCAGGTAAATGCTGTGAATTGGTCATGGTGTGAATTTTGGTATGAGAAAGGTTAGTGACCTGTGCATGCTCCGGTTGGCTCTCTTAGGTGTCACTGTTACACACCCCTTAATGGGGATGAGATGACTGGAGGTTTCCCCAGCTCCATCCTGAGTCACTGGCTAGAGTTCCCCTTGGGGGTTTAAACCATTCACCCCTCAGTGGATGCTACCTGAATTGGGGTGTCAAAGCAGAGTAAATGGGCAACCATGTTGGGTCACCACATTATGGCTACAAACCCGGCAGATAGGTCTAGACATGAGACAGTTCTCAACTTTATGCTGGGTGGACACTGACATGAAGACAACATTAATCTTGGGCCTTATCTTAGCAAAGGATTTGTGGCTGTCTATTTCAGCTCTGTACAAAACTTCACAATATATACATTCCTTAGTACATATCCTAATGAGAAGGTGAGAGGGGTGAAATTGTCTTCAAAGACGTGGCACCGCCAGTGATATTGGTCCTATTCTGGCGGGATAAGGGTCAGAGGCGACTAAAGCGCCATACTACCACAAATGGGACGTGATGACCCAGGCATGAAGCCGATGTGCGCAAAGGTTGCAGGTGGCATTCAGTGCAACGAACCCTGCCTGAACAGCATATACTCTCAATGGCAGGAGAAGGAAGCACCAAATATACTGTGGCTACATTCATGAAGCAAAAACAAAGAGGGAGAAGGAGGTTGTGGGGATGGGTCTATCCTCCTTATAGTCTAAATAACATTACAACAGAGGCCTAGCTAAAAGAACTACCACAGGATGGATAGGAAAAAGGATTTTCCTGTTAGAAAAACTCTCACCCACCAGGGATACCCCTTTGTGACATGCTTCATCATTTGGTTTCTTCCCGTTCCGCTATGGAGCGGGCGTGCTACAACCAACGGGATACACGGGAGCACTAATGGAGACTCGTCAATGTGAATCACAGGAGGGATAGGAGATGTGGGGTCTTGGGTGAGTTAAAAATACCTGTCTCCTAGTAATTCCAATGATTTAATAGATCTCTTGGAGTCAGTATGATTAAAAAGTGGGCTGCGTAAGTGGGGGATGTAATGTACCTGACCTCCTAGTCTACATGTTTCAGAACCTTACCCCTAGGCTCCTCTTCAGGACCAAGGTGGAATCCCTGGTGCCACTCCTAGTTTGACTACCTCTAATGAAAGCATAAATAATACATGCTCAGTGATATAGTTCAATTCACCTAACTAATGTGGTGTCATAAGATGATATCTATCGTTTATGGTGTCTGTCATTGATACTCGGCCATATTTGGACTCTCATATCATAGCTCAGAGCACCCGACTTACCTGCTTGCAGGGTGTCCTCTGGCAGAAGACGGGACGTGGCGCTGCTGCCAGCAGCGTCCGCCAGCAGAACAATGTCAGGCCGTATCATGGATTATGATACGGTCTGCGGCGGTCTTCTGGCGTGGCGCTGCTGCTGGCACCATGACCGTAGCCGGACTTCCACCAGCCTTCTGGCAAGATTCCGGCTACGGTCATAATATAGCGGACGGTAGGTAGCTGCGGCGAAGGTGTTTTGACGGCCGTCACCGCGGTGTTAGGCGGTCATTACCACCATTGACTTAATGAGGGCCTGAATATTTAGGGAAAATGCTAATGGATGCAAGCACAGAAAAACAAGCAGATCGACAAGCTGGTGAGATGGTAGTAGGAACAGCTTGAAACGAATCAGGGTTCGCACAAAATAGATGTCTCCAAAGAAGAAAAAGTTATGCTTCCAATGTGGTTTTCATTCCCCCATGAAGGTAAATGTCCAGCCATAGGACCGACCTTCAGAGGCAAAGACTGCGGGAACCACTTTATAATGGTCTGGAAAGAAAAACCAAATGTGTCACATCGAGAGGAGAAAATGGATGCCAGAAGTTTCCAGAAGCATTCTTGCCACACCCACAAGGCCAAAAAGCAACATCAGTTATAAGTAGAAACCAAAAGCGGGCAATCATCGCCAAGTTCATCAAAAAAACTTCTTCAACATCATCAAGAGCTAGCAAAGAAGACGGATGTGTGCTGACGATATTGACTAAGGAACAACATGCATAGGTAGGATTAGCTGCTTGTAAAGAATATCAAAAGTCAAAGAAGAACAGTTGTTCCGTAACATTTGGTATAGACAGTGGTGCTTCGATTAACATCATGCCAGTAGATAGTTCAACAACCTATCTCCTGTGCAACACCTTGCTCCTTCAAACAAGAAGGTATACCTGTGGACTGCTTCTAAACTGTTACTTGGCCAGTTATTGCTCAATGTACATTTGTAACTTTGCTACTGTGAGTGCCCCATTGAGAGACATAACAAAGCAGAATGTCCCATTCCAGTGGGACATTCTGCTTTGCCACATTCAGTCTCCTGAATGTGACCAAAGTTTCAAAGAAATAAAACGTGATTGAGAATGCAACTGAAATGGTCTATTTGGAGCCCAAGTTAGATACTGAGATAACAGCTGATGGAAGCCTGGTGTGCCTGGGAGCAATCCTTGCTCAACACAATGGCCATCCGAATGCCCAGAAGCACATTGTGGCCTATGCCCGAAACAGAACATGGCTATTCTCAGCAATAGAGAGAGTGTCTGGCTGTAGTGTGGGTCTGTGAACGTTTTCATGTGTTTTTATATGGGAAACATTTCACTATTATAACACACCACCTGGCATTGCTTACTATCTTTGGAAACCTGAAAGCTAAGATGCTCTCTCCCACCAAGATGTGGGGGTTGAGACTGCAAGAATACAACTCTGTGATTGTACGCAAGCCAGGGATAGACCAAAACCCAGCTGACTACTTTTTGCGAGTGCCGCTACATCACCATAGTTCGACATCTAAAGCGGCTGAAGAGTATCTTGATTTCATTGTGAGGTCCAGCACGCCAGCAGCTCTATCCATTGAAGAAATTATTACTGCTACCAACGCAGACAAAGACATGGTCATCCTCAAAGACCTCATTACAACGCAATCCTGGAATAAAAGTATTTGACCTTTTTCTGACAATGATGAATTCCAAAAATTAAAAAATGTACAGGATGAGCTATCAGTCACCTGTGAGGGTATCATATTGAGAAGCTTGAGAATCGTCATACCTGAGAGCTCAGACAGCAAGTCATTGAGATAGCCCGTGAAGGACATTGTGGTATTGTAGCCGCCCTAGGAGACCGAGTGTTGTTCCCTTGCATTTGGAAAAGAGCTGAAAGTGTGCCACCTTATTATGTGCTTGCCCCCAAAGGTGATGCAGCATCCATTGACAATGTCTGACCTGTCTGCACATGCCTGGGAGAGAGTTGCAGTTGATTTCTTTGGGCCTCTAGGAAATGGACATCATCTCATGGTAGTCATTGATGAATACTCGCGTTTTCCATTGGTAGGAGACTTATCATCGACAACCCATGACAAAGACATTGAGCAGCTGGATGACATCTGTGCAGTGTGGGGCATCCCCGCTATCCTTAGTTCTGACAATAGCCCACCTTTCAATAGCAATCAATTCCAGGAGTTTCTTGTTTAACTTAATATCAAGCATCAAAAGAGTACACCTCACTGGCCCCAAGCCATTGGTGTTGTTGAACGATTTATGGGCACTCTCAGGAGGGTAAATCAGAAAACATCGATAGAGGATTTCAATCTGAACCAAATACTGTGTCAAGCTCTATCCATCAGCTCCTCACTCCACAATTGATGAGAGTCCTGCCACCTTACTATTTGGGAGAGCCATCAGAACCAAACTACCTCAATGGACATCAAACCGATCAATGGCACCAATAAGGTTCAGGCCACAGACACTTCTCAAAATATATGCTGATCAGTGCCAACGCACCTAGGACACAGTCTTCGATAAAGGGGGCTGGGTACTGATCAAACAGAAGCTGAAAACAGATACTCCACTTGCTCTTGACCCTTTGAGGGTCGTCACGTGCAAAGGACACATGATAGCAGTGCATCGCTCCAGAAAGTCCATCACATGTGACTGGTCATGCTTAAAACACCTTCCTCAATGTTTGTCAGCTCCTGAAATCATGAGCAAGGCAGATCACACATCTGGGCTCATGTCATTGATGCATAATGAAGGTGCATCTCAACTACCTCTTACCACCCAATCTGGCAGACAAGTGCGAGCGCCTCACGACTCATAGACAAAACATGATGCTAATGTTATTCCTACTTTTTATGTCACAAAGAGGGAGATGTAGGAGCATTGGTCTCTAGTTGGCAGAGGTATGTACTCTGTCCATATAGGGACCACAGTCCTAGTCAGTGTAAGTCAGATACACACCCTGAATTAACCCGTGCTCACTCTCTGGTAGCTTGGCACAGAGCAGTCAGGCTTAACTTAAGAGGCAACGTGTAAAGTATTTGTGCAATACTTCAAACATTAAAACAGTGAGAAACACCACACAAAAAGATACCATGCCTGGTTATAACAATAGATCCTAATTTAATGAACAAAACAAGACCAGAACAATAAAAATCCAATTAATGGAACCAGAGTTATGAATTGTTAAAGATGAAACTAAAATATAGTGCCTAAAAGCATAAAGCATCAACCAGGGATAACAGGTCGTGCTAGACCGGGTCAAATCCAAAAGCTCAGGATCACTGCAACAGAGCGCAGGGCGGATACAGTCCCAGGTAAGTCCTGCTGAAAGTTTATCTTCTCAAGAATTCTGCCAAGAGTCCCATTCGTGGGAAAGAAGTTGATGGGGAGCAAGGAGCGCGTCACAAGTCCACGGGGCACAAAGAACCATGGGGCGTCATGAATGTACGAGCTGTAGCCTCGCAGTAGTGAGCAGTGATTCTTATTGTGCAAAGAGAAAACTTGTGCCCGCTCGCACTGAGGTTTTCTGTGACTGGTGTGGTTCCAGTGCGAATGGGCCCATTCATGTTTGCAAAGAGCCCAAAAGCTTGATTTGGAAAGCCTCAGATCCACCCAAGGGCCCAGGAACCTGAGAAGCACTACTTGGGAGTCAGAACTCTTAGAAAATGGGTCCAGGAGCTGTGGGGAGCCTGTTATGTCTCTGAGTCTCAGATCATGAGGCCACCAGACTAGCCATTTGTCCTGGGTTTAAGATAGGTTCCAGGTCCAGTTCTTCTTCCCCAGACAAAAGGGCATCAGACAGCAGATCAGTACAGCGAGGCAGCAGCTCATTCAGATTAGCTATCCAGCAGGGTGACAGTTCTTTCAGAAGCACAGCAGTCCTTCTTCCTGCCAGAGTATCCACATGTCCACGAGTGTACTGAGTTGGTGGTGCCAGGGGCCCAGTAATAATACCCAGTGGTACCTTTGAAGTGGGGAATAGTTCAAAGAGGGGCTTTGAACTGCACAAGGAACCTCCATTTCCTCCCCTGGCTCCAGACACACTGCAGAGGAGCAGAGGAGTATGCATCTCTTTGTGTGGGGGCTGGCACAGCCCTATTCAAGTGCAAGTGTCAGCTCTGCCCCCATCACCACCCATGGGCTACGTAAGGCCTACCTTAGGGTTGACCTGGGTGTAATAAAAGGCGAATTTAAGGCTTGGCAAGAAGATTTAAATTCCAGGCACAATCAGTGCTGCAGGCGCACTTGTAGCATTTAATTTACAGGCCCTGGGCACGTGTAGTGCACTTTACTAGGGACTTATAAGTACATTAAATATGGCAATTGTGGATACAGCAATGTTACCATGTTTTAGGGGAGTCAGAACATGCACTTTAGCCCTGGTTAGCGGTGGTAGAGTGCCCAGAGTCCTAAGGCTAACAAAAATAGATCAGCAAAAATGAGTAAAGCAGGCAAAAAGTTTGGTGGAAGGTCACTCAAAGGCTTTCAGGTCTAACAGGCATGCTTTCCTGCACAAAAAAAATCCATAGAGTCATTTTCCTCTTTCTATGTGTGTTGCGAAATGCAGCACACATAGAAAGAGGAAAAAACAAGGAGAAATTAAGATGTTTCTCCTTGTTGTGACTGCCCTGGGAGGCATAAGGTTTTGGCGCAGCCCGAGGTTGACAAGGTTTTGTAAACATAGGGATGTGTCAAAATCCATGGGAGTGGTGTGGGAACACTCACCACAACACCCATGGAGCACCTACCCTAGTTGTGCTGCGTTGTGCTACTCCAGATTTATGTGGCCACTCATAGTGGCTTTGCGTGGCTTCATAAATCTGACTGAGAACCTTACATCATGCATGTACCGCTTTGCGTGGTGCACACATAACATAATGCTCTTACAAATATGCCCTGTAGTGTCTTCGATGTTATGCGCACTAGAACCCTTACGGTTGTAAGCAGATTATAGATAGGAAGGCTCAGATTTAAGAAGGCCTAGTGCCTCCTCGCACCACATTAGTTTCATATTTTTGATGCTGATATGGCCCAAAGAGGCCAAAATCACTGCGCCAGGTTTCCAAAGTGGCACAATGCATGTATTGTGCTACTTTGTAACCCCCTGTGCCAGGCATAATGTATGCAAGTAGGGAGTTACCCCGTTGGGGGGGGGCGAAAAAAATGGCGCAAAGAAATGTAAAAGATTACTTTGCACCTTTTTTGCGTCATTTTTAACACCTGCATAGAGCAGACGTTAAAAGAAGGCACACCATTATTTATAATGGGCCTCGATGTGCTTTGCAGGATTAGCGTCAACATTTTCTACACTAATCCTGCAAAGCGCCAAACTAGCATCACAAATTTTGACACTAGTTCCCTAAGTATCACCAAGGTGCGCCATATCTTAAATACAGCACACACATGGTGGCGTTAGGGGGGAGCTAAGGTGCACAAGAAGAAAGGCACTGCATTGGATGCAGCGCCACTTTTCTTAAATTTTTTGGGAGATCTTCATGTATGGTTATGAAAGTGGTGACACAATGCATGCAGTCTGTGTATGTTGAATAATAAAGATGTCTGTTACAGAGCTCAGGGTGTGGCGTGGTCATTTGCATGCTCCCGGGCTGGGGAAAACGCTACAGTGGACTCCATCTCTTTGAAAATATTGCCCCTTGCATCTACCCACAATAAGGCAGCTTGACACACAGACTGTTGGTATCTGCTTAAGCACACCCTGCACTCCTCAAAATATCACTCTTCCTCATGTCCCTCAGACTGACGGGGAACAGCACTATATCCTGTGAACCTCACTGCTCCCAGGAGGGAAATGTGGCTAGGAAGGTCCACAGGCATTTAGGGCCAGATTTAAGTGAAAATGAGAGTGCATGTCGCTGCTCCAAATTTGGCAGCGTTACACACCATCATTTTCAAAATGCAGGGATGCGCTGTATTTACAATAATATGGTGCGCCCCTGTGTTTTCCCCTGCACCGGTCCAAGGACGGCTGCGTTGATGGGTAGATTGTTTTTGTGCAGGAAGGGACACCTTCCTCCACAAAAACAATCTTCAATGGCGATTTTCTCCTTCCATGTGTGCTGCAAAATGCAGTACACATAGAAAGAGCAAAAAACGTTGTGCCACTCTAACGCCACCCCTAGGTAGCTCCGGTGGTGCTCTTAAATATGCCCCTTAATGTTATATTCAGGCCCAGATTTATACTTTTTTTGCGCAAAACTGCGCTAACGCAGTAAGGCCCAGCTAGCATCATAAAAAAGGACGCTAGCCAGGTGGGGGAGGCGTAGTGGGAACAGGAGGTTGTGCTTCAAAGGATGACGCTAGTCTGGTGAGAGGCATAACAGTGTCTCTAACCAGGCTAGTGTCATTTTTTTGACGTACAACTCCCATGGACATGACTCCTGTCTCAGTAAAGACAGGAGTCATGCCCACCACCACAATGGCCATGCCCAGGGGACATATGACATATGTCCCCTGGGCATGGCCATTGGGCCCAGTGTCATGTAGGGGGGGGGGGGCAAAATTAGCCCCTCCTCTATGGCACTTTTTAAAAAATTGAAAAATACCTGTACTTACTTTACTTACCTGGGATGGGGTCCCCCCATCCTCTAGTGCCCCTCTAGTGTGGGTGGGGGTGTCCCTGGGGCTAGGGAAGGGCACCTTTGGGCCCATTCCACGGTCTCTGATCATGGAAATAGGCCCATAGGTCCCCTAACGCCTGCCCTGACCCAGGCGTTAAATAATGGTGCTAAGCAAGCTTAGCACCATTATTTAAGGCCCCCTTCCCCCCGTACGTGACTTTAGCACAGGGGATAAATATGGAGCTAAAGCCACATCGTCATTTTTTGCATGGGAACGCCTACCTTGCATCTCATTGACGCAAGGTAGTTTCCTGCAAGCAAAAATGTAAGCTAACTCCAAAGTATAAATATGGAGTTAGGTTTGCGCCAAATTTAAGTAAAACAAAATGACGCAAATTCGGCGCAAACAATATAAATCTGGGCCTCCGTTTTTTGGTAGGAAAGAGATGTGTGTAATCTAACACTGCGTGCCTAATAGTAGTAAACTAGGACCACTTGAGGTCGCTGTTGCACTATATAAATCTTCGGTTTATACGTTCAGAGATTTAGTCAAATATGAAAATTCAACTTGGATTTTTTATCTATCAAGTGTTTTTCAGAAGGAAGGGCTATTTGAACCTACAGCATACATACACTCAGCACTCTTCACTTCTAAAAAATATCTTAATTGGTGTATTTAAACTGAATGAGCATTTTTAGTAGTATTGCCAACTATTTAGGCAGTGTTAGTCAAGACGGAGTGTACTCGGTGATAGTCATTGACAGGAGCCAAGTCACAGGGGCCATGGCAACATTTCCCAAGGACATAGTGTATCCTGCATGTGGGGTTTGAATTTGGTAATACTAATATCGCTGTAGTATACAATATCATTATAAATGAGGAGTATAAATTGGCCTATTTTGCTCTTACTGTACTATATAGTGGATGATTGTCCTCACTGATCCCTATCTTTTCTAGGTTGGTTGAGCAATCACAACGGCAAACCTTGGCATCCTAAAATGAAACTTTGACAGAACAAATATGACAGCAGGAAGCAGCTGGCGAATCTGTTACTGAAGCAAGGGACTCAGTTACTTCCTAGCCTTGGAATTTCTTATCATAGCGCCTTAGTAATATAGAAACCTTTTTTTTGTCTCCAACATAAGATCAAATTTGTTAAGGAAATTCCACTTCTATATTTTCTGGATTTTGTCCTTCCTGTGGACATCAGAAGATTTTTCATTACCACTGACTTCAAATCAGGTCTATAGTTTTTAGTCTAAAGTTTGTCTTTACTTAATTGAATATTTAATGGAACTTTTAATTAAATCATTACAAACACCAGTAAGCTCCATGTTTTCTATTGCGAAGGATACAGAAGTACAAAAACAACCAACTCAGAGCCATTCATTGTTATGTTATGCTGATTTGTATAGTGCACTAATAACCCATGAGAGTATCCAGGTGCTTGGGCAGATGTGTAGATGTGTGGTCCCCAAGTTGTTTATATAGAGAGCCAGGTTTTCAGCTTCTTCCGGATCTCAAGACGTGAGAAGGAGGCCTTGATGTGTTTAGAGAGGTTGCTCTGTGTCTTGGGTATGATCTAGGAGAATGAACAACCTCCAGTTTTGCTTTTGCGAATGCAGGGAGCATGTGAGAGTAAGGCAACGTGTAGGTGTCTAGTGGGTTGGTGAAAGTGTATGCGACTGCAGGTATTCTGGTCCTATGCAGTGGTGTAACAAAGGGCCTCGTAGTATTGGGGGGCAGGGCTCTGGGCTCCAGTGACGGGCCTCAGCACACAATAGAACTCTATTTGTGATTACACCAGAATGTACTGAGCAGCCTAAGAGCTCCTGAGTAAGTCTGGAGGGGGGCCCTCCATGTACTTTGCAGGGGGCCCCCTCAAGTTTTGTCACGCCACTGGTCCTGTGTTATGTAGGGCTTTGTACGTGTACGTGAGAAGTTGGAATTGGCTGCACATGTGAAATGATAGACTGTGTAGCTTCCTGAGGTATAGTGCGAAGTGGTTGTGGCATGAGAGGTCGAGTATGAGTCTTGCTGCGGTGTTCTGGATGGTCTGGAGTCTGTGAAGAAGTTATTTGGAGATTCCGACGTGGAGAGGGTTGTTTTAGTCCAGCATGCTGGTGATGAGTGCTTGCATGACAGACCGTCTGGTGTTCTGAGGCAACTATATGAGACCTTTCGCAGCATGCATAGGATGTGGAAGCAGGAGGTGCACACTACATTGACTTGAGCCATCATGTTGAACTTGTCGTCTAGGATAATCCCTAGAAATGTTGAATTTGTCGTCTTGGATAATCCCTAGAAATCTTGCATGATCTGTGGGTGTTGGTCCCAGTGCCCAAAAACATTAAGAAATGTCAGGTCAGCTGCCAATGAAGACCACCATTACTACAAAGGCCTTTTTGTGTGGTACATTTTACAACAGGCCATTTTACGAGTTCCCTGCTTTTTTTTACATTACCTCCACAATCTCCTTTTTGCACGGTTATCCCGATTACACCTGCAAAGTTTACCACACCAAATAATTGCTGGGTTAGGTAAAGTCTGCATCTCACAGATAAATGTTGGTAGGTCACACCTGCCTGAATTTAATCGGTGGAAAAGACTACATGAGTTACCAGAACATGTGGATTTAGTGCTTTAAGCACCAAAATCTGCATGTTATGCCCCATTTTAGGGTAAATCACGGGATAGGTGCTATGTATTGCTACTGCTAAATTCCGAATTTATGCGGTGTCAGATTTGATCAGGTGTGAGTAATACAGCATACTCTTGCAAGGCAGTTGTAATCAAAGCTACTCTCCTACTCCAGCCTTCCATCCTCCTCCTCACATTATCATCAGTTGTGATCATCCTCTCCTGGTATGGAAAAATATGTCTTTTATGGTCCTCAACTTTTGACAAACTTGCTAGGGGTGAAAATGTTTTTTAGGAAAAAAGCTTACCTGTGGGGGAGATGCGTTCGTCTCCACTCCGTCCTCGTCCTCTTCTTTTTTCAGACTCCCAGCAAATCACGATACTGTCACCAGCAACAACAGCATTGTGATTGGCCTGAGCGGCCTGCGTTGCCGCTCAGACCAGGAATGGGAGCCTGGGCATGTTCTCCACTTGGCTGTGACAGCTGGGTAGAGAACATGCAAAGTGCGCATGTCTTTTTCGCTGGCCCACAAAGGCCGGCCAAACAGACATGTGCACTTTGTGTGCACATAACCCTCCTCCAGCCCTGCCCCTCCCCTTCTCCCAGGAAAAATAAAATGATAATACCATAACATTATTTTTCCTTTCCCCAAATCCAGTGGGGAAACGCTCCTCTGCCTTAGCAGAGGAGCCGCCCCTGCTGGCGTCCCTTTGAGCCTCAAGGAGCCAGAGGGATCTCCAGCGGCTGCAGCTAAATATGAGGTTGAAGTTTGCCAGGCACTAAAGAGTACATTGGCAAAGCTATTGGCACCAATGCTGTGTTCAGTACACGTCCCTGGATACAATCAACTGGATTTTCGGGAGATGTGTCACTGTCCTTAATGGATGTGCCCTTTGCAGGCAATGAGCTCTTTGGAGAAAATACTGATTTGGCACTAGAATTATTCAAAGATAGGCATGCCACAGCACAATCATTGGTGCTATTGATGCTAGCCAAACTATTTCCCCACCAATACACGAAATTTAAAGACTATTTCAGGGAGCCTTATACTAAGAACACCAGCCCTCTCAGCCTGCATTGCAGCAACCATCCCAGTTCTTTCTGGCCACTGATGTGGCCCCAACAAAAACCGTGCCGTCCAGCAGGGACAGCAGTCCTCCAATTCTTTCTCCCTTCCTGCAAAGCTGATTTAGTTTGCCCTCTCAGACAAATATTTGGACCACTGAAGGCACTTCCTCCAGACCCCAATTTTCAAGAAAGCACTCTGCAATTCTGATGCAGGAAGTCACATTTGTGTTTTCCAAAGGTACCATGGAACACGTGTAGGCTCAGGGAGAGGAGGACGATGTTACTCATTATTTCCACCTTCCTGTGAACCTCAGGCTCAGGCTATTTTGGACCTGTCCCTAATGAACGCCTTTCTGCAGAAGAACAGGTTCATAATGCTCACTCTGACTCAGATCCAGACAGCTATACACCAAGGAGACTGGATAGCATCCTTGGCCTGGCAGGACATGTACTTCCTCATATCTGACCTTCAGTCTCACAGGAATTACCTAGTGGTTCAGAGTAGGTCATGAACACTTTCAATTTACTTTTGTTTGCCTTGGTTTTAACTTTGTCCCTCCGGGGTTCACAAATGTGACATCAGTGGTCGCAGCCCACCTTCGGAAGTCTGCAGTATACATATTTCTATAAATCGACAATTGGTTGCTGTCACGTGGGCTCTCATTATCCCAATGAGGATGTAGGATTCAGGCAGCAGTATCACCTGAATTGTGGGGAACTGAATCCAATCCCACACCATGTGACAACTGTCAGCCTAACCCATTTCTGGCCAACTAGCAGCACCTCACCACCGCCCAAGAGCAGGGATGATTTATGTCAACCAGTTGCATGAAAAGAATGACTTCTCAGAGAAATCGTGGTGGATCAGATCTCATCCCTTTCTCTCAGTTACATTAGTCTCACACATGCAAAGACAAACAGAGGCAAAAGATGGTTCAATAAGATGTATTGACACAGCTGTGTCTTAGATCAAATAGCATGAATTGCAATAATTAGAATGATAAAACATGCTAGAAGCAAAATGGTGACAAGAAAAGTGAAACACAGGAAATGTCCCACCAAACTGTCATTATGCGTAATATATAAGGTTCCTACCTCAGCTATGTTGGAACACAGCGTGATAAGCCTTAATCTGCTCCTCAGGTTTCCCCCCCAGGAAGACATCATCCCCCATACCTGAGCAAGGAAGTCTGTTGTTTAAAGAGACACCATCCCTAAGTAGGCCTAGGAACCTGTAGTCTCAGCAAGCACCTGTAGCAAAGTCAACCAGCATGCCGTTGCGGTCATCTGGCTGGAATCTCCCTCTAACTTGCATTGGACAAAGAAGTGTTTTTATAATAAAACAGCTGATGTTCTGAGGAAATGTCCCCATGTAAGGATGTGCATGTTACTGTGAATATTGGAGATGCAGTGTACCGCTTTGCCGGCAACCCTATCTGGCTGCAGCCTTGAGGAAAGCACAAAGTGAAAAGAATGTCTTGCTAAGAAGCGCAATGCTTTCCTAGGTGAAAGAACAACTAGATGAAGAAAATAAAACAGAACCACTAATGTGGCCTATGCTGAAATAATAAAAATTAAGCAGTATAAAATAAAACCAGCATCAGGTCTAGTTGCTAAAATAACATGCCTAAAGACATTACTAAAATGGCTATACAACACCCTCCCCTTGCCAGTCCAAAGATGGTAAAAAAGCCTAATATTAAAAAGGTAAAAGGAACAAAAATGCTAATCTTTAAAACATATATACATGCATGTTAATAATGTCAAGTTAAAAAACACTTGAGCATGTAAAATTTTAATAGGGGCAATTTAAAATGTCAGCAGTGGCGCCAATACGACCAAATTTTGAAAGTCAATGTTATTTCTAAAATCTCCAATTACATCCTGGACAATTGAAGCCAGGAAATGTTCCACTTCAACAGGTGGTAATGTGACCAAATCATTGCCTGGTAAAACCAAAGAGCACTCCTGTTCCAAAGCCTGAGCTCCAGCTGAGGCAGCAGCATTCTACTTTGTGCCCAATGTTAAGTCAAAAGCTGCATGATCCACATAGGGCAACTCATAGACAGTTTCCCATAGCAAACACATCCTCAACTCGCATGTCTGGTACTGAGCCCTTAGCGAGAACATCAACAGATCAGTATCCAATAAAAGTAAGCTCCGTGTAGAAAGACAAACTTTCAGTGCACATTCGAAAAGACACCAAAGGCATCGAAACACAGGCTGCACACAATCCAAAACCGGTCTGAATGACAGAAACCAGTTGCACTCAAGTTCCTTAAGGAGTGGTGCTCCGAAATACTGCATTATGTGTTTCACGACACAGTTGCGCTGGTGGAAGCACTTTCATTCCTCCTTGTTGTGTAGGGACAGCCACTGCGATAAAAAAAAATAGCAATAGCAAGATGCCACCTATTATAGCCAAAGTAATTGGAAATCCCCCCAAAATAATCAAAAATATCAGGTGTAAGCCTGGGGAAATATAGAGGAAAAGGTGTGAACAGAAGCAGACCCAACAGCCTTAAAGAAAATGCCCAATCCTGCAGTACTCGATGTGTTAAATATTCATCCCACGAGTTCACCAAAGTGTCTTGGAATGTTTGTATTTAAAACGGACTGTGTTTCTGAAGATGAGCTTGCAACTTGAGGCGCATAGGCCTCATGCGCAGATGTCAGCGCCACATGTTTTTGAAACAATAAAACCTTTAATCTGCTTAACTTGTCAAAATTCACATTTGAAGTAACAATGTGAGGCCAAATATCTGCTACTTTCGTCTGTTGTGTAGGAGGAAAAAGGACATTCCAGCAACAGGTGACAATTTGGGAGACCGAAGCGATGTAAGCTATTCCGGCTCGCATTCTACAACAGCTCTCACTGTTAACCACTTCGCTGCCAGGCCTTTTCCCCCTCCTGTGCCAGGCCTTTTTTTGCCTATTTGGGGCAGTTCGCGCTTAGGCCCGCATAACTTTTTGTCCACATAAGCTAACCAAGCCAAATTTGCGTCCTTTTTTTCCAACATCCTAGGGATTCTGGAGGTACCCAGACTTTGTGGGTTCCCCTGAAAGAGGCCAAGAAATTGGCCAAAATACAGGGAAAATTTTGTTTTTTTCAAAAAAATTGGAAAAAGTGGCTGCAGAAGAAGGCTTGTGGTTTTTCCCCTGAAAATGGCATCAACAAAGGGTTTGCGGTGCTAAACTCAGCAGCTTCCCAGCTTTCAGGAACAGGCAGACTTGAATCAGAAAACCCAATTTTTCAACACAATTTTGGCATTTTTCTGGGACATACCCCATTTTTGCAATTTTTTGTGCTTTCAGCCTCCTTCCAGTCAGTGACAGAAATGGGCATGAAACCAATGCTGGATCCCAGAAACCTAAACATTTCTGAAACCTAGACAAAATTCTGAATTCAGCAAGGGGTCATTTGTGTAGATCCTACAAGGGTTTCCTACAGAAAATAACAACTGAAAAAGAAAAATATTGAAATTTAGGTGAAAAAAACATAAATGTTTCTCTACGTTTTACTCTGTAACTTTTCCCTGCAATGTCAGATTATCGAAAGCAATATACCGTTACGTCTGCTGGACTCCTCTGGTTGCGGGGATATATAGGGCTTGTAGGTTCATCAAGAACCCGAGGAACCCAGAGCCAATAAATGAGCTGCACCCTGACGTGCGTTTTCATTCTATAACGGGTATACAGCAATTCATTTGCTGAAATATAAAGAGTAAAATATTGCTATCAAGAAAACCTTTGTATTTCCAAAAAGGGCACAAGATAAGGTGTTGAGGAGCAGTGGTTATTTGCACATCTCTGAATTCCGGGGTGACCATACTAGCCTGTGAATTACAGGGCTTTTCTCAAATAGATGTCTTTTTTACACACTCTCCTATATTTGGAAGGAAAAAATGTAGAGAAAGACAAGGGGCAATAACACTTGTTTTGCTAATCTATGTTCCCCCAAGTCTCCCGATAAAAATGATACCTCACTTGTGTGGGTAGGCCTAGCGCCCGCGACAGGAAACGGCCCAAAGCGCAACGTGGACACATCCAAATTTTTGGAAGACAACAGAGGTGTTTTTTGCGAAGTGCCTACCTGTAGATTTTGGCCTCTAGCTCAGCCGGCACCTAGGGAAACCTACCAAACCTGTGCATTTCTGAAAACTAGAGACCTAGGGGAATCAAAGGAGGGGTGACTTGCGGGGCTCGAACCAGGTTCTGTTACCCAGAATCTTTTGCAAACCTCAAAATTTGGCTAAAAAAACACATGTTCCTCACATTTCTGTGTCTGAAAGTTCTGGAATCTGAGAGGAGCCACAAATTTCCTTCCACCCAGCGTTGCACCAAGTCTCCCGATAAAAATGATACCTCACTTGTGTGGGTAGGCCTAGTGCCGGCGACAGGAAACACCCCAAAGCGCAACGTGGACACATCCTAAATTTTGGAAAAAAACAAAGGTGTTTTTTGCGAAGTGCCTACCTGTAGATTTTGGCCTCTAGCTCAGCCGGCACCTAGGGAAACCTACCAAACCTGTGCATTTCTGAAAACTAGAGACCTAGGGGAATCCAAGGAGGGGTGACTTGCGGGGCTCGGACCAGGTTCTGTTACCCAGAATCCTTTGCAAACCTCAAAATTTGGCTAAAAAAACACATGTTCCTCACATTTCTGTGACAGAAAGTTCTGGAATCTGAGAGGAGCTACAAATTTCCTTCCACCCAGCGTTCCCCCAAGTCTCCCGATAAAAATGATACCTCACTTGCGTGGGTAGGCCTAGCGCCGGCGACAGGAAACACCCCAAAGCGCAACGTGGACACATCCTAAATTTTGGGAAAAAACAGAGGTGTTTTTTGCGAAGTGCCTACCTGTAGATTTTGGCCTCTAGCTCAGCCGGCACCTAGGGAAACCTACCAAACCTGTGCATTTCTGAAAACTAGAGACCTAGGGGAATCCAAGGAGGGGTGACTTGCGGGGCTCGGACCAGGTTCTGTTACCCAGAATCCTTTGCAAACCTCAAAATTTGGCTAAAAAAACACATGTTCCTCACATTTCTGTGGCAGAAAGTTCTGGAATCTGAGAGGAGCTACAAATTTCCTTCCACCCAGCGTTCCCCCAAGTCTCCCGATAAAAATGATACCTCACTTGCGTGGGTAGGCCTAGCGCCGGCAAAAGGAAACACCCCAAAGCGCAACGTGGACACATCCTAAATTTTGGAAAAAAACAGAGGTGTTTTTTGCGAAGTGCCTACCTGTAGATTTTGGCCTCTAGCTCAGCCGGCACCTAGGGAAACCTACCAAACCTGTGCATTTCTGAAAACTAGAGACCAAGCGGAATCCAAGGAGGGGTGACTTGCGGGGCTCGGACCAGGTTCTGTTACCCAGAATCCTTTGCAAACCTCAAAATTTGGCTAAAAAAACACATGTTCCTCACATTTCTGTGTCAGAAAGTTCTGGAATCTGAGAGGAGCTACAAATTTCCTTCCACCCAGCGTTCCCCCAAGTCTCCCGATAAAAATGATACCTCACTTGTGTGGGTAGGCCTAGTGCCGGCGACAGGAAACACCCCAAAGCGCAACGTGGACACATCCTAAATTTTGGAAAAAAACAGAGGTGTTTTTTGCGAAGTGCCTACCTGTAGAGTTTGGCCTCTAGCTCAGCCGGCACCTAGGGAAACCTACCAAACCTGTGCATTTCTGAAAACTAGAGACCTAGGGGAATCCAAGGAGGGGTGA